>NW_017728886.1:637952-656666 GCF_001723895.1 Crocodylus porosus | reverse complement strand
CCTTCAAGAGTAAATTGGATGCTTATCTTGCTGGGATCCTATGACCCCAGCTGACTTCCTGCCCTTTGGGCAGGGGGCTGGACTCGATCTCCTGAGGTCCCTTCCAGCCCTGATGTCTATGAAATCTATGAAAATAAATGATAAAATAAAATACCATTTAGAAAGATCTAGCAATGAGTTCACTGCAAGATGTGAAGCACTTCTGCCTCTCTGATTTCAGAAGTACTAGTCTTCACTTCTCTTCAGACATCCTGTTATAACACATGCAGAGCTTTTACTCAACAGCAGCTTTAGAAAATGAAACCATGCTGCTTGACAGAGCTTGCAATGCTCTGATCTACATTGCACACAAACAGGCAGAGGCCAGGATTCCCAGCACTTTTGGAGCTTGGTACAGAAATAGCTTCAGGAGTGACACATTCCTATACCTACAGTGAGAGTTTTAAAAGCAAAAACCAGGAATTGGAAAAGAAGAGAACTCCAAACTGCTCAAGATTATATTTCATTATTTGTAAGAAAGCATGAAAATTTATGAGAATTAACCAAATCTACTTATACATTCAAAGTTGCTGCCTGCCAGAACTGTGCGTGAGAGGATATTCATTGATAAGTTCCCTCCACAGGTTACAAGCCTTTCCTTATTTCACCATCCCCACAGAAGCAGCCTCAAGACAGAGGATGAGGTCATATTAGGATATACATGGGGATGAAGAACTTCATGTTTACAGCCCAATTTTCAGAGATACTGTTGACTCCATGGGAATGGCAGGTGTTCACCAAATTTTATACCAAGAGATGAAAAACTAACAACCACCACCACAACCGAATACTGAGTTCTCTTTAAAAATCTTGCCTATGTTTTGTACTTAGAAAAGATCCTCTTGAAACAGAGCTAGTAAAAATACCAGCAGTATTAATGACAGTGACAGAGGGCTGCATCAATACTAACCTGAATGGAGGGATAAAAAAACTGCCCCAACTTGAATTTGCAACCAAGACAGCCAAATTATGGCTGCATGGGGTGACATAGACACCTGTTAATATTAAAGTATTACAATTAAGCAAAAACATGCATCAGCATCAAGGTATCTTAAGTCTAGGCTGGATTTGAAACAGATTTTAAAGAGTACTAACCAATAGGTTCAACTCCCTTTACAAAAAACCCACCCAGAAGACTAGGACCAGGATTTGTACCCACAAAAATAAATCACTAATTCAGAATAAGTTGTGATCTCCAGCTGCATTCCCAGGTGAGCAAATCCATTTAACAGGGTCAATAATGTGTTGCCATTTACAGCCAGCCTCCTTAGAGATTTTCAAGACCCTGCCAAGGCTTTGTCTGCCTGGGATGATGCAGTTGGGGCTGGTCCTGCTTGGAGCAGGGCATTGGACTACATGTGACCTCCTGAGGTCCTTTCCAGCCCTCATTTCCTATGATTATATGCTTCTATGTATAACCTGAATAGCAGACCACTGTCACTAGGCAGCAATGTTATGCCACAACATGGTAGATATTTTGGCCATCCTCAGGGTCTGCATGACACACAATTGTACCAAAGGGCCCAGCTCAATAACCTGCTCAATCCAATGATATGGTTAAAACCATATATTATATACAAATAAGACAGTTAGAACTGGCTTTAGGCACATGCTCTTTAGAGAGGAGTACTCATCTAGAAGGGATATTTGTAACAGGTGAGGGAAAAGAAAAAAAAAAAATCCTTCCTGGTCCCATGTGGTAAGCAGCATGGGAAAACCAGACACCTTCCACTCTGATCTGCAACCCAAGGACAGCAAACCACTCCACACATCACACCACCTTTCTGCTATCCTTCCCCTCCATTAAATTAATCGCAACCCTTTAGGCTTCTTTTGTCACTTTGCTGGCTGTAAAACTCTACTTCATTCTCCTACTGCTGAGTATCCTCCTCTAGGCTGCAGAAATCTTCCTGCTACTTCCCAGTGATCCGTGAGTGCGGACTTCAGGGCCTCCGACTGCTGGTCTTTGCAGCACACCCCAGGCATTGCTACTCCGAGGTCAGCCCTAACCAGCGCCACCTCTCCTCGAGGAATCATCAAGTGGAAGAGGTTGCACAGCTTCTCCCCTGGGCATCTAATTCCACTAAGAGAGAAGTAATGTTTCCTGATATCCAGCCTAAAGCAACTGTGCTGCAGTTTCAAGCCACTGCTATGTGTCCTGTTCTCTGATGAAATGGAGAAAAGGCATTCAGGTATTTCAAGACAGCTACCATGTCCCCTCTTAATTGCCTTTTCCACAAGCTGAACATGCCCAGTTCCTTCAAGCTCTCCTCATCTGGCTTGCCTTCCAAGCCCTTTATCATTTTGGTCACCCTGTTCTGGACCCTCCAACTTCTCCATATCCCTTTTTAAAAATGCAAAGCCCAAAACTGCCCACACAAAGGTGTAGCCCCTTGCATTTGTTAGCACAACACATACAACATCCTGTTCTACAAACATCCACAGCCATCAGGGTTGGGGGGAAATGCCCCCCCAGAGTTGCTGCCCTAACCCAACTTGAAAGAGCAGAGACAGACAGAAGACAACAAAATAACCAGAGATCCTTTCCCCCCACATCCCACCAGTAAGGAAGTCAGAGATCCTCTTCCCTCTCATCAGCAACAGGGATTTCCCTCTGCCCCTCCAGATGAGGGGCTGACAGTAAGAGAGTCTGGCTTGATGTGGTTAATACTACTCTTTTCTGGCCAAAGGCCCACTGTGAGCCCAAAACCAAAGTTTGCTTGAAAAGCACTGGAGCCTCGCATCAAGAGCTTTTTGCTAATCAGACTGAACTCCAGTCTTTAAATGACACAAAGCTATCTGAGAAACATTTCCAACTTTATAGAAAGCCAATTCCAGCATTTACATTTAGTTTAAGATGTACAAAAGCCGCCTTACACTGCTTGCACCTGGACTTCTGTGCACGCTTGCTTGTAAAGTGGAGCAAAAACTAATCAGGCCACATCAGTGCTAGGTCTTCCTAAGGGCATCTGCATGCTTGTTTTGAAATCTGTTAGTAAGAGAGGAGCTGGGGCTTTGAATGCAATCCTATCCTCCCTCAAAGAGAAGTCCGAAGCTGCAAAAGCTGGCTCTGTGTTACCCTCGCACACTTTGGTTTCATAGGTTACTAGTAGTTTCCAATGCTTTGTTTCTCCATTACAGTAATTGGACACTGGGGCAATCTTGTTGAGCTCTTAAAGTTTATAACACAGCAATATCACTGCCAGAACAACTAGATACAGCCCATAAGAAACACCTAATGCTCCTCATTTGTTACAGGTCAATACAAGTTTCCAAAGGGTGCTAACCTCATAAAAAGTTACTTCCTAAGAGGGAAAGCACCATCTCCTTTCCTAGTAATAGGAGTTGCTTTATAAAAAAAAAAAAAAAAGTACATTTCTTCTACCTTAAGCATTGCTTTTTTTTTTTGACGATTTTTACATAACACTTAAAAAAGTTTGTATTCTGCCTCTTATTTAGCATAAACTGAATCTGCTTCTTCCCAGACCTGACAAAAGCCATTTAGTGCCCAGAGGTTTGCTTAACATCTCTCCCAACTCGAGTCAGTCCAGTAAATAACATTACAAAGCAAACTTTGCTTTTATTTGGGCTACATCAAGATCAACAGTGACAAATTCCACTTGACAGCACATGCAGAAAGCATTTTTTCTCTGGCAAGAGTAACTGCTAAATTCATGTTCGATGGGACATTTTAGACCGATCTTCAAATGTTTTAGCATTATGTAACTATCACACAGGAGACGAGACAAGACGGGAGATCAGAATTTGCAGCCTCACTCCCAAAGGCAGACTGCATGCTGCCGGTCCCCAGTGCAGTACGGTCCCCATTTTTTCAGAAACCATCAATTGCTACCCATCGCACCTCTTAAAAAGGAGAGAGGAGCAAGCAAAAAGGACTTGAATGTTAAGGAATAAAAAGCTTATGGCCAACACGACTCTGAAAAAATTCTTCTTGAAAATAAAGGTACAATTAAAAATGGTTTAGAACCATCTGCTGCATTTTGTAGGCGAGTACTTCATAGCTGAAGAGCAAACTTCAGTCGTTTTGGCATCTGAATTAGTGTATTAAGGAATTAGCTAATTGCTGCATCTTACATGTGAAAACAGACTCCCACATTTAACTGTAGTCAACATAACAAGATGCAACATTTTGTCTTAGTTTTTAGCCCCAAAACAGTGTATTTGAAGACTTCTCAATTCCCCCCTCTTAGCCTTCTCTTTTACAAACCAAATAATCCTAGTTCTTTCAGTCTACCCTCATAAATCATGTCTCCCCAGCCTCTAATCATTTTTGTCATTCTCTGCTGGACTCTTTCTAAATTTGTCTGCACCTTCCTTGAAGCAAAGGACCCAAACCTGGAAACAGTACTCTGCGAGGCCTCGGTGCTGAATATAACAACATCAGTTGCTTTGATTCCAAAGTTTATTTGAATGCAATGTCAACTCTTATAGTTGTATGTTCATAGTATTATGGAAATGATGAAAGTCTATACCACTGTCCCCAATCCTTGGCGCTCAGAAAATATAGTGCCCATGAGAGCTACAGGAAATCAAAAAAGTTAAAGCTGAGATTGCCAGGTAGTTTGATGCTGCCTGCAGCACGTTACTATTTCAGTTTTATTGCCCATGCAGCAGCAAAAGTTGGGACCTCTAGTCTACTCTATATTTATTTTAATACAGAAACTACAGCAGAGTACAAGGAAATGCCTCAAGTGGCAGAGAGTATGAAGTGGTAGGCAAATTATATTTAAAAAGGGACACACTTCAGGATGACAGTGCAGAAAAATAAAAATAATGGAAACAATGAATAATTGAAGAATGTTTAATAGTCAATATTCAAGAGTATTAGTGTAGACTGGAGTAAAAAGTTAACTCACTCTGGACTACAGCAGAAGGAAAAACTCTACACTGGGCAAAAGGAAAGAAGGGGAGACAAAAGGTCAGAATACAGATCACTGTAGGGTCATCAACATATATAGTTATAGGAGTTAAAAGGCAAACATCACATTTCCAGGACAGAAATAAGTCAGCCTCACCTGCTTCTCCCACAACAGTCCTACTTTTCCCAGGACTGAAAGTCTCCCTGTATTGAACTGTAAAGTCAGCAAACTTGATTCACTCAAATCTCTCCCCAAAAAGCATTTCTGTCAAACCCACAAGTTAATTGTAAGCCAAGACTTTGGGCATGATAGGAGTAAGTAGCTGCACAATCTTGTTGCTGTTTGCCCCTTCCTCCTCCCTACTGTATGCCACTTTAGCTAGCTGAGCCGCACCGAGACTAGGCTGCAAGGTGCTTGCGAGAAGGGACTGCATCAGCCGTAAAAACTGTCAGGCAGCCTGGAGATGCTGTCCAGACAGACCCTTCCAGGGTCACCGCTGAAGGGACTCCTGCCTCTTCCTCCACGTGCCTACTAGAAAAGGCTACATGAAGCCGATCTGTACTGGGAGGGGGGATTTTCCTCTTGTTCAGCAGATTGAGAAGCGAGACAGAAATTGCTGGCTGACTGGAACAAGTGTTCCGGTTCAAACTACACTTCATTTGCTTTATACCTTACAATTCACCAAAATCATTACGTTTCCCCTCTCCCTGAAGAATCAACTTTTGGCTACTTCTAGTGACAAAATACTGGTCTTAACCAACAGTCTCACAGTCCTGCAGAGACAGCATAAAGAACTAAGAAACACTTGCCGCAGCTGTCCGTCCTACACGCCAGTTCAAGAGGGGAGATTTTAAGAGTTAGTGAAAGTTAGACAAGTGCAAAAAGGGGAGGAGAGCACCAATTTTTTCTTGTGCAACCTGGCTTTCAAAAAGCTGCTGTGCTTATTTCAGGACAGGATGAGATCCAATTTTGGCACTCGCCACCAGGTGGAGAATGGGCCAGATCGTCAACAGGCATCACATGGCTAATTAGAGCGAGAGCTGGCTGCAAGGGGACTTCTGTTTTACAACCCATGATGCATGCAGTGAATTCTGTACTTAATAGTAGGATGGTAAGATGGACTTAAAAGTGAAGAGTTATTCTGGACCTTCTCCCCACTACCCCTTCTTCCAGGAACACTATGGTACACAGCAAAAGAGAAATAATTTGTTTGCCATGAAAAAGGCAACGGTTGAGGTGAAGTAGTATCTTTTACTGGACCAGCTTGTGTAGTTTGGAGAGAGACAGACAAAGGAGACAAGCTCTTGGCCTTTAAATATCCTTCCCCAGGTCTGGGAAAGAGCCAGTTATAGTACAACGGTCTAGCTAAAGGGTAAACAAAAGAAGTTTCAATTTTCTTAATGATTTTGACTACTTAAAAAAAAAAAAAAAAAAGGAAGTGGGGAAGAGTTTGTATGTACCTGTGGGATAAAGAGAAGTTAACAAAAGGGAGAAGCCAAAAAGTTAAAATGAGCCACAAAACTAATCCCTCAAGTTCATGGTTTTAGGTATCCAGGAGTCATGAATCTGTTCCCAAGCCCATCTTTTGGAGGCAGTGGATGCACCTATACAAGATGCTACTGCACCCTGTCAGGGCCCTCTATCTGGTCTACGTTAAAGATCACTCCAAGCAGAACAGAGCTGCCAAGTTGAAGTTTCTAAAACTTAACTGCAAAAGTTGAAGTACAATTGTTCTTCCAGATACTTGCTTCATACTAATCAAGAATCTCCTTGTAATACTATCCGCTCTCTCACTGTGAAGACAGGTCCTCAGCAGTTTCCAATTCCCAAATTAAGAATACTATCGTGTAGCTATTTCATGCCCAAAGAAATGATCATATAAATCATAGTATACCTCACTGAGGATGGACATTTTCAAAGTCTGTAAGAGGTATTTCCTGTTGCTGAAGTGCACAAGTAACATACGCTGGAGAAAAATGTCTCCAGACATCCTATCAGTAGTCGTGGTTCAAATGTATCGACAAAGGCTACTTTCCTATCTTTGTTTAAGCACAATACAAATTTCTGCCCATTTCAGCTGTTAGGGGTTTAGGAAATTCTAGCAGAGCAATAAAATGTACAATAGAAACAAGTTTCAATGAAATCTTATTTTTCACAGTTGAGACTCACAGTGCCAAGTATTACAATTCCTGGTATACTGACTACTAGTTCTACTATTCTTAACTTTTTTTCCAATGTGGATACCAAAATAGGAAACAGTGTCCATGAGAATGTCTTCCTTCTCCCACCTGAATGCTGTACCCAGACTAACAGAGATGGTCAATTATAGGATGGACTCTGCCATAAACAGTAGAATTAATTAAATAAATACAATCACTTTGAACTCTCTCATTTGCACCCATATTTTAGCCTGAAAGTACTAGTTTACTGCAACTTCTATACCTGACCAGCCTGTGTTATTTCCATTGCACGATGGTCATCTCACCAATAAAAGGCCTGCAATGGGCCCTTACACCAGTTCCCAGGATGCAACATTAACACATCAGATGAAAGTCTATTTGCAATAGCTTCAAGTCACAGTCACTTAAGTTCTTGTGGAAAGTGCCTGGAAGCTTCAGGCATTTCCTCAACCTGTGTTGTAACCCAAAAGCAGGGTGCAAGAATATTTGAAGGGGTCACAGACAAAATTTAAAAAAATGGATTCTCCTTTAAAAGGAGGAAAAACATAAGAAACTGTGGCTTCCTCTTTGCAGGCTGGCAGTTCCAGTTTGCAAGGGGCTGCTTGGGCCCCCCCGCCCACACACTGGGGACACCAGGGTCAGGGAGCCATTTTCTACTTAAAAACCATTACTGGGTCAGGACTGGACGCTGATGGTTACAAGTGGGTCCTGGTACAGAAGAGGTTGAGACCCACTGGATGAAGCAACTGAATTCCACTCGGGAGTAACAGCCGTTGTTAGTGCGCAAACAACAGTGGGAAAAAGCCTTTTATCAGTCACAGGCCAACATACGCTTGTATTTAGTAGTCTGCTAACTCCTCTCATTCATGAGGATTCACCATACCTTGAAGATGGCCATGTGACAGTTACTATAATCATCTTGCACATCAGAATCTCAAACTACTTTACAGGCCTAGACTTTCACAGATTTTAAACCTAGAAAGGACCACTAAAATAGTCTAATAGACCTAATTCAGGCCTTCACAATTCTCCACCTTGAGAGACAAATAAGGAAACCAAAGCCCAGGCTCCAACTTACCACTTTCCTGCTTTTTAGTTCCAAGAAAGCAATGGTCTGGTTCATCTCCTTGACCTTTGGATCTTGTTTTCACAGACTCCACAAACTGGAGTGAGCAGATCCTTTTTGTGCCATTCACCCCCAGCCATGCAGTACTGGCATGTCGGCTAACACATCTGGGCTCCAATATGTCAAATGTACTTGTGGTCAGCCAGCTCAACTTCGTACCTATTCCCATATACAGCTGGCATTTCAACCTCCAAGCATCTCCACTCTAATATACAACATGACCAAACTGCGGTCAGCCAGTTTAACACCCTTTTGTTTCGGCAAATAGTTGGAGCATTGCACATCATTCCAGTCGGTCACGGCGATGAGATCATGCCCAACACCCAACTTTGTCAAACAGCTTTTTGTTACAAGTCGTTATACTTCACTAAACCAGTTCCATTTTTTATAAAAAAAAAAAAAAGACACCAAAAGCAATTTTTGGAAGTTTGCTTCATCACCCCAAAACTCAGCATTCCCAGTCCCCACTTTTCTCCTTCTTCAGACAGTTTAATAGCAAAGCAGGGTTAGTTTTAGCGGAGGTTTCTTCCAACCTCTATTTTTTTTTAAACCTATCTGCACAAGGTTGCTTTAGTTTTCTTTTGCCATCATCTCCATAATGAGAGCAGCAGCAGCAGCTCTTAAATTGCCAAATCCTGACCACCTGCAAAGAGAAGCATGAACTGAATATGAAGATCCCTGTAGTGCCCAGGTGTGGATGGCCTCCATTAATGCAACCTGAAGTCATGGAGATCGGGAACGTGAGATTTAGCAAAGGAGAAAAGCAGGGAAGAAAGCAAGTAGTGAGGCAGGCAGGTAGAGTGAATGAACAAAGGCTGATTAAGGCAGACACTCTGTTACTCTGCTAGAGGCAATTATTATCTTCACCTTGGAAAGCAGGTGGGATAGACGATTTTATGGATGACAGACAACAGTTGACCTTGCTCTGAATTCCACATTTAAAAACAGAAAAGGGATAGGATTCATTCCCACTCTCTGAGTATCCAAAGCACAGACAACAGTGGGGTTTGAATGGATAAACAGCATTAGCAAACCAAAAAGCCAGAAAATGTAGTAAGAACTTTAATCAAGGGTAAAAGTTTTCAAATGGTGCTCAGTCCCACTGACTGTCAATGAGACTGGTAGCAGGCACCTAAATCTCATTTTCAAAAAGGACTTAAGCATGCCTGAAAATCTGAGCTGCTAGTTCACCCACCCCCGCTAAAGGACTGGTTGTAATTTTATTTTCCCCCATTCTCTTTTAAATAGACTTGTATGTTTGACTAAAAATACCAAGAGCTCGTGCCAAGTTAAACTTCTACTTCTTAGGCTTCTCTTTCGATCTATTAGTCATTAGATGGACCTGTGAGAAAGTGCTCTCAGGGCACAGCGAGTTATCAGCTTCCACTTTCACAAACTTTCCCATCAGCTCAAGGCTCCTTAAAAATGTCACCCAAGTCTGTGCACAGGAACAAGATGATAACGTACAGATCTTGAATAAAGAACACCAACAACTGAATGCGTGTGCAGACTTGTGAGCTATGTGAATGTGCTGAATCTGCACGTGTGAATCCAAAGTTACTTTCTGCTGAATCTGCTAATGCCAAATGCATGCATGGCTTGACTTTGTCCGCAATATACAGTACTCTGTACCTACCAGTATGGCAGCACCCTTTCCTGCAATTGTGGCCCGAGTCATGTATTCATGAAACTGCTCCACCTTTAATGCTGCATCATCCAGAGCCAACGGTGGAGTAAAACTGCTCCAATGTTGGCTTTGGATGACACAGCATTTGCATTGCTTCCTGCTTGTCCGCATAAGTGTTCAAATGCAACGGCAGCTGTGTGGATTCCTCCTCCCCTTTTGAATCTACTCCAAAAATGCACGTGTCCATACCCTCAGAAGATGAGCAGCAGGGTCTGGGCATCCAGGTTAGCCCCAGTAGCTACACCGACCCTCCACGCACACTGGTACGTCCATTAGGATTTCTGACGGCCCCGAGGCTGACCCCCTGCCACACCACATGGGTCCTCAACCCCCCCCCCACCCCGTCCCCATAAAGACGCCCTTGGCCCCAAGGCCCAGAGACCCCAATGGTGGCAGCAGCAAGAGAGCAATGGGGAAAGCAGTGCCCATACCCAGAGCCCAGAGCTCACCAGGGGAAAAGTTTAAGTATTTCAACATCCTGATTCTTTTTTTCCCCCCCTTCTAAATATTAAATCACATAGCCAGTCACCCAGAGCTTTTGGAAAGGCTCATGGATTCAGCATTTTTATTTCTTTATTTAAGTCTTTTGAGAGAGAATAAGTGTAGGCCTTAAATGAGATCTGAATTTAATACAAAGATATATTTTTAAACCAGTTCTCTTTTTAAAAAACAAAAATTATAGATTTAAAATAAATTTATAAAAACTGATTTAGAAAAACATCAACCTGTTTTTGGACTCATTTTCTTGACGAGAGAGAGAGAGAGCTCAAACATTTTTAAAAGTGCACTGCTCCCTTGTTTACAGACTATTTGACTTCTGTGAATGAAAGGCATTTTTGTTATAATAGGTCATTCCACTAGCATCATAGCTGAAAGAACTATTTAAAAAGCCATATTATGCATCTAAGCAACACATGGACTCACCCATGAGAAGTCTGAAGTTACAAATGGACAGCAGGACAAAAGCAAATGCGAACAGTTTACATTTCGGCCTTATGCACTTGAAACTCAGCGCACGCCGACTTTCTGCAAGCTTGGTGCCCTGAACAAGTTTCTGCTTCTGTTTACAAAGCGGCAAGACGTGTCTAAGCTTCTCATTTTATATTTTGTGAAGTCAGTTAGATGGAGAACTACCACAATACCCAACAGTGACTTGAATCCTCCTTCATCTTCTCTTTTTGGCATCATCACTGCTCAGTTCAAACTCATTAATGCACTTTGTTTTTCCAGACCCAAGACCCAGAAAAACAAGTTAAATATATTAAATTGAAAAAGTAAAGACAATTCTTTGTTGGCTCTTTCAAGTTTGGAACATCACAATTAAACACAAGCCACTAGTACCAAATCACAGCAAAATGGAAGGATAACTAAGCACGTATCTCCCCTCCCCCCCACAATAGCCCTCCTCTGTATAAAACAGCTGCCTCTGAGAAGAAGTCATACGTCTTCTATTAGTCTATGCAACAATTTTAGATTTGCATTGCACCACCCCAAAAAAAATTAGAGGAAACAGATTAGTCCCATTTAAACTGAAAAGCAAGCAAGTGTCCTGCCTTGTTCCTACTTGGATGGTTTAGAGAAGAGAGACTTCAGATCAGAATTCTTGTTATTCCTTGCACGCCAGAATTGAATAACGCTACTTATGCACTGTTGTTCGTTATCAATTTCCAAACCTAGATTGAATGGAAATTGTCAACTAAATAAACATACTATTCATTTTTGGAAAGTGAGGTTGATGAGCTCATTTCACTGAAGTCAAAATAAATTGATAAATTTCTTCTGAAAGAGAAATATTTTATTCTTCGCTGCAACTGGCTAGAAAACCAATTTAAGCAAAATGTCAAACAAAACACTCTGGCAATTTTTTGTCATTTACCAGCAAGCGTGCTCTACAGCTTAGTTAATGAAATGAAAGAAAATTAATCATACTCACTTTCATCTAATTTTAAGTGCTTGTGATCTCAACAGGGTGGATCCGTGGCGGTACACTGGTGCACTTGCACCCCCATTTTGATTCCTGCTCTGCCCACTATTTAACAATGGCAGCAGCATTTCTAGTCAGGCAGTGCTGAGGGAGTCCGCTGAATTTAGGGCTCATTGTAATCTACCTGATCCCTCCTAAACTATTCATTTCACAGGTGTTAACAACCCTCTCTCCTCTTTTTAATAATCTTGATGTTCCACCAATCAAGCCATCCTTTGATCTGTAATTGTGTTGTCTGTTACCTGCTCCTGGTAATAAAGCTCTTATTTCACAGTCCTGCACACTGTTTTTAAGTCATTCCAACAAAGTCATATTTTTTGCTCTCAACACAACCTTAGCATATTAGTAAAGCTTCTTGTTTATTTTTAAAATGGAGAAAAATGTGTGCGGTTTCATACATCATCATCTGCACCCCCCTTTTCAGAATACTAGATCCATCCACAGTTCTCAGCCATTAGCACAAGGATCTAACAATTGGCCGAAAAAGCTTCATAAAGGTGTTTGAAATCCCATCAAGGATTGTTTTGCAGTGGAACTGGGGGTGGGGGGAGGTTATGACACATTTATGCCAATCTTAGGTTATGTAAAAAGAATAACAGATACACTCAGAGTGCTCAGTTTAAAATAAACCAAGTCTTCAGCTTATTGAACTGTTCAATATCCAATCCTTCCTGTGGAAATCAAGGGCCCAGAGACAATCCTATCATAGAAGTAAATGCCTGGCAGAAAATGATGTTAATGTAAAGACTGTGGATTCTTCGACAATGGACAGATATATTCATGGACAGATATATTCTGGGAGAAGACTGTTATAAAGAGACAGGAGTGGATGCACCTGACCAGAACTGGAAAAATTATCTTTGGGTGTCATCTGGCCAACCTAGTAAGGAGGATATTCTACTAGATTCCACAAAGGATGGTGAACAAACCCTCCAGCAACAGAGCAAACAATCCAGACAGGAAAGGACCTCAAAACACACCAGCTCAACTCTAGGAAAGGGCCAGAGTCATAGGACAGCAATAAGTGATGCAAAAGGGAAACAAGAAGGTTGAAATGCAAGATGCATCTGATGCATGTATACAAATGCAAAGTGCATGGGAGGAATAAACAGGATAAGCTGGAAGCTGCTGCCTGTGAAGAGAACCATCACCTAATTGGTATCACCGAAACTTAGTGGGACAGCTTTTAAGACTGGAAGGTCAGCACTGCGGGCTACGTTGTTTCAGAAGGACAGGGTTGAGATAAAAGATGCTGGTGTTGCCCCATGAGAACCACCAAAATAAAACAATACATAAGCTTCCTCTTCAGGAGGACAAATAGCAGATTAGAATGCATTTGGGTAAAGATACGAGAAGAAAGATACAGCACCAATATAGTGGTGAAGATTTATTACAGGCAGTAAGAGGAAGTGGATGAGGCACTCAAGCAGGTGACAACATTTAAAAAAGCCTATGAGATAGTACTGAGGATGGTGGGAGACTGCAATTTTCCAGACAATTGCTGGAAGAATAATACAGCCAGACATAAAATGCTGAGCCAGTTGGTAACATGGAGGATAACGTGCTTTTCCAGAAGGTGGAGGATACAATTAGGGAATCACCCACTTGGAACCGACCCTAACCAATAGGGTGGAGGATGTGAAGGCGATGGGAAACTTCAGAGGAAGCGATCACGGCACGACAGAATTCCAGACCCCGAGACAGGGGAAGCAGAAGATCAGAAGAACTGGGACACAAGGTTTCAAACCACTGCAAGTGTTGTGGAGGATCCTTCTGAAGTACAGATGCCTGCTGAAGTTTGTCACCCTTCTCTGCCTGCTCCATGATGGTATGCCAGTGGTGGTTCTCAGCAATGGATCCATCACAGACCCTTTTGAGATTAAAATGGGAGTTAAGCGAAGCTGCCTCATCACTCCAACACTCTTCTCAATATTTCCTGCTGCAATGCTACATCTGACCACCAACAAGCTTCCAGGTGGAGCCAAGCTAGAGTACCGAATGGGTGGTATGCTGCTTAGCCTCACTTGACTCCAAGCCAAAAATCAAGATGACCCCGACCTTAATCACTGACCTGCAGCATGCTGCTGATGTAGTGTGTGCTCGCTCAGAAGCAGACCTTCAGGCAATCAATGAGGTCTTTACCGAGGCATACAAGATAACAGGACTGATGCTTAACATTTAGAAGACTAAGATCCTCCACCAACAAGCTCCTAATGAACAGTCCCCAGCTCCGGTAATTCAGATCCATGATGAGACTCTGGAAAACGTTGAGTATTTCCCATATCTTAGAAGCCATCTCTCACAGAAGGCAGACATCAACGAAGAAATCCAACATCCCCCCAAGTGTGCAAGTGCAGCCTTTGGATGGCTGGAAAAAAAAATTGATGTTCGAAGATCGCAACATAAGATCTGAAACCAAGCTCATGGTTTATCAAGCAGTCATGATCCCCACCTTGCTGTAAGGAGCCAAGACACGGACAACACACAGGAGACACCTTAAGTCACTGGAGAAGTACCATCAACGCTGCCTGTGGAAGATCCTCCAGTGGGAAGACAAACGCACCAACATTAATATCCTCTCGCAAGAAAATACCACGAGCATCAAGGTAATGATCAATCTAACATCAACTTTGCTAGGCTGGCCACATCAGGTGGATGTCCAACTCCAGACTCCCAAAGCAAGTCCTATTCTCCCAGCTCATTCGAGATGTACACTCAAGAGGAGAGCAGAGAAAGTGCTTCAGGGACATCCTCAAACCCAGATTTTAAAAATGCAACATCAAATGTCAACCCATGGAAGACTAATCGCCTAGGACCGCCCCAAATGGAGGAAGAAAGTCTGCTGCAGGGACCTCAGTACTTTGAAGCCTGTCATGGACCAAATCAAGAATCCAGTGCCACAGGTCCACCATTAACTAGCCAGAGGGAACTCTTGACAGAAGATGCAAAGGAGGCAGGGATACTCAACAGCTGCTTTGCCTCAGTCTTCACAAAAAAAAGATTCAGCTATAACTGGACACCCAATAAGGATTTATCTGGATATGGAAAGAGACCAGATGAGAGATGAAATAATTGGACCAAAGAGCTTTCGACAGGTCTGAATGAATTCAAGTTAGCAGGACCTGATGAACTTCATCCCAGGGTACTGAAGGACCTGTCAGAGGAAATCGGAGCCCTTGACAATGATCTGCATGGGACTGAGAGACAGGTGAGGTACCACACGACTGGAAAAAGGCCAATGTAGCCCCCCCTCTTTAAAAAGAGGCAAAAAAGGAGGACCCAGGGAACTAGACTAGTTAGCTTCACCTCAGTACCTAGGAAACTACTGGAACATACTCTAAGGAAGTCCATTTCCAATTATCTGAAGGAGGAGAGACCGATCACAAGCAGTTGGCATGGATTTATCTCAAGTATACATCTCCTCCTTTGACAGGGTAACTGCTTGGGTGGATGCTGTGTATAGTGTATTTGGACTTCAGCAAGGCTCCTGACAAGGTCCCACATGACCTCCTCATAGACAAAAGACAGAAACCTGGGTTAAGACAAAACTCCTACAAAGTAGATAAATAAGTGCCCCAATAGTCTCAAGAAAAAGGGAATTATAAATGGATCTACGTCAGAATGGCAGGAGGTTTCGGGTTGAGTGCCATAGGGGCCTGTCCTGGGGCCAGGGCTGTTCACTGTCCCTATTAATGATTTGGATGCTGGCACAGAAAGCTTCTTGAGCAAGTCTGCAGACAACACAAAACTGGGAAGGACTGCAAACACACTGGAGGGCAGGGGTGCAATCCAGAATGATCCTGACAGACTGGAAAGCCGGCCTGGAGTTAATAAGATAAAGTGCAAGGCTGACAAAGGCAAGGTGCCACACTTGGAAAGAATAATCAGAAACAAATAAAATTGGGTGACACCTGGCTGGATAGCAGCACTGTGGAGAAGGATCTAGTAGTCTTGGTAGTCCACAGACTTAAATGCAAGTCTGCAGTGTGATGGGACTGCACAAAAGACTGGATATCTCCAAAGACTTCTTCATGATTAGAGCAGTGAAGCAGTGGAACAGACACCGAGAGAAGTTGGGGAAACTCCATCATGGAGATGTTCAAGATGAGGTTGGAAGGGCATTGGTCAGGAATGATCTAGGAATAGCTAGGCCTGTGCTCGCTGTGGGCATTTCCCAGGCTTCTGGGCTTTGGTGGTTGCCACATGGAGCTGGGAAGGAATTTTCCTCCCCTCTCCTGCTGCTACGTGTGTCAGGAGGCAGAGGGGTTTGCCTTTATCCAAAGCACTGGGTGTTATGCAGCTCAGGCTAGGGATTAAATCAACCCCAGCCTGAGCTGCAGCATAACATCCAGTGACTACTGGGCTGTGCCGTGCTCTTGCTGGGACTAAAACCTATAGGTTCCTGGCTAGAGGGTCCTGTCCCTCTGCTCAGGGTCCACTTTGCCATTTGCCACATTTGGGGTCAGGAAGGAATTTTACCCCGTGGTCAGACTGGTATGGACAGTGGGAGTTTTGGCCTTGTGTAGTGAGGGGGGTAGGGGATGTAATCCTCTTCCTTGGATCTCTTGAGCATATTTTAACAACCACTGCAGCAGCAGAACATGGGCCACTGTTGTCTCCTGCTTTACCCATGGAGGGTTCAGGAGTTATGTCTTCTGCTTGTGTTAGGGCCGACTGCAGCTTTGCTAACAGGTTAGAAAGTGAATTTGTATGGATGGTTGGATAGGGATTATCCTGTCCCAGGTAGGGGGCTGGACCAGATGTGAGCTCTGGAGGTCTTTTCCAGCCCTACTTCTTTATCTAAAAGACACACAAACATTAAAAGAAACTGCTGGAACATGCACACACACAAATGGTGTACAAACAGGCTTGTGCTCCCATTTGCATTTTACCAAGCAGCAAGTTTCAATTATCCCTTGCTCTATACATTTTGAAACTTTAGAGTCCATTTAATTTAATTATATAGATCTGATAATTATATACTAGCAAGAGCAAATGAGCCTGAGATTCCAAAGACAAAAAAAGCAGAGTAAAATAGCCACAGTTAAACAGCTGAACAGTTTCTAAACCATAGGAGTCTCTGACCCAAAGAAGGAAAGGAGATAAAGGTTTTCTGCAAACTGAATTTGCAGTTGTGCCCAGCACTATTTACATAGTAGTATCTCCCAGTTCCATATAGGAGCACTTGTCTGTGGGCTGTAGTGTAAATAGAATTAATCTGATCCTAGCCAGCCATGCCATCTGTGAATGGTGTTACAGGAAGATCATCAATGAGCATGTAGGACCTCCGAGCACAGGGGAGCACAGGATAGTGAGTATTGCTTCATTTAGTTAGCCGACTGGCTATGCCAAGAACATTTCTCTCAACAGCTACAATCTGTATTCCTCCCACTCCCCAAATGCAGCTTCTTTAAGATGAGAAAGCTGACAAAGAAAAGTCTTGTAACAGCATGGAAGACAAAGAAATAGTCTTAACTAGCACTTCCACAGTAGGAATGTGTGGAGGCAAGGAGTTCAGGCTTCACAACTGCAGACTTTCAAATCTAGATCTTGCTGTAGGCACCAGAAGTTCACCTAAGAACTGAAAGCCAAGCCAACATTTATACTGCTGTATGCTAATCATGACTAGGATAATTAATACTGGATTGCATGTTGCAGTTCAGAAACATCCAACAACTAGACTGTTCAACACATCTGTGGCTTGAGTGGCATATTCAGATTCTGCAAAATCCAAGTTTTCATTTAAAATGAAATTATATTTTTACACCTGGTTGCAAAAATTGACTGTTTGCATTTTCAGAAGGTAATGACTGGTCTTCCTGATGAACCTAAAATGGCAACCAGGATATGGGAGTGCCCTCATTTCTTATTAATCTCATGAAAGCATGTTCCTTTAAAGTTAAGCATCATTATCTATCCAGGACCTTAACATTAAGAATTATATTTTTTTTTCTACCTTCCAGCTCCGTGCATACCTCACACTGACATGAGTATATCAGTTGTGGATCACATTCATGCCTGCATACTACCATTAAACTCTGGTGCAATGGGCAATAATTAAAAAGAGAAGGAGTCTGACATCCCAGGTAGAGGGCTAGCATTATAAAAACATACACTGTTTAGTTGACTACTAAAAGATACCTGTTAAAGAAGCCTCCACTTTCATGTCCCATTGGATAACACCACTGCTCTGGACAGAAGTAGAGGTTTCCCTATAGCATAAAGAAGGGCAGAGGAGTGAAGCCTTTTTCAGTCAGTTAACTGATCGAATATTTACTTCCCAAGCCAAAAACAAAGGGAAAACACAAACAAACCAAGAGTCAAATAAGATCCATGTGCTTCCAAATGACCAGAACTCCTAGCATTTCACATCTGACAAATAAATACGTTAGTTTGAACAAGTAATACAGCCACACTCTCTTATTCAAAGAAATAAAGCATAGCTTGGACATAGAGTTAATCATTGGGAACAGCATTCAGAACCGATACTGTGTGCTGCTAACAACTTGATCTCTCCTCCACCCTTTTGACCTGGTCATTCCTACGCCTGAACCCCTTCAGCACAGCCATCTAACTTTTCACATCGGGCTCACATTTCTCTTTTACCCTGCACACCTCTGCTCATTTTCAGCATCTTCTGCCTGGTTAATCCACCTCTCTCTCCAACCTCCCAGTCTCACCTTTACACTTTCTCCCAGCCACACCTCATTTAAATGAAAAGAAAAAAAAAAAAAAAATCTCAAAAACCTTTCTATTGAAAAGTCAACCATAATTTTTTTTCTAAAAAGTCTGCTGCACTTTATAACCTCAGCAAGTGC
>NW_017728886.1:636187-637519 GCF_001723895.1 Crocodylus porosus | reverse complement strand
ATTCTGCTGGGGGGAGGGGAAAAAAAAAAAAAAAAAAAATCATGGACATGTCCACATTCAGAGTTTCCCTGGGACTGCAGAACTTCTTCCTGCTGACAGTTTTCCATCACCTCTCCAACAAAAAGTAGGCTTCTACGTAGATGTGCCCACACCTTCTGCCAGCTGTTGCAATCCCTTCAGCCACTGGTGCTCTCCAAGGGAGCACTTTGCTTTGGCCAAACCTGTGCAGCTGTGAAATTCAGATGCTTGTGGGGCCAGAAGCTATGCAGATGTAAACATACTCCAGCAGCTTCCCTGTAATAGTTACTGGCTGCCCGCAAAAGCAGGCTAGTGTAGACAGGGCCTCAAATACAGAGGGAAGAATCGCTGCAACAGAGGGATGTGGAATAATGTGCCCAGAGGGGAAATGTTAAAGTAATCCCAACAGTTAGGGATAAGACAGACTGGAAGGCGAAGAAAGTTACCAAGCAATGTGTCAGTGGTAGAAACCATGCGTCCTGGCTAGAAGAGATCTTGCGTAAACGATTAACTCTTGTAGCACTCTGTGGCAGCCGCACAAGCCCATGTATTTCCATATCTTCTATTGTTGAATTTAAGCTTTTGTTTGATACATAATGACATAATGCAAGATTGCACCCTTTTTTAAATTGCCAGGCCAACATTGCTGATGGCCTCTGGGTGTTTCTTTGATGGACAATGTACAGGTTACTGGACATATGTACCGGCTCTCATGCACCTCACAGGCTCCCTATGACATTTTGCACATTTGAAAATGTATTCAGAATGGTAGTTCGTCACCAACATTAAGGAGACACATCAAGAGCACACACACTCTGATCTTCAGATTAATTCAGTTTTATGCTGAAAAGTGGATTTGCAAATCCGACACTAGGTTGGAGGGAAAGCAAATTAGCTTGAGTTACACATCTTCACTGCTAGCATCCGATGCGAGTCTAAAACTCAATTATTCACTAGTGACATTAATACAGGTCACTGCAGGACAAAATTCATAAGACCCAGTGTGACCCTTGATCCTAGTGACCTATGTTTTGTGCCTAAACCCTTATGTCAAAGTCTACTTACCCAAAGGATAAGCAGAAAAATACTAACTCAGCCCTTAAGGCCCTGGCAGCAAAAAGAACCACAATCTGTCATGCAGAACATTTCCAAAATCTTAAGACCAACTATTAGACAATTTTTTTTATTTCATAGACATTAGGGCTGGAAGGGACCTCAGGAGATCATCAAGTCCAGCCCCCTGCCCAAAGGGCAGGAAGTCAGCTGGGGTCATAGGATCCCAGCAAGATAACCATCCAATTTACTCTTGAAGGT
>NW_017728886.1:629130-635817 GCF_001723895.1 Crocodylus porosus | reverse complement strand
GAGCCTATAAGGGTGCTGCAGGTTTTTCCTCCCAAGGTGGAGAACCTTGCATTTTTCGGTGTTAAACACCATGAGGTTCTTGTCTGCCCATTTGCTGAGCTTGTCCAGGTCAGCCTGGATCACCCACCTGTCTTCTGGCGTGGATGCTTTGACACCAAACTTTGGTGTCATCGGCGAACTTGGCCAGTCCACTCCTGACTCCAATGTCCACATCGTCTTAATTTATGTTTAATACAAGATGGTCATTTCTTTCAGAAGACCTTCCTTGCCATGTTGAGAATTACAATGTATATATTTTATTACATCCATATGCACACAGCTAATTAAAGAAACACTTTTGGAATGTATCACGAAGATGAAAAACAAACATATAAACTGCCTTTTTGGAAGCCACACAGGGTATTTACACATATCAGATAAAAAACACCCTGTATAGAGAGAGAATATTTCAAATTTATAATATAATCCAAAAAGAAAAAGTTATTTTAATTACCTGCATCATACTGCACGTTTCCAAACAAAATAGAAACCCCATTTTTCCGATAATTCTGAATAAATGGAAACATCCTAGAGTGATGAATCCATACACTGATTTAAGTTTCTCTACCTGTATTCTGCCTACCTCAGCAGGAAAATAAATTCTTCCATCAAAAGCACCAATTGTTGCTCTGACCAAATCTTTCCTGCAGAAGCATGAAAACCATCTTTGAATGTTTTCTCTCATTCCAGGTTTCTCTTGAGGAGGTTTATTATCAAAGTCTTTTCACTATTCGAATCACGGAATTGGAAGGGACCTCACAGGTCACGTAGTCCAACCCTCTGCACAAATGCAGGATGCTCTATTCCTAAATCCTCTGGGATAAATGCTTATCCAGCCTTTTCTTGAAAACATCCAAAGGAGGTTCCACAGCTTCCCTGGGCAGTTTGCTTTACTGTCCTACTGTTCCTTTTTCCCTCCCAAGATTCATTCTAAATCCACTTTACTTCACTTTAAATCCTATTAGGAGAAGCAGTTAACAAGGCTAAGTTGTGTGAAATTAATATTTATAAAAAAAACCCCATGCATTGGAAGTTACATACCATCTTTTAAGACTTGTATAATCAACTTTTGCAAGTGGTATTTCAACAACTATTAGCAATCTATTTGTTTTACTATAGGATATACAAGCACACTTCTCAAAATCTGCTTTCCCTTCCAAGCAGCGGACCCTAAACCACACATTTCTGGCCAAGCTCAATTTAAGAACTGACCTTCTAGATATTATGACTAAAAGATATTGAGCCAGCTTTTTGAACTTCTGCAATCTTCAGGGACCTGCCTAAAGCTTGCTGCACCTACTTGCTCTGCTGTAGCTTAGCACAGCTGAAGGCATACACTTTTGTTAATGAGATACCTTTCAGCCCAAGTGGAAAACTGCTTGCCTCAACTGCTTCAGGCAAAGCTGCCATTATTAAAGAAGGACCTCTCAGAAGAGGCTAGCAGGAAACCCCTCCACAAAGCAGCCAGGTCATGGGTGGAAGAAAGTATGCATATAAGCCACAGGTACACAGAGACTAGGAAGGGATGGAGTTAAGGGAGAAAAGTGTGCATGCACTAGAAGTTTCATCACTGCTGGTGACACCATTTCAGTTCACCTGGTGTTCGTCACATTGGGAGCACCAGCACAGACAGGCCACTGACTATGAAGTTATGCATCCATCAAATAAATCTGCTCTAAACTGGGGTGGACAATAGCACTCAAAATGTTGGCAGCAGAAAGCTGACTGCTTACATGGGGAGGCCCCAGTGTTGCTCAGAGGGCTCACATTCTGCAAAATGTATTTTGCTTGCACTAGGGAAACTCTCCCAGTCCTGAAGCCAGGATTCCCAACTTGAAGCCCAACAATTAGAAACTAGTAAGAAATATGGGATGGAGGACTGCAAGGATATCATCAACTGAGGGACCTGTGTCATCACCAAAGCCTGCCTTTTGAACCTGCTGCTGCTTTGCCCCCTCCTCCTTCATAAAATCAAAT
Organism: Crocodylus porosus; assembly: GCF_001723895.1. Lineage (NCBI taxonomy): Eukaryota > Metazoa > Chordata > Crocodylia > Crocodylidae > Crocodylus > Crocodylus porosus. Next base: position 633,801 of record NW_017728886.1, on the reverse strand, counting down.
TTCACTTCAGCTGGAAAGTAATTTTTTGTGCCTCAAGGCTTTATACTTCTATGACTCATTCGTAAAACTTAAATGTTATGATCCCTGAAAGAGCCATGCTACCTAGACAGAAAGTGCTGACAGTCTGATGACTGACATAAGACAATAAATACAAATTTAAGAAATGCTAACTGGGAAACAGAATGGGAGAGCAAGTGGTGTTCTCTCTCAAAAGTTTCAAAGCAACTGTCAAACCCCAATTCAGTGACATGTAGACATGCTAATAATCTCCATTTTAAAGTTCAAAATCCAGCATGGGGGGGGGGGGGAAAAATAGCAAGAGGTAAATATGGTCAGAAAGCAAATGTCCTAACGTAAGATGATCTTCAGCAGTGACAATAAGCTGATATCTGGCATGCTAGACCGTCAGGAGTTGTAATTCAAGTGTACATAAACAGGCTTTAAAACACATTCGATAAAAGTTCCCGTAGTTTTCCTTTGTTTAAAACAAGTGTCAACACCCTACACTCAGCTGTGAAGCAGCTTTCCAGGATGAGGCTGATCTAATACAATTTTATAAAAGGAGCAGTGACTCACTCCCAGACAAGAATGTGTTGGAAATATATGACCTAATCGCATTAAAAAAAAGTCTATTTCTCCTCCCCACCCTACCCCACCCCAAATCTAATTTAAACAATATGCATGGTGCATTTTAAAGTCAAGCTGTGAAAAGAAAGAGATTTTGGAATAAGGGAGGTATAAAATGAATTCCTTTTGACTTAAATTTCAGTTCCAATGAGTCCATGTGAAAATCCTCAGCCTTAGTTCAGTTAAACTTGAGCATCTCCATGCAGAAGTACAGCAATAGGCAATCCATTCCCAGGCCACTTCAGCCCTGCCCTTTAAATCAGGACCAGGAATGATGTGACAGAGGGAAGCAGATGCCATTTCACCACATGCAATCTGAAGGGAAGATGGGGGCGTTAAAATTAAAATGTCAGTATTTGCTAGTGACAACACATCCAAAGTATTAGCACTTGACTGACTAGCAAGACCAGCCTAACACGCGTTCAACTGGATTCTTGACAACTTTGCTAAGGAGTTGCCAGCTACACAAGGCTAGCTTTAAAGACTGACATTCAGATGCACGTGCCCCAGCCCCTGAATAATCTTCGCTGCCCTGCGCTGGACTCTCTCCAACTTGTCCACATCCTTCTGCAGTGGGGGGGTCCACAACTGCACACAGCAGTTAGCCATGTTAGTCTGAAGTCCATCAGAAGGCAGGGTAGATATGCACCTTTATACTACAGTGCGTTAAATAAGATATATGCCTATAAAGTTCATACACTAAATATGATATACACCAACACACATTACACATACACCCACACACAGCTTTCCTGAAGCCAAGTTCACTTCACCAGAGGCTGTGAAACGAGAGCACAGAGCAAAGTACAAAGTGGAGGGAGCGACTGGAGTACACTAGGTAGGAAAGTAGGAGGGAGAGGAAAGGGAAAGGCTGCAGGAGGCATACAAAACCCCTGTGAGCAACTTGGCACAACAGTTGCATACTGCAATAATTTTTTTTTTTTTTTTACTTCTCAATTAAAGTCATCATGACTGAACTAAGTGCATGACAACACTGGCAGACAAGGTTCTTTGGGTAAATGTGATATATTTTATTAGAGCAACTAAATAGCTGGAACAACTGTTCTTTGCAAGCTTTTGGGTGCAAACACCCTTCTTCAGGCAGAGGGAAAGTCACCAAACGAACAAGTGAGGACTGCTGGTTGTAAGTGGAAATAGCTGCAATTAAATCCAGGGAATAGTCACTGTGCTTCACCCTGTGTAGCACTGTACTGAGGACACCTCACTAACTCGCCAGCAGAAAGGGCTGAGCGCAGGGATGACATGAACTTAAGCACAATGCTAATCATGCTGAAGAGGTGATGAACTGCACGCTGCTGTCCCCCACCCCCAGGTTTCCTGCTGCTACAACCGAGCAATTGGTGGCCAGGCAGCAGCCTGGACCCTGGCAAAGGGCTCAAACCATTTCCATCTTGTGACAATGCTCTCTCATATGCCATCACATCTACTACTTAAAGCTTAGTTGTGCCCATGCCTGATCCCGACTAGCAACACCACCTTGGGCTGTGTACCCCGAGGGAGAGAAGGGACTTGCCACTAATCATTAAAGACAAAATCTAAATTCTTCGGAAAAGCATTCCAGTCCATAAGGTTATAAACCTAACCTTGCAAACGCAAGGCAATGCAGAGCCTAGTCTTAGAGAAGCAGCCTGCCCATTCAAAGCTTTTGGTGCTATGCAGGAGTAAATTTTGCTCATCAGCAGCAAATTAGTTTTTTCAGGGGGGAAGGAGGAGACTGGGAAATTTTAAGGGGGAAGAGAGAGAGGGAGCTTTAACCGCCTGGGTTTTCCTCACTTGAGCAGCAGCTGCTACTGTCGCTGCTTTAATAGCACAGGCTGGGCTGCTGCCACTGAGGGAAAGGCAACAGTGCCAGGAGCCTCCCCACCCCTGCGGTACCCCATTTGCACCCCCATCCTGCAGAGCAGGGCTGACCCTCCCCAGCAGGAAGGGGTGTCATTCCACCCGTCTCCCCCAAATACTCTGCTGGACATGGCTCTGCCGCTGCCCAGGCAGCCTCCCCTCGAAGTCGGCACTCAGAGCTAGCGCCCCTCTCACCCTGCCCTAGGGACACTACTGATGTCATGACTGCCCAAAGGTTTTGCGCAGTAGGAGTGGAGCTGACCCGAGTAAAACTGACAAAGAATATCAATTTCACTGTTTCTTCTCAGAATCAGAAAGTCAGGGATTCATAGATGTTAGGGGCTGGAAAGGACCTCACAAGACTACCGGGTCCAGCCCCCCTGCACTTGGGCAGCAAAGACGAGGTCAGATGGAGGGGATGGAAGGGACCGGCCCCAACTAGATCATCCCAGCCACCTAGCCAGGTCTTCAAAACCTCCAAAGATGGAGAGTCCACAACCTCTCTGGGTAACCTGTTCTTCTAGTGAGAAAGTTTTTCCTAATATTGAACCTCAACTTCCCTTGCTGCAGTTTGAGCCCATTGCTCCTTGCTCTGTCATCTACCACCACTGAGAACGGTCCAGCTCCAGTCTTCTTGGGAAGACTTAACATTACAGGAAAATACAGGGGCTAAAACTAAAACCAGGGGATAAGGGGAGAGGTAGAACAAGAAGAACCATTTCCCCTTATGGAAGCCATGGGGCTTTGGGCTAGGAAACAGTAGGCCTTCACCTTTCTAGCCACAAACAACAACAGAGACTTCAGCTTTCGTTAGGAAACTAACCAGCAAAAGGGCAATACAATATATGGACCCGGTTCTGGAGAACGGTATAAATACATCCCATCATCCATTTCCCAATAAAGGACTATAGGGAGGAGGTGGGAGTGAGAGGATGAGAAGATTACTGAAAATTATTGTTGAAATTCACTGATGCATCCACTTTACTTTTAGTTCAGTTCTTAAAAATCATCCTTAAATTTAATTGGTCTCTGGCTGGTGGATCTACTCCTCCAGGGCAGATGGTTGCGTAAATTGTTTGAGGCCCGATTTCAATCATGCTACTGCAAACTGTGCTAACAGGTCCATATAAGCACATACACAACTCACTGTCCCAGGGTATGAGCGCACGCAGTAAGGTAGGATGGGAATCTGCAACACATAAGCCCCTCCATGATTACTGCACCTTGGGCTACTCCATGGTAAATGCAAGGCAGCTTACTCCTCCAAGTGGGGTATTCCACTTCACCTGCACTAAAGAGCAAGGGTATGCACATAGGCAGTAACCAAGGATCACCAACACGTCTCTTTGCCTTGTGATAATTTGGCCGTGTACTCGTACATCTTCAGATATATTTTAATATTTGGCGGGGGGGGGTTTTCCCCCGCCACATTCCGTAAATAATCCTGACATATGGACAACCTTAATTATTTAGAGCTTAAACACTTTTTAAAACATCACACTAACATCCATCCATAATCTCTGCCCTTTAAATTGCAGATAATCAAACCTAAAGCTCTTGATATACAAGAATTCAGCAAGTATCATCATACTTTTCTAACCTGCTCTGAAGTTTTAGCTTCAAAAGCCTGTGCTTGGACACCTACCCAAAACATCTCAGGCTATTGTTGTGGACCAAAATGCATTCTTCGGACAGCAGCAGAATTCATGTCTGCAGAACATTTGCAGCAATAGATTTCATTGACATTTCCTTCCCACTGAGAAATTCCTTTGCACATGCACATCGCTGTATACCAGGTCACAGAAGAGGCTAAAGAAAGTCCGAGCCAGAGGAACACATTCTTCAGTCTTTTGTTTCTTACAAGATGTCTTGAGCAAGATGTAGAGACGACTGCCTTCCATCCACCAGAGCTTCAAGTGATCCTCTACACCCTTCCAAAAACAGGCTGCCAATGGCCCTGGCCACCTACTTGAGACAACATACCTTTGCCCTTCTCTTCTTTTGAGGGCCTCCTGTTTCTAAACCAATTCTGGTGGCTGCCGAGCCCTCATCCTGCCACTCCTCGAGCTGTTCTGCTGCCATCTCACTTACACCAGCCTCTGCATTATTTTGGTCATTTGTGGGAGAAGGACTATTTAATTATACTTCAATCAAATGTCAGCTGAAGACTTCCACCTGAAAAGC
>NW_017728886.1:625585-628180 GCF_001723895.1 Crocodylus porosus | reverse complement strand
GGTATTTTTTAAAAAGTGACATCTAAACTTCAGTTTTGTAAATCAGTTGACCAACTATGGATAACGAGCTGAGACTGCTTTCTTTAAACACAGTGTTAAAGGTGAAACACTTGGCTGTTTTACAAAAGCATGTACCTGCTTGGAGTACATTTCAACATGCAGATTTGAGTTTAGGTCAGGGAAGCTCTAACTCATCCGTCTACTCTCAAACCTTGTTGTTCCCTGCTCAGGATCAGGCCCTCTGTTAATTTACACCTACAGGTTAATGATCAGATCCAATTACTGTTAGCTTTAAGGAGAGAATCAGATAAAGTCACATATCAAAGCTTCCCAGAGTATCTGTGGGCATCAAGTTACTAAGTAGGCTGCAAAGCATCCTATTTTTCCAGGAGACAGTGACTCAACCTTTTCTAAATGCTGTTAGAGAAAAAAGCCAAAGAACTGAACCAATGAGAAGACCGTGGTGAGGCTGTGCTGTGACTGCCCTGACCTTCAAATTACTGAAACATCTTTGTATCTGATATTTCCCCCAAGTCATTTCTGTAGACACAAATAAAATAAAGAAAGATTTATATGAAGGCATCACAGTCCTATTTTTATGAAGCACTAATTGCATTCCCAAATGGCTAAACTATCCTGCCTTTGGGCTCATCATTGATCACAAAAAGAATCTAATTACTGCCAAGGAAAACAGTGGAGAAATGATATTATTGCTAATGTAATACAAACTTAATTAAGCCATCTTAAATTGAAAAGCCCCATCTGCTTTGATTCTAGGGGGCCAAACAGCCACAGATCCACTACACATGCAACTGAGAGCACTTAAGAATAGCCCAAATTCTCTCACTAGTCACTTGAAACGCCCGTAAAATAATAATTCATATGATTTTGCTGCACAAAAAACAAAAAAACAAAAAAAGTGATTACAACCCTTTATTCTGATTGGCCAACAGGTCACATGCCCTGCTACTGGCAGCTCTACCCAACAATCAACTTTGTTCAGAATTATGATTTATTATCTGCAATCTGGATTTTGCAAGTATGGGAAGACTACACAAAATAAGTAAGTAGCGTTTACACCGACATGCAGCATGAAGGGGCTTACTCAGGCCATAATGAGCCGGAAAGGAAATTAACAGTTACAAAAATTCCTCAAGCCATCAGCAAAGCACTTCACGGTGGTTTGCAAGCTTAAGGGACACGGAGGGACAAGGTAAGCTGCTGATGCTACACAAGCACCGGGGCAGGGAAGTCATATTCATAGCTGAATATTTAATTCTCTCTCACACACACAGGGCTGTGAATCAGACAACATAGTTCCCAGCATTAAACCACTCATCAAAAGCAGGCTACTGCATAGAGTACAACTCAGGCAGCCCACAACTTACTGTATTTAGCTACCTATTTCCTGAAGGAAGACTGAAATTAATAGAATTGAGGTTTTCTGTTTTTTTTTAAAACAGAAGAAACCCAGAGTGACTTCACCAGAAACTACATGCCTTCACCAACCACGAAAAGTGCTTCCTAGGTTTTGAACGTCTCAATCCAAGTTATCACAAAGTGAATTTGGCTTCATAGGCTTACTAGGGCATGAATTTAATGCACACAAAGAGAGAGACTGCAAAGTGCAGTGACAAAGCATGCTGGCTGGAACAGGACATGCTTGCCGGGGGATGGGTTTATTTAGCCGTGGCCTTTTCGTACCCAACTCCTCTTCAGCCTTGTGTCTAAACTTACTTGTGGCAGCAGCATTCAGCGTCATAGCAAACACTCACTTAATACTTAAAATATGACAACTGTTCCTTCTAAATCAGGGCGCTCAGCTTGAAACGAGGCCTGATTTATATAAATAGCTTGCCGTTTCAAGCCCCATGCCGATGACTGGGCAGGGTACAGGCCTCGTACGCCGTATCCAGTCCGCTCGCCACACCCATCTCTGCGAGCGGTGAACGCTTATCCTTGCTGTGTTACTGAATTACAGCGCAAATATCCCCTGATGCAATGCTGCAACCATCCTTGTAAAGTAGGGAAAGAGACCAGCCAGCCAGAAGCGCAGCAGAGGAGCCCAGGGGAACCACAGGGCTGGAAAATAAAACTTCCCGAGGCCCAGCAAAGATGCCCCAACACATGCCATACCGTATGGGCCAAACGCATGCAGAGTCCAGCTGGGGTGGGGGGGAACTCGAGGGGGAATATCAGTCCAACCAGGGGCCGACTCCGGCAGGGACAGCGACCTCAGCCTCTTCTGCTCCAGGGCCACAAAAACTTCCCCAGCAGCTCCCACTTCCTCCACAGCCCCAGACAGATGCTGCAGGATGCGCCCCCCACCGCTGCGTTTCCTGTCACTTGTGCCAGGGCTGCTCGCCCTGCGCCAGAGGCCCTGCCACACCCCTCAAGGGATCCCCCCCCAAAAACCCTGTATCCCCCCCAACCTCCAACGCACCACCCAGGGAGGGCTCCAAGCCTGGGTTCAGGTGCCTAAAGCAAAGCATGGGGGGGAGGGGGTCAGAAGAGTTGCAAAGAGGGATTTGCAAGGGGGGAGGCTTGGAGAGGGCGATTTCAGGGGAAGCTTGCAGGGGGTTGCAATGGGGTGGT
>NW_017728886.1:623277-624925 GCF_001723895.1 Crocodylus porosus | reverse complement strand
CGCCTCCGCCCACAGGAGCCTAAATCTCCACGGCCGCCAGCTCAGCAGCAGGAGAGCGATTGGGCGAAAAGCAAAAACTCCCAGCCCTGACGCCAAGATATTAAACCCCCGGGTTTTCGAGCAGCTTCAAATCTGGGGCCAGATGATCCCGCACGTGCATTTGCTACAGGCCTCGAGGCCTCCTTCGCACTCGCAGCCCTCGAGAAACAGGACGCCGGAGGGAGTGAGACCCGGGCGCGCCACGGTGGCGACCTCGGCCCACGTCCGACCGGACGCCTCAGCAGGCCGACGCGCGGCAGAGACAGGCCGGCGCCCGGCTTGGGGTGAGCGCGTCTGCTCATCACGCGCTTCGCCCCGGGGGAAACGCTGTTTTTCCTCCGAGGTTCAAACTGTAGGAGGAGACAATAAGTCGAGTTTTGCTGCATGAGGGCGAGACGCTGCGGCGGCGCAGCAGGAGTGTCCCAGCTCGGCCAGTTGACGGCAATTTTCCCATCGTTGCACCTAGTCATCGTAAAATAAAGTGGGTGGCAGCTGCTTTGCATCTGGACAGCCGAAATTCACGTCCCAGCATGCAGTACTGCACCCCCCATCACCACCACCTAGACTGGGACTGCTGCTCTCCAGGTTTGCGTTTCCACCTCGCAGGTTTAGACAGCTGTAAGGCCTCCCTGTAGGATCTGGTCGATGGTCAGCCTTTAGCTTCGGAGCTCACCGTTGCCTTTCCCTCCTATTAAAGTAAATCTAGATAGTATCACTGTCTAAATGTAGGAGTTTGCTTCCCAACTGCTTTCTTTTTCTATTGCTGGGTAATCACTGTACTCTGGGGAGTGGATCCTTTTCAGGGATTCCTACGTTGTGCATCATGTCTTTTTGAGTTTCCTTTCCCATTTTCAAGGAAAGGATGGATTTTTAATAAGAGATTGGATAAGCATTGGGCAGGGATGATTTTGGAGCAGCATCCTGCATCCCTGCAGGTGGTTGGACTAAACAGCCCTTCAGGTCCCTGCCAGCCCTACGATTTTGTGCCATCCTTCATATATACTTTGAGCCAGGCTCCAGCATCTCATTGGGTTAAGGCCAGAGGGAAACTGCAGTGCAGCTGCACAGTTTTATCACCCATTTCTCAGAGAGTTCCCACTTTGGGACAGAGCATATAACAAGGTGTGTTGAAAGTTGCAGTGCATGAAGGTTTGAGAGCGGGGACTCCTGGGTTTTCAGCAGGGCTCTGACAGAAGTGCTTTGTGTTGTACTGGCCTTCCTGTTAGCTCTTCTTCGTTTCAAGCACTGAGCAAAGTCTTCAAGATCTGCTATCTATGCAGGATGAGAGATGGTCAGGGCTGCAGTTTATAAATGCTGCATAGGCCAAAACAAGACACATTTTGATGATCTGTAAGGTCCCTTCCAGCCCCTAACACCTATAAAACTATGAAGACAACCCCTCTGTCTCCAAGTCTTAGTTCTAATCCTCAAAGGGAATTTACAAAACACCTTTCACAGACGAGCCTACGAACTTCACTTCATAAATCTACTGGATACAAAAAATCATGGACTTCATAGTTCCATAGTTTCTAGGGTCAGAAGGGACCTGAGCAGATCATCAAGTCCGACCCCCTGCCATGGCAGGAAAGAGTACTGGGGTCAAACGACC
>NW_017728886.1:608222-622697 GCF_001723895.1 Crocodylus porosus | reverse complement strand
CTGTTGCATCCTTCCAGTGTGCCCACGTCCCCCCACATCTTAGTGTCATCAGCAAATTTGAACAGGTGCTTTTTACCCTCTCGTCCAAATCACTGATCAATGACTTAATACAGACATTGGATTTGTGGCATGTTATAACCTGCCTGCCATCCGATACCCCCAGGTAACCTCTCTACATTTTAACAACTACTTTCTATCACTAAGTCAACATACCCCTCTTCCCCCCTCCCCCCACCTACCTGTCTCACACCTGTTAACTCCTATCCCCTCTGATCTTCCCTACCATGCATTGGCATTTGCATTTGCATTTTCACAGACCTGCATTTTGCATACTGACTTAAGCTATTCCACCTAGGAGAGCACACAAACACCAGCAGACTCTCCCTATGCCCAAGGAAGCGTGTTTGTGCCCAAAAGCTTGGAAAGAACAATTTTTCCAACTATTTAGTCAGTCTAATAAAAGATACCACATTTACCCAGAGAACCTTGTCTGCCTGTGTCCTTCAGCCGACATGGCTATAAACAATATCCCCTTAGAGACCAAAAGGACCTTGGGAAAGATATTTAAAGGTGTGTGAGTGCTAAGGATGCAGACAAGCACCAGCCCAGCTTTCCAAAAGCACTTGGGTGCCTCCTTTCCACTGACTCCAGGAGGAGTTAAGTTCTGAGGCACTTCTGACAATCCCACCAGATGCCTATGTGCATCCTTAAGCACCTAAACATTTTAAACATCTGGCCCTTGGCCTTCAGTCCCACAGTGCTGCCTTTTCTCACTCTTCCTCTTGAGTGACTGTGCCATGAAAACAGCATGCTGCAGGCATGCAGAAGGTAAAAAGCAAGGGAGCAGAATACAACTGCGTGGTACTTTGGAGATGCAGGAATGTCGGGAATCCTGACTCTCAGTGACTCAGAGCCCAGAAGGGCCCATTGTGAGCACCCAGTCTGAACTACTGCAATCACGGGCTTTATCCTGGCTGGTGCTGTGATCTCCCAGAGGGGTCATCCTGCATTTACTGAAGTCAAAGGAAATTTTCACATTGACTTAATCGAGGAGAGCATGGAGTTAAACGCACTTGCAGAAGGCGCTCAGGGCCAGACCCACAGGGCCTCTTTCTAGTCTGGTCCTGTGTGCTCTGCCTTTAAACTTCATTACAAGGCAAAAAAATAGTCTCTGTGCTGAGATGACAGAAGGAAAACATCCTAGAGAGGTCACATGTAGCCTTGAGTTACCTTTCATAAATACAGGAACAGCTGGAAGGCCCATGTTTGATTAAATAAGGGAAAAAGCATACAGTACATGCCCTATATGATATTCTGGGCCCTAAGCAGTTCTGCCATTCTGCTGATTTACAGCTAGAGATTAAGGGATTTGCATTTCAGTTAAATTATTCTCCTCAAACTACCAAGTGGGGGAGAAAGGGGATTTCCAATCATGTCATTGTCTCTGTGTAACCAACCCTGGAAAACACCCCCTCACTTTCTCTGTTACCAAGTTAAGTGCATGGCTTGCAAATCACTGAGTGCGTCTACATGTTTATTAATGCGCCTTAGATACTGCATATTTCGTTTACTACTTCCTTAATAAAGGATTAAAGTTACTGCTCATTAGCACTGGTGCATGGTTATTTAGTGATGCCTGCTGCATGTTAGTCTAATGACACTGTGCAGTAGGCTATTAGCACAGCTTTTGCCGCGACACACTACTGTGCAGTGTTATTATGCCAATGAGCAGAAAGGATGTCTACTTGTAGGTGCACCCACTGAGAGTCGCTTCCATCATGAGCTGCTGTTCCTGTGTGGGGGCCAAGGACCGTAAGAGGGAGACATCCTGGTACCCCAAAACCCATCCAGCTGCAGAGAGCATAACAGAGATGACAAAAGGCCATGTGATGAGAGGGAGAGGGAAGAAAAAGCTCCTGGGAGAGAGCTGTGTACAAAGAGCTCTGCTCCCTCGGGCTCTGCTTCTGTGAGGAGTCTCATGCAAACAGAGCCCAGTGCCAGCCAAGAGCTGTTTGGGAGCCTGGGCCTCGGTTTGAGTACTTGGGTACCCAAGAGGAAGGGCCTAGCTGCTTCTATGGGACCGGCAGGATATTGTCCCCCAGCATTAAGTCTCCTCCTGATCTCTGATGGCTGGACTGGTTTAAGGCCCTGAAGCATGAAAACCCTTCCCAGAAGCCTGGCATCGTTCCCTCAGTGTATTCCTGAGGTGCAAATAAACCACCAGGTGCTTTTTTGATCTTGTGAAGCTGTGCGCCACAACACCCACCCGTGGCAATGAGTCTGGCCGTGTAATTGCAGGTGTGAAAAAACATTTATTTCTACTGGTTTCAAAGTTGCTGCTTTCAATTGCACTGGATGTGTCTACACAAGACACCTAATAACACTGCGCAGCAGTGTGCCAGGCAAAACCCCTACTAATACGTGACTACGCAGTAGTATTATGCCACCGTGCACTTAGTGTCTGAAAAAAACCGTGTGCAGTAGCACCAGTTACTGCTCATTGATCTAGTACTTGGTTATGCAAGTCCTAAATGTCATGCACAGTAACTATGGTGCATTAATGAACATGTAGACACACATACTTTCTTATTCTTCATTCTGGTGTTATCAGAAAGGGTGGGCGGAAGTTCCTGATCTTCCCTCTTCAGACCAACCGCTAGTTGTATATACTTTTATCACATCCCTTCTTCTTCACTGCCTTTCCACGGGAAACAATCCCAGTTTCTCTCTCTCTTCACACAAAAGCTCTCCCAGCACTTTGAACACTCTTCTTGCCCTTCTCTGAGCTCCCTTTAATTCTGCAATATCCCTTTGGAGACAGGGAGATTCTGCAGACAGTGTCCCAGAGGAGGCTGCAGCACTGATTTGTCCTTTCATTTAATCTTTTCTGTCTCACACTCCATCCCCTTCATAATGAAAAATGAGACAGAGAACAACATATTTTTTGCTTTGTTGACCTCAGCAGGATGGCAAGCTGTCTACAGCTCCCTTTCCCAAGTAATTTAAGTAATTAAAAATCCAATTCTAATGGAGTTACTGCTGCTTCTTAGAGGTGACTGAGAGAAAGGTGAAGGCTTAAATAATCCTGGAGCTGTAGTCCGTTGTTTATTTCTAATGGGTGCGTCTGCACCTTCATTACTGTGCCTTAGACACTGTGCATTTACTTTAGTACTTGCTTAATAAAGTACTAACTAAATGCGCAGTAACTAGAGCTACTGCACGGTAGCATCAGCACACTTTTTTTTGTATGACGCTTACCGCACATTAGCCTAATAATACTGTGCAGTAGGCTATTAACACAAGTTGTAACCTCCACACTACTGCACAGTGTTATTAGGCTAATGCGCAGCAAGTGTCTCGTGTAGACGCACCCAATGAATAGTTAAGACATTCTCCACAGATTTTGTGATGGACACTTAAGATCACAACACCTCACATTCCAGTGTTCTTGTTGCAACACAACCAACATGCACCCATTTTACATATCTGAGTGTCAATTTATAATGCCCAAAGGAAGGGCACAGAGGCCCCATTTATACACCCATGTGTTCTTCTGATTCCCCTACTAAAATATTTTTGTGCAATATTATTGTAAAAAAATAGCCCTTGTGGTCAAAACTTCAGTCTTCTGTTGGGATGCTGGATAATCTCACAGTAGCAGCAGTAACAAGAATATTCACATCCTTTTGCTCCAGACCATGCTGTGCCTTCCAGCTGGGCAGAACAAAAATCTCCACTCCTCGCTGGTAGTACAGCAGCTATGACACAGGTGAATAGTTCTCTTTCCATCCGGCACAGAGCAGCACTGTGCCCAGGCACGTTGGCCAGTTCTTTATATGTATCATGGTATGGACAGAGGTCTCTGCCCTGTTGCTAGCTTCCCACTGGCAAACCGAAGACTTAGAAATCATAGAAATAATAGAGCAGTAGAGCTGGAAGGGACCTCGAGAGGTCATCTTGTCCAACCCCCTGCCTGAGGCAGGAAACGGCTTGTGTCCCAACTTGTGTCTCCCTAAACTATTCAGTCATCAAGAGTGCAGGATTACAGTCCAGAGCTTCCCAAAAAGCCAATTAACAAAAAAAAGCTACCTCAAAAGTCTTTGTGGGGAAGCCCTGCCAGACTCCAAATGAGGACACGGCTGCCAGAACAGCAATATCGGGGGCTGACGAATAATCAGCTGGCCACCGGAGCGGACGTTAGGGAGCTGATCTCTGAGTTTAAGGCCATGAGAAATAATCTCACATCCAAGATTTTAGCAGAGAAGTAGGAAGACGCCGACTTAGAGCAGGGAATCACCGTGTTAAGGCCTGGCCGAGGAGAAAAAATTGAGAGACAGAGAAGTGCCGAGATGCCCAGGGCTGCCGCGGCAGGGAACAGGCAGCCGAAAGGAGCGTACGTGGGCGATAAAGGGCGAGGGACACGAGAACGCAGGGGCTGCCGGAGACATGGAGGAAGTAACCCAATCTGTGTACGAACTGTTAATGGCAGGGTCCTCACATCCAAGCAGTCTGGAGGAGGTGAAAGTGGACAGAGAGCGCGGGGCATGATTCCCTCCCCTGGGGCCTCATTGTGAAATATCATTACCCGCAGAAACAAACTTAATTATAAAAGAATCCAGAGAGCAGCCAAGCTCCTACACGAAGGCCACAGCTGCAATGCTTCCAGAGACATTTCCTTTCTCACTTCAGAAGCAGGGAGAGATGGGGAAACGACAGCACCGCTCAGGAGGCTGGACAGCCCCTGCAGCTGAGGAGTCCCAGCTCAGTCCTCATTCTCCTTGTTTGTGAGCCCTCAAACAAGGCAAGTTATGTGCCCCTGTCCCTGGGGACCGAAGTCCAACCTGGGGGCAGCAGGAGGAGGCTCCAGAGGCAGAAATGAATGATAAACTGATGGGGGAAAACTGTCAGCAGACAGCGATACTGAAGAAAAGGAGGATTGGAAGAGATAACGGCTTCTAGGGTGCATCTACATGTCCATTAATATGCTGTAGTTACTGTGCGTTACATTTACTACTTGCATAACCAAGTAGTGAATTAATGTGCAGTAACTGGCACTACTGCACAGGAGCGCTGGTGCACGGCTTTTTAGTGACGCTAACTGCACAGTAGCCTAATACCGCTGTGCAGTAGCATGTTAGCAGGGGTTTTGTCCAGCACGCTACTGCGCAGTAGGATTCGGCTACTGCACAGTTAGCGTCTCACGTAGACAGACGCGCCCCTAGGGAAGGTACTGGCAGTGGCAGAAGGAAAACTAGACAGGAAGACTTCACCCCTGAAGCAGTGCCTGAAGGTTTCCTGAGAGCCATCATAAATGAACAGCTGAACAGTAATTTGTTTGAAATCAGGAGAGGCATGAGCCTGCTACAGCTGTGCTCCACTTGCTACTCAACAGAGCAGGACAAAGGGAGGAGTGGACACGGGGGTCCCAGGCAGAGGGAGGGGGTGCATTTCTGAATACATCTGCCTCACGGAGGAATCAGGTAGCTGTCTGTCCCTGAAGGCAAGGCTGTCCCAGAGCTGGAGGATGGATCCCCTTTGGACTGCAAGGCAAACAGTTTAGGTGTTCAAGGGGACTGCACAGGGGCTTGGGGTCTGGCTTAAGCCACGTCTATATTCGCCCTCCTCTGCTGCAGCAGACTGCAGCCATCACTGCCAGCCTGCATGAGAGGATCCCTCTGACAGCTCGATGTGGATCCATTCAGCCGCTGTGCTGAAGCATGGCGGGCACCGAAGGAAGGCACTGCTACAGCCAGCAGGAAGCAGAGAATACACACACACCTTCACCCAGCTTCTGGAGCGCTGCAAAAGCCTTGCACCACTGCCCAGAGGTAGCAGAAAGGAGAAGGGCAGTCACTACAGAGGGCTTTGTGCATGCACACCCAACATTTTGCTGGACACATTAGGCCTTCTGTGCCATTATTTAATGTAACACTTGTATTCAAATGATGGCAGATGCAGGAACTGGGAAACTAGAGGGGACAGTGATAAAGGAAACAGCTATGGAGGTTGGCCAACAAATCCATCATTATTCAGGCACTCCAATGTGAATACAGCATCGTCAGAAAGACGTGAGATCCTTGCTGTGCAGGGATTCATGCCATCAGACATCTGTCATGTTTCTCAATAAGTAAGGAGCTGTTCTCAGCTGGCTCTCCCCATTAACTTCACATCTTTGTTAAAGGGTTAAATAATGACATTAAAAGGGCCCTGGCAGAAACCTCTCCAGAAAAAAAACTCTGCTTGAGTGATTTTACTTTATGAAAAACATTTTTAGAAGGGCTCATTTATGGGCACTTCCTTGAAGCTGGCGCTCTGCTCCAGCTGGACAAAAGAAAACAGGAGTGGGAAAAACACTGGCGAAGCTGGCTAAACATTTACCTTTCCAGCTTAAAGATCAGTTTAAGGAAGAGGAAGGATGTTTTGTGTTATCATGGGCACGGCTTCACCAAATCCAAAGGGAAAAACCAATACAAAGAGTCCTGAAGATTTTTTTGAATGCCACAACACTGTGACCTAGGGGCTCACAGGTTGGATGAAACAGGAGAAAGACCAAACTGTATTAGTCACAGGATGAGGCCCCAGCCTTGAAAAAGGCAAATGCAATCCTAGGCTGTATTTCCAGTAGAGAGGGGGACATGTTAATTTTTGCTGATGAGGACATGCTGAGACCTCATCTGGAAACACCACATTTCCGTGCATACAACACACCCTGGAATAAGATACCTTGATTTTGAACAGCAGAACGAAGAAGAAAAGATCTTTCCTTGTAGTAACGGACTAGCCAGAGCTAGGGAACCACGCCTGCTCGTTGCCTTGCTCCCCGGGGAGCCCCTGCAGGCTTTACTTTTGCTTTTGCCTGGCAGTAGCTTAAGGCAGAAACTGCTGTTACCGTAATTCCTCAGTTATAATCTGCACAGCAATTCCCAACAGCTGGTTTTTGGGAAACATGACCTGTATTGTATGTGAGAAAACATGATACTCCTTCAGTTCTCTCAGCAGTGCCCCCCCATTCTCCTCCCTTTCCCTGTTCTTTGTATTTATAGTACCTCGCTCCCTTCTGTTTAGTACCGCTGTGCCTTGCAAGCCCACCCATAGCACCTGAGGAAGCTGGCCGCAGCCTCTGAAAGCTCATGCCTCTGAGCAAGTTGCATTATACGGTGCCACACTACCCTGCCGCCTGGACTTGCAAAGGACACCTGGGGTTGGGTATGTTCACAAGTGCTCGGAGAAGGTCTATGAGGCCATCAGTGGACCGGATGACCTGTCTTATTGAGAGGAGCCTGAAAGAGCTGGGTTTGTTCAGCCTGGCAAAACAAAGACTGAGAGAAGCTAGTGCTTGTTCTCTATAAATCCCTCAGGAGATAAACACCAGGAGAGGAGACAGCGATTTAAGCTAGAGGGCCACGCTGGCACAAGAACAAATGAACACAAACTGGCAATGAATAAACAGAGCCTGGAAATTAAACCAAGGTTTCTAAGCATCCCGGGAGTAAGCTTTCCAAAAACAGTGGGGGCAAATAACCTGACTGCATTTAAGATGGAGCTGGTCATTTTATGAATGGGATTTATAGGATGCCCTTGCCTGTGGGAGCAGGGGATAGGCCTCAATTACCCAAATGTCTCTTGAAGCCGGGCGCTCTGTGTTCCTGTGGAAGGAGAAATTACCCTTGGAGGAGACTTGGACCGCACATCAAGGACTTCCTTGCTGGGAAGGCTCTGATAAAGCGCACAAGCTAGATAAGAAAGCAGGTGCAGCATTAATCTTTCTGCATCAACAACACACATTCTCTGATTGCTGGGGAGAATTGCACCCCAGGGAATGAGATTATGTTTTTGATTCACGCCCTCGGCATTCAGCTACTGCAAAATATTGAATGTCGATCTCTAATTCCTTAAGCAGGCAAGAGCCGGAGAAACTAGCACCACTACATGGTCACATCACACCCAAGTCTTCAGTCACTTTTTCTGAGCGCTGGGATCAGCTCCAGAGAGCTCTTTTTTGGAAAAGGGTTTGTTTCTCCAGGGGAAATATCAGTTTGCAGTGATTAAAGAGAGCATTGTTTGGGCATTTGAAATAAATTAGAAGGACAATATAAGGATAGGTCTTTGATGGGGGGAACAGGGAAAGCATTAGTTAGAGGTCATCTGATATGCACGGGGAATAAAAAAAAGATAGCAAGTTCACAGGAGATTCATAACAACCTAGGTTAACTAATAGTAGGATGTAATTGCATTAATTAATGACAGAAGCCACTGAAAAGGTCCTTAGCCAGAGGAGATGTTTTGTGAAAAAGGAAATAAAAATTACTACTATGTAAGTTCAAATGCAATACATTATTCAGAAAATTAAAAGCAAAAGGTGGATACACATCCTACAGAAATATGTGTTGCTTTGGTGGATCGGAGACTGCAAGTTATGAAGTTATTACAGATATCTGGAAGCAGTGGGCTTGGGTAGGGAAACATGAAACAGATTTAAAATTAATTCAGAAAAAACTTGCAATAAAGATGTCACAAAACAAAACATCTTTGATGCAGTAGCCTGTATGAAAAGCATGCGCCAGTGTTGTTCCAGCTGAATTTTAAGGGGATTTAACAGGACATTAATAATTCTATTAGTAATGCTTTTAAAGCCATTCTGTTGGGAAAAGAGCTCTCACGGTCTACAAAAGAAAGGTGCATTTTCCCCCAAAGGCAGGACAGACGGGAGGCAGCTCCTACAGGCCTCCGTTGCTGCTGAATCATGATAAACAACACTGAGCAAAAACAGTAGGGAACTGACTGCAAGAGCAGCTCTCCAGGTACATAAACCCAGATCAAACTGGATTAATTAAGTAGAGATAAACATCAGATAATATTCAGAGAGCACTTGGAACCATTCCTAGTCCCGGATCAAGAAGATCGCCTCCTTTTTTTTAATCACTCGATCCGGAGAAAGTTTGCGATAGAATCGATTGGAACTTTCAAAAAGGACATTGGCCCCAGTTACTCATTAAGTATAGCTTCAAAAGCAGCTTCATGAATCATTAGCATTATATTGTCCCGGGCTGATTTACCCATAGGAGGAAGCAGGGGTGTCTGTGGTCTCCTTTCATTTCCATATTAGTAATGGAGCACGGAGGGCAAGACATAATCGGCTTGTCACCGGAATAAAACTTCCAGGAATGCATCAGAAAAGAGCTCTCCATGCGGATGACATATTATTATTTTGATCTAAAACCAGTAGTTCTCTAAAATCAGTACATAAAACAGTGATTCTCAACCGGGGATGCTGAGAGATGCTCTTAAGGGTGCCGTGGGGTGCCACACAGTATGAGCACCGTTTGGTGTGAAAACATCTACATATGATTCACAAGATAAACCCAGGGATTTCAAAGAGGAATCCAGTCTCGCAAACAGCTGCCCTGTTGCAGGCTGAGAGCTTTGCAAGAGAAAAATTCACCACTATTCTTTTCCGTAGTGAAAAACCAAGTGACAGCTTGGAGCTGGCATTCTCCGAGGGGTCCTCGAGTCAAGTGAGGGGTGCCTTGAGTTTAAAAAAGGTTGAGGCTCACAGGTGGAAAGAACACTGTTACTTTGGGAAGACACCTGGCTTTAAAGCCAGTGATGCCAAATCTGACGTGCCAGCTATAACTGTGCCAGTCCTCAAGAAGCCACCTTATAAGAACATGTTTGGGTCCAAATGGGCACCAATTCTGCGAGGGACCTGGGAGGTCGAAAGTCATCCGGCCTGGCAGAGACGCCTGGTATCCTCAAAGAGTTTGAGTGCTGGGGAAGCTGGCCGTATCTTGGTTGGGAAGAACAGCCACTATCATCATGAATAATTCACCAAATATATGTTTCTAGTTTCAAAGCTTTCCTACAATCATCTCTGATAAACTGTTAGGCGTACAGAAGGTTTTGTAAGATACAGAATAGAAAAGACTGAGGAGGAGTGCAGCTGCTCTGTACAGCCCCGCGGCACGGGGTGGCCAGCTCGAAGTGCCAGTCGTGCATGCAGGAGGAGCCGAAGGGGGTGCAGCCCCCCCACTTCGGTTGCCCTTGTGTTCACGGGGAGCTCTGAGCTCACTGCTGCTGTTCACCTCCCCTTCCCTCCCCACTGAATCCATCAGCATGGGAAAGGAGGGGACAAGCCCTGACACCAGATGCGTCTGCAAAGTGCCGGTGGATTAGCAGTGCTCCAATCTAGTTAAACGCTGGGTCTTTACTGAACAAAAAGCATGGGTCACGTAAATAGTGGTGCATTACAGTGGATGATTGCACATCCCTCCCTCTGCAGGGGCAGATCCAGGGGGGTGCACTCGCACCCCGCTTTGCTCCCTGCTCCGCTCAGTCTTTAAAACCACCCCCCTGACAGTGGCAGCAGCATTTTCAGTCAGGCCGTGCTGAGGGAGTCCGTCGACTTCAAGGCTCATTATTACCCTCTAAACTCTTAATTCCACAGGTGTTAACGGCCCGCTCTTCTTCGTAATCGTCTTGTAATAACTTGGATACCCGACACATGAAAGATATCAAATTTCAGCCATTTTTTTAAATTAAATCTTCATGTTTTCCTAAGCAGAAAGCAACTGTGACCACCTGAAACCTTGCTCCTGCCTTTGTTTCAAGGTAATTTGCATCATCAGAGCCCCTCACGGGAGGCGAGAGGCTCCAGACCAGGTATGAACCACCTGCCCAGAGGAGTTTTCCATCTACTGACTCCTCTGTGAAACCCTATGAAATACGAACTTTCATTTCTACCCAGGAGAACTTTTACAATCTTTTCTCCGATGCCTGATGGAGGGTGTTTGTGCCTAAAAACTTGCAATTAAAGATTTTTTTTTTGCAAAAATCTTGTTGGTCTAATAAAAGAGATCATCTCTACTATGAGTCCTGATTGATTGCCTTTTCCTCGAGACCAATACGGCTGCAACCTGGATATCCTGTAATGGTCTTGCTGTTCTACCAATCAAGCTAGCTTTCATTCTGCATTTCTGCTGTCTGTCCCTGGCGGGGAAGCTCTTATTTCACAGTCCTGCAGAGTATTTGTAAAATTAACTTGTATTTGTTTTTGCTTCAATACAGTGCCAGGCCCCTGGCATGTTAGTAAAGCTTCTAGTTTCTCTTTAACTAGAGAAAAATACATGCTGTTTCATATGCGATGATGCACCTCATGATCTGCTCCCCCCTTTTCAAAATTCTGGGTCCGTCCATGTACACATCCTTAGTAGCAATATGGTGGTAGGTGTGTGGTTTAGGTATAGCCACTGTACAGATCTGAGATAAGACTAGACATAAATCATTTTCCTTCCCCACTCTCAACCATGGCAGATAATCCTGATTTAAAGACTGGGAGAGCCATGGGATACATATACATGGGCTAGCTACTCCCCAGGGAAACTTTTCTGACTCGATTCGCAATCCAAGCAAGCTGTAACTATTTCACATTCCAGTACCAAGACCTCCGATGAGGCCTGATGTTTCTCTATGGTCTAAAAAACTTGTTTTATCCATACGAAGAGCTCAAAACAATGATTTTCAATCAGGGTGCTGGGGCACCCTAGGGTGTCACCAGATCATCTGAAAGGTGCTGGGAGGTATGAGAAGATGTGAGATGAATTCGGAGACAGGCAGACAAGGGTCTTTGGGTGAATCTGTTATCTTTTATTAGACCAACTAAAATAGTTGGAAAACTTTTCTTTGCGAGTTTTTGGGTACAAAGCAGATAAACTGAGCAGATAAGCACAGGCTCAAACTTGCTCCTGTCTGGACAGTCCCCACTCCCACTGCCGGATGCCTCTGCAAGGAGGAAAGCACGGTAATCTCTATATTAGTTGTTGAAATGGGGTGCCACCCCACACGCAGAAGTCATAGAGGGGGCCCTGAGTCCAGCGAGGGGTGCCTTGAGTCGGGAAGCGTTGAGAAACACTGGCTTAAAGAGAAGCAATGGCTGCTTCTGGCTGATTAGAGCAGTGGTCTCCAAATATTTTTGGTCACGCACCCTTATCAGTAAAAAATGTTTGAGCACGCACCCTCAATATATGTATATTTATTTATTTATAAATTATATACACGTACTACTGCACTAATATATTATGTACTATATATATAAAAAACAAATATAAGTAGTTCTAATATTTTCTTCCCGCACCCCAATGGATCGTCTTGCGCACCCCTTGGCGTGCGTGCACCTCACTTTGGAGACCACTGGATTAGAGAAACAAGGAAAGAACAATTTATGACCAGATTATATCAGAGAGAGAGAGAGGAGACTTAGCTGTGTTCGTATGAAGCCAGGCAGAAGCCAGGGTAGAGTTGCACCTTATAGACTAAGTCAGAGCTATATAGCACAAGGTTTGGTAAGCCCAAGCTCACTTCATCAGAAGTATTTTCACACCTCAGACACACAAGACTTTAGGCTATACATCTCTGATTTAGTTCATCTATAAAGTGCAAATCTACCCTACCTTCTTCCAGGCTGCATCAACCATTGCAGACAAATCTCCTAACAAGAGAAATGCCTGGGCGTTGCAGGGTAGGAGAAGCATTTAGATGGACAAGGGAAAAAGAGGACCAGCTCCTCCAGTTGCATGAAGCATTTAAAAAAGGTTCTTTCAACGTGTGATGGTACATCAAATTTCCTAATGAGAAAGCCATTTCCTAACAAGTGGCTTCCCCAGTGAAGCCACTGAGGAGCTGCGCTGCCATTAGGCACGGCCAGTCATTATTGTAAGCACATCTTACAAGCTGTTGGGTTTTTATTCTCAAAATGACCATGTGGACATCTTCCTGGGACCTCCTATGTTCTTGTGTTCCTTGCTGGAACAGTCGCTCAAGGAGATAAATCATGAACCTCTCATCGGTGACTGCAGCACAGAGAGCTGGTCAGCGAGAAAGAAAATCCATCAAAAATGAGAGGAATGGAAAGTGGTTGTTACGGAAAAGATGAGTCAATCCCATATGCAGCCAAACAGAGAGAGGACAATCAGATACTTAGGTCTTTGCTTTCCATTTATTCTGTATTCACATAGGGCAAATTGTCCTAGGGGTAAAAAAAATCACCCCATGGCTCCAGTTTTTTAATATTAACACGTGATAAACACACACCAGAGATAGCGAACATGACCACAGTCGGTCACGTCCCTCAGTGTAATCAAATCAAAAGAAACGACACATCCTTGACAGTGTAAAGAGGCTCCTGTTGCAATGTGGCAACCCCTTGCCCTTGGAAAGGTGCGGTGGGTCTGCTCCCGCATGGCATTTCCCTAGATCAGAACGAAAGCTCACGATCACAGTGACGATGGTTTTGCTCCCAATATTTACATGACAGCAATTTGCAAACCCGCTAGTTTTCCAAACTAAACAGTTATAAAAAAGCCTGGAGTTGATGTGAAATCAATTATATACATATGGGTACAGAACTGCCCGGCTGTGCCTTTGTATACAGTGTTTTTATATACGTCTCTAGTGGGTTACGGAATAGAGAAAGATCCCACACAATTTACTGATTCGTTTGATGCGCCTGGCTGGGGGAGTATTTGGCTGATTGCATGATTTCACAATGATTGCACACTTAATTCATACAACACAATTCTATTTTAAAATTCCTTGCTACTCATATAACACTGCTTAGCTTTAAGAAAAAACACAAACATTAAAAACACAATAACTACATACATTAGAAACAATGCTCCAAAAGTACTTCCTTCCCAAACAACGCTGTAAGAATTAGTATTACAAAAACAACTACAATTACAAGTAAAGGTTAAATTGGAATCACTACTATTATTTCTCATTTTATACTTACAATCCTAGAATTCCTAGGAACCAAATCCCCCAGGATACTTTAATTCCTTAGTGATGGTTTTAGGGTTGGTCTCAGCAGTGATAGGAACAAGTCCCCTTCCTTCGGTCCCACTCGGGCCCTCCGCGGCTTCAGTGTGAACGGGAGCTCTTGTTCACGGAGAGGGGGGTTCAGGTGATCAGTCTGATCCGGCCTACGCTTGCGATTCTTCCTTCGGTGCTCTGCAAGTGAGGCTACCTCCAAATTGGGACTGTAGGTTACAGTTTTTATTGGGCGAGTTGCCATCTTGGGCCCCTCCTACGCAAACCTGTCACTACTCCCAAATTTGGTCTCGGATCTTTTACCCAACAGATTCCTTTCCTGGGTCTTCTTTGGGAAATTTTCCACATCACCGCTGTGACCTCTTGCCAACCCCTCTCCAAAAGTCCCTAGCTTTCGATCTCTCGGAGTGTTTGCCCACGGGTCGCTTTTAGGTTAACTTGGTTAAAGGCCTCTAGAGATCACATTCAAAACCCAAGACATTCAGCACGTTCACTGCAAGGCCTCTAAAGATAAAATTCAGAATCAAGACATTTACCATGTAGGCAGAAACAAGCAATGACCCTAGATAAAAGGATGAACCTTGCCTTTTTTCCTAAACTGGCTAATGGGTATTTATTACAAGCATTCAAACTATTGCATTCAATATGACA
>NW_017728886.1:584465-607765 GCF_001723895.1 Crocodylus porosus | reverse complement strand
ACTCACAGGAGTTGCCGTTTTCACAGAGTCTCTAATTTTTTGCTCACTTTTTTTAATGGTACACACAGTCAATTCACTTAAACTGTACTGACAAGCAATCGACACAGCACTATTGCCGTCTCTTAATTTATCAAGCATTTCTATTTTCTTACATGCTGTCTTGGGCACAACATCAAAGGCTTTCTTTGACGCCATTTTCACAAATATTCAGGGGTAACGTAACCAAAAATGGCAGACAATCTTGGAGGAGACGACAAGTGATGCTGATGCTGCGTAAGCAGACTCCAAACTAACAACCGCTCTACTGCAAACAGCGTAAATGTGAAGCAGGGTATCGCATGAGTTGAAACATGGTCACGTTGTATAAAGCGCATATACGTGCATCAGTGCAACTCAAAACTGAAACTGGGTGTCTGACTGTACATACATATACACACACCAAACTGCGTGCGTGTGACTGCTGTGTGCAGAGGCATGGCTGGGCAAGTCCGTACGCAGGGCAGCTACATGACATTCAGACTATCCTGCCCAACACTGTCAGATGTTACCTCTGGACCTGAGAAACTCCATTTTGTCAGGGCCTGCCAGGAGACACCTCAAAGGGACTGAGCCTCCGCGAGCTCCTGAAGAGCCGGGCCCCTAAACAGTGCTTTTGGTTGGGCATACAAATGACTGTAGCTGTTAGCATGCATACACTCTGGCCTCCCCGTGTATAAATACATATATACATGCTAATGGCCACAAGCATTTTGCATATGGTCCTCGGGCCAGTGCTGTTCAACATCTTCATCAGTGATTTGGACAAGGGTGTAGTGAGTGAGCATACTGTCCAAATTTTTGGGCGACACCAAATTATGGGGCAAAGCAGACACACTGGAGGGCAGGGAGCGGATTCAGGAGGATTTGGACAAGCTGGAGAAGTGGGCAGAAAACAGGATGCAGTTTAAGAAGGACTCGATGATCTCCCGAGGTCCCTTCCAGCCCTAATGTCTATGAAATCTATGAAGTGCAAAGTGCTGCACCCAGGGAGAAGGAATCACCAACACACACACAGACTGGGAGGTGACTTCCTAAGCAGCACAAGAGCAGAAAGGGAGCTCGGAGTCGCAGTCGACTCCAGGATGAACGTGAATCATCGGTGTGATGAAGTGATAAGTAAAGCTAACTGCACTCTATCATCCATTAGCAGATGCATCACAAACAGGTCCGGGGAGGCGATACTCCCCCTCGATGCCGCACTGGTCAGGCCGCAGCTGGAGGACTGCGTCCAGCTCTGGGCGCCACACTTCAGGAGGGATGTGGACAGCATGGAGAGGGTCCAGAGGAGGCCACTCGCATGGTCAGGGGCTTACAGGATATGTCCTATGAGGAGAGGTTGAGGGACCTGGATGTCTTCAGCCTCCATAAGAGAAGGCTGAGAGGGGATTTGATGGCCGTCTACAAATTCATCAGGGGGGCAGCAAGGACTAGGAGATGCTCCGTCTACCAGAGCACCCCTTGGAGTAACTGGATACAACGGCCACAGACTGACAGAGAGCAGATTTAGACTGGACATCAGGAAGACCTTCTTCACAGTAAGGGCAGCCGGACTCTGGACCGGGCTCCCAGGGGGTGGTGCTCTCCCCTACTCGCGGGCCTTTGGGAGGAGGCTGGATGGGGCTCATCTGACCCCAGCGCTCCGTCCTGCCAGGGCAGGGGGTCGGACTCGATGACCTACCGAGGTCCCTTCCGACCCTGAAAATCTGTCAAATCTATGAAATCCATGCATCTCTAACTTTGTATATGTATCACATTCATATATGTGTATGTACATGTATGCATCTTAGTCTCTAAAGGTGCACATCCACCCTGCCTCGCAGCTGCTGGTAGCACTGCTGCAGCCCTGCCGACAGCCTCCCATCTGCTTGGTTGGCAGGAATAAACTTGCCTGCGTCGGCTCTGTCTGTGCGGGGAAGGGGCCTTGCCAAAATCCCTGCCTGTGCTGCCAAGCCAGGAAGAGGTTAAGCATTTTCTTCTTCTGAGTCTGGCAGCTTCTCCCCCCGGCTGCATCCGGATCTCTTGCTCCAGAGGCTTCCAGCAACCCGAAACCGTGACTCAACTTCATCCTCCTCCCCGCGGAGCAGGCTGCGCAGAGCTCCTGCCAGGCCCTGCCTACAGCCAGAACAAAGCAGCGCTCGCTCCCGCCCGGAGATGCCAGGGTTACGCGGGGGGCTGCGGGAGACAACGGCGAAGCCCGGCCCGGCTTGGCAAGAGCGGAGTTATTTCTGAGTGGGAGGGTGTCTACAAAGCCGTGTATTCTTGTCCAGAGCAACGTCACGGGAGAGGAAGGGAGAAAGGGATCGTTCAGTCCCTCCGCCCGGAGGACAGAGCGGCTCTCTGGCGAGACTCGTGTCCTCTAGATCCCAAGGGGAAACGCCAGGCCTGGGGCCCTGATTCAGCAGAACAAGCTTACTCAGAAAAAGTGCCCACGTTGGCATGCAGGCCCAGCCGGGCTCACAGGCCCGCCCTGGACGTCAGCGCACGCTGAAGCGTGTTAGTATGAGGGTTGCGGAGAGTACACGGCGTCCCCTGCTCTACCAGGAGAGCCAGCGTTTGGGAGCCCTGCTCCTCCCCGGTGCTTCAAAGAGGGAACCTGAAGCGTGTCCTTAACCACCACCGATGTTTTAGCAGGTCCATGGCATTAGCCCAGCTTGCAGAAACAATTGAGGCGTCTTCGACACGGCATTATAGCTTGGAGAGACAAGTGTGGCACAGACCCCAGCGCGGGGATGCACTGATAGCTGAAGTGGGACTTACCAATCAGCCCACGGGAGGAGGGTCGAACTTTACAGGCCTTTTCCCTTCTCCTCCACATTTCGCACAGACGCAGCTTTATTAGAGGGACAGCAATTATTAGCAGGTCCTAGCCCTTAAGCTACCATGTCGCCTGGCGCCACAGTGGGGCACGTGGAGGCAACCTGATGGATCCAGACCAGCCGCCCCGCCGACGCCATTCCTTCCTTGTGATCAGATTTCTAGGGAGGGGATGTCCTGGAGCAGAGAGGCCTATGGGGACTCCTTGCCAATGCCCTGCAGGACGGGCGGTAGCTGCTGTTCAACACGTAGCAGCCCCACCTAGGAGTGCTGGGCTGAGGCTTAGATCCATCTCTGCCACAGTCCTCCTGCATGACCTTGGGCACATCACTTATCTCCATGCCTCAGCTCCGCCTGCCTGCAGAAGGGCTATTCCTCCTCCTCTCTCCTGCTTCTGCAAGACTGCGAGTTCTCCAGGGCAGGGACCGTCCCTGACTGTGTGTAGGTGTGTGCACAGAAGAGAAACCACTGAGGCCTTTGCCCGCCCCCGTAGTACTCCTCCTACTAACAGGACACAGCAGTGAGGCAGCTCCTGCCAGCGCCTGCGAGGCTGGTCTCTGGTTCCCTGCTGGCGGTTTCTTCTTCCGTGGGCCCCAGAGACCAAAGAAGGCATGCGTTTTGATGGTCCTGAGCACAAGTTTGAAAAAGCGGGGTGCACATGGGTGAGATGCATCATCACATGTCAAACAACACCCATTTTTCTCCAGTTAAGAAGAAACTAGAAGCTTTATTAATAAGCCAGGGGCCTGGGGCTGTGTTATTCAGTTTAAGAGTGAAGAAAAACAAATATAAATTTCATTGGAAGGAGTTAAAAACAATCTGCGGGGCTGTGAAATAAGCTTTCCCAGACAGCAGAACAAAGGGCGGCTTGATTGGAGGAACATCCAGATCATTGCAAAGAACAGAGCCTCGTTAACACCTGTGGAATGAGGAGTGGAGAAGGGATCCGGTAGATCACAATGAGCCTTAAAGTTAATTGCCTCCTTCAGTGCTGCCCGACTAGAAATGCTGCTGTCACTGCCAGGTTTTAAACTTTGGGTGCAGCAAGGATGAAAGAAAGGTGCAAGTGCACCAGTGCACCCCCCTGGATCCACCCCTGGCCCTGGTGGGGGCAGGAAACTCCACTTCTGTCCCAGAGCCAGGCAAGCAAGGGAAAAAGCATCTTACCTGGACTTCCCCCTCCATCACGCCGTCACCGGAGACCTGGTGGCAACGGCCATGCTCAGCAGTGGAGGCTCAGCAGCGTTCGGCCCAGAGGCCGAGGAACCAGCAGACCCCCGACACGTTGTCCAGGTCTGTTTGAGACGTTCCTGCCCGCTCCCCCTGCAGCCTTGGAGCTGTGGAGGAGTCAAGCCAAGTCAGGGGAGATGCGTGTTCCCTGCTGAACGACTCCAGCTGCCAAGTCCCTGGGGTAATCCTCTGGGGATTAGAGATGCCTGGGGCCATTACCTCTCTGTTCGCATGTAAACCGCAGCCCAGCCAGATCCCACGGGGGAAGAACGCCGTGTTTATTCTGCAGGCGTCTGAGCACTGACAAGGACCTGGCAGGCGTCTCCTTCCTCGCCAGCATCCAGCCTGTCCTTTGGAAACTGGCAGGAATTGATCCGGAAAGCCGTGGGCTCTTCCACGCGGGGTTCAGGCAGGGGCCTGGTTCCTGCACCCGAGGAACAACGTCTGTGTCACGCTGCCGGGGCGCAGCCAGTGTCTTGGCTATTCCTGGACCAAAAGGAGAGAGGAATCACAGACTCAAGGGTCACTAGTAACTCTACCACGTCAGGCGCCGTTCGCTCAGCACCAGCCCCAGGCACCAGCCACATCCCACTCGAGTTGAAGCTGTGGCTTAGGGATAGGGCAACTATATTCCCCATCCCTCACTAGTCGTGTCGTCACCAGGACAAAAGCGGTCCAGCGGGGATAAACATTCAAAGCAGGAACATCCCAGTGAAAACCAGGACCAGTGATCACCCTGCCACAGGGGCCACGGACCGGTGCTGGAGAATGCCTCAGTTAAGCCAAGCCCAGAGGCACAAAACCAGCCCTCCAGGCTCGTACTTGTTCCTCAGACAAGCTCATTAGCATGCCCCCCCAGCCCCAATGGTTCAGACGTGCTTCACTAGTTACAAACCCAGGCTGTCGGCAATGCCGGAGCGCGTCTCATCTTACAATCGCAGCTCCAGCAGGGACAACCGGTAGCTGAAGTTGTCTCTCCCTTTGCTTACTGGCACGGTGTCACGGTCCAAGCCAAAGCGCTGGCTGGCTGTGCGTGTCTCTGGACGGGTCGATGCAGGTGTCCAGGAAACACGACTTCTTGCACTGGGTGCAGATTCCTGACATGGGAGAAAGGAATTTGCGTGGACAGACTCAAGTGACTCATGAATGACATTAAAATGCAGTCGCGAATCGAGACAACATGATAGAGATTAGGTTGGTATAGATAGCATCTTCCCTGCAGCTTGCCTTCACTTTTGTAACCCTCTTTGCTTATCCAAGTGACGTCTTTCACCCACGTATTTATAATGCTCTGACTGTTGCATCCAACACAGTCCCCAGGAATGACTTTTTGCGTGACACACATCAGATGACACAGGGACGCCCAGCAAAGTTACACAGGATGTGACACGTGTTGCATACAGTGTACTGTAATTACTTAAATCTAAGATGATTTCCCCCCACTTAACATGGGGAAGACCCTCATTTTGGATTTGAGTGTGTGGGGGGCAGGCCGGGCAGCTGTTGCCACTCCAGGTCCAGCTTCGGCCCCAACCTGAGCATGGAGTTGGAGCTGCAGATGCCGCCCTGCCCCATCATTAACATTAAACTAGCAGCTTTATTAACATTAAAAAGAAACCAGCAGCTTTATTGACATGTCAGGGGCCTGGGGCTGTGACAGCGCTGAAGTCACCTGTGCCCATGCACAGACCCATGCACTCACGCAGACTGTGTGTAAGCACGCCGGGGCGCCGGCTGCCTTGCTCCTTCGGGAGCTCCTCAGTCAGTCCTCTCCGGACAAGCACGCGCCTTGCACAAAGCAAACAACCCAGCACAAGAGGCTCTCGGCCCTACCCGGGGTGGTAGGCCCCTTAGCTTTGGCCAGGACCAGCACGCGGCTCCTTCCTGGGAGCAAGCTTACCTGAAGCGCGGTCCACCCCCTGGTCACAGCCTGCTCCCAGCTCTCTTCTCTGGGGTTTTAACTGCTGGTGGGATACTCCCTCATGAGCAGGGATCTTGGTTTCCCTGGATTTAAAAAAAAATCCCCAGTTTTCAGATTAAAAAAGTAACCCAAAATCCACATTTTTCCAAGCTCCTATCCTGACTGGGGCCCAAGGGTATCTCAAATGGTGCACAGGCCTGCAGCGGTTGCTGTGAACGGGAAAGTTATTCTAGATGCTTCATTTGTGACACCAATCAAGAGCAGGTCAAGGCCCTTATGCTAAATGCCATACGGACCCATGGCAGGCAAGGTTTTTTGGGTAGATGCAATATCTTTTGTTAGACCAACTGAGTATTTACGTGGCCCCATGCAAAGCTGACGGCCAGCATCCCACAGCATCAGCCAGGATGGCACAGAGCGGGGCGGGGGAAGCACCCAAGCGAGGGGGGGTCAGCAGAGATGCAGACGCGTGCAGCGCCCCAACCACCTGTTCCCACATGGCGTGACACCCTCCCCTGCATGTCATCCCTGCGCGCACACCCTGCCTGGTCCAGCCGCAGGGGAGGCTGGACGGGGACCATCTCTCTGTGCCGCACCCACCATTCACATCCTGATTAGAAACCTCCCTCCTGTTTCAACCAGATGGTTAGCCGCGGAAGTTACCTGAGCTGGGACTCTCCTAACAAGATACTCAAGGATGACAAGGCAGGAGCAGATACCAGCTCGCTGCAGCTTTGCCCGGTGCTACTCCTTGATCGGCTCCACGGATGGGGTCTGCGCGCAGGGAGACGCTCCGTCTCATGCCCCCGTTCACCTGCCGCAGCGCGAACCTCACGGCCCACACTCTCCATCTCCTCCTGCCTCGTTCAGTTGGCTGACACCTGGGCAAGGCACAGACAGACCTGCAAGAGCAAGCTGAGGCTGATTTAATAGCTAATTAGCAAATTGCACTGAGTTAAGTGGGGGGTTGGAGGGCCCTGGTAAGTGCTCACCTGCCTGCAATTACTCTGCCGCAAGAAAAACCCGGGGCAAAGTAAGCCCAACCCCCTTAATTCCCTTTAACGAGATCCTTGCCCCGGACCCAGCTGTTGCAGCAATGCCCCTCCCCAGAGAGGAGCCACCTGCTCTGCTGCTGCCCCCAAAATGGTACCTTAGATACTAACTGGCTCAGAGAGGCAGGAGCTGTCTTAGGGGCAGCTTGGTTCAGGGGCTGCAATTTGGACCACACCTCTTCATCTGCCACCCAGTAACCTCTCTGCCCCAGCCCCAGCCCCTTCCACCCTTCTTCCCAGCGTCAGCCACGAAGGAGCCAGCCCGTGCCTATTCGTCCCTGCTGCCGCTGCCAGGACGGCGAAGCAGCCGGCTGTGCTTCAGGGACACGTGCTGCGCGCGGAGGATTAGTGGGACCAACAGGCCAGAACAAACGTGGTTTCCAGGAAGGCTGCAGGAGTCTGCTTCATGGGAGCAAAGATCAACTCCCCACGCGCACGAGGCAGTAGCTGCCACCGGAAGCATCAGAGCAACAATGAGCTTCGACAAGGACAAGTGCAAAGTCCTGCACGGAGGAGGGAGCGATCCCCTGCACCGGGACAGGCTGGGACTATGGGCCGGGCAGCCGCTCTGCAGAACAGGACTTGGGGGCAGGGGTGGTGAGAGGGGACAAGAAGGCAGATAAGAGCCAGCAGCGTGCCCTTGGTGCCAAGGCGGCGAACAGCATCCTGGGCTGCATGGGTGGAAGCGGTGCCAGCAGGTGGAGGGCAGTGATTCTTCCCCTCTATTCAGCCCTGGGGAGGCCACATCTGGAGTCCGGTGTCCAGCTGTGGGCCCCCCGCGACAGAGAGGCTGTGGACACATTGGAGAGAGTCCAGCGGAGGGTAATGGAAATGGCTGTGGGGCTGGGGGACAGGACTGGTGAGGGGAGGCTGAGGGAACTGGGCTGACTGAGTCTGCAGAAGAGAAGACCGAGGGGGGATTGGATAGCAGCCTCCACCTCCCTGCAGGGGGGCTGCAAAGAGGAGGGAGCTGGGCTGGTCTCAGTGGGGGCAGATGACAGAAGCAGCAATGGGCTCAAGCTGCAGTAAGGGAAGTTGAGGTTGGATATCAGGACAAACTTTCTCACAAGGAGGGTGGTGAAGCACTGGGACAGGCTCCCCAGAGAGGTGCTGGAGTCTCCATCCTTGGAGGGTCTGAAGACCTAGCTTAGACAAAGCCTCGGCGGGGATGATGTAGTTGGGGCTGGTGCTGCTTGGAGCAGGGGGCTGGACTAGATGCGACCTCCTGAGGTCCCTTCAACCCTCATTTTCTATGACTCTGAACATTTTAGGCTGATGATTCTCAGCCAAGTGCCACAGCACTGCAGGTGCTGCAAGGTCCTTTTAAGGGTGTTTCAGGCTGCCATGCAATGCAATATAAACACGGTTGGGTGTGCAAACCCCTGCGCCCCGTTCACCAGACAAACCCTGTGATTGCAGATAGAAACCCATCCTACCAAAACCCAGCAAGCCCAGGACGGGGTGAAAAGTGTACTTTGCAACAGGTGACTTGCTCCGCTACTTTTCTGTAGTCCAAACATGAGTGGAAACCGAAAGCTGGCCGAGTCTATGGAGGGGCATCTCCAGTGCACGGAGGTTGCAGAGCGCCGTTCCAGGGGCTCCTTTCTATCCGACACTACCAAGCTCCCCATTTTAACTGCAGGCAGCACATCGGCTATTTGCATCTTGTTCTACGCCGCCACGATGCCCGGCGCACGGCTATAGCTGCAGCAGCAACGGGAGGGATTCACTTCCCGGCATCCTCGGTCCCAGGTCTGCAGCGAATTCTAATCGCTCTGACAATGGGTTCCTGGGGCTGGAAATCCCCCCTGGGCAGAGCCCATCGGTGCAGACAAGGTGGTTTTTGTTTGAGAGGCCGAGAAACGACAGGCAGGGGCTGGAGAACAAGCAGGCTCTTGTGCTTGGGGAATGACAGGAGCAAAGCAGGCACGCGGGGACGTGCAAGTGGGCAGATCCTGCCTCTGGCAGCTCGGAGGGGCTGGAGAGTGGCACAGGAGCAGCTGGCATGGGCTGAGCGAGGAGGGAAGTGATGGCCAGCACAGCCCATGTCATGGGGGTGACGCCCTGCACCCTGCCAAGAAGACGGCAGGGTGCTGGGAAAGAGGGAGAGAGCTGGGGGCCACCAGCCTGCTGTCCCATGCACACGGACCGCGTGGGGTGCCAGCAGAAGCCGGATGCTGCCTCTTCCAGGGGGGCAGGCTCCAGCAGGATGTCCCGACAGGCCAGCGCGGCACAGCATGGCCTAGGTGAGGCCTAGCTCCCCGACTTCTTGCCCCAGGGCTGACCTGGCTCCAGACCCAGGGTGCTAGGACAGAGCTGGATTTCGCCACCCCCACACCGACTCTATCCCTGCCATTGCAGACCTCAGAGACCATGCCCCAGGCTGCCTGCAGGCTCAGGCCAACTGTGTTGCTTTGGCTCCAGATGCACCCTAAGCTGCGGGGCTGATCCCAGCTGCCTCCCCTGGACTCTCTTCTGGGTACCCAAGGCTGGTCGACTTCCTTGTCGCTGGCGGAACAGGACTGGGGGGATCTTTCTTTTCCTCTAGCATAACCATTGATCCTGGCAGAGCCCTTGCACCCGCTCTCCAAATGTTGCAGACAGGAATGAGGTCCAGAGCACAACACCCTGAGCCTCACCATCCCTGCTGCACAGCGGAGGAAACTGAGGCAGGGAGTGCGAAGAGCAAGGCCAGAGGCAGAGGTTGGGCTCTCTGCAAAGTGTGGGCTGGAAACCTGCAGGAAGGGATAAGGGGTGGCACAAGCCCATTGCTGCAGACAGCTGCCGTGGAACATCGAGGCCTCAAGCCTTGGGCTTTGGGTGTCCGGGCAGGCTGCGTTTAAAGGGACAGGAGCCGCACGTCCCAAGCCCCCTGCCTTGTGCAGCGGGTTTCCTGCGGGCAGCCCCTGCCTGGCTCTGGACACGCTCGAGGGAGGGCCCTTGCGGGGGCCAAGCTCTGAGCCAGCCCCCAGAGCGCAGGGGTGCTAGGCCCCGACGTCCCAACGCTGGGGGATGAGCAGAGGCTCAGCGACACCCCTCAGAGGCACCGGACGCTGAGCTGGAGACGTCTGCACCCAGGGGCTCCCACCTGGAATGAGACTGCGGTCCAGATCAGCCCCCACACCCTGCTACAGCCCCCTGGAGAGGGACCTGCCCCCCAAATTCTCCACGTGCCAGCTCCGACCTCAGCAGACCTGGCTTCGGGCGCCGAAGCGTAGGCCAAGTCCTACCGAGAATCAGCAGTGGTTTGGCAAGGCGGTGGTTGCATCCGTGTTGCACTGTATCGCGGCTCCCAGGACTGCTCTCATCCTTGCAGCACAGCGTCTGTGGGTGGGAGATACGAACCGTGCTGGGAGCGCGGGCTGCCATCCGTTCCCCCCGAGCCCACCTGCGAATGCCCAGTAGGGCGAGGACCCACGGGAAGCACTACCGCTGTGCAGGAAACCCCAAGGAGGGGGGAGGGTGCTCCTGCCCCACGGCCTGAGCACCACACAGGCTCGGAAGCCCCTCAGCCAGGGATGCGAACTGGAGGCCCCCAGCCTGGGGGATGCCGTGATACCCCGCGGTGCATCCCCGGGAGGAAAGGAGGCAGGGGGCTGCGCAGCCAGGCAGGTCGTGCTGCTGGAGGGGAGCGGGTGCGACTGCCCCAGCATTTCCTGCCGCTCGCTCAGCACGCCGTCTGGCAGCAGGGCGCTTTCCTGCTCCGTCCACCGTGTCCTGGGTTCCTCCTGACAGCTCACGCTCTCCCCGCAGGGAAGGAGCCTGGGCACCTGGCCCTTTGCTCAGAAACCCCGGGTTCCTCTTAGGCCTGCCTCCGCTCTCCGTCAGACAGGCTCCAGCTCCCCGCAACACCTCCCCCGGCCCACACCAGGCAGGGAACAGTGTGCGGCCTCTCACAGCGCCGTGGGTCCGGCGCCGCGCTCTGGGAGCTGTGCGCATGCACTGCGGGGGCCACGGGTTTGTACCCCTGCAAGGCGCGGACGAGCAGGGACCACGGGCAGCTCCAGAGACGTGCGGCCAGCATCCTCGCCGCTCTGTGCCGTGGAGCACGCGGACCGGCTCCTTTACTGCCTGTAGCCCACGGCCGGTTCCCGGCATACATTACAGCAGCCTCGGAGCTGCTCAGCCTTGTGCCCCGCTCTCCCCGACTCGCTGTGGCTGGTTTGTTCACCTCCCTCAGAGGCACCGGGTCTCAGGATTGCGGCTGGGCTGTGCCAGCGCTCCTGCCGGGGCGCGAGCCCGCAGGGTCCGGGCTCGAGGGTCTCGCGCCTCCACTCGGGTCAGACCACCGCTGCATTTGGGGTCGGGAAGGGATATGACCCCTCAGACTGGTACAGACCGGGGGGGCTTGCCTCTCCCTGCAGCAGGCGCACAGCCTCTGCCTGGGGGCTCGCGCCCGTATCAACACCCTTTGCAGCAGCAGGATGTTGGCTGCGGTGGTCCTCCTGCTTCACCCGTAGCAGGTCCAGGTGTGATGGCTGGCGCCGACTGCGTAGCTTTGCCAGCGGGTTAGATGACGGATTTGCCTGGGATGATTTGGACAGGGCCGACCCTTCCCCCGGCCCGGGTCGGACTAGACGCGGCCTCGGGAGCTCCTTCCAGCCCCGCTTCTCTGTGATCCCAGGGACACGGAGCAGACCAGCCCCCTCCCCGCTGTTCCCTGCGCCCGCGGCCCGTTTGTGCTGCAGCTGCCTCTGCTCGTCAGGACCCAGAAGGTCACGGGCGTTTGGCGCACGAAGTCCCCCGCCGCGCTGCGCACGGCCTCCCGGCGAGGCAGAGACACGGGCCGCGGCCAAAACCCCCCAAGGGCGGCGGCCAGCGAGTTCCCGGTTGGTTCACCGCCAGCGCTGCCACGCGTCTGCACGCTCGAGCCCTCGCTCTTCAGCTGCCTGGGTCGGCTCTGGGACCGGTCGTCTTGGCGAGGGGCCAGCGGTCCTCCCACACCTGTCTGGGCCCAGCTCGGCCTGGCCGTGTGGCAACGCGGCTCGGCCGTCCCAGGCTGGCGCCTCGAGTTGCTTTCCGCTGTCAGAGGCCTGAGCGTGGACCCTCAGCTCCAGCCTCAGTTTCCCCAGCTGCAGCTTGAAGCCACTGCTCCTCATCCTGTCCTACAGCCACAGAGGAAGGCCCCTCGCCCTTCAGGGCAGACTCATCAAAACCCCCTCAGTCTGTCGATGTGATATCTTGTATTAGATCAACTAAATAATTGGAAAAAAGTTGTTCTTTGCGAGCTTTCGGGTACAAACACCCTTCTTTCCTTTTTTGCCCGAAAGCTTGCAAAAAACAATTTTTCCAACTATTTAAGTTGGTCTAATAAAAGACATCACATTTACCCGAAGAAACTTGTCTGCCTATGTCCTTAGGGGCTACAACCAACACCCCCGGGCCCAAAACCAGGCTCCAGGGGAGGCCTCACCAGTGCTGAACCTGGTGGAAGAATCACTTCCCTTGACTTGCAACAAGAGCACACTGTTGGCTCCTATCCAGTTTAGGGTGCATCGTCACCCCCAGTCACGGCCAGCAGAGAGATGAAGCCTCTACCCTCCGAAAGAGGAACAGGAAGGTCCCGGCGTCGAGCTCTCTGGCCATGTCTGCGCACTGAAACGGGCAGCCCGTGTTAGCTCTCTCCCAGCTGGCTCCGGCCATCAGGGCGGCACAGATGCAACAACGAAGGCTGCAGCGACAATCCCACCGAGGGGCCTGGCGTGCGCCCAGGTCACCGGCCAGGCAGACGCCCCGTCTGCCCCGCTGCGGCCGCCGGCGCTTTGCAGAGAGAAGCCAGCGCAGGTGAACCTGCCCGCGTTGCAACGGCGCCTCCGACCGCCTAAGAGACAGACACCCCCGGCACGTACAGCAGGGACATCCAGTCTCCGCGTGCATGGGTGTACACACCACGCAGGTGTGCGCGTGGTGTCTCGGGCTGCGCTTGCAGGAGGTACAAAGCCGTGCCTGGAGAAGAGCATCCAAGAGCCGTGCTAGCAGGGACAGGCGTGACCGGCGGAGGCCGCGTCAAGGCCGCACGCGTAGGGTCCCCCCTCGGATCAGGCAAAGCCGGTCACAGGCTGCACTGGGGGGGGAAGCGAGAGACTAGGGGCATCTTGGCAGGAGAGGCGATGCAACGGGGGAGGTGAGGCCTGGGGGTGAGACAGGGGAGGCTGCTCGTTTCCGTCTGTCCCCGCGGGCTCTCGGCTGTCTCAGACAGAGACAGATCCGTGCTGGGAGCTCCGCAGGGTGACATCCCCCCGCGCCCTGCAGCCCCGGGAGGTCCCCACTTCTGCAGCAGGGCTAGTGCTGCCCGCCCAGGCGGGCGCTGAACCTAAAGCCGCCTTCACGGCCCAGCTGTGGTGCACAGACTCGTCTCAGCCCGTTTCATCAGCTTCTGCGTGGCTTCCCCCGTGGCACGCAGAGAGAGACCGCGAGCAGCAGTCCGAGGCAGGGATCCCCCCCGCCCGGGCGCAGCACGCGATCTGGCCGGCCCGCGCCACACCTCCCGGCTGCAAGAAAGCCATAGCCGAGAATGGGAGCTCGGCTCGATCTGATCAGCTCCCCACTCCCGCGCCCTCCAGCTCTTCTGTAAATACACCACATCCCACACCCCTCTTGCTGCCCCCCGCCTCCCTTCCTATATCCCTGCCCATCTACTCCTCCACGCAGGGCACCGCCAGTGCTGTCAATGACAGGATCAGCAAGGACTGAAAACACCCCCCTTCCCTGCCCGCTGCTGCAGGACCCTTCGAGCCTGAATTCACTGATGCTCTTAGGAGCCCTAAGGGGGCCTTTGCCCTGCTTACCCCAGCAGCCCTCCGTACACAACGTGCCACGGCTGCACTGGAGACAGACTAGACCGTGCCCTCCTACAGAACTGGGCTTTGAGCCTACAAACCCTGCGGCAGTGGGAAACTGTTTGCAAGTTTTCAGTGCACTTAGTCACAGACCAGGCACCGAGGCACCGAAGGTCTGGACTCAGTCTGGCTTTTAGAGTCTGTCTCAATGGCTTAAAGGGAGGATGCAAGGTCTGGGCAGCCTCCACTCCTCCATACTCCTGCCTAGGTGCATGCATCAAAGGCCCTGGCGATCTCTCATGCATTCACCATGATCCAGAAGGGTCCACAGTTGCCTACTAGTCACAGACCTCTCTCTCATGGCATGCCCCATCCAGTTTTTTGCACAATTGACCTCAAAGGTCTACTTTTCAGAGGGAGGGAAGAAATGGAAAAAGTTCCCACCCTCCTCCCAGGAAAAGGCGAGCACACTCAATCAAGCATAAAGCTTCCCCCACACCTGATTCCTGTCCGGGGTTTGCAAACACTTCTCACTTCTGCCACCTCTGCTGAAAGCCAGCCCTGGCTGCTCCGGGTCTGCCACAGCCAAAGCCAAGGTTTGACCCTAAATCCAATGCATCTCCCAGCACAGACCCATGGACACTCATGCCCACGTTACAGGTTGCCCCTGCCACCACAACAGGCCAGATGCTTCTCTCACGCCAACGGCCAAAACTAGAGTCCACTTTTCAGTCCTGGCCAAGAGACAGGGCGAGAGTCCCCCAGCGTCGCAAGTCCATCCACTGAGCCACTGGACACTTCTGGACCCATCGCCCCAGTGGGACCCTGTGGCTTGCGCCGCCTTCACTCCTAGGCTGGCCCCGGTTTGGAAAAGGAGTGACAGGATCAGGACACCTGGATACGAAGTGGTTGTGAACCAAATCCAGCAGAAAGTGAGACAGTTCCTAGTTTTCTACCCCCAGAGGAGTGCTGCTCTGGGACAGCCCGCCAGCAGCAGGAGCAGGGCAAAGCACTCGCTTTGTTTTAGGATGAACCTGATGATATGACTGGAGGACCCCAGCAGTCCTTCGATTCCCAGTGTGGGTTTGAGCATGCAGATCCTCTTCTCTTGGCCTGGATGCAGCGGTCTAGGAAGGCTTCCAGCCCTAGATTAAGGGGCCCACAATGGTTTGTAAGTGGCCAGTGACGGCCCCTTGGAGATGCCTGCACCCGGGGAGCTACAAAGCAGGTGTGACGGTGGCTCTGCCACCCAGTGCACAGGGCAGGAGGGGGTTGATCTGGGGCCAGACACAGGGCTGGGAAAGAGCAAGATATGAAGCTGTATCACTGGGCTCCACTGCCCGTGAACCACGTCCCCATTGCCCACCAATGCTGGTGCCATCACCTTCTCTCAGTTCAGATTAAGTAAAT
Source organism: Crocodylus porosus (assembly GCF_001723895.1). NCBI lineage: Eukaryota > Metazoa > Chordata > Crocodylia > Crocodylidae > Crocodylus > Crocodylus porosus. The sequence goes on along the minus strand of NW_017728886.1, from coordinate 592,520 downwards.
GTTGGAGCCAGCCTGGAGCGCGCTGCTGGAAACCTAGCTGCTACTTCATCGCAGCCTCTCGCTGGGATGAGGTGGCAATGACAAGAGGCCTGAGCTAATGCAGCAGCATCCCCGACTCAGAGCAGGGCTCTGACACCCAGCAGCGGGGCGCTGACAGTGCCTGGTGCGCTGGAGCAAGCACGAGAGGCCTGGAGCGATTCATCGCACTCATGTACCACAGCAGCAGCCGGCCACGGCAGTGCTGGACACAGCAGCCCCATGCAGTGACAGGATGACCCCCTGCCCAGGGCAGGCTGCTCCCAGGCTGGCAGCAGCAGCGAGGCTCCAGCTGCCGCCTCTGCTGCAGGAACAGATGTGGTGATGGGAGCAAAACTAGCCTGCGCCGGGGGGATGCATCCTGCCCTGTAATCCTGGAAGCTGGGGCAGCTGGATGGGCCATGCATGCCCTGGCAGGAGTCTTGGTTCTGGCTCCAGAGCCCTGCCTTTCTGTGAGACACCCTCCTTGAGCACAGCAGGGCAGGAAAGGAGGCAGGAAGGGAGCAGCTTGTGCCATCCCTTGGCATCCAGCTGGTTTGGAGGTAGCCCCCCCATCCAGCTCCACGACTCTCGGCTGCAAGCTGGGCGCAGTGCCGGGGAGCAGACGCTGCAGCTGAGCACGGCGCTGCTCGGTGCTCGCCCCATCATAGGATCACAGTGGAGTCGGGCTGGAAGGGACCTCGCAACGTCTAGTCCAGCTCCTGTTCAAGGCAGGAGCATCCATAACTAAACCCATCCCAGCCGTGTGCCTGTTCAACCTAGCCCTGGAAAAACTTCCAAGGATAGGCTTGACCCTCATAGCCACAAAGCTCCTCATCTCCAACCTCAACCTCCTCTGCTGCAGCTTGAGGCCACTGCTCCTAGTCCAGTCCTCTACAGCCATAGAAAAAAAGCCTGTCTTCATCTTCTCTGTAAATACCGTTTAGGGGTTTGCAGACCGTGATCAAATCCCGCCTCAGCCTCCTCTTCTCCAGGCTAAACAACCTTGGCTCTTCCAGCCTCTCCTCAGGGGTCGGATGTGGTTTCAGAGACCTCCCCTGCAGTCCTTCATGGGAAGCACCCGCGGGGTGGGACGCAGCACAGATCTCAGTGGAAGTTCACCGGGCCTGCTCCGAAAGGCTGGGCTAGATCGCCACCGGCCCGCTGCGCCTTCACATTCGATCGACAGCGGCGGGAGCTTGCGGCCTTGCACCCGCCTCTGGGCTGCTGACCTTGAAGCTTCTCGATCTCTCGGGGTCGGGGCAGCAGGCAGCACGCTCGGCGGCACTGCCGCAGCATCAGTGGGGAAGTGGAGAGGATGCCCATGCTAGCAAAACCCTCCACTTCTGCCCCCGGCAAGTCTCCCTTCCAGCTAGGGCTCGGGTGTGGTCGGTATAATCTGGACTGGCTGTTACCACTTCGCTTCCTTGATCCCACTGGGGCAGCACGCCGGCTGGACGTGCCTGCTGCCAAAGCCGGCTGCTGAGAACGCCGATTTATAAGCCGTCACCACTAGGCTCCAGAGTAAACACCTCGTGAGAGGAGCACAGCAGGTCTGCACTGGCACAGGGAAACCATCCTGGGCTGCCTCCGAGCTGGCCGGCCTGCGTTGGCTCATGCTAGGCATGCTTTCTCCCTGCATGCAGGAGCTGGAAAACAGCTGGCGGAAAACAGAAAAGGTTTAATGCTGCTGAAACCTGGCGCTCATAAGCCTGTCAGCAAGCCGTCCACAACGGACCTCCGCTCCCACATCTGCCGTCACTGGCAGGTCCTGCTTACGTGCTGGCTGCAAGTCTGGAGGGGAGGGAGGACACCCCCCGAACCCTGACCCAGCACAGGCCAGGGAGATGGGGCAGGCGACAGGTAGCACAGGCCGAGTGATGCACTGCTCCGAGCGCGAAGAGCAGCACAGAGAAACGTCACCTGCAAGGGGGGCCCAGAACTGCCCTGCACGTGCCAGCACCTGGACTCGGCCCTGCACCAAGGGCTTCCCCGGCCCGTCTCCTTTGTGTCCTGCTCTGCTCAGAGGTCTGTGCCCTGCTGCCAGCACCCGGCCTCGCCTCCTTGCAGCGAGAGCCTGCCCCTCCCAGCTGGCGCAAGCATGGGTCCAAGGATCCTGCCCGCTCCCCCTGGTCTGAGCTCCCTGTCCAGGCTCAGGCTGGACCGTCTCCCTCCCACCCCTCTATCAACTTAGTTCAGGCTCCCACACAAGCCAGTTCATCTCTCAGACCCCACTCCAAGGAGAGCAGAGGGAGGCAGACTGCTAGTTGGATCCCCTGCCCTTGCCAGGCCTGGGAGTCAGCTGCAAGGCTTTGCCCACACCTGCCCTTAGCTAATGCAGGCCTGCCTGCCCCATGATGCTGCCAGGAGCCCTGGTGTAGACACTGCTCTGCCTGCCAATGGGGCTTCACCACCAGGACCAGGCCTAGTTTGGGGTTGCCAGCACAACCACGTTGACCCTAGGGCTGTGGGGACAGGTGGAGCTTGAAACCCAGCTGAGCTCCCTCTTCTTGGCCCCCCGAGGCAGGCACAGCAGCTCACGGCCCTGTTAAGTGCATGTGATTCATGCTGGGGATAGTCGTGCTGCTGAATGCTCTCTCCGCACCTCCAGGTCCCTGGAGAGGCCCGTGGTCAGTGGCAGGGGGGCAAGGAGGTGGCGCGAGTGCCAGCTGGAGTGTACAACACCATGCCGGTGGCAGGTCTCGGAGCTCTGGCACCAAACGTGGCAGGTCTCTGAGCTCCTATGTGGCGCGGACCTGCTCTAATCTCTTAATCTAGCACGCAGAGCTCAGCCGCCTGCAGTCAGCCCCAGTCCCCTGGGGAAATTCCAGTGGCAGAGGTATTTTTAGCAGCATAAAAGCCTTTGCAAAGGTTCTGTATGGACAGGAATTAAGGCCTCACATGGACAAGGGACCACGGGGGAGGAGATGGGAATACAGCATCCCAAGAGCTGGCTGCATCAGGGAAAGGCCACCACGGCCAGAACCACTGGAGGTGAATTTTCGGAAGAGCCAGGAGACACGGGAATGATGCACACGTGTCCAGGACCCAAGTTTCTCCACGAGCAACGTGGAGCTCGCACCATAAGACAGCAGAGCCCCCCGGCGCACGCCAGAGCATGAAGCAAGTCCCAACCTTGGGGAAACACGTTCGGGAGAGGCGGTTGCAGGTGGTGACTCAGCCACCGCCTCGGCAGTCCCACCGAACAGGCCTCACGAGATAGTCTCAGGCACGCAGCCCCCACAGTGCTCCTGCAGCTCTCACAACTGGACGGCCTCCCATGGGAACAGCCCGGGAGCCTGCAGCACTGCTGCATCTGTGGGCCAAGGTAACCACGGGCAATGCACAGGTTGAGATGGAGGCAGCGATTCATTCTTAAAAGGCTAAGAGCTGCAAGGTGGCAGCGAGCCTGAAACCTGGGTGAGCCATTGCAGGAACCTGCTCAGCCACAGGAAACCCACAGGCTTCAAGTTTAGAGAGGAGAAGCAAGATGAGAGCGCTCGCTCCCGCCCTGGAGCCTGCCTGCACAAGCAGGCAATATCCACCTGCCAGTAGGGACTGTCGGCAGCTTTCCATGCCCCTTCCAGCCATGCACAAGACATGGGTGTGCAGGAAAGGGCTGCACGTTAACATTGCAGGGAGGGAAGAAGTGGAAGCGGATCAATGCTCGAGTGCACCAGCAGCACTGAGACACCCAAAAATGGAAGGTGTCTCTATGCAACCCCAGTGCTGGGATTTGCTACGAGACCACCCCTTCGCTGCCACCCACCCTGACCGGCTGTCTGTCAAGCAGTGCCAGACGGCTTTGCTTCGCCCCGCTCAGAGCTGGGGTTTCCAAATTGCTCTGAAGTAACAGCACCATCTGGCGAGCTTTGCTGCGTACACACTGCTTGCTGACAGGCGGGCAGCCGAGTTCGGGGACAAACTTCTTCCAGGTGCGTGTGAAAAGGCCAGGTGGCAAATCAGGTCCTCTCTCAGCTACCTCCATCCCAGGATTTAAAGGCACTTCCCAGTCGCAATGAAGTGGGCTCAATGCTTCATGAAAGAAGCAGGCCCATTTTATGGTGCAGAAAGAGTACAATAAGGAACAGAAGCCAGCTCTCCCAGCCACAGACCAGCACCAAACCAGATCATGTTTCCACTGAGCCCATCCACCCTATGCAGGATCAATACTCACAAGAGCTTATTCCTCCCCAATTCAGTTAGTCTGTAAGGTGCACCTCTGTCCTGCCTTCTCCAGACCTAACAGAGACATGCCATTGGCACACAGTGGAGCACTTTCCAGTAAGGGGAGAAGTGCTCAGGGCAGGGCCAAGACCTTGGAGGTGCACACAGACCTTCCCAGGGATTCAGCATTACAGCAGGACACCCGTCCTGAGATTGGCTCCCCGAGCCTTGCGGAGGTAGAAACAGCACATCCTCTCGGTGCCAGTGCCTAGCTAGGAATCCCCGCCAGGCTGGATGATGCCCTCCGGGGTACCATTGTGCACTCCTCCCAGGAAGCAAGGGGCTTGTGGTAAGCAAAGTAGGCAGACTTCTTTAGGATGTGTAGGCCAGGCTTCAACAGGGTTAAAGTGACCAGGAGCTTGCTTCTCCAGAGGATGGGGGAAAACCTCTCGCAATGCACAGGGCTGGGGAGGTAAAGGCAGGGGTGGGCTCTGTCCCTAGCTCATCCCATGCCCTTGGGCAAGAAGCCTGCGGGACCCCAATTCCCCTTTCTCTAGCAAAGAGCAGTGCTACTTGCCTACTCTGAGCGCCCCTGGAGTTTTCCAGCTAAGCAATGCTGTAGCAAAGCAACACCAAGAGGAGTCAACGCTATTCATTGGCGTGGAGGAAGTGGCGGTGACTCACTATAATGTTTAGCTATGTATTAAACAGGAAAGATATGGAACTTGAGAGCACGTTGGGGATCATTATCTCCCAGTAGGAGCCTGGTTGATTAATTTAGATGTTGGTTTCACTTGAATGCAGATCCAGAGTGTGAAAAAAAAAACACTGGGGAAGTGCTCCACTGCCAGTGCTGGAGACTAGTCAAGGCCTCTGACCGGAGTTTTTCCCCCTCTCCAACTCCTGTCAGTAGGCCCCAGGCCTGTTTGGTAAGGGCCACCCATACCACTAAGATGATTTCATTCCCAGCAGCTTATGCCCATGGAAGTGAGGATTTGGAGAATGCAGCTTTTGTTTGGTGGAAAAACTGGCACGAGATGCACACGGGAGGGGACAGGAATGGAAACCCACTTTCACAACCCCCACCCCACGCCACAACAGTCTGCTCTTTCTGCTGCCAGAGAACAACTTTCAGGGCCCCTTGACAGAAGCTAGCCCTCCGTCCTGAAAGACAAAGAAGATGCTCGACACGCTGGCATTAACAAGTGTGAAAATGGTTACCAGGGGAACAGGTACAGACGCAATCCCATTCAGTCCGGACATGGCTTGAAAGCAGCCCCGGGGAGATGAGAAGCAGAACGCCACATGGCGGGAGGCAGGCAGCCTCAGGCCCCAGGAAGACAGATGGCCTCCGCCGATGAGCTAACTCGCTTCTCTCCACAGCGCCTGGCAGGCAAGCAGCAAGAAAGCATGAGGCTCCCTAGGAGAAAGAAAGAAAAGAAAAGAAAAGAAAAAAGGCAACTGTCCCTTTTGTATCTTATAAAGTCCTCTCCTGCCCTAGGTTTCCTGGACACCCCTGAACACACCTGTGTGTCAATCTGTCACACGCCCTGTGCCGCTCCCCCCCACTCCAAAAGTCACCAGAAACTTTAAACAGGCTCATTTCAGCCACTCGCTAAAGCAGTTCATGCCAGAGGAGGCTTTCAATTGCTTCAAGTCTTCGTCTGGCTAGATGCGAGAACCTGGCCTGCTTGCAAGTATTTAGCATCTGGGGAATGGTTCATCCTATTTTCCGTGTGCAGATGTCTGCAGAAATGCGGAGTGCAGCTTGGTGCACAGCATCGCAGCCTTCAGCCAGCCACATGCTTCCTTTTCATAGTGCATTTTGCTCTTTAAGCTCCAGCTGAAACCTCTGCAGTTCATTTGAGAAAACCAAAACCATTATAGTTTCTAAGGGTTTCATAGTTTCTAGGGCCGGAAGGGACCCGAGTAGATCATCTAGTCCGACAGTAGATCATCTAAATCAGACGCAACACCCAACCACAGCTGACTTCAATATTAGGCCAACTGATGTGATGGAGGTGCAGGGAAGCATATCCAGGGCCTCCATTTTAGCATGCTTCTCGGAGTGTCAAAAAAACCCAAACCCTGGGCCACAAAGGAGAGTGGGAAGAAAGAGAAAGAGAGCATTGCAACTTTTCAAGCCTCACCCTAGCAGTTGAGCTTAATTGCACCTTTACCTCTCTCCGAAGTGCAAGTGGGCACTGCCACCTACAGAGCAAAAAGCTGTAGTGGGTTTCTCAAACTGCCGAGCAGATTAAACTAATTCGGGCAAGATTAGAGCAATGAAAAAACTCCAGCAGAAGCACTTACCCTTCAGTGTATGCATGAAGCCAGCACAGGCCCTTCACATCCATCTGAATCACTTTCATCAGGGCAAGAAGGTAGAGGCTTCGCTTTCTCAAGAGCCTACATTTCTGGGCCCTCTGGCTCAGTCCTGCCCAGGACAAAGCAGATCCTCACAAGCTATCCTGGCAAAATGGTAGGTCGCATCATTCATGCTCCTACAGCCTCTCTTGCTTGGAGAACTTTCATCAAGATCTCAAATGGCCAGATCCTGAATCAGCCTCAGGTGAATTGTTTCGAGAAGGTGCTCACATAACTACTTGCATCTGATTTGGCTAAATCTCTAAAACTACCTTTAAAACTGAGTGCCATCCTCCTGGGGAATAAAATAGTAGCGGACTTTCATATGATCATAGGAAAGAACCTCACAAGGTCATCTAGTTTGCCCGTCTTCCTCTCTGCCAGAGACCGAAGCTTCTTGGGACCAGGTGCTAATAACCTAGGTTTGGAAGAGGAGGAGTACTTCAGTTGCCCTCACCAAAAGCATTTGGTCAAGGCAGGGTTGAGTCCTTGCCCCTTCATTCTCCATCATGAAACTAGAGGTTTGAGAGAGATGCAGAGCATGAAGCTTAGCATCATGCACCTGGCAAGCATCCCATTAGGTACAGTAAAGCCAGCATCAGAGAAAAAAGTTGAGGGTGGAGGCGCCATTCTGCAGGTTTACATCAAGTTTCTTCCTCCTTTTGAATTCAGTCAAGGCTCTTTGAAGGGTGCCTCCCTTCACACAGGCCTTTCAGTTGGCTTTTTAAAACTCCAGCCTCTTGCAACCACTTGTTTTCAATGCAGTAGAAAACAGCCAGCATTTTACCTCCTTTCAGCCACGAAGGGAAAAAGCATTCACTTGACATTTGAGAGCCTGCCTTATGAACCCAGGTACTAAGCTACTTTTCCTCCCAGTTTTGAAGGAGGAGGAATGAAGGTAGGGGAAGGAAAGAAAACAAACTAAAAACCCCACACAGCGCACACACCTCAACAGCAGGCAAAAAGCAAAGAATGGTGGATTTGAAGTCCCATTGTTGTATATAAGGGAAGCTTTTGATTCAGAGTATTTCTGAGCACCAGCTCTCCATTTTGGGTCTCTTCTAAAGCTGTTAAAAACTGAGAAGAAGTTGCAGGTGCTGTGCTGGGAAGGCTTCCAGGGCAAACAAGGACTTCTGCACAATCCTCCCTTCTCAGCCAGCACAGGGTGGGGGAGCAGACATCAGGTTCTTTAAAAAGTTCAGACCATGGCAACTGCACAATTATTCTCCGAATAGTCATTTGCTTGTGCCAAGATTGCTCCTACCACATAACTGGAGCAGGTCTGGTCTGACAGCTAGCTAGGTCCAGCCTTGGTGAAATCAAGTCCTTGTTCTTGTGCATCACTGCCAGTAATACCAGCTCGAGGCCAGTTTATGCCCTCAGTGGTGCAGGCACAGCCTCCTTTGATGTCATAGACATCAGGGCTGGAAGGGACCTCAGAAGATCAAGTCCAGCCCCCCACACGAAGGGCAGGAAGTCAGCTGGGGTCATAGGATCCCAGCAAGA
>NW_017728886.1:579980-583680 GCF_001723895.1 Crocodylus porosus | reverse complement strand
AAACTTATAGGTGGCCATCAGATCACCCCTGAGCCTGCGCTTTTCCAGGCTATAGAGTCCCGTGGCTCTCAGCCTGTCGTTGTAAGGTCTGTTTTCCTGACCTCTGATCATGCGCGTGGCTCTCCTCCGGACTCTCTAGCTTCTCCACAACCTTTTTGAATTGTGGAGCCCAAAACTGGATGCAGTACTCCAGGTGAGCCTGGATCGCCTGCCCATCTTCTGGTGTGGATACTTTGCCCCAAAGTTTGGTATCCTTGGCGAACTAGGCCAGTCTGCTCCTGACTCCAAAAGAAATTTAGACAAACCAATCAATAAGACCAAGACCTGGCCAGTGTGGTACCAGGTGCTATCCTACACGTGGTCCTTTCATACCATGTAATCATTGCCCACTCCACTGAAATAAGGACAGAAACTAAGCCAGACACAGGCAAGCTTGTTTAAGGTACTTTATTCCCCGAGCCTGCAGTAGTCTAGTAGATGCAGACTGTATTAATACAGACCCTGTTTAGGAACACACACCTCTTACAACCTCCCCTCTCATCCCCACAGGAAACTCTCAAAACACACATTACAGGCAAAAGAACAAGGTCAGGTATCAAACAAAGCTTTGCACTCCCATCCACAAGATCACATACAAGTCTCACCTTTAAAGCAAACACTGTGGCTAATGTGGTGCAGCAACGTTAGACACTGACACCAAACACACAGTTTCCTGAATACCAGGAAGTCTCGGGTACTGGAGAGAAGATATTCTTAGTACAGCTTGCTAAGGTGGTTTTATACAACACGGCAGAAGGACCCCTTTCACACAGGTGACATCCATCACTAACATATTCAGTGAAGTCGACCTATTCCTATTCTGCGTCTTTTTTTTTTTTTTTTTGCACATGGCTTACAAATTAGCCATTACACACAAACGCCCTGTAGTCACTGGGTTGCACCATAGGAGTGTGTAGGTCAGACATGCTGCAGGCCCACATTACGTGGCCAGCCTTGTATACATACCAGTGACCCATGTTTAGAGTAACCGGTCTTCTATCAGAGGCAATGTCCATCAGTTGGACGGCTGGCTGCATTTCAGAACAGCTCTCTCCTTCCCACATTTAACATTGACACATGATCATTCAAACAGTTTAGACTTCAAGACATTTCACCAGCAGGCTTCTACTGGAAATTCCCAAGAACCACCTCTAGGCAAGAACACAGGATGCAAATTGTCTCCCAACTGTTTGATTATATGGCTGGTAATCACCAACATTGATTTAACATTTTTTAATCTACCCAGAAGAGATTTAACTTAAAAAAAAAAAAAGTTAAGAGAATCAGGTTAAAAAAATCCTGTTTTTGAAACCTGAAGGAATAAAATCTGAACAGCACCATTTAAAACCAAGATAACACAAGACAACGTAAAACCTCCCCATCCCAACACTGATACCACATTGACCTGGGTTGTACAAATCATGCCATCTGAACACTTTGAGCCTTCTGTTAAGGTGATACTGGGGGGGGCTTTAAGAACTTATGGAAACTAAGTCAGCTCTGAGACAGCCTTCCCAAAAACACAGTCAGCTTCACTGGCAAGATGCTGGCATGCAAAGAAGTACAGCCACTGCCAAGCCAGGCATATATTTTGATCTCTCTCTATATTCAAAAGGAAAAAGCAAATCTGTTTAGTTGCTAAACTGCTCTGGCATTCGCTAGGCATAACTTTTCCACAAACGGCCAAGGCTGAACCTGTTCTGGCCACTGCTCTAGCTAGTTAAGCCAAATGATTGCCAGGTCCTAGGACTGCTAATTTCACTGGAGAGCAATGCTGGCCTCAGAAAGGTCTCCCTTTTACAAGTGTTAGTTGGGCCTCCTGATGCCGACAGCTTGCTGGCTGCAGCTGTGCAACAGACAAGCCAGCAGGACAAACACCTGAAGTGAAACCCCCAGCTGTAAGAGCTGTTTTAGAACAGTTTCACAGTTGGAACCAGCTCATGTTTGGCAGAAATAAGCCAAATAGCTTGCTAAGGATGGAACAAGTGTCATAGCTCATAGCTAGGTTCCCACCTTGAAGTACACAGCAATGTCCAGACCTAAAGAAAGCAGCAGCATGCTGTGCCCCTGCTGCTGCTTGAATTGGCAGCATTCATCCAGATTTCCGCCTGGCTTTTAATATACTTGAACTCCCAGCAATTCTGTCCCCACTGAAAGAGGGTCTTCGATCAAGCAGCTATGGAGAAGTTCTCAAAGCTAATATAAAATAAAGCAACCCAGATTACAGAATAAAGTTAGAGACCACAATAAAGCAGCTTCCTTTCAGATTGTCCTTGACAGGCTTCTCATAGTGTTGCCTTTGAGTTTTGTGAAAAGCCTAGTTGGGAAGCACTGTTCCTCATTCTGCTTTACCACTGCATGGTTACACTGCCACAAAGAGTCAGAACTATAGCTGAGAGGAAAGCCTGAAGACCCCTGACAGTAAGTCACCATTTATCAGAAAACAGAGGCCTCAATACAGTCCAGATGACTCGACAGCAGTGGTATAGCTTCATTTGACTGTACTTAAATAAAAAACATGGCATAATTTTAAAAACAGGGATTAAAATGCTCTCATTAACACTTATACTGCATGGGTCAGCTTAAGCCACCCGAAGGAGCAGGCTACTGGGCAGATCTTCCTTTTCATGGTAGTCATAAGAGAAGCCGTGTCTATGAAACAGAGAGAGACATTCAGGAGAGTCAGCTTTGCAGTCAACATACAGCCGACAGGGTTCAAACCTGCAGCCTGATGAATGCAGGAGTTGCACACCGTTTCTCTTCTCACTTGCAGCAACTGAGACAAGGACGGGAAGATGCGCACGAAGTGAGCTGGTACATGGAATCATGACCAAAGAACGGATACATCTTTCTTCCCTCCAAGTCCCCCCATGTAACAGACAGTATCTGCATGCTCAACAGCCCTCACAGTTTCTTCAGGCGGCTGTACAGTTCCCTTTTGCTCTTCTCACCTGCCCACGTTCTGCTTTTTATGCGGAACCTTTTCAGGTCTTCCTTGAAGTCTTCGTGGTGCATGGGGCGGTAGCTCTGGGGCTCACAGTAGCTCTGGGAAAAGACAACATGTAGGTTTCACCTTTAAACATCCCAGTTTCAAGTGTACAAGGAACATTCCCTTCCTCGTGCTGTCAGTCCCTTCGTTTCAAACAGAAGAACCCACTGGCACTCATCACCCACTGCTTCCGTCACAAAGATAATAACAGATTGGTCCTGAACTGCCATTTCGTTGCTGCTTAGGTTGGTTTAAATATAAACCTTCACAATTAACACTTCACTCAGCTTCTTCTGGGGGAGTTCTCAAGCAGAGCTCTCTCAAAGCAGTGATGAGAACCTCTCATTTACATGGCTTTCATCCCAAGGCCCCCCAAAGACTTCAGAGCCAGAAATGTTTCCACAAATGAAGCCACACAGTTATGCTGCACAGCTTTTTAGGAAAGGAACACACACACACACGATTTGAGGTACTACAGCTGAAAGTAGGTAGGGCACCACTCTTGAAGTTAACGTAAGAAAAAAAGCCTGGTTCTCTCTGAAGCACAGCGGACTGAAAGGTGCTAAATTTATGTAAAACTCAATGCTTCAGTCTTGCCTATGCTGGAATGAGCTAGAGAGCTAGCTGAAGAAATGAATCAGAATCAGTGAGTCGGAAGGGACCTAGACAGAT
>NW_017728886.1:566854-579460 GCF_001723895.1 Crocodylus porosus | reverse complement strand
CCTGACCAGTGCCGCATAGAGGGGGAGCAAGACCTCTCTGAAGTACAGCAGGAGTACCAAGGAAACAGAACATGCTGATACAAGCAGCCATTTTCATTCATACTTCAGCAAAGAAGGGCTGTCACTTCAATTAAGGACTAAGAATTTCCAGTGCAGATTGTTTTAGAGATGTTTGGGTGTCCCCAAAAAGGGAGAAAAACCTATGAAAGACTTTGGTTTTCATTCATCATACAGATGATGAAAAGTCTGGTCTTAACAGAGCTCTGAGAGTCCAGAGACTACAAAAGGGCAGAAGCCCAATTCTACATCTCCCAAGAGAAATGAGCAAGCAACAGAATGCTGACAGTACTGCAGCTCTGAGACTTACAGATGAGGCACTGGAAGTAGTCTGTAGTGAAGGCAAGTCACCTGTAGCTCTTAATCTGCATTACCATGACAGTGGACTACATGTGCATTAATGCATTTTTGCTACTGCACATTAAGCTTAGTACCTCTAATGAGGTACTACATAAGTGTGCATTAGGCTGCCCTAATGCTCAATAGCAAGTGTGCATGCCTTTTTAGTGTAGCCCATTTCTAATGTGTATTAGCACGTTTTTTGATGGGATATGTTAGTGCACAGCAGAATAAACCAATGCACAATAGAGTGCATGCGTAGGCATGCCCAGTGAAATCACTATGCGTAATACAAGGTTCTCTTCTGTTCTGGTGAACAGCAAAACCAGTAGCTAAACTGAGTTTGGAGTGGGAGGAATTTGTTCAGTGTTATTCTGACAGCATGAATGAAAACAGAAGAGAAGTTAAAAACTCATAAACAAATCCTTCTTACTTGGTATCTTAAGAAGAAGTCCTTGTAGCCACCCTTGAGGACATACAGCTCTGGGTAATGCAGGTGTGGGTACTCGTTACCTAGTCTGTCTCTCTCTCTCACAAACCGGCACCTGAAATGGTGAATTCAGAGAGAAAGTTATGCACCCTGTCAGTCTTAAGGTTATTTTTGTGCAAAGTACTCTTAACCTGTACTTCCCATTCTTCAGAGAAACGCAGCACAGGTGTCAGCCGCCTGCAGCTAGGCATACATACAGCAAAATGAGATTTTGGTAACTAGCTCCGTGTCAGTTGACAGACAACCGGCACTGTTCTCAGTTGCACAGGTGGCAGACAAGTCACCATCTCACTTGGCTGCCTTTAGAAACAAAACTCCATAAGTGATCATCACACAGTTATTAAGTGGGCTGTAATCCCAGCATACACTCACATCCGAGGACCACGCTCTGAGGAAAACTCGCAGTGAAAGACGATTATGACTCGTTTGTTGTCTGAAGGCGGGATGGGCTTCTTCAGCAGGAATTCCTCCACGTCCTCTTCCATGTGGAGGTTTACAGCACCCTGGGAACAGAGTCACAGCTGAACAGGTAGGGCCAGTTGGGTGGGGCTGTATCAATTCCCTCATGCCCTTATTTCCAAACTGAGCACAGTGATTCTTCCATGCCATGCAAAACAGCTGCACAGCACCCACAACCCTGGGCCAGCAGGTGCATTCTTCAGCAGTCGCTTGAGGCCGCATGAAATAGTAACAGGCTTTAGCCTTCCCTCTCAGAGCCCAAGTCTAGTCAACTGCTGCTTTAAGATCTAGCGAGTTTACTCAAGCAGCACTGTTCAGCACAAGTGCTGACAATACAGAACCAACTTAAGTGTAAGGCCATTTCTCCCAGTTAGAATACTATTGTGCAGAGTTCACTTGGAGTCTAAAACATTTAATGGCCGTAGGCACATTAGCTATCCTAACATCCTGATGCTTCTCCAGAGAATAGTCATGGCCAGTCCTGTTCACACCTGCTATTATGCCCACTCTCCCTACCAAGAAGGGTTGGATGTTTGTCCTCTGGGGAAAAGCCTACCCATTAGTCAGGAGGCCTTGCTCACATGTCTTCGTGAGTCTGTTCAGCACATGAACAATGCAGTTCCAAGCCTGTCTGGTGGCTCTGGCCTGACCACCATGCAGTTAGTCAGATACCAAATCCTAATTCGCAAAAGGGAACAAGAGCCAACCAGGCTTTGGACTTGCTCTTAAGCAGTGAAGAAGCAAGCATCTTGAACACTTTCCAGTGCTTGCCAATTCAGTCAAAATGGCAGCTGTGCTTCAGACAACTGTACATTCTGCTTGCAGGCTCACTGTACCTTGATATGGCCTCCTTCATATTCATATGGGTATCTGCAGTCAATTATCACACATTCCTTAATGAAGCTTGCAAATGTCCCTGTCAGCACAGACACAATCTACAGATAAACAAGATTTTAGGAGTGTTAGAAGCTATATTAGTATGCTTGATAGTACATATCAAGTCCTTATTGCCCTTAGGATACATACCATTTCTGAGTCAATATATTTTAAGTCCTGATGCTTTCCATCTACAGTATGGAAGAGGTAACTCTGAAACACAAAAAAACCTGGCTTAGATATGAGAAATAGAATTCCTCACAGAATCAGAAAATTAGGGTTGGAAGGGACCTCAGAAAGTCATCTAGTCCAACCCCTCCACTCAAAGCAGGACCAACTAGATCATCCCAGGCAGGGCTTTGTCAAGCCAGACCTTAAAAACCTCAAAGAATGGAGATTCCACCAGATCTCTGGGTAACCTGTTCCAGTGCTTTACCACACTCCTCAGGAGAAAGTTTTTCCTAATATCCAACCCTTAACATCTTTTGCTGCAACTTGAGCCCATTGCTCCTTGTTCTGTCGTCTGCCCCTACTGAGAAGAGTTCAGCTCCATCTTCTTTGGAACCAGAGATTTATGCCAGAGATGTAAGGCTTACAGTAGCTACTTATTAGTTTATAGTGCACGAAAAGCTTAACTAAACATTCTGCAGGTCAGCAAAAGGACATGCCTTGACAACTCCATCGTCTCCAGAGAGAAAGAAAAAATGGATGCAACTCAGTTAATACAGAAGAGGAGTAAAAAACTTAAATACCCTCTCAAAGCTACCTCTCAGGAGCACTTGATTATTATAGCATTTACAGAGCATTCAGACATGCATTGTTGGAGCAGGGGAGAACATAACTTGGATGGGTCTGAAATACTCATGCATAAGAAAAGACAGTCACTTGAATCACCTTGGAGAAGTCACCAATGAGGTCTCTCTGGTCACTGTCCAGAATGCTCTCAATCTCTGCTGAGGAAGATGACTGCCTCCGGATTAGCGCCAGACCCTGGAGGCACAAGAGCTCTATTACTACCAAAACAGAGGCAATCTCCTGTAACCTTCTCCCCCAGAGAACTGTTACACTTGCCCCAGAGTAAAAACAAGAAACAAAAAACCCGAAACCCTAGTGATGTATTGGCACCCCAAAGTCCTGATCTGTTGCCCCTCACCTATTTCAAATGGGATGTCAAGACAAAAAACTTACCCATAACCCTAAAAGAATCACTAACCTGCCCAGAACAGCCCCTTAAGTCATGCACTGAAATACTGCAGTCTGTTAAATGGCCAGTTACCTACCTAGAGGGCCACTGTTCTGTTGAACATCCTTAAGAACGGGATGTCTACACTTGCAGAATAAAACGATTAGACAAGGATTGTTAATGCTAGATGTTAAGCCACCAACCGTTGCTTCTTCAGAAGGTATTGCAGGAATGTTTTTTCTCTTTTTGCTCTTTCCTAGAGAAGTGTCTTCTTGGGATCTTTCCATTCTTTTCACAGCAGTCCTAGCCACACCACTGGACAGAGATGGAGATCCAAACAGTCTGCACCGCTTCTTCTGGAACAAAGGCAAGGAACAGAAACTATAACAGCCCCTAGCCAGGAAGGTTGAGATCAGGAACTAAACGAGCCTGAAGAATTTGAAGACGCCTATATTAACTAAGAGTCAGCAAGAACATGAATGGATACTGGATAGTCCCAGGGAAACAGCTACTGCAGCATTCAGTGCCAGCCAGCTGACTACATCCAGTACAGAAGACAGTACACTTCCTAGCCATGCACTGCATGAAGCCTGGGTCCAAAAGTCTCACAGGTCTGCTGAATCTGGGACACTCCATGGTGCTTAAAAGCAAATTCACTGGAAGTCTGAGGGGTTCAGTTGAGGGTCTAAGGGGAATCCAGATTTTTTTTTTAAATGCAAAGACAGCAGCTGAATGCATTACAGGTATCTGTACGCAGACTGGGTGGAGATGCCTATACACAGTTCATGGTAAGACAGTTGATACAGGAGCCAACCTTTAGGCATTTCTCTTATGGATATATGGTTATACCCCAAGATGCTGCCCTACCATTTCACAGGCTACATAGACAGGATCCTCTAATTATTAAAGTTAGCCAATTTTTAAAAGGCCATTATACTATGATCTCAAAACCTAACTGTCCCAAAGAACAGAAGCAAAAACTCTTTTTGGAAGCCAGATGTGCACAAGGGGTAAATCTGCCTACAAAGGCCTATTATAGTTGTTAAGGTGCTGTTATTTAAATTACGGAAGCTTAATGGCCCTTGAAAGGTCTGACAGCCATCATGGGAGGGATGGAATGCTTACCTGGTTATCTGCTTTCCTCATGACCAGTGGAGCAGTCCAAAGGCTTGCTACATCAGAGGGCACCTCCTCATTGTTCTGAGGAAAGAGACTCTATTTCAGATCTCCTTTATCAGAGTCAGCAGCCATGCAATACATCAAGGGTTTCTGCATAGCTCATGCAGTCATTCTAATTGAATTCAATTGAGGGCAGCTTTGGGACTCCTCCCTGCCCTCCCACTGCAGAAGAGAAACACCATTTAACCGAATTCCACGCTTAGCAGGAAGTCTGGTCTAATGGAGACCAGGCTGCTGAACACAGGAGCTTAAAAGCTATTGTATCAGTTTTTCGATTTGTTCAATAAAAATGCATTTATGATTCAGAGGTTACTCTGTGCCTTTAATAGTCTAGTGGATTCAAGAAGCAACAGCATCTCACTAAGCTGGGGGTGTCAAAACATGCATACAACCTGCAGGCTGGATCAAGCCTGCCAGGCCCCTGGAAACTGTGGGGCATGGTCAGGGGGAACAGAGTGGCCTGCTGCAGAATCCAGGGCTCTAGGGCCCCTGTGAACGTGGCAACTGATAGCAAGAGGGTAACCGAGGGTCAGAGTCCAAGTTGCCCTCCAATTGCTTCATACTGGAGGAACTGGATCTGCTGTCAGCATGTGCCCAGTGCCAGAGGAGCCAGAGCTGCCGCCACAATATAGGACATGTGGTGATGGCTCCAGTACAAGGCACATCACAGGAGCCTGAACTGCTGATGTGTGCCCAATGCCTGACCTAGAGCTGCCAGCACCAGCTCTGGCCTGCAAGGAGCGCTGCAGTTTGGATCCAGGACAGGGAAAAGGTGAGTTTGACACCCCTGATCTAAACTTTTTGCTGAGGAACAGAAGTCCTGACAGTTGTGGGCTTACCAGCCATGACTCCATCCTTCTAAAGTCTGGCTTTTAAATTAAATATCCCACTTGCATCAGCTGCTTTCTTTCCCCTTGTAACTGAAGACACTTTAGGTGTCAGAAGAGGAGCAGGAACCAGCATTTGCTTAATTTAATTGCTCCTGTCTGCTGGAGAGGAGCAGACATGAAAGACATCAACATTCTGTGCTTAAAAAGCAGCAGCATAAGCTTTCTATAATTCTACGAAAGGCAAGAGATGAGAAAACACTGTCACTAGGTCCTCTCTCAGGATGGTCTCCAATGCCCAGCTCTGTACAGCTCTGCAAATCTTTCATCAGAGGCTAAAGCAGATCCAATTACACTAGCCCACTATGAGTAAATATATCCATGAATTGAATGCATAACAGGCCAATGTCCTGAGGGGCTCAACTAGAATCTACACCTAGAATTTACCATTTTCTTTAAGAAGCTGAATTAGAACAGTTTTTCCTCAGTGCATTATCAAGTATCTGTCGAGAGTCACCACACTGAGGAAATTCAAACACTCATGTACCTTTATGTCTTGCCCATCCAACATATCTAGGAATCCATCATCAAGGTCTTCAGTTGCAGATGTCAGAGATGACTGGTGCAGAAAATCAGGTCTACAGATTTCTAGGTCACCCACATGGACTTCATCAGCAGGAAACTAGAATAAGAAAATTGAGTTGTATTACTAGCATAGACCTAACCCAGGGGTGGGCAATTATTTCCAACTAGAAGGCTGCATACCATCCGAGCACGATCCAAGTTGTGCCTTTGGCCGAGGACTTCTTTTCCGTCATCATAGGAACGAACACGCAGACAGCTACGGGAAGCTGGCCTGGTCGGCTTCTTAAACTCAAATGACTCCTTAACGAAAGGGGAAGACAGACATTCCAAACAAAGAAAGTACAGCTGAGGGAACCCCTCCATGGAAACTGTTCTACAAAACACCCACTCCTCCCCTTCTGGGTTCAGCGCTCTGCTGCCCAAAACATGGTCTAACCATTTTTTAGATCAGTGGAATTGTATTAACTTCTACAGGCCTGAGAATTCTCATATTCTCCTGTGCAAACTTCCCAGCAAGAATCTCTCCTAATCATTTAAAAGGAAGCCAGAGCTGTGCATTAATTGCTAGGATAAGCCTGTCACTGGGATGGGAAGATGGGACAAACCCCTGGTACATGGGGGAAGAGGGTAAAGACTGATGTTTCTGCAGGGGTCTGGGCCCTCAGACTTGCATTGCCAGACTTTCCAGCCAACAGTCCTATAATGAGCTGGACGTATTAGCCCAAAAGGACAAGTTGCTTAGAGATTTAATTTATCCAATTTAATGAAAGTAGGGATGTTCAATTTGTTAATTATGACCTCAATAGGGCAGTTGTCTGGAGAGCTAGTAATCACAGAGTTCCAGCAGGGACAGTGTTAGTCAGCATTAGAAAAAACAAACCAAAACAGCTTGAGGTTAAGATCCACTCAGTATGAAGACAATTAACTTCACTAAGGATATGAATTCAAGTTAAGAGAAAAGAAACCCCAGAATAGCTTAGCTCCTGTGGGTTGGATTTAAAAGCACAAAATGCCTTTAAAAAGAGGCGTTCTGATTTAACATATTAAAATGGAGGATTGCGCCAGGCCTAGCAGGAGTGGAAAAAAACAACTTTACTCAGTAAACTTGAAACATGACATATCAACACAGTCATTATGCTGGAGTAAATGCCTGCAGCTCTGATGCATGTTAGGCACTTAAATACCTTTGCAGTTAATTAAAAATTATATTAAATAAGTGGAAAGTTAGGTCTTTGTCTTTCTAGTAGTCAACTGCAAAAGCAGCCAACGTTTGAGTTTTCTAGAAGTTCACTTGAATACAACAGGTTTTACATCCTGCTCCTAACAAACCCTTGTCCCTGCACAAGAAGTTATTCCCATGCCACCTCAAGTAAGCAGTTTCTGGTGACAAACCCCACACAACCTGACATTCAACAAGCAAAAAACTTACATTCTCTTTATTTTCATCTGATTCCAGTAGCTCAAAGACATCACAATCCAGGGAATCAGAATGGCTCCTCTTCAGAGCAGGACTGGAACCCAAAAGCCTCTGCTGGAGTTGAAAGAGTAAATCCAGTTCAGCATCATGCAGATTTTAGGCAACCAAGGGACTAACAAGAATGTCCAACTGGCACCCATCTGTGGACACAGCTGTTGTTCTTGGCCAATCTGTTTGGAAGTACAGCCCATGAGAGCTACAAGTTTCCCACACCCACTGCTTCAACTTGGTAATTGCATCTATATGAAGCCAGTGACAGACTGCATTGCAGAACTCAAACAGCATTTCAAGCTTATAACCTAACATGTCGTTTCTATTTATAGAGGCTTAATTTTAAGAAAGTAGCATCATTTTCAGGCTCTCAAGACTGGCTTGATACCTACAGATTAAAAATAAGCAGGAAGGAGCAGAAATTCTCAACACTGAAAACCCTTTGCCATGCCAACTTACTGGGAGGGAGCGTATCCTTCTGACAGGCATTCGAAGGCTGCAATAAGAACAGAAAGTCAAATTTCAACTTTAATCTGAAGAAAGATTAACAAATGGCAATAAACCTCAGATTTTCCACAGCAAAACTGAACTAAATGGCACAAGTTAAAAAAAAAAAATCTAAAAATTGTTAATTAAGACAGAAAGGTAAAAGTTAAAGTTAAACTCACTTATATCTGCCAGATTCCAGAAGTGTTTTCTCAAAGCTGGGGGAGGAAAAAAAAAAGTGCAGAAGAGAAAGTTAGATGGCATTAGCTGTGAGGTAATCAAAAGACATTATGCTAGTTGACTACCAATTCATAAAACTATCCAGGCTGCTTAAAGCAATTCAAGTACTTCAAGCCAGGTCAGGCTATTACCCATCCCCAAATTATATTCCTCTACACCTTAAAAACAGCAGACACCATGCTCTCCGCGTGTTGTTGCGGCTTGGGACAAGATTCTTAGAAGGTACATCAATGCCTAAATTCATTTAGCTCCCCCTTAGTTTCCCCAAAGGGGCTCATTAATACTTCCTAATTCTGAATGCTTTAGCTAAGGAAGTCAGCCCCAGAGGAAGGAGCTCAGCTAAACAGGACAGGGGGCCACTTGCACTGCCCATTCCTGTAAGGCAAGGGCCAAGCTGACTGTAGAGGGTGAACTTAAAATCAACCAGCTGCTCAAACACAATTTGGCTGAGTGAGAGACATTACCCAGCAAAGTATGAAGTCTGTACCACAAACAGCACAGAATCTAAGATCTCAAGCTGCAGTGTGCAAGGGCACACCACTGTACATGCACTTGGTATGAAAGTTTCCCTTCAAGGTTCCCATGAGCATATGTTTAGCTGTCAGTATAGTCTGATATGCCATAAATTAAAAGCTTAAAACACATTTTTTTTTAACATACGTTTCCTCGATGTCACTTGAGTTAAGGGGTCCAGGTGAATCCAGACAGAAACCTGCAGAAAACAAACAGGTTTTTACCAATGAGAAGGATCATGATACTTTGAAAGAGATGAAGAGCCAGCCATGCCTATCCACAAGTCTTGGAACTTGTCGTCTCCTCAAAAGGTTACAGGCTTAGCCTGCTGAGAAACTCTTTGTTACAGAGAAAAATCAGAGCCTTGGTTTGTGACTGATCCTATACCAAAAGGGCTGTAGGGTGAGAGAAGTTCCCCTCAAATGTCCTCCCCCCATTAATGATTTTGGCCATAAATATTGGTTACAAGAAGCATCCTGTGGTACTACCCTGTATGAAGAAGCTTATTGCCTTAGAACTGTTCTATTAATTATATTTTTGCTAATTTTTACATACACACACAAACTTTAACAGGTAGCAACTTTTCTAAGGAACTGAGTCTTAAATATAAAGTTTTATTTCCACTTCATCCCAACTCAATTAAGAGTAGACATCTCATTATCTACCAAAGTTCTTTGTGAGAAGAATCAGTATCGAGAAAGCAAGCTAGCACCTCAGAGTTAGATCACAGAAGAGTAAGGCTGGAAGGGCCCTCATGTAGTCCAACGCTTTGCTCAAAGGAGAAGCACTTCTAAAACCAGCCCAGCCCAGCCCAGGATATACATACAGATACTTAACCACCCTTAGAGTCAGAAAGTTCTTCCTAATCTCCAACCCAAATGTTCTGTGTGTGCATTCAAGTTGCAACATTACAGCTACAGTTTCCTTCTGGTATGCTTAAGACCATCAACAATTATGAAGCCTGCTTTCCAGGAACCTATATTTTATTACTGTAGTCACAAGCCAAAAGTTGTGCCTGTAGAACATGTAGCACATAGCAAAAAAGGTTCCCTGCCCCAAACAGCTTCAAATCTCTGTATGGGTGTGATGTGATATCTACCCATCTTTATGTACAATGGCACCCCACACCCATCTACCTCACCTTGATGAGCAAATACAAAGAAAAATTGGTCAGCAATATAGGCTTCTGGCATATTTGGGCCATTGCCTAATCACTGCTCTTTGGAGGGATGATAACAAAAAGGAGTCTTAAGGAAGTATTTAAAGGAGAACAATGAAGCAGCTTTGCTGGAGCTTACAGGATATCCTCTCAAGGGACTCTGGAAGAATTGTTTTAAACAAGTGGACAGAAGCAAGCTCCCTCTTCATGTCTCCATGTTGCACCCTCTTGTTATCTCACTCCGCTTTGCTGTCTATGCAAGTTTTATCAGGCTGCACATGAAAGAGAAAACATCTAAGGAAAAAGGTGGTCTTTAATCCCTGATGCTCAGGTCTTTAGAATTAGGAAAGCATTAAGCAATTGTAAGCAGCACACTAAAAGGTAGCACCTTTCCCCCACTCAGGACTTTCCAAGTGCTAGACCAGGGGTGGCCACTAGTGGCACAGGCAGCCCACGTGCATGGCATATGGTAGATCAGGGAGGGAACAGAAAGCAGAGCAACAGGTCAGGCAGGAGGAGGAGATCAGAGCTGCACTTGGGGAGGGCATGGATCTTTGTACGTAGTACACCAGCCACGTCCCTGCTAGTCTAGACAAAGATGGCATCACTAACACGCAACCAACCCCGGAGGGCAAGCAGTTAGGGGGACAACCAGCATGTGACACCACCAGGAGGTATAGGAGAAGTTGGCTTTGGACACATGACTTTAGCACCTGCATGGACACTGACCACACAACCGTGATTTAAAGCCTCAGCTAACGCTTAACTAAGTTCTGAAGGCTTGAGGCATCTCTGACAGCAAACTGTTCAGCTGACAGAAAAAAGAGCTTTTATATAGAAAGGAACAAAGGGAAGAGACAGCTGCCAAGATACCTAATATGTGGTTTGATTAGATCAATTTAAGATGAACAAGGCAGTTAACTGCATTTTAATTCACCCAATCAATCTACTTCTTACCTCTCTTAGCAGCAGCTCCTCTCCTTGCTCCCTTCTGTATAAAACCCTTGCTTTCTGGCAGTGCATTCACAGTACCCGACAAAATATGTTGGTGCCTATGAAGGGTCATGCCTCTCTAAATCAGTTGGTTTCGTGCTACTCTGAACCATCTTCTGCCTGACTTCAGACTAATATGATTAGCTACCTGAGAATGTGTAGCATTAGCCTGGACTTTTAAACTTTAAGTCTGCCCATTACAGACATTAAGCAAACAAGAGGATACCACTTTTTCATTTGCAAGCTTTTATTTGCGATTAAAGCAGTCTAACCTGAGTCTGTAGATTCTGACGAGGCCATTCTTTGTAGGCTGTTACTGTTCTTCAATTCCAGCATCTGCTCAGAATTCTCAAGTTGGCTACAAAAATCCCAAAATAAATTAGTTATTTTATTGAATGGTTTCATTAAAAAAAAAAGAGACACAACAAATAAACCACGTCATTTACAAGATAAACCCAGGCTTCAAGTAGGGACCCACAGCATCAGAAAATGTGTCGACTATTGTGACCTTTTTGAGTTCTTTGCAACAGAAAAATTGCTCTGGTATCATTCCACGAGCAAAGTGAGGGAAAGCAGAGAGCCAGTGTTTTTTGAGGAGGGCCTCAAGTCTAATGTGGGGTGCACCCCACATCAGATTCGGAAGACCTCAGGTCTAAAAAATGTTGAGAACCACTGGTTTAATGAATGACATGTTCAAGGCTCTAGTACCCAGCAGTCTTGAATACTCACTGTAAGGACAGTGTAGGCAGGTAGTGGCTCCATCACACTCCCCGTGACTTATTTTCTGAACTGCATGAGGCAAAAGCAAGTCCCTACGTGTTCTCACACGCAGATGACCATACTTCCACAGAGGCACTGCTAATGTGAAAAACCACCAAACTGTAAAGCCATAAATGGGGGCTCACAACGATCACAACCGAAAACATGCTCTTTGCCTTCCGCCTTTGGAGCTTTTCTGGTCCACCTGCACTTTTCCAAGTGAGAATCAGAAACTTTCAAAAGAGAACCTCAGTTTTTCTTCAGTCAATCTTGGACCTACAAGAACGGTGCAGATAAGTCAAAATTTGCAAGGTTCAAAAATCTTGGAAGACAACACTGTGAACACTCCTTGGAACGAGTGTGATTGCTGGAACTGATTTTGGGCTGAGGCCCATGAGAAAGTAGGACGGTGGCAGGCAGCCAAACCCAACCACTCATGTTCAAAAAACTTCACTGTTACCAGACAGGACAGTTGAGCCTTGCAAACACTGTGTGCGCGGGGTAATAAGCATTCATCACTGTGCAGAGGGGGGCTCCCCACTTGCCCCCACCGCACTGCAAGTCGTGCTTTGGTTTTGTGCTGCCCCACGGCACAGGGATGAATTTTAACTGCAGAAGAGTGGATCCCCCCCCGAAGGCAGCGGGTCAGACTTTCCATAGGGTCACTTTATGGTGTGTAAAGAATGGCAGAGATGAGCTCCAGAAAGGGTACCGATTCCTACTTCCCCAAGCGACAGCTAGGAGAAAACTGTTCCTCGAAAGAATGCGAACACACCCCTGTGACTACAAATGCCCATTCCCACCCCCAAGGCATTGACAGATGTCACCAGGGAATCATCTTCCCCTGGGCAGCAATGACACCAGTGGGAATAACCTACTCCTGGTACCACGGAGATGCCAAGGGGGGTGGGGCACGGGGATGTGCATGTGGAGATCGAAGTGGGGGGTCCCAGGCATGGGGGAGGGGTCTCAGCTTAGGGGAGACCAGGAGGC
>NW_017728886.1:542263-566754 GCF_001723895.1 Crocodylus porosus | reverse complement strand
CTCAGGCGTGGGGGGGCAGCCTCGTTGAGGGAGGGTCTCACCTTTGTCCGAGGCGGCCCAGGGCGAAGCCGAGGCCGGAGACCGGGGAGAGCTCTGCGGGGAACAGGGCTTTGACGGCGGCAGCCGGGGGCTCCATGGCGGAGGGCGCGCCGAGTGCAGCTGTCAGTGCGGCCGCGCTTTGACCCCCCGCGGCCTCCGTCCCTGGGCGCAGCCAGCGCGCGCGCGCGCTCTCCCACCCCGCCCCCCGCTCCGAAGCTGGCGCCAAAGCGCGTTGACCAATCAGCAGCGGCGGCACCCAACTTCAGCCCACCCACCTGACGCCAGTCTCGTTTCCCTTTCTCGCCCGGCCCAGCTGTCGCGCTCAGCGACAGAAAGAGTGGCCAATAGTACGCGGTGCTACGCCTTGCCGGCGGCCAATCCCCCGTGAGCCCTGCCCAAGCCTCTCCCTGAGACGTTAACAGGCCTCCGCAGTGCTGACCAATAGAACAGACGCGGAGGCTCGTGTGCGGCCAATGGAAACGAGCCTAGCTCTGTCTCCTCCCTCCCCCAGGAACAGCAGAGCCGACCACTAAGCTTGCCCGCCATATGGGCTCGTCGGCGGGTTCCCTCGTGGGCAAGCCCGCATGCAACCCCATGCTGACGCATGCGCCAACGGGACTGCAAATCCCACCATGCAATGCTCCCCTTGGCCCAAGGGGGAGGATGGGCC
The DNA here is from genome assembly GCF_001723895.1 of Crocodylus porosus. Classification (NCBI taxonomy): domain Eukaryota; kingdom Metazoa; phylum Chordata; order Crocodylia; family Crocodylidae; genus Crocodylus; species Crocodylus porosus. The sequence continues at coordinate 566,045 of NW_017728886.1, read as the reverse complement.
GGCGGGCGCATTGCATGCTGGGATTTGTAGTCCACAATTCCCATCGCCCAGCATCATCGTGGGGCATGCGGCTGCTGTAAAGACCCAGCTTGGCGCCCAGGGCCTGGTCCAGCCTCTCATAGCCATGAGGCACACACATGGCAGCCATTCCCGCAGCGTCCAGGCCGGCCTCAGTAGCTTAGCACCAGCCTCTCAGTGCTCTGTGCTGTCAAGCCGCAGCTCCTGGAGGCATGGGATGAAGACAGCAAACCGCCATAGCTGGCTCGCATCTCTGCTACCAGGCACCTTGCTGCCCCGCAGGGTGGTGGAGATGAGCTTGCACCAGTCCATCCCTAACACTATAATCACAGAATAAAACCCAGCCACAGTGCATTGGCACATTGTCCTTCCCGGAGTCTTGGGGAGCCTGATCCTGGTTTCCAGCCCATTGGGGCTGGCAGGGCTATAAACCAAGGTGTAGATCGGGGGCTCGGAGCATTGCTGCAACAACGAGGCAACGTGTGATGCCAACGGTGTTTGCTGACACCCACGCGGATTTGGGAACGAGTCCAAAGTGGTCGTGTTAGACTGGAAGGGGCCTCCTGAGCAATCATGGCAAACCCCCTGCGCTCGCAGGCAAGCCCTGAACTAAAAGCGCTGCTCTAAGTGGTCTCACGCGTGCGAAACACCGACAACACCCTACAGCGTGTCATGGGAAACAGCAGAGGAAGGAAACGGCTCTGCAGTGCCCTTTCGCTGCAGTGCCAGGGAAAGACTGGGCTAGCGTTTGCTCAGATGATCAGGGAAAAGGCCAGCGATCCATGCTCTGTGGGAAAGCAAAACCCCCTCACAGCCTTTGGCGGTTTGACTCAAGGAAAACTTATTTCCCGACCCCAGATTTGGAGATTGGTGCGACCCTGAGTGAGTGAGCGTCCAGGACCCTCGATCTAGGAGCCTCTGGGTTTCCTATATACTGGCCAGTCAACGTCCCCAGCCGTAGCTGTGACCCGTACCCAGCGCATCGGAGAAACACAAAACAAAAGAAAACCAGAATCCAGTAACAGAAAGGGAAAAGAATTCCTTCCTGGCCTTGCTGGTGCCCAAGACAAGCCCCAGACAGTTAAATTATTCCTGTGTACATGACAGAAGAAAAGTTTATACCCCAATTTGGGGATGGTAAAGATGTAATTTATTTCACAAATCACACATACTGATGACAAAGCCAACCCCTCCTGCCATGATACCCACCTTTCCCTCCTTTCAACATCCTTCCTGTCATTTCTGATCAAAGTGAGAGCTTCGCAACGTCAATGAGGGTCGTCTGCTTTTGTGTGAAGGCTTCCTTAAAAGGTGGCTGATAGCTCAAAATAAAAAGGCATTGCACAAAATGTCAGTTCCAGGCGGCTGCAGCTGAAAGCTTCACAGGTTTCATTATCAATGTTGTTTGTGCACGCGTGCATGCACTTTTTAAAAAGTCAGTGCACAGTCTAGAGAAATATCACTGCACATCCTTGTGTCACTGAGCAGGATGTTTAGGTCAATGCTGCAGATAGATCTTGAGTGTTAGAAGACAACAATTACACAATTGACAGCAATTACACAAAGACAACAATCACACCCTCAATGACAGGGCCTACTGTGTATTCCACTGGTTAGGACCGTGGGATTGGGAAACGCTGCTCTGACCCCTCAGCTCCAGCAATGCTGTAGATCAGCAGTTCCCAGTCTGTGGTAGGGGTACCACCACAACCTGTCAATGGTACGCATTGACTGATTTATCATAATTACTTTATATGACAAAACTTTGCTGGCGGTCCTTAAGGTCGAACTGAAAAATTTGCTGGTGGCACTTAAGGTTGTATCATTTTACATTGGTGGTGTGCACCCCATCAGTTTGGGAACCGTTGCTGTAGATGAAAGGATCAGTGGGAGCATGAATAGAAAGCAATGGGGCGACACTCTTGGGACTCTTCCACGCTGGGGTTCAGTGGGGCTCCATTCAGCCAGAAAGTCAGCTTAGGTAGGATTAGAACTTAAATTTGTCTCCTATTTTGTTTTTCTAGGTTTTTTTAACCTAAGAAATGCTGGGGATAGTTAGCCTTGTAGTCCTAGAGAACAAGAATAAGCACCTCCCAGGGGTTTCTTCAGTTTGCATTTGAAAGGTTATGACTGAGGTTGCTGAATCTTTCATTCCTAAACCTTTTTCTCCCTATTGTTGTCCAGGTGTTTGACTTAAACAGGTGCTAAGTAACACTTCTTTATCATGCAGAGCTGAGAGCCCAATATACAGGGTTGGAGGGTAATGGATAGATAGCCCCTGTGGGAAGGGAGGCTCAGCAATCTTGACCACCATCCCAATGTCCCTTTGGACACTATCCCAACCTGGGGCAGAAACCTCCTTAGAGCAGCAATTCCCAAACTGCGGTTTAAAATGATACAGCATTAAATACCACCAGCAATTTTTTCAGCTCAGCCTGAAGGACAACCATCAATTTTTTGTCATATAATTCTAGTAAGTCTGCCAACGCATACCACTGCCAGGCAGTCTGCGTACCACTGGTGGTACCCGTACCACAGCCACTGACTTAGAGTATGATTTGAGGCTGTTCTGGCTAACCCAGAGAGCAGCCCATGATCCCTAATCCATGCACTGTGTACACGTGGACAAGGGGAGCCTGTCTATTCCTTTCATGTGACACGACTTATCTATCAGCAATGAACAGCTAAAAGAAAGGCAGCCCCAAGCTCTGCTTGTTGCATTTTGCTAACAGAGAACGCCCCCCTCCCCCCCCAATCCAAATAGTCTGATTAAACCTTTCTTCCCCTCTCAGCTACTTGGTTTTCAGGCTTTTGTCTCATAGTAACCCTACTACTACTGCAGTCCTCTATTATGAAAATAATATTCTATGGCTTTCATGCATCTGAAGGGGAAAAAAAAAAAAGCCAAAAGCTCGTTTTCCCCCTCTTGCAGATCATATTTAACTCATTGGCTCTTTAGCATCTTCCAGTTGGTGAGAGTCACCAGGCGCCTGCAGCTCTCCGCTCTGTTTTATTTTTTGTAATTCTCCCCCCCACCCCCCAGGGCTGGTGTACTTGTTCTCTCTCGTTAGCCCTCCGAATGAGCATCCTTTCACAGCGGTGTGCTGTGGCACGCTTTCACCTGCCTGTGGGAAGAGCTGCTGAGCGGAAAGGAAACACGGTCCCTGGCAGAGGTGCTGTGCCCCCGGGAGCCTTGCGGCAGGGGTTATCATGGGCATGAGCTGGCTCTGTAGCCTCCCTGCTCACGTGAGACACGTGCCGGCCTCCAGGAGAGGAAAACGCGTTTGTGCATTTCTCAACCTCCTCCCCTAACTGTCACAACATCTGGGTTCAATTTCCCTCCCTTCTCAATAACTCCTTTTCCCTCCTTCCAGTGCTGTTATCACATGAAAGTGCGTGCGTGTCTTTAAAAGGCTAAAAAGAAGGTGCTACAGAGGCAGCACCCCCCAAACCAAAGCCTTAGGATGGGCCGTTTCCTCCTGCCATGGCAGTTTGCCTGGGACAGGTTTCACATGGCTGCAAAATTCTTCCCCGCAGTGGAAACCTCTGGAATAAGAGACTTCTCCCAAGTGACCAGGAGTTGCCAGAGCTGCTAACGCTGGGTTTGTGGCAGTTCCCTGCAGGCTTGACTCAGTCTCCCAGGGGCATTGATATCCCGTCATCACTCTGCCAAGGGCTTTCCGCCACAATATTCCCTTGTGACAGCCCCTAGATCCCAGGACCAGAGGGATGAGAGGCTAGAGAAACAGGCGTTTGCTTTCCAACTGATATGAAAAGCTTCTCTTAGTACCAGATCGGAGGAGGACGGCAGCAGAATTTCCGATGGTAAAATCCAAATTTCTGGAGCAGGAAGCCAGAGCCTGCCAGGCTCCCGGTGACCTTCCAGCAGCCCTTCCCCATACCTGCCGCTAGATGGTACTTTAATGTGCAATACCCATACGGAAATCTTGATGCATCACAGCTGCACCAGCTCGGACGCCCAACCCCTTGGCGGTTGTCGCAGACCCGTGTCATCGTGAGGACACAGGAACACTTAGCTTGATTTGCTCAAAAGGTTTTGAGGAAGAAACCAGCATATGAACACCATTTACTATTGGTTACAGCTTCAAGCCAGGAGGAAAAGCACAAACAGGGAAGGAGAAGCCAATCAAAATTGCCACAAGTTTGGGGTCTAGAAAAGAAGCCACATCGGCTGCCCCAGAGACGGACGATCTTAATTCAAGTCACAATTCAAACCAGCAACCAGACCCCAGGTTTTCGAGCCACCAGGCTCCTCCAGAATGGCATTCCTATTCAGTATTTATGCCCAAAACTTCCTCTCATACTTCTTTTACTTAAACCACCTGTGTCTCAGGTGGCTTTTCCTCCTTCCTGTGCCCTGCAGAGTGCTATGAAGTCATTCCTGCCCTCCCTTTACCCATTCAAGCGTGGAGCACGAGAGCTCTCAAGGGGCTTCACAGGGTTACGGCAGCACTGGGTAGGGATGACCCAGGGGTAGGCAGGGAATTTGTGTGTTTTGCCACGAAACAGATGCAGAGCACCCCTGAGGGCACAGTCCTATAGACTCCGTCTCTCTGGCTCCGATGAAGCGTCCAGGACTACTTCTGCAAGATGCTCTGAGAACAACGATGCCCTTTAGGGATGCAGCCGGAGCTGGGAGTTGGGTGACCAGAGCCAAAAGTAAGGGAAGATCTTCTCGCGGAAAGTGGCAGTGAATTGGTAGATTTGCACCATGTTCTCTGCATTGTAGAAGGTCACCTGCCCCTCTTCGTAGTCCAAGTGGACTCTGATCATCCGGGGCTTCTCCTCCAGCGAGACCAAGGTTGGGGGGAAAGTGAGAGCTGTGTACTGATGGTCCCAGCCCAGCCGCAGGGCCCAGATCCCTCCTGCCATAAGATCTTGCTGCCCTTTCCTCTTCACAGACTCGGTGGCAACCCCCACAGCCCAGGAGTTCCCGTCGCCTACCTCCACCTCCCAGTAGTGCCTCCCTGCTGCGAACCCCTCGGAGCCCAGGACACTGGGGCTAGAAGTGAACCTCTTGGGATTGTCACGTATATCCGGCTGCTTCTGTCCGAGCCTCATGCTTTTCCCATCTTCCAACAGCACAAGGAAGGGATATGCTGTTTCTGGGTCTAGAGTGACGTTGGCTAAGGATGGACACGCAGAGAGGGAAGGAGAGAAAACACAGTGTCACGGTCTCTGAGAAGCACATTGCCAATTCATCGTCCTCCACATTGGGGGGGGGGAGAGATATTCATCATCTCAGCAAAGATCAGGAGAGACTCTCCCTGGAGCTGAGTCAGGAATAAGATTTGGCTGAAATCCTAACCTCACTAAGATCAACAGCAGTTTTACAACTGATTTCCACAGACATGGGATTTCACCCCACTAATGCAAATACCCTTAGCCTTATAGGAGAGCATGCCAGAAATTTCCAGATCCCTGGTTACCCTGTAACAGCTAAGTGAGGGGGCCCAGATGTATGCTGGCCTGATCTCCGATTTCCATTGCAACACTGACGTGTTGGTGAAAGGGATGTGGGATGCAGCGAGGTCCTTAGTTAGCTCAGCTTTTGTCATGATGGGAATTGGCCGTAGCAACGTGCTTCTCCGTACAGAATCACAGACCAACTCCCAGAATGACAAAAGCTGTGCTATCGAGAGCTCAGCAAATTGTACCACACTCAAGACCACTGATGACAGAGGTTTCTGCAATCAGAGACATATTTGGCCCTCTTGGGTGGATTGTGGAAGAAGCTGTACAAAATCCCAGCCTAGATCTGAATTTCAGGGCTGTTCGCTGTCACAGTAAGGGGACGTAACCAAACCTCTGGCTCCAAACACTTGAATCTGAGGGCGCTGCAAGACCACCATCAAGTTGTAACTGTGCTAGGACTCCTTTCTACCTGGGCTGTACAGGGTAGGTAGACCCTTACCACAGCTCCCAGAAAGGGTAAATATCTAATCGAGGCAGTGGGGTTTTTTTGCTTAAAAGAGAAACACCATGTGCAAATAGGATTGTTGTTCGCAGAAGTTTTCTGAGGCCAAAGTAAATGCTGAGGAGTCACAGGTGGTAAAATAATGAGGGCCCATGAAGGGCTGACGTGGATTATCCACCCTGCCCGAGTCTCTGAAAAACAGTGCACACGCAAGGCAGGTAAGCCTGCTTGGAACGACTTAGTTTTAGGGCTCTGGTGCTGCGTCAGCACAGTAGGGAAGTTAATGTTTTTTGAGGGATTTGAGCAGGTGGGTGAGGATCGTGTATAGGTGCCTAAGTCTACTGAGGCACTCCTAGGTAGAGCAATGGTCCTCAGCCTCGTTAGACTCAAGACCCCCACCCTAAGAGAATGCCAGCTCTTTGCTTTCACTCATTCCTCGACAATGGAAAAATGCCAGAGCGATTCTGCTGCAAAGAGCTCAGCAAGCCCGCAGCAGGGCGGAGGGCTTGTGACGCTCTGGAGTCCCACTGGAAATCTCTGGGTTTATTGTGTGAATTGTGCAGGTGTTTACACACCCAGCGGTGTGCTAATATTGAACATCACCTTTCAAAGGATCTTGTGCATCCCTGGTTGAGAATCACCGAGGCAGAGAACAGGATTTGGCCCTTAGAGTTAGTCACAACAAAACTCACAGCTAGCCCCAAAGTGGTCCTGTCCGTTCATGAATGCCACCATGTGGCTACTCAGTAAAGCCCCTTTGCACTTGATGTCACTTGCCCCCCATTTCACATGCTTCACGACACTCAGTTGTCCTCAGCCCCAGCCCTTCACTCCAACATTCATTTCCAGCAACCGCTAACTTAGCCACAAACCTGAACCCACCACCCGTCACACCCCTAAAGGGATTCATACCGTTGTTGGAGGCCAGAGGGGGAAAACCTGTTTGGGCTCAGGTGCCTCTTCCTCCGGGAAGCCCCAAGAGCAGAGGTGGGGCCAAACACCCTGGCAGTGGCTCTCTCCCTCTCTGGGCTCTTTGCATCCAGTTCAGATTTTGAACATCCCGGTCTAAGCATTGCCCATGTGAGGATATTCACCCTGCTTCTTTGAGGCCCCAGTTCAATGCCATTACACCCGTAAGAAATGCCATACGGCCTGCACACGTGTTCAAGCACTTGGCTCCCAATGCCATGGGAGAGAAGTTCTCCAGAGAGGCAGGGCAGCTTTGGGGCAAATACTGCTGGGTTTCTTCTCAGATGTCGTGTGTTAGATGGGAAGAGAGGGCCCTTTAGCACTGGCACAGGGCAGTGCCAGGCCTGCATTATTATAAACAGGCCCAAACAAATTGCGCAATCTGAGTGCACCTGTATCTAAGCCTGGGGGCAGAGGCTGTGGCACAGGCCCCTCTCTGCCACGAAGACATTTCCACCTTCCTCTTAGGAAAGCGTCCGCCTCTTACTTGTGTCCATCAGCTACGGACATTTACCTCTTTCTTTATCCATCTGGGCTCGCAGATTCTCTAGGGGAAGAAAAGGAAGACAGGGGTGAGACCTCCCGTATGCCAGTCCCCATGATGATATTGCTTCTGTTCACTGTGACAGTGAGTTTTTAGCCAGGGTGGAGAGAAGACAAAATTTGGGACAATCTTTTGTGCCTATCCCCCACTGCTCCACCCTCCCAGCAGCCTGCTCTGTGCTGTCACAGCCTCCCCCCATACTGAGCATCCCTCCTTCTGCTCATCCATCGGCAGCCGAGGGTCCTTTATGGGGCTGGTGACTCAAGGGTGCCAAAAGCGTGACGGAGCGAAAGCAGAGCACTCCAGTGGGGGAAGTACTGGGAAGAGACTTGGGACCTGAAGAATGGATGTGACGGCAGAGCTGGAAACCTGGGGACCAGTGACAGCCATGGGGGGCTTTAGGGATTGGGGGTGAGATGAACAAGGGCATGTGGTGCGCCAGAAGCCAGAGACTGGGGAGGGATGGAGGGAGACACACGGGCTCTCAGGGAGAGAGGTGGCACACCGAGCATCGCTTTGGCTTACCTTTGAATGTGGCCAGCAGGCCCGTGAGCAGGACGCGATTTTCAGAGAAGCTGATGACTTTCTTCTCCAGCTCAGGGGGAACGGGCTCTGGGGTGGGAGCCTTCACAGCCTCACACCTAGGGAGACGCACGGACACACGCTGAGCGCACCCAGGTGCACAGCTGTGTGACCCCAACTCCCCGCCTGCCCACAAAGCAGGTCCACTGGCTAGGATGTGCTGAACCTAGTCCCCACCTCAACAGAATAAGCAAGTCAAATAAATAGCCACAGTGCAAACCCGCTTCCCCCGCTTCACTGGGAGACTGGACCCAGGACGTACCTGCTCAGGGTGCTGCCAACATCCTGCAAGGGAAGGAAAGCAGAGCTCAGCGACCTGCTGCGATGGACCTGCAAGTCCCTTGGGCTGCCCAGGTGCATCTGGGGATTGCAGCCCAGAGCCCTCCCTGCCCCGGGTCACTCTGCAGTCACAGATCTCTGCTCTGGGGCCCCGATTCTGGAGACAACCCTGGCCTGGGAGAGGGGCTGCCTCTGTGGGCCTTGCTGCAAGGTCAGCGGACCAGCTCCCAGAGGACAGACACGTGGGAGTTAATGCACTGGGCAGGAGGTAGTTTCCGGAGCTCCAGAACATATCCCCACAGGCGCTGCTCTCCACCGCAGGAGCAAGAACTGCTGCCTCAGCCAACATACATGCCACAGATTGGCGTAACTCCACATTTCAGTGTAGCAATCAGTAAATCTGTGGCACCAGGTAGGAAGGAAAGGTACAGCATGCCCTTTCCGTCCTGCATGGGGCGCAGGGCATGTACCTTGAGGAGCTCCGTCACAGGCTGGCCACACTTCTTCTCCAGCTCGGTGACCAGAGTGGCGAGGAGGGACTTCTTCTCCGAAACCCCGGTGACATATTCATTCTGCCTCTTTAAAACCTCGTTTTCTAACACTTCCAGCTGCGACAGGAGGAGGCACTGCTGCTCGCTCAGGAACTGGTGCAGCTGCTCAAATTCGGACAACACGTCCTGTCTCTCGGACTTCACCCGCCTCTGCCAGGAACAGGGCGAAGGGTTAGCAAAATCCTGGAGGAGCTGCTTTGCTTCCCACGGATCTTTGCATGCGAGAACATTGCCCGAGCCGGTCTGGTGTGGGGAAGGCAGGACAAAAACATCTTGTGGGGAAGAGAGGGAGAAGGGGATTTCACAGGAACTGAGCCCCAGGGAGGAGACGGCGGAGAGAAGGGGACGGAGCTCCTGGATGAGATGGCCAAAGGGTGAGAGCCGCCCCAGGGGGCAAGGTCGTGGTTGGGCAGCAGCAGCACTGGAGGAAAAAGGCCGGAGGAAGCAGAGATTCAAGACTCACGTATGAGTCGGGCTCAGGAGGTCACACCTAGTCCAGCCCCCTGCTCGAGGCAGGATTGTCCCCGACTAACCCTTCCCAGTCAACTGTCTGCTCAACCTACTTTTAAACAGCATGGAGATGCCACATCCTTTCTGGGCATCCTTTGCCAACGCCTGACCATCCTGGGAGAGAAGGCATTCTTCCTCATCTCCATCCTAAATTTTCCCTGGCTACAGTTTAGGACCATTGCTCCTGGTCCTGTCCCTTCGTTGCTGCCACGGAGGGCAGTCTAATCACCACCCTCTTCACACTCGCCCTTCAGATATTTGAAAACTTTTCCAGACCGGTCCTTTCAGCATGGCCAGAAGTCATGCTTCCCAGGCCTCTAACAATTTTGGCTGTCCCGTGTTGGAGGCTTTCTAATTTCTCCACATCTTGGTTGAAGCGCGGGGCCCAGACCTGGACACCGGACTCCAGAGGAGGCCTCGCCAGCTGAACTGAGTAAAAGCGTCACTTCCCTTGATTTGCAAGTGATGTTCCTGTTAATACAGCCCATGGTGCTAGTGGTCTTTTTTTACAACAGCAATGCACTGTTGGCTCACACTTACCTTATGGTCTCCTGTGAGCCCCAGGGCCTTCTCTGCAGTCCTACAGCCTGGCCAGCCATTCCTGGCCTGTTTTTGTGCATGCAGGTTTTTTTGGCTAAGATCGAGTGTGACTGGGGGCATCCAGACTCCCAGGACTCTGGGCCTGGGACTCGCATGTTGTTCCTGTCTGGATATGGGGAGCATCTGAACTCCTAGGATGCAAGATACTGGTCTATCTGGAGTTATATGAACCCTGGATTTTTGTAGGCACCATTATTGAGCTTTGCTCCTTTGAATTTGGAACTGAATTAGCCCTTGAATTCAATTTTTACAAAGTCATCCCAAGTGTAGGACTTTGCACTTGTCCTTGCTGAGTTTCACATGATTGGTTGTGGACCATTTCTCCATTTTTTCCAGGTCAATCTGTATCCTAGCCCTGTCCTCCAGTGTCGGCAACTCCACCCATCGTGGCGTCACCTGCAAATTTCCTAAGGAGAGCAGAACGATCACACACAGGACTTACAAAACTTTCGTCTGATCTGTCTGAGAGGGCAATGTCAAGTGAGCAGCCGTTCTGGTGCAAAGGCACTCGATTCAGGGGTGAACAAATATTAAGGGAGGGTGGTGGAGGCTAAAGGCTGAGCTTGGTATTAATGTGGAGGCCTAAGTCCCTGAGGATGAGAAGGCCCGAGGCTGGACTGAAATTACGAGAGGCAAGAAGGAGCAGCAGGGGTGGAAAGTGGGTTTGAGTGGGCGAGAGGGGCCGGGGAGCAGGAAACGAGGGGCCTGATCTAGTACTGATGGGAGCTATTGAGGGGGTGTTGGAAAGGAAGCCCGCAGCAGTGGGAGAAAAGAAGAGGGGAAAAGGGGAATAACCACCTTATTCAGGGAAGCTGGGGACCCACTGGGAAACAACCTGCTCCTCCAGCTAGAATGGGTAGGTGACAAAACTCATGATGGATAGTCCTGCTGTCCCAGACAGAGGTGCACATTTCGCATAGTGGTGACAGCCCCCGGTGCCTGCCCAGGCCCCAGCTAAGTGCAGAGCTTGCCCCTCTCATAGCAATGCAGCAGAGGTTGCGCACAGGGCTGCCAGCGCCGGGGATCAACCCAGCGGGATGTGAACACCCACCAGGCCCCAGGAACCGCGGACAGAAGGCAGACACATGGACAGATGGGGAGACAGTTACCAGCATTTCATTGCTTTTCTCGTCTCCTTTGGGGTCGAATTCTTTCTTCTCTTGTCGCAGGAAATGCAAGCTGTTCTGTAGCTGCTCCTGAAAAGGAACGTGGGGCTTAGATCTGGGTGTCCTCTTCTGTCCACCCCTGCTGCAGGGTGATGGGGTGGAGGGACAGAAGTGGCCGTCCTACGTGCCACCCTAACGCACCCTGGGCAACAGCCAGTGCACCCGGGACAGCCACATTCCTCACGCTTTTTTTTAATTTTTTTTTTATAGCCTCTCGAGTGTGCTCGGGGCTTCCAGCTCCCAGCCCAGATCCACCCCAACAAGGCAGATGATGCCACGTGCTGCGCCTCATCCTGGGAAGCCACCTTCCTTCGAGGGACCCCCAGTCGCCCCTCTGCCCAAGATGCTCTCTCCCCCTCCTTCCCCCATGCCCACACTCTTTCCCCCCTGCCAGGGTCCCCAGCTCTCCCCATGCCAAGGCTGCATACATCCCCCAGCACCACTGAGCCACATTGCTGTCGGTCTTCTTCCCATCAGAAAGGACCCTCTGCAATCCCTGCTGTGCCGGGGCTCTGCGTGTCCCCTTCCTCCCCTGCCAGGCTTCCATACACTGGTGCTTTCATGTGCACCCCCATCTCCCCCTGGTTTTGTATCCCCTCCCATGCCAGGGCCCCAGCATATCCTCAGTCCACCCATTTCTCCTTTCCCACCCTCCCACAGCCCATAGTTTCTCCTGTCCGTGGCTCCATGAGCTCCCCCCGCTTCCCATGCCAGGGACCCCGTTCTCCACCCCATGCCGTTGGCTCTGTGTGCGCTTTCTACCCCAGGCCCTCCAGTCCCCATTCCCCTGGGTGAGGCTGGTAGGACGCCCCCCCCTTACTCTTTACACCCCCTGCACCCTGCAAGCCTCCCCTCACTGCCTGCTCCATGGCCTCGCACCCCATGCCACCGTCCTCCCCCAGGCTGGGGGGCTTATGGACACGACCCATCCCCTTCCCTCCTTCAAGGGGCTGCGTTCCCCCATCCCCTGCTCTGGTTCCTCAGCCTCCCCTGCCCAGCGCCAGACTGTCTGCACCTGCTTGCAGGCCGATGGGGTGGAGGGACCGCACTGGCCCCACAGCCAAGCTGTCCAGCTCCAGGGTCTGATCCTGCTCCCCTAGGATTCAAGGGGTTTCCTACCTTGTAGTGTTGGGCAGCCTCCTCTATGGGGACGGCGGCATGAGCCCTGTGCTCCGCAGACTCCCTGCACACCAAGCAGATGGGACTCTGGTCGGGTTCGCAGAAGAGCTTCAAAGGCTCCTTGTGCTTCTTGCACAGGATCTCTCTTGCCTTCCTGTCCACTTCCAGGCTGAGCTTCGTAGCGATTTCTACCACGTTGGCCAGCTGCCGGTTAGGCTGCAAGTTTTTCTGCTGGATTTTCTTCCTGCACTGTGGACAGGAGATGTTCTGTGCCTGCTGCTTGCAGTGCTCCGCGAGGCACTCCCGGCAGAAATTGTGGCTACAGTTTGTGATCACCGGGTCCCTGAAAAACTCGAGGCAAATGGGGCAGGTGGCTTCTTCCTGGAGACTCTTGGTCAAGCTCAGAGCAACCTGAGCCATGGCTGGTTTCTGGGAAAGGCAAACGAGGAGTTTCACTTTTGAGCGCTCAGGCAACGCCCTCCCTCCTGCACAACGCACTGCCGACACAGTGAGTCATTTCCTGCCAGCAGAGCTGGTGCTTTGGGCAGGAAACACCAGCCCATCAGCCTCTGTTAAACCCACAAAGGACCTGCCGTAGGATCTGCAGAAGGATCTAAGTGGATTAGGTGCCTTAGTCCTAATTTTAACTGTGATTTAGGTGCTTGGGTCCTGATCCTCAAAGATATTCAGGCCCCTCACCTATCCCAGGTGCCTAAATGCCTTTATCCATTGCCTAGAGGAGTGCAGGGACATGCTTATGCTTCAGACCTGTGCTGGGGAGCACCACAGTCAGGCCAGCTTACAAACCTCGTCTCAGCCCCTGTCGCTGTTACAGCCCGTGCGCTGCTCGCGCCCAGCGTCTTGGATTTGCTGGCCCATCTCCGGACTCCTGTAGCTTGCCTCTTGGCTACAGGCTCTCAGCTTGGCCCTTGCAACAGCCTGCCTCCTGGCTCTTTGCCTTTTCCGTCCGTGTCATTAAAGCAGGCTGGCTTTTAGCTCTGGCTGGCGCACAGCCCATGCCTCTGGTAGGCAGCGTGGGGGATGCCGCCTCTGAATCCCTGCTTTGTCTCTTCCCATCGGAGCTACAGCCTCAGGAAGTCAAGGCCACGACAGGTGTGGTATACAAAGCCCGATACTGTTATGCTTTTGCATTCGTTTGCACGGCACCTTCCTTATCTATATTCTGTGTGTGTGGGGGGAGAGGTGGGGGGTGGGAAGGGAGATTATGAAGCTTATCATCAACTTCTCCATGCTACGCAGGCATTCCCACCGTGTCTCCATTACAAGCTGCTCTTCCCACACACACCTCAGGAGGGGCCAGGAGTGGGCACCGATTGCTAGACAGGCTCCACCAGAGAGAAACAGGACGCTTCTGCTGCTGCAGTTACTTTTTGACCGTGTCTACATGAGATGCTTTACTGTGGAGTAGACTAATCTACTATGCAGCAAAGCATCTCTATCTACACGTGCAGGCACTTACTGCACATTAAATTAGTCTAGTGTGCAGTAAATTTACTACCTGCATATGCAAGTAGTAAGTGTATTGTGCAGTAAAGCCAAACAGCATTAACTGCACGTGTAGCTGCGTCTTCTCCGGGCTGAGCACGCCACAACCAAGTTAACTGTAGCCACCCATCCAGGTCACTCCCCCTGTGAGGTGCTCTGGGCTAGGCTGACCTGCTGAATCCCCCTGAAAATGTAAAATGGGTCAAAACAATCAAAATCTAGCACATTTACGTCTCACATACTGACAGTTTCGGCCACAAAAAACTCTCCCCCTCACATCCAGTCCACCCCCATGCGAAGAGACAGGAGGACTGGGCCAGGGTCTAGCGATGGCTGTTGGGGATGAGAGCTGGTTAGCAGAGCAGAGAGGAAGCCAGGCTACAACACCGAGCATTGCAGCAAGTGCTGGAGCAGGAAGCAGAGGGACGGGACTGAGGGGTCGGGAGGCCTCTGCTCCACCAGTGCAACGGGGCAGGGTGAAACAGGCCCAGGAAGACCCAGTTACAGTTGCTGGGCAAATCACATCAGTCCTGCGGTCACTGCAATCATCCTGTGGCTGCATCTGGAGCTCGCTCAGTTCGGCGCAGGTGAAGCCCAGGTGCTCGCCCCTAAGACTGGTGCTGTCTGCTACGTGCCCCAGAGCTGCTGTCACCCCTTCGGATGGATGCTGGCACCCCCTCTGTGCTCCAGGTGCTGCCTGCAAAATGCCGCCCTTCAGGTGTCTCTGCTGCTGCCTGGACTGCCCCTGCCATGTCTGCGCGGGGCACGCAGGGGAATCAAGCTCTAAGCACACTTGAGACCTCTTGGCTCTGCTCAGAAGATGATAGCACCAGCATGGCCTGAACCAAGCACTCTTCCACTGAAACCACCGCTCCAGTGGGTTTCAGGCTCTAGCAAACACCATCTAAAATTAAAATAGTTTTCATTCCCAACCAAACAGTGCAAAGAAGGGGGCAGCCAGCCCTTTCCTGACTGCCTAGCAAGCCCAGTCCCACAATACTGGAGCGCTGTCGGAGATGTTGTTCCCCAAACAACCCTGCATGGCAGGGCAAAGCCCCCCTACTCTCCCAGACCGAGAGGCAGAGCGCCTCGGGGTACAGACAAGCAAACTGAAGGGAGTTAGTGGGGATGGGGATTTAGCACAGAGCAGTTGCTGCCAGGTAATCGTTTCTGCGTCCATAATTACACTGCGGCAAGTGAAAACAAATGGGGGACAGCTTGCCCCTGGTTGCAACAAGGTTGTTTTCCCTCGCCTTTGTGCATGTGGCTGGTGCATGAACGGCTACAGCACAGGAGCTGCTCCCTGGCACATCCCTCCCCCTGTTCGCTCACTTGAACGGATCGTGCACCTGCGCCCAAAGAGCTGTGTCCCAATCCACCGCTAAAAGGCCCCCTGGCAGCCTTTGGGGGTCTGTGTCACTACATGCCGTCTGTGGCAGGGCGCGACCTAGGGTGCCGTGAACTCCCCTAGCGCCCCCCCCATGCCAAATTGGCTTCAATGCACCCTCTCTATCTCGCCTGCCACGTCTTTGATGTTAGTTATTAGTAAAGGGTGGGTGCCTTTTTACCCCCTTTGGCACGGTAAAAAACTCACACTCCTGGGCTACAACATAAACTCCAAGCCAAACTGGCTAACCATCACTCATCGCCCTACCAGGGTTTCCTCCACCCAGTGTCGCCAGGCAGAAACAGCTCAGGCTGCTCTGCTCTGCTGTCCCCCAGCAGTGCGCCCTCCTCCTCGGCTGCGAGCCGGGAACTGACCTCTCCGGCCTCAGACTGGCTCATTTATATAGGCCAGGCCCTGCCCCCGCTGGTCAGCTGACCAAACTGTGGTTGCCCCAGCAACAGGCACCTGTCCCTCTAGACACCCTCCTCGTGCACCCCGAGCAACAACCAGCACCCCCGGGATGCAGGGCCGCGCACAGGCATGGGTGGACCAGGCGGCTGCCTGGGACCTGGACAGAAAGGGGGCCTGAAAATGGTAATTTTTATTATATTATTATTATTATCATCATCATCATCATCATCATCATCTCTGCCGGGAGGGTTGTGTTCCTCATGCCCCTCTCGTGCGGCCACGTGAGCAAACTCATAAGAGCTCCACCAAGCCGTCTGCCTCCGTTTACACCCTGTTGGCAGCATAACCCACCCCGGGAAGTATCTCCGTCCTGCCCAAGTCCCCCCCAAGCTTGAGCTGCAGGAAAAATCCCGCTAATGCCTGCTCAGCACAGGCAGGTGCCTCACCTCCCCAGACAGCTGCCCAGTGGTTAGGGCACGGTGCAGGGAGTGGGAGACGCAGGTTCAAGCCCCCCCGTAGCCAGAGGGGTTTGAATCCACATCTTCCACTTCCGCGCAGTGTTCGGACCTGGGCACAGGCACCCTCTGCCCCCTGGGGCGGCGAGGAAGGGCCGGGGGAAGCGGGTGCAGAGGGCAGCACGGGAGGAGCTTTCACCTTTGCTGTGTCCAGCAGCTGCCTTCTTCCCCCGCCCCTCCCGGAGCAAGGCGTCCCTCGCCTGCTGCTTGCACGTGTCCCTGGGAGGCTGAGTGGAGGGGGGACGGGAAGGACGAGGTCAAGAGTGAACAGGACAGGAGGCTCTTCCCTCACTGCTCTGTGTCCTGAGGATTTATCCTCTGCCTGCCCTTGAAGGCCCTGGGGAGGCAGAGGAGCCTGGACCTCATCAGGAGCCCATCCTCTGCTGCTGTCTGCAGGGATGGGAGACAAGGGGGGCTGTATCCCCCTGCCCCTGCCTTCAGCAAGGGTTGGGGGCCAGGGCTGCAAATGAAACTGCTGCCTTTGACTAAATTGAGTGGAGGGAGCAGAG
Organism: Crocodylus porosus; assembly: GCF_001723895.1. NCBI lineage: Eukaryota > Metazoa > Chordata > Crocodylia > Crocodylidae > Crocodylus > Crocodylus porosus. The sequence continues at coordinate 549,441 of NW_017728886.1, read as the reverse complement.
TGGGGGGTGACCCCTCTCAGGGGTCCAGCTTTGTACAGGTATGCACTGGGGGGGGGGTCGGTCTGCACATGCCATACAGGTGTGAGCATCTCTGCCGGGCGAGCAGAGTTTCACAGCTCTCCCTTGTCACAACCAGGGACAGTGGGGTGCGATGGTGTGGTGGCAGGGCCCTGTAGGAAGCTACGGAGACAGAAATAGGGTCTTTCATGTCCCTGTGCCTCAGTTTCCCCCACATAAAAGGCAGGGCAGTAATGGTGGTACTCCTCTCCCAGTCCCAGGCATGGCACGAGCGTCACAGGGTGGGGTGAGGTGGTGTTAATATCTTTGATTAGACCCACTGTACGGCTAGGAGAGATGGCAGACAAGGTCTGGGGCAGAAGCAGTCTGAGCTAAAGCAGGTAAAGTAATGATTTTTTAAATGAAAAGACGTGGAAGGGGGCAGTAACCCTGTGCAGCAAAGAGAAGTGAGCAGAAGCCGCTACAAGCCAAGTAAAAGGCAGCCAAAAGACAGACACTAACTATGCAACAGCGTGAGGTCATTTAAGAGGGAAGAGGCCTCTTATTACCTGTGGCATACAGAGCGGTTAGCAGGAGCTGATGGGTTTTTTTCTTTTGTAAAAATATTTCTTTCTTTCTATATAAATATATATATATCACTCCACCTCCAGCACTTGTAGGTCACTTGGCAGCTCAAAGCACCCATTACATCGTTCGCACCGTGCAAGCACCCCTATACCCGAACCCCCGCTCACTGCCCTCCTCAGAGGGTCTACTCCTGAAAACGTCTATGCCAGACCCCCCTCCACCGGATGAGGTCTGCTGTTTCTCTCCTGTCGTCCATGGTTTGGACAGGGCTGATCCTGCCTTAGCAGGGGCTTGGACTGGACGTGACCTCTGGAGGGGCCAACTTCTCAAAGAGCTTGACCTGCTTGGTGCAGTGCAGACTATTACTAAAGGTGAACTGAGTGCAAGCAATAAAAAGCACAGTGTTGTGGGGTTGGCTGGGCCTTTGGGGGCCACGTACTGTGCTTTGCAACCTCACCCCCCAAGTCTGCGGAGGGGCTGTCCGCCCTCGCCTAGGGAGCCTAAGCGAAGCACTCAGCAGCTGCCACTAGCATCAGGCAGCTCTCGCTGCTCCGCCTGCCTCCTCATTAGCCAATGGGAGCTGCAGTGTGGCCTGTTTCCTGCTGGAGAGATGATTTCCTCCTGCAAACCTTCCCCCTGAGCCTGAGACCCTGCTGATGCTCTCAGGTGCAGGAGACCCCAGGAGATGCATCTTTACCTTTGATGAAGCAGGGGCCCTGAAGCTGCTGCAGGGTGGCTCCGTGAGCCCGTGGCCGCCGGGAAGCGTGGAGCAAGATGCCTGCAAAGGATTCCGCCTTGCAGGTAAGAGATTTAAGTCTGGGCTTCTCAGAGTGCCAGCTCTTTACCATCTGCCCTTACTCCTGGGTGATAATATTTCAGCAGGGAAATAATGGCGGGGGCAATGGGACTCTTGGCCGTTCTCCTCTCGGCTGTGGCCGGCGGCGTCAGTGCTGCAGAGCTGGATACGTTCCAGGCACAACATCCTTGCTGAGCGCCTGCGAAGAGCCTGCACAATTGCTGCCCAGCCTCTGTGCAAGACAGAGAAGGAGCAGACGCCTTTTAATAGGACTATTTTATAACGGAGAAATGGCAGTGTGGGCAGCCCTGCTTTTGTGCATGCAAAGCATTTTTCAGACATGCTGCACGCACCCGACTCTGTAGTCTTCCCTCAGGCAAAACTCCCATTGACCTCAGTGGGTTTTCCCTGCATGCACAGTGTGGGAGCAACCTGATCAGTTAAAGCCCTGGAAGCTGGAGGGAGGGATCCCTCCGTGCTGTAATCCCTCCTGCCCAGTGCTCAGAGTCCACCTGGGAACAGCCGTTTTCCAAAAAGGCAGAAGTAGAAAGCTGGACCTTGTAATTATCCTGCTTGGGATGCAGGATGGGAAGGGTTTAGCAAATAGCTAATTGCTCCTAACAATTTCTGCAAGGGGTTTGTGCCCCTCCTTAACACCTCCCGTCAAAGCTGTGTGAGCGATGGAAGTCGTTCCTGGGGTTAGTTCCTTTCGAAAAAGAAACGACAGCTCTGTGGGTTATAAAGCTTGGCAGGTATTTAGCAACTGTCTGAACAGGAGGAACGATGGGTATTTGTTTGCATTACTGCAGTGCCTGGAAGCCCCAGCCACGGGTCCAGATCCCAGTGTGCACGGCGCTGTACAGACACAGAACAAAACGATGGCCCCTGCCCTACAGTCCAAGGCAAGAGACAACGGATGGAGCCAGCCAGGGGCATACTAGTGTTGGACAACGGGACAGGCAGGGGCCGGAGGGTGAGAACTGGCAGCCGCTCCTAAAAGCACTCGCAGGATTAACCAGACTACAACACGAAGCGTTTCCTAAAGGCATTTCTCAAAGGAGATTTGCCCCGGCTGGGTGTGTGGCAGGGGAGCGGTAGCAGAGTGCCGCAGCTCGAGAGGGGTGAGTCTGAGCTCTTTTCTGGGTTGGCTTGAGGCATCGAGGCAACGGTGAGCGAGTCACGCTTGCCCTTTCAGGTCCCAGTGTCGTTCGAGAACGTCTCATCTCCTTCGCCGGGGGCAGCGGGAGATGCTGGCGGAATGGCAGAGGGAGCTGTACTGGGATGTGCTGGTGCAGAGCTACGAGACGCTGGTGTCGCTGGGTAAGCGATGGGGCGCGATGGACGTGGCTTGAGGTTTGCACCCCTGTGCTGAGAGCACCTACTCGACCTGCTTTTTATCAAGGGTAGCAAGAGCTCTTGGGGCTCAGCACTCTGGGCGCTGCAGTCCCCTGCTCCTTGCACACTCCTGTCTTTGGTTTTGCCCGGACAAGGAGCCAGGTCACCGCCGTGAGTATCCCTCGGTCATTATCCTGGTGGCGAAGGCGGCTTCTCCCTTGCCAACGGTCCAAAAACTTTGTGATGCACATAAAACAAAGGAAAAGCCCAGTCTAAAACAGATGCCTTCACAACGGCGCGTTGTTCTCTGCAGTGCTGGCAGTACCCCGCTGTGGTCCCTGCAGGCTCAGGGTGTGGGGTTGTTTGGTCTCTTTGGCCACCAGGATCGGGTTGTTACCTGGGAACTTCACGAAGTGGACAAAGGTGCAGCTTTGCTTGCCTTTTCATGCAGCCTGTTTGACCCCCGGTGCCAGCAGCAGTAAAAAGTGTCCTGTGAAATGCCCTGTCACGGATGCGGGTAACGGGAGCACTCAGACTTGCCGTAATGAGGGTTTAAGAATTGTTTGGATAGGATCAAAGCCTTCATGCTCTGGGGCAAAAGCCACCCTTTAATTTTTGGCAGCGAGGAAGAAATTTTCCCTGCAGGCTTAGACTCCTAGAGCTGGGAGGGACCTCGGGGATCAGGTGGCCCAACCGCCTTCACGAATGCAGGAGGCTGCCCCAAAACCATGTGTGCCCTGTGCCCCGTGCTTCTCTGGCCTCTTCTTGAGGTTTGGTCTTCCATGCATGGAATAAGGGCTGGGCTCCTCTCGCTGCCTGTTAGTGGTTGCTGTTGAAAATAGTGTTGGATTCAGTCCAGCAATTGCTGCGTTTCTGTTAAAGCAAAGCGGTATGGAAGCGGGAAGCACAGTCAGTGCTGCGGTGCTGTATTTACGAGAGCTGGGAAGGCCAGCACGGAGGGGCCAAAGGGGAATCTGTGTCAGGGCGGGGCGGCAGTGCAGAGCAGGGCCTGAGCCCCAGTCCTATGTTCAGACCACAAGACCACGTCGCAGAATCACGGACAAGGAGGGTAAAGGGAGCTCAGGTGGTCACAGCTAGTCCACCCCCCTGCTCCAAGCAGGACCAGCTCCAACTACGTCATCCCAGCCAAGGCTTTGTCTGCCTGGGTCTTAAACACCTCCAGGGATGGTCCCCCACCTCGCTGGGGAGTCTGTTCCAATATTTTACTACCCTCCTACTGAAAGAGTTTTTCCAACCTCAACTTCCCTTGCTGCAGCTTGAGCCCATTGCTCCTTGTCCTGTCATCTGCCACCAGTGGGAACAGCCCAGCCCCAATCTCTTTTTAGCCCCCCTGCAGGGAGGTGAAGGCTGCTCTTCAATCCCCCTTCGTCTTCTCTTCTGCAGACTAAATCAGCCCAGTTCCCTCAGCCTCTGCTCACCAGTCCTGTCCCCCAGCCCCCAACCATTTTCACTGCTCTCCACGGGACTCTCTCCAACATGTCCACATCCTTTCTGCAGTGGGGGGCCACAGCTGGACACCGGACTCCAGATGTGGCCTCCCCAGTGCTGAATAGAGGGGAAGGATCACTGCCCTCCATCTGCTGGCAACACTGCTACCGATGCAGCCCAGGATGCCGGTCACCTTCTCGGCACCAAGGACACACTGCCGGCTCCTGTTCAGCTTCTTGTCCCCTGTCCCCCCAGGGCCTTTCCTGCAGAGCTGCTGCCCAGCCCGTCAGTTCCCATGGTGCAGTGGAAAGCCAGCATCTCTCCTAAGGGTGCAGGACACTTTCTGTGCAGCCTTCTGCTGGATGACACAGTGGTCAGGGGCAGGCTCTGATTGTCTCTGTTGGTTTGTAATGTCCAGGTTGTGATGCACCGAAACCCAAGATCCTGCTGCTGATGGAAGAAAAAGGAAAGCCGTATGCAGAGTACGCTGCTGATCGAGATGGCAGAGATCTTGATTGTGCGTCTGCAGGTGAGGGCCTGAGATCACTGCAGGTGGAGAGGAGGAGAGGCTGGAAGAACTGGGCTGGTTCAGTCTGGAGAAAAGAAGACTTGTTGGTGGGGGGGGTCCTGAAGGCTGGTTATAAAGATGGTGATAAACTATTTTCTATGTCACAGGGGACAGGACAAGAAGCAATGGGCTTTACATTGCAACAAGGAAGATTCAGGTTGGATGTTAGGGAGACCTTTCTAACCGTGAGGGTGGCCCAGCACTGAGACGGGTACCTGGAGAGGTGGTGAAACCTCCCTTCTGGAAGTTTGTAGGAGCAGGTTACACAACCGCGTGGCTAGGATAGTTCGGACAGGGGTTACCCTGCCTGAGCAGGGGCTTGCACTGGACGACTTCCAGCCTTGCTCTGCTGTGCTTCTGTGAGAAGAAATGCCACCAGATTTAAGTAGAAGGGGTCAAAATATTTCAGAAGAAAAAGATGAGCTTGTTGAAATGTGGCCGTTTCTGGGAAACTTGCGTCTTTATTTCATTGTGCTACAAGTTTCCCGTAAAGAAAATGGAAATTCCTATGACAGGTTTGGCAAGATTGTCTACTAGCCCGAAACATGAGCCCATTTTGAACCTAATGGAATGGAAACAATCTGAAAAGCCCTTGGAGAGAAAAAAGTTTTAATTTTTAAGTAGCGAGCTTGCTTAAAAATATTGTGTTTGGTTGCTCCAGCCCAGAAAAGACAGTGGCCGTTTCACTCGTGCCCTGCTCTACAGCTGTAGCTTTGCTAAAACAGACACTTTTGTCCTTGTTTCCCCCCGTGTGTGTGGCAGTGACCTTCTCTGCAAACTGCACTGGCTTCATTTTAGGGGGAAAAAAAATGAATGTGGCCATACTGTGAGAATACGTCCCTTGGGAGATACTCTACAGTCCAAAGCATCCTGTGGTTGAAAGCACAGACACGTCTGGTCCCACTATGGCCAGTGTCCTCCCACTCCCTATCGGGTCCGCGACCACGGAGCCCTCCCGAGCCCACGTCTCCCTCTTCGGCGACTGTACAAACAGCCCAAACATTCCTCAAGCTTGGAGCTCTTTACCCCTCTCGAGTTATCCTCGTGCTCAGCCCCTCCGTAGGGGTTTCCTCCTTCCTTCTCTCCTCTGGGTCTCCTTGTGGTCTGTTAGCAGCTTTCCAGCAAGGACGCATCCCAAATAATGACAATTCATGGGAACTTTCCAAAGGAAGTTTTCTGTTGGGCAACGCCAACTTGTCCAAACCCAGAACTTGCTATGGGAACATGCTTACAGATTTGTAGGGAAACGCTCAGGCCTGAACTGAAATTCCTGGAGACGGGGATGAGAGGCCTGGATAGCCCATCCCTGGGAGGGCAGAGCACTGTCCTGGAGTGGGGGACACTGGTCTGAATCGGAAGAGCCGGGTTTTCTGTGTCCCTGGCGATGCCTTGACCACCCTGTTGGCTTTTCTGGGCTGGGACCGGGTTCACTTTTCTGCAAAAGCTTTGGGGTGACTCTGAGCACTTTCAGTGTGGAACAGGAGAATTTGGGAGTCCCAGTTTCGGCAGGATGGAGAAACCAGCTGAGCCCTAGGCAAGGAGAGTGGTCCTGCCCGTTCAACAGCCGTGATGTGCCACTGGATGGTTTTCTGTCCAGTCTGGTAGTAACCTCACAAAATCCTAGAGAAGTGGGGCTGGAAGGGACCCCGAGCAGTCACGTCTAGGCCAAGCCCCTGCTTGAGGCAGGATCAGCCCTGTCCAAACCACCCCGGCCAAATCCATAATTGAAACTCTTCGTAAAATTACCATCAACCCTAACACAACCTTGACAGTAGCTTGCATCCTTTGGGAATAGCGGAGCAACTCCTCCCCGATTGCAAAAGCACGTCGGCCCCCAGCGTTGCTTGCGTTTCTTGGCAGTACGTGCTGGCATACCTGTGACTAAACGTGCTGACGAAATGCAGGGGAAACGTCTCCTCTTCTTTCTCTGCATTGACACAGATCGTTCTTTTTTGCAGCGGCCGAACGCCTTCGCAGGAGCAGAAAGCTGAAGCTAGAGGACCACGAACTTGAGATCCGAGTCCGTGAGAATCGGTATCTCTCAGCAAAGGATCGGCGTCTTTGGCGGGGCTCGGGGCGCCGCGCCGTGTGTTTAGAGGCTCGGGTGCACTCAGCCTCTCATCCTGCCCTCGGAGAGGCTCATGGTGATGAGCCTGCTGCTGTCGGCAAGTGCCAGACCAAGCCCTGCGGAGAAATGGAGGTGCCCGTCGACTCTTCTCCTCCACGCGACGGTAGTTTACGGCGGCAGGTACAGGTGAACTGCTACCTGTGCCCCGTGAAGGAGGAAGCTGAGGACGGCGGCTATGGAGCGGGCCCCGGGGACTCCAAGGAAGAGCCGGAGTCTCCGCTGGGCTCTGAAGGCTGCTGCCCGCGGCTGGGTGCCGCCGGCAGCCCGCGGAGCCGTGGCGGAGCGGGTCTGTGCCGGGCTGACGAGGACCCGAGCGC
>NW_017728886.1:520238-541123 GCF_001723895.1 Crocodylus porosus | reverse complement strand
GAGCACCTCCGCATCCACACCGGGGAGAGGCCGTACCCTTGCCCCCGCTGCGGCAAGCGCTTCGGGCGCCGCTCCACTCTCACCAAGCACCAGCAGCTCCACGCCCGCCGCGCCCCCGCTCCCCAGGCTTGTTCCGGGGGGTCTGCCGTCCAGCCGGCGCCCGTGCCCAGCGAGACGGGTCCTGGGAACGGTGCGCCCGAATGAGCACCCTCTGGCCGGGCAGTGCCCAGCAGCATGGCGTGCCTGGAGGAAGGGCAGACGCCCGGGTCGCCAAAGCATCCTGCTTGTTTCCAGGTGGCCCTGGGCGCAGGCTTGCACGGAGATGGTTCGTGTGGGATGCTTTGCTCAAATCATTTGCTAAAGCTAGACCTGGCTAGGACTGGCTAGAGAATTCGGGCTGGACGGGACCGCCAGAGCTTACATCTAGTCCACCCCCTGCCTGAGGCAGGACATCCGTATCCAAACCATCCCTGATCTAAATGCTACATAAGACGACCCTCAGTCCTGCTGCAACGCAGACCTAGCACCCGAACCTGCCGCAGATAAAGTAGGAGGCATGCCAGCCAACATCCTGCTTCTACAAAATGTAAAAGGGTGCTCGAGAGGTGCCAGGCTGAGGGTCTGAGAAAGAGCGTGTCATATATGTGAGATGGAGGGTGGAGAAGCACTGGGGCAGGCCACCCAGAAAGGTGGTGCAGTCTCCATCCTTGGAGGTGTTGAAGACCCAGCTGGGGCGATGCAGTGGGGGCTGGTCCTGCTTTGAGCAGGGGATCAGACTGGATGCAACCTTCTGAGCTCCCTTCCAGCCCTCCTTTTCTTTTAATCTATAACAGATCATTTCTGGCACGGGGTGTTTTGGCAGAAGCTGGGCTCAAACCTGGGATCTTACCTGAGCCTCCCTTGAGCCAAAGCAGCAACAGGCTCATCAGCACCCTCTGTGTGGCCCAGCATGCCAAGGAAGGGCAGGATGAATAGGCATGACACACAGCTGAGAGCTTTCTATCGCTGGGTGCTGGAAGACCAGGAGGTCCCCTAAACCATCGCAGCTGGGATGGGGGACCAGGGGTGTGAGGCGATGGACCTGCGTGAGTTGGAGCCAAACCAGTCATCCAGCCTGGTGCTCCTGCATCTGGACGCGATGGCCACATACAACATTTACTGGCATGTTTCAAAGTGCCGTCCTGGCCCCCTTCTATCTGCAGCATCAGCTGGATGAGCAGGCCCCTGCTTTGGTGCCTCGTGTTGCCGTGTGGTGGCTGAGCAGTGGCCACGTTCCACCCCAGAGACAGCTGCATGTCCGTGGGAGGTTAGTTTTACCCTGTCTGTTGACCATGGGTCTCAGAGGTGTATTGCATTACGGCAAACAGCCCTCTTGCAGGAGATGGCACGTGCATGGGAGTAGAGGTCTGCTAAACAGCCGTGTACCACAGCATGCCCAGCTGGGCAGTCGCAGGGGTGGATGGAGGCTGCTGCATGAGCTTTGCCCCCACATCCTGCAGGCTGCTCACTCTTCAGAGCAGGTAGGTGCAGCTGGAAAGGACGAAAGTCGGATACTGGACGCCGTGGACAGCGCGAGTGGGGAAGGACTGAACAGCAGCGATCCCAGCTGCGTCCCCTCCAGCTGATCTTGGACCTCTCGCACGCCTTGGCTTAGTTGTACATGGACAATAAAGAGGTTAAATGAAACTGCCCTGGTTGGTGCTTATGGTGGATGAGGGCGTCAGGGTCAGCCCGTACACACGTCTGGGTTTGATCTGAGCAGACCTTGGCAGAGGGCAGGATCCAGGTCCTCTCTTTTCCCACAGCTCCCGTGGTCTGTTTCCTCGGTGCTCTGGGCCTTCCGTTCTCCCCGGGCTTTATAAAGGCCCGAGAGAAAAAATGGCTCGAGTAGGATAGAGGACATGCTCCCCAGGCTTGTTCTGTGGAGTCTGCCATCCAGCAGGTGCCCGTGCCCAGCGTGACGGGTCCTGGGAACGGTGCACCCGAATGAGCATCCTCTGGCCAGGCAGTGCCCAGCAGCATGCCTGGAGGAAGGGCAGGCTCTGCCACTGACTTGCTGGGTGAACATTGGCAAGTCACTTAGTTCAGGATTTGCAGGCACTGTAATGGGCTGCCCCTCACAGGATGGCCATCCTATGCCTGTTCTCCTACTCCAGTGCCCTCTTTCCGGCTTCCTCTGTCACTGCCATGCCTTGACATCAATAGATTTGGAAGGCTGCTGCCTTCAGGCTTCAGCCCCTATCACTTGAGCTTTAGCCCCTAGCTGCCTGCTGGGTCCTTGACCCCGCAGCACTCTGCATGGGCCCAGGGTGGGCACTTTGCTCACATACAAATACTCATCACCCAACCCTGGGACCGGCCCTTGCTCCCAGCATCGCAGCTCAGGGCAGCTGTAGCTCCTGCTGCAGCTGTCACAGGGTACGGGGACTCCCCGCTGCGCACCGGAGGCTGCAGGGTACTGAGGGCAGGGAAAGGGGGTGCTCCTTGGTGTGGAGCCAGAAGCTGTGCCCGCATGGGGCACATGCATACAGCTGCCACGTGTGTGACTGCAAGAGGTCTTTCCATGTGAACATGTGCCCACAGGTGTGCAGGGGCAGCATCCTCCCCTGCACCTCCTGGCTGCGGAGGGGATGCCCCGGGGGGTCTCCTGCAGGGCCGGAGAGGCAAGGACCCTTGCGGGCCGCCTCCTGCTTGGGGACATGCAGAGGCTGAGGGCTCCCCAGCCGGCCGCGGAGGCGGCTTCAGACTTTTGGGCTCTTCAGCCGAGACCACGAGCTCCGTCTCTGCTGGCGCAAGGGAGAGGAGATGCGTGGGAGTCAGCACGCCTGGTGCAGGGCATCATGCCGGGAGCACCGGGCTGCCTTCTCCCCCCCGGGCAAGAGGGGCAAGACAGGCTGCCTACGCCCGGTCCCTTGCACACCCACTGGCAGTGCAGCAGAAGCAGAGGGAGGAAAGCGGTGTGCTGCCCTGCTTCCCGGGGAACAAAACAGGCAAGGGCGGCTCAACGGCACCTTTCCCTAGGCCAGGGGCTGGCTGCCCAGGGGCCAGTGCTTGCGACCCGGCTCCTGCCACGGGCCACCCCCGGGCAGTCAGCCGGTGCTGCGAAGGGGCTAGGTGGAAAAAAGCAGGTGTTGGGATGTGGGGACGTCCCCCCCCCCGCTGCAGAGAGAGAAGAAACTGCACGCAGCAGCAGCAGCCTGGGGGCACCTCCTCTGCCGCTGTCTGCTCCCAGGCTGGGCCTGGCCCCTGGGCCCTAGGTCGCCAAGCTCTGTGCTAGGCCACGGAGAGAGCACGAGATGTGCCAGGGCTTCGCGGGTGCCCGTGCTCTGCTGCAATCCCCTCGGTCTGGCAGGCAGGTCCCCGCTCCTGCCCAGCGTGTGCTGTGGGACGGGAGACGGCCAGGACCGGGCGGAGCCGAGGGTCAGCGCGGCCGCAGCGCAATCCCCGGCACGGCCGGGAAGTCTCCGTCGTTGCACGTGGGCCTGGGTGGTCTCTGACACGGGACCGCTCCCGGGAAACAGGAGCCCCCCGCGAGCATCCGGGCCAGGACTCAGCTGCGCCACTGCCTTCAGGCGGCTCTGCCCTCGCTCCCTGGGGCAGATGTGCAGCCAGCAGCCCCTCCACGCGCAGCTGTTTCCATCACCCTTCTCGGGCCCTTCTGGACCAGAAGCACACGCCGAGCGCCTCGTTAAAAAGCAGCTGCTCCCCCCGCCCTAACGGGATTCCTGTCCCATTTCTGGCCTTACGGAGCGGCCATGCAGCAAACCCGCGCCGGTCGGGGAGACGAGCACCCAGCCCAACCCTGCGGCAGGTGCAGCATGGCTCCCAAGCAGCCGCCAGGTCTGGGTAGCAGCCGGTCTCAGGCGAGACGTGTTAGGCAGACAGAGGGCAAGCGAGACCGTCGCAGAGGCGAGAGAAATCAAATGCTCCATGAGGTCACATACACGCCCAGCTGACCACCCCGCGTGTGCATGCATGCGCACGCATGCGCGCGCACACACGCTGCATTCAAATTAAACCAACTGAGGTGGGAGCACAGGGCCAAAGCCGGGAGAATCAAACGTCACCCCAGATGCAGCACAGCTCGGTCTCTTCATCACAGCCGCGAAGCCTGCTCGCCGCCCGGCCCCGTGCTTTCAGGAACTCCCGGGTTGTGCAAGGGCAGCCAGGGGCCCCAAGGAGAACGGCGCTGGACTGAGCTCTGGAGAAAACAATGCCAAATGTCCCGTCCGGTCGGCCGCGGCAGTCGCGCATTTCGCTAGCCGCTGCAGTGCTACCCTGCGCCGCCTTCTGCGTGACTGCGGGCTAACAACCGCACTGCACCGCACTGCACTGCACGTGCATCTCCCTGGAATAGCACTTACCTTCACAGAGTGCTCCAGGGCTCCAGTGTCCCAGCACTTCCCATGACGTGTCCTAATACGCACCCTGCTGAGGTAGGAATTAGGATGTTTTATAATACCAGATATAAGCAAGATGGTTTTGCCGGTCTGAGAGAAAGGCAGCGATAAGCAGGCAGCCCAGATGCGAATGTCAGAGGGACGGAGCACACCAAACCACAGATGTGCTAATGCAGGGGCAAAGGTGGATGAACAATAGCTCGGAGATTGCTGTGCCCAGGTCTGGCTGCAGGTGGGCTAGGGGGAAGCCCACCAGGAAAGTAAGATGAAAGTTGTGCGTGCTCGAACCAGAAGACGGGTAAATCCGGATGCGCGGGGGCAGATCCGATCCATTTCTAGGGCTCAGGAGATGACGTTAGTGAGGGAGAAAGACAGGAGAGAGAGAAAGAGAGGTTTTGGCTAGTGTGAGCTTATCTGCTGGAACCAGCCAGCCCAGGACAGCTCAGATCTCCCTCATTAGCCCACGGTAGATAGCTACACCGATCAAGTGCTTGTCACTAATTACCACGTGGGTTCAGTCATTAATAAGTATTGTAACGCCGCTGTCTAGTCGACGGTTTGTCTTTTGCTACAGGACATGAGAATGCAACTGTCACTAGTCTTTGCATTTCAGATGGGCATCTTAGCTGCATGACCTGCTAAAATGCAGCCGACTCCCAGCAGCTGTTCAGCCACACGTATTTTTTTTATTGCTAAACAGATGGCCTTTTGGATCAGTGTCACTGCACAGGATTTCTCTTACAGCCGCACTTCCCTTTGCCTAAGCCCATGGCCAGGCACCTCCAGCTGATCTCTCCCCCAGCCTCGCCTATGCTGAGCTGAGGTCACATCTTCTGAACCAGATGTGGAAGTGGCCGTGGCCGGCCGGCTCCGAAGCAGAACTGACTCGACGAGCTCAGCGCTAGCTTTCCTTCCAGACAGGCAGACTGTTTCTTGCTTTGACCTTGCTGAGAGAATGAAAACCTGCCCCCCGAACCTTTCTAGAAGGGAGAAAGCCTTGGGCGCGATATGGTTTGAGCCCCCCATTCACCCACCTAGCACGTGCAGGGATTTCTCCAGGAGGCCACCACATGCAGAGATGCTGAAGGGACCTCTGCACAGGGTGGGAAAGAGAAGTGCATGAATTCCTTCCTTCCTTGCTTGGTGACCCTGGAAGAAATTCAGGAAGGGCTTGCAAATGCAATCAGTGCAATCCTGGGATCTACCCCCAGCTCACCCCATCCAGGCTCGCAGGGAGCTGCCTTCCTTCTGGGTCCTGCTGGCCTGCAACACACGGCTCCTCCTCTTGTTCAATGCAAGGTGAAATCTCTGGAGTGGAAACCGGAAGGCCTTTCAGTGGGAAAGAGAAGAGAAGAGAAGAGAAGAGAGCCGTGTTCTCCGGAGAGCCAGGCGATGCTGCGTGGGCAGTCGGGATAGCAGAGACCTCGCAGAGCTGCTAGGATCCCCTGCTATTGCAGCCACACTCACCTATGTGAGGATCTGCGGGAATCTGTCCCTCCTGGGAGCCTTGCGGAGGGACAGATTTCCTGTGCAGAAACCAGACGCTGCTCACGGGAAAGACCACGACAGGGCGTTCCTCCCCACACCTTGCAAAAGCTTGGAGCAGCCGTCTCCATCCCACGCCCTCCTGGGGGGACCGTGGGCAGACAGTAGTGATGGGGGGACTCATTGAGCAAAGGAGTGAGAAAGGGGGGTTGCCAGAGAAGTCAGGGTCTAAGCTGTCACAGGGACAAAGAAACTGTGGTCCACGCAGGAAGATATAAGAGGCCATCGGGGCTCTGCAGTGTTCCCAGCTCACCCTGCTTGAGTTTTAACTCTCATAAATCTTTAATCACAGAATCACAGAAAATGAGGGCTGGAAGGGAGCTCAGGAGGTCACATCTAGTCCAACCCCTGCTCCAAGCAGGACCAGCCCCAGCTACGTCATCCCAGCCAGGGCTCCATCCAGCCAGGCCTTAAAAACCTCCAAGGATGGAGACTTCACCACCTCTCTGGGGAGCCTGTCCCAGTGCTTCACCACCCTCCTCGTGCGGGTTTTCCTAATATCCAACCTCAACTTCCCTTGCTGCAGCTTTAGCCCATTGCTCCTTGTCCGTCATCTGCCCCCACTGAGACCAGCCCAGCTGCATCCTCTTTGCAGCCCCTGTGCAGGGAGGTGATGGCTGCTGTTCAATCCCCCTCGGTCTCCTCTTCTCCAGACTCAATCAGCCCAGTTCCCCCAGCCTCTCCTCACCAGTCCTGTCCCTCCCCCAGCCCCACAGCCATTTTAATTGTCCTCCACTGGACTCTCTCCAATGTGTCCACATCTTTTCTGTACTGGGGGGCCCACAGCTGGACACAGGACTCCAGATGTGGCCTCCCCAGGGCTGAATAGAGGGGCAGACTCACTGCCCAACATCTGTTGGCAATTTGCCCCTCCCCTGTTGGCCTCCACAGGGGGGTCCTCTCTCTCCTCCCCTTGCTCTGTCTGGGATTGAACGCCTGGCCCAGATGTGGAGAACGGCAGGGGCCTTTAGCATTCGGTTGCACAAAGCAGTGATTCTTAACCAAGGAGCTGTGGGTGCTTTTAAGGGTGCTGCACAAGGTTAGCATGGTGAGGTGCACAAACACCTTCATACGATTCATGAGACAAAGCCAGAGGCTTCAGATAGGAGCCCAGGGGGTCACAAACATGGTGCCCCGTTGTGGGCCTGGTCAGGCTCTCCGCAGAGCCAGGGCTTGCCTGGCAGAGCGGCGCCCGGTGCAGGCTGTGCGGCTGCCTGCAGCGAAAGCCACGGTCGTAACTCCACAGGCTTCAGCAGAGCAATGACAAGCTGCCAGCGTGGGCCGTGGGCCCGAGGGCAGGGCGTCTCTTCTGCCACCACCCAGCAGCCCTCTGGAGACGTACACGGACACCCAAGCCCCCTGCCATGGCCTGTCCCTTGATCTTCCCCCGCCTCCCCTCGCCACCTGCAAAATGGAAAGGGCAATGTCTCCTTCTGCCCCTGCCCCTTGAGGTCTTGCTGGAGGACGACACATCTCCTGACTAACGAGCATAGAGAGTCGGGGGTGGGGGGAGGTGGATAAGCCCATGGGGGCGAGGGGTTGGCACTAACCCCAACCGTTACCCAGAGGTGAGCGGTCCCCAAACGGGGCACATCTCAGGGGAAGGGAGCAAACGGGCTCAAGAGCTGGCACGAGGACAGGTGACAGGCAGGAGACTCCGCGGTGCCTTTTGGCACTCCCGCCTGAGCCAAGCCCACCAGGCTGGTCGGAGCCTGGCACCCGCAAACCCACGGCAGCCCCTTCCTGGGGGGCACAAGCAGCAGCCAGCCCCGCTGCCAGGCTGCAGTGCTCAGCTGTGCGGCTGCCCCCGCGGCCGTGGTGCTGGCGGGCTGCTGGGCTAAGAGGCAGGAAGGATGGAGGAGCCAGCCTGCTCAGAGCTGGCCAGGCCCCGCAGCCTCTCTCGCTCTGCAGCCGCGGGCTGAAGCTGGTTTCTCCCCTGCGAGGCCGAGGAGGAACAACTCAACTGTGGGCTCCGAAGCACCTGGCTCCTTTCAGCCACCTCGGCTCTGCTCCCTGTTTGTAGACAGCAGATAAGAGACCAGATCCGTGAGCTTTGGAAAGGCCAGGCCATACAGAAGGGCTTACTGCCTGGTGTGACCCCATGGTGCAGGGTAAGCTGGTCCCACTGATGTACCCCAGACGCTGTATACACCGGGTTTCTCCTCCGAAAGCAGTCTCCGACTGGAACGGCGGTGGCCCCCCGTTCCCTTCTCTTTGCCTGGTGTTTCAACAGGCTCGAGAGCGTTTCCACCTCTTGGCAAGCAGCCCTGCAGATGACCCTAGGCTCTTGCACCACTGGAAAAGGCCTGCGCAACCCTGTTGCCCCCAGCAAGGTTTCACAGCCAGAACAGGTCAGGATGAAGCTGTCCTTTCTGTGATGGGTACAAAGAAACAGACTCCAGCTACTTCTCCAAGCGGGGCTGAACAGCAGAAACAACTTATTTTTGCCCTTCGAGAGAGAAGCCGAGACTCGGAGTGCACAGGTCTCTGCCTAAGGCAGCTGTTTTCATCAGGATCGAATTATACCTTATCCCACTGCTTCTCAACTAGGCTGCCATGGCCCCCTTGGTGCCTTGAGATGCTTTCAAGGGTCTGCACATCAGCACTGCTAGGTGTGCAAACGATTCACAAAAGAAACTCCGAGATTTCAAATAGGACTCCATTGTTTGAAAAACATCCTGCCCTGTTGTGGGCTGAGAGCTTGGCAACACAAGAATTGCTGTAGTATTTTTCCATAGTCAAAAACCAAGTGAAAACTAGAAGCTGGTATTTTATGAGGGGGCCTCGAGTCTAATAAGGGGTGCCTTGATCCTAAAAAGGGTTGAAAAACACTGCCTTGCGCTCTCCTTGTTGAACCAGTTGAAACCCGGCTTCTGCTAAAACTCTGCAAAATGTCTAGCTGGAAAATTCTTTCCAAATGTAGGTTAAAAAGCTTTTTCCACATTGGTCAGCACACACAGATTGAGCTTTGTTCTGCTGGAACTGTTCTGAGCTGGGGCAAAGCCATATTAGAACCGCTTAAAGCTACAGGCCATATGTGAGGCTGAATTATTATTAATCAGCAGTGCAGCAGCCGGACTTGGGGCCTTCTGTGCTAGGTGGTTTACAAACACTGATTGAAAGACCAGGCCTCTGCCAAAGAGCTGATGATCCATGTCAGGAGGTCACACCTCATCCAACCCTCTGCTCCAAGCAGGACCAGCCCCAACTACATCACCCCAGCCAAGGCTTTGTCTGCCTGGGTCTTCAAAACCTCCAAGGATGGAGACTCCACCATGCCTTTTCTCTTCCATTTTGCTACCTGTCTTTGAGAGATCTTCTTGGACTAGCTGCGGCTCATTTAGAATGGGAGGAAAGGAGGAAAAAAGCAAAAAGCAAAGGCTGGGGGGAAGGGGACTGTCTGGGGGAAGAATTTATGTACCTTGAGCAACAGTGCAGGCTCAGATGACCCACTGGATTACCTCAAACTGATGGACCCTTGGCTACAGGCAGTTCAACAGAATCAAAAGGGTAAATGCAATAGCACCATTTATTGGTCCATAAAAGTCAAGATAACACACAAGCTTTTATGCCAAGTACACCCCACTGTCAGCAGCTTATGCAGAAGCAAAGAGAATTCACACAAGGTCGCCTTGATCTGTTGACAGTGATTTGCATTATTAATATAGCATCCCCTTTATGTAAAAAAAAAAAAATAAAAAAAAAAAAATCATACAATGATTATACCCTGAAAGGTCTTCTCTGCTGTCTCGCCTACTTTCTACAGCAGACCGAAGGAGAAGGGCGGTAGACAGGAATGTACATACAGTCACTTGATTGAGACTGAAGGCGAACCGTGGCCTCAATGACTGACAGTGATCACTAGGAGTGATATTTTCTAGCCCAGCGGCCAATGACAGGCCATATCCTGAGAGGATTTCAAGTACTCAAAAGCTCTCAGGACTCAGGCCAATTTTCTCCTGAAATAAGGCCTGCTCCCCCAGCATACAGTGTCATCTTTTTAACAAAAGGAGATTTTTTTTTGCCCTGAATTACATGACAATGGCTTCTTTAAGCCCCAAGAAGCACAGAGCACACTCCTCCCAGCCCCTGGTGCTTCCTGGCAGCCAGCTGTGATAAGTATTAGCAAGTACCCCCAGTTTTCAGCTTGTCTGCTCACAAGCTACTGGTCAGCTGCAGGAGGTCCCAACCCCACGGAAAGCCCATCGGAGACTTTCTTTCAGGACTCTGGCTCCTTGTGTGCCGAGTCGGAAGCCAGACAACCACAGCAGAGCAAGAAACCAAAGCAAAAGAAGCGCCACCCGACGCGCACCCCCGAGGAAACCTGCACTGGGCTGAGCAGGTCAGAGTCGCTTCGGTACTAGTGTTTTGCACGTGTGCTGAGCTTCCTGGCTTTCAGCATGCCGGCATCCTCATTCAAAGGCACCCAAAAGCTTACTGGCTTCGGTGGGAACCGGATCTGCGCTTAGCGCACTGACTCAAATGAAACTCCAGCCCTGGCTCTGCTGCTTCTCCCATGGGGACAGACAGCAGGGCCTGTGCAGAGCCCTCTGGCTTCAAAAGGGCTTGACAAAGCCACAGTCGTTGGCTCACGCTTGTGACTAGAGCCTGGACTTAGTGCAGCATAGCCAGCCAGGCGAGCGCCCACACGGGGTGGAAACAAGTGCTGTACATGAACACATATGCATGCTTTTTTCACCCTTACTCCATGACTTCAGCAGAGGTAAACAGAATGCACCAGTTTTATGCTTTTTACCAGCTCAGGGAAAGCATGGGATCCTGAAGGGAATCTATGTACATGCAGCCCCACAGGCAAGCAGGAGGTCTCCACATCCTTGGAGGGGGGGTTAGCGCTAGGGACACACGGCAGCAGCACTGCTAGCTGGAGAAAATGTTAAAAACAAACTCTATTGCCATTATTTTACATCATTCTGGTGTTTTCCCCTCCCCTATCCCAAAATCTCATTTCTGTATCCAGTCGTTAGAGCTTATGAGACTGATGAACTGGAACCAATTGCTCTTTTCTGAGAGACAAAACAGAACGATGCCTCTGTTGACTGAAAACCACTTTCTAATAAATGTTTGGTTTATAAATAAAGTGGCCTGGCACTTCACGCTGCCATCCATCCTGGCAGTGTTAGGCATGCCTACAGCACTTGATAAGCTTACAGAAAGCACAGTTAGTAGTATCAGCTCTGCTCTGGGCTGCCTCTAGCTGTCTGTTTTTCAAAAACCACCCAGTTCTCAGAGCTGGTCATGCAGTGCTCAGGTTTGACCAATTGTGGCCCTTGGGTCACATCTGCCTTTTTTTTTTTTTTTTGCCTTCAGTAAAAGTCCAGGGATTCGGGGAAAGCTCTGACTGCTCAAACAAAACACAAAAAAAAAAAAAAATGCCGGAAGGGTTTTTTTTAACAAGTGGAGTGGATGTTGTGTACTGCAGACTAACAGAAGCAGTGAGATCAGCAATGACTGGGAAAGTCTTCCAGGAGGAGCAACATACACACAAAATAAAAAGCCATCTTCTTCATCGAGGCGACCTCGCCGGGTGGGGAGAGGCCCCGAGAACAGACCACGTCTCTGCTCTACTCCTTTCTGCACCAGGCGAGTCCTTTCCCCCTAGTCAAAAGCTCAAGGGTCTACTTTTGCGTGGCAGGGAAGTCTGACCTTCTACTTACTACCATGCTGTACTTGTGTGATAACCGTTTGGCTGTGCTGGAGCCAAGGCGCCTACTGATGGCCCCCCAAGCCCCTCTCTCCACTCAAGCTACCAGGCATTCTCCAGTTTAACGTCCAGGAGCCCGGCCTCGATGTCCTGCAGCAGGCTGTGGGAGGTGTCAGCCTGGCCCTGCTCCGCACTATGAGTCCTCAGGTGGTCCTTGAGCGACTGCTTGTAGCGGAAGCTCTTCTCACACTCGGCACACTGATACGGCCTTTCCCCCGTGTGGATGCGCTGGTGCTTGAGGAGGTGGTGCTTGCGGATGAAGCTCTTGCCGCAGGCGGCACACTGGAAGGGGCGCTCCCCCGTGTGCAGGCGCTGGTGGTTGAGGAGGTGCTCCTTGCGCAGAAAGCCTTTCCCGCAGTCCGGGCACTTGTAAGGCCTCTCCCCGGTGTGGATCATCTGGTGGCGGAGCAGCCCCGAGTGGCCGTTGAAGTGCACACCGCACTCGGAGCACTGGTACGGCCGGTCCCTGGTGTGGTTCCGCTGGTGGAGCAGCAGGCTGAGCTTGAGGCTGAAGCTCTTCCCGCATTCTGGACACGGGTAGGGCGACTCGCCTGCGTGGGCCCGGGCGTGGGATGCGAGCTGGGATGGGTGGGGGAAGGTCTTCCCGCACTGCGGACACGTGGATGGCCTCTCTCCACTGACGATGCGGGCATGACTGCCCAAGTCGGCCGATGGAGTGAACGACTTCTCACCCTCTGGGCAGGGGGCAGGCGCAGTGCCCGCGTGGGCACTTTGGTGGGACAGGAAGGCATCCTCGCGGGAGAAGGATCTTCCGCATTCACTGCACAGGTACGGCGTCTCGTCTGCGTGGCTCCCTGGCTGGGCGGCAGCACTCTGGAACTGCCCGAACTCAGCTTTGCCTTGCGCGCACTCCCCTAGGCGACCGGCGGCCGGGGTCTGGCTCGAAAGGGGCTGCGGGTTCGAGCTGGGCTGATTCTCATGGCCGGCTTCCGGGAACACGTGTGCTTCCAGTCTCCCTGGTAAGGGCAGGGTTGGTTCCTGGTTCATAGGACCTTTCTCCTGAGGAGGCTTCTCGTGTTTGATCAAAATCCCATCATCAGCTAAAAGCGGAGGCAGGGAGCGGAGAATTTTGGCATTAGTCACAGCATGTCTCTGATACCAGCCCTATCCAAAAAACCCTTAATGTTTAAATATTCATTTCTATCTAGCTGAATAATAAAAAGTAGAGCAGTAAAACACAGATGAATGTTAC
The DNA here is from genome assembly GCF_001723895.1 of Crocodylus porosus. Lineage (NCBI taxonomy): Eukaryota > Metazoa > Chordata > Crocodylia > Crocodylidae > Crocodylus > Crocodylus porosus. Next base: position 528,243 of record NW_017728886.1, on the reverse strand, counting down.
AATGAGCCACTGCTGGTTCTTTTCTCACCAAAGCACCTTTAAAATAAAATTAACCGAGAATAGACTTTTGCAAGGATCTTGAGCCCAGCAGGAGAGGAAAACCGTCACACCACAGCCCAGCCCCTTACAATTCACAGAATCAGACAGACAATGAGGGTGGGAAGGGTCCTCAGGAGGTCACATCTGGTCCAATCCCCTGCTCAGAGCAGGACCAGCCCCAACTAAATCACCCCAGCCAAGGCTTTGTCTACCCAGGTCTTCAAAACCTCCAAGGATGGAGATTGCACCACCTCTCTGCGTAACCTCTTCCAGTGTTTCAGCACCCTCGAGAGTTTTTCCTAATATCCAGCCTCCACTTCCCTTGTTGCAGCTTGAGCCCATTGCTCCTTGTTCTGTCATCTGCCCCCACTGGGAACAGCCCAGCTCCATCCTCTTTGCAGCCCCCCTGCAAGGAGGTGAAGGCTGCTATTCAATCCCACCTCGGTCTTCTCTTCTCCAGACTAAATCAGCCCAGTTCCCTCAGCCTCTCCTCACCAGTCCTGTCCCCCAGCTATCCAACCATTTTTGTTGCCCTCTGCTGATCTCTCTCCAATGTGTCCACATCCTTCTGTCGTGGTGGGGTTCAAAACTGGACACAGGACTCCAGATACGGCCTCCCCAGCGCCAAATAAAGGGGAAGAATCACTGTCCTTGACCTACTAGCAGCGCTCCTACCAAGGCAGCCCAGGATGCTGTTAGCTTTCCCGGCAACAAGGGCACGCTGCTGGCTCATATCCACCTTAGTGTCCTCTGTAACTCCCAGGTCCTTTTCTGCAGAGCTGCTGCTGCTCCACACCATCCTGTGCCTCCTGGGCTTTCCAAGCTAACAAAGGACCCAAAGACAATTCCACTCCTAGACAAATCTGTCACAAGAGATGGGCACTCTTTTTCCAGAAAAAAAAAAAATACTGGTATATGCTTTGGTGTTCTCCTCCTGTCCCAGGCTGGGCAGCTGCGGTTTCTGGCCCTCAAACACTCTTCAAAGGGGCTCTCTTTCTTCTCCCGATAAGCATGTCCAGCAACTGCTCAGTCCCCTCTATCTTGCTGTTGAAGTCCAGCCTCTGGCTTGCAGTGGTGAGTGCCCTCCCTCCGGGATAACACTTCAACCCCCAAACACACAGAGAACTGGCAGGTGCTGCTCTGCCCAGGCCTCCTGGAAAGCACAGAGACCCCCTGTCTCAGGAAAGTAACCCTCAGGCAGTTCACTCTGTAGTCCTGCACTATCGCTGTCTTGTACTCACTGGTAGAAGTGCTTTTGTGAACGTCTGGTTCCTTTGAATGCCCTTGAGCCCGGACACTTAGCTCCTCCTCTCGTTTAATCCATGAGATAATCTCCGTGGTAGAAACAGAAGATTCTGTTCAGAGGAAAGAGGGCAGCATCAGCTTATCCACAGTCCCCTGAACGTGTTACTGAGTATCTGAGGGGAGACATGGAACCAGATCTCATACCTGGCTGGAGCAACCTCGCCCAGCTATACTGGTGTAAGTGAAGCACCTTACACAACAGTGGGGTGTGACTATTTCTTTGCTTGAGGACATGCATATTCTAACTGGATGCAGGTATGTTAACAGAGATCCAGAGGAAATGAAAAAAAATGAGGGGAAGGATCTGATTACTCCTAAGAATCAGGAGGAAGGAAGACTGGTGTGTGATCTTGATAATAAAGCTGCTCATAGACATGCCAGATGGACCTAGGCAGGAAGGTTTCCAAACACAAGCTGCATTTATTGTTTAACGGATTTTATACATTACCTGTGCTGGGCTGTGTACAGCTAGGATCCGGTGGGACAGGTAAGAAGTCATGATGAGCAACACCTGCAAGGAGGGTAACACCACCATCAGTTAGCGCACGCCGGGCTTGTGTCTCATTTCCCAAGGTCTGTCCGTCTTCCCCGTTCAGAACACCGCTCCTTGTGCTCTCTGGACCTGTTACTCACCTGCACTAGGTCCTGTGGGGACTTCTCTCACCTCCAAGTCCTGCTGCTCCCTGATGTGGGGCTCTTCCCCTGGTTCAATCCGTGATAAAATGTCAGGCTTGGAGACTGTGTGGTCTGTTGAGGGAGAAAGGCATTGAAGCTGAAGTAACTAAGTACCGTGATGTAAAGTGCCTGTTTCAAATCAAAAACCTTGGCAAGTGACAGGTCACTGGCACAGATGCAAATGAGGATGGGGCAGACCTAGAGGCTGTGGTCCTGGGAGGTGGTGGAGGTGGGGGGGGTTCTCTTCATCTAACCTCAAAGTGGCAGACGGTTGAGCTGTCCTCTCTGTCACACCCAAGCATGCCCTCTGCTGCTGTGGGCTCATTAAAACCTGGTATTTCTGTTCCTCAGGAAATTTGAGAATTAAACCCCCCCCTCCCCAACTAAAGCAGCTCTGCTGTGTGGGGATAAAAAGTAGAAGGGGCAGGATTTGCAGCATGTGGGATTTCCTACTTCAATCACAAATCACTGGATATCTCTGTTTGCAAAATGTCTACATGAAATAGTGCTTGGGGGCCCAAAATCCCAGCCATGGCTCACAAGTCTTCTGGGCTCTCAGACCCTGTGAGCTCAGGGCTTGCATCAGAGCTCTCAGGACTGTCAGGTTCCTTGTTGCACAGCCCAGAGTTGGCAATCTCGGGATGCTACAAACCCCGGACCTGCCAGCCGGCTGGAAGAAATGCAGCCTGGTTTCCAAAAATATGCTACTGGTCGTTACTGTAGGGCACTTCTCCACTCCGGAGTGGCACCTTGATGGAAAAAAGCAGCACCAGGCATAGTTTCATAGTTTCTAGCATGAGCTGTCCTGTCCACTCACGAAGGAAGCTCTGTGAGTATGTCAACAATACCCCAAGATTAGCAATGTTCAAGGTGCCCGACTGATCTTAACAAAAGGGAAGAGGTCGATCTCCTATATTTGGACTTTAAAAAAGCCTTTGACCTGGTGTCCCAGGATGTCTTCATGGAAAAACTGCAGCCTCGACTACCCCACAGTCCGATGGCTGAGAAACTGGGTCCGAGGTCAGACCCAGAGTGGTAGTTGACGAAACTAGAATCACCATGGCACTCGGTGACTACTGGTGCCCCTCAAGGCTCCACCCTTGGACCTGTACTCTTTAATGTCTTCATAAACGACCTGGACACTGGTGTCAAAAGCAGACTGGCTAAGTTTGCCAACAACACCAAACTTCAGGGAAAACTGTCCACACTTGAGGATAGGCTGGTGATCCAGGCCGACCTCGATAGGCTTGCAAGGTGGGCATATGAAAATCAGACGGCATTCAATACGGAGAAATGCAAGGTGCTCCACCTCGGGAATAAAAACCCGCAGCACACTTACAGGCTCAGCAATGCTACACTTGCTAGCACCATGACCAAAAGAGACTTGGGGGTCATAATTGACCACAAGATGAATATAAGCCACCAATGTGATACCACAGCTGGCAATAAAACTCTGGCTTGCATCTACTGATGCATCTCGAGCAAGACCCAGGATGTCATCCTCCCACTGTACTCGGCCTTGCTAAGGACACCCCTGGAGTACTGCATCCAATTCTGGGCTCCACAATTCAGGAAGGACGTGGGGAAGCTTGAAAGAGTCCAAAGGAGAGCCACACGCATGATCACACGGCAAGAAAACAGGCCTTATGAAGAGAGGCTGCAAGCTATGGGACCCTTCAGCTTAGAGAAGCACAGGCTCGGGGGGAGATCTGGTGGCAGCCTATAAGTACGTAAGGGGTGTACATCAGGATCTGAGGGAACACCTGCTCACCAGAGCACCTTAGGGGTTGACAAGGTCCAACGGTCACAAACTTCTGCAAGACCATTTTAGGCTGGACATAAGGAAAAACTTCTTTACTGTTCGAGCCCCCAAGGCCTGGAACAGACTCCCCCACCAAGAGGCGGTGCAAGGACCTATTCTGGACACTTTCAAGAAACTTTTGGACGCTTATCTTGCTGGGATCCTTTGACCCTGACTTCCTGCCCTTGGGCAGGAGGCTGGACCTGATGATCTTACGAGGTCCCTTCCAGCCCTAATGTCTATGAATCAACACAGACACTGAGAGGCTCATCTAAGTACCAGTCCTGAAACCTGCTGTGCTCAGGCTTCCTTGGTTCTGCCAGCACACTCTGACTATACTCTTTACCATATAAAGGGAAATTCAAGCAATAATGGGAAAGAGGGTTTCTGTCACTGGAAAGTTTCTGGAGGAATGACCTAACAATTGCTTTCTCCAGACATGCTGACACTCTTGGGTTTGCTTTCCTCAACAGTGCCACCATCCATCTCCCTCTCTCCCTGAGATCAGCAGGTCCACAGTTATGGGAGAACCTTCTGCACATAGACTAGCGGGGCTCGAAGGGACCTTGAGGGACCCTGGTTCTCTGATGAGCCCGTCAGTGTCTGTGTTGACTCTTTTAGACTAGTCAGATGCCTTGGACACTGCTAACCTTAGCATACTCTTGATGCAGAGCTTGCAAGGCTGGAAGTAGGGTGTGCAGTCCCTGACCACCCCAGACAGACACCTGCCCTGCCTCTGCTCGAAAGCCTCCATGGAGGGAGGCTCCACGGCTTCCCCAGGCAGCTTGAGCCACTGTCTTGTGGCTCTTAGTTGAGAAGGGTTTCCCTGAGATTTAATCTAAATCTGCTTTGCTGCAATTTAGATCCACTGCTTTGTGTCCTGCCCTCTGCAGTGAGGCAGAGCTGTTGTCTTCCCTTTTCTTTATGGCAGCCTTTCAAGTATTTGAAAAGTGCTGTCACATCTCCCTCAAACTACTTTTCTCCAGACTAAACATGCCCGGCTCACTCCACCTTTCCCTGTACGGCTGCATTCCAACCCCTTCATTATTTTTGTCAGTCGCCTCTGGATCCTCTCTGGTTCCTCCACATCCTTCTTGAACAGCAGAGCCCAGAACTGCACACAGTGCTCCAGCTGAGGCCTAGCCAGTGCCGAGTAGGCTGGCACTATCACCTCCCGTGTCTTACAAGCTGTACTTCTGTTAATGCAACCCACAGGTCCATTTTCCTTTTTGGAAGAACATCACATTTTGGACTGAGACTGAGTCTCCAGTCCACCATAACCCACAGATCCTTCTCAGCAGTGTGACTGCCAAGCCAGTTGTTCCCCCTTCTGCATGTGTGCATTTGGTTTTCCTTCCCAAATATGGCACTTTACACTTCTCTTGGCTAGCGTTCATTCTGTTGTCTGCAATACAGTCCTCTAAGATAACAAGATCCTTTTGAACCCTGATCCTCTCCTCCAAAACGTCTGCAACCCTGTCCCAGTTCTGCGTCATTGGAAGATTTCTATTTCTGCATCCGAGTCATTAATAAACCTGTTAAATGGCACCAGGTGCCTTTGGAAGCTGCTGGAGATCTCCTGACATTGTGACACTGTCCATTTATAGTGACTCTCTGGTGGCGGGTGTTCAGCCAGTTACACAGACACCATACAGCAATTCTCTCAAAGCCACATTTCTCTAATGCACTTGTGAGAATGTCAGCTGGGGGCAACACACACACATCCACACATACATGTGTGTATATTTACACGTACATGCGTGTATACATGTGTATATATATCCATATATATGCATGTGTGTAAATATAATTACACATGCATTTATATGTATATGTGTGTATTTACATGTATATGTATATGTGTGTATTTACATGTATATATATGTATGTATATATTTACACACACGTGTGTGTATATATATATATATATATATATTTTTACAAATACTTATGGGTTTTCCACTATAACACAAACAGAAGCCTTGAGACAGCTTTTAACACAGGAGGTGCTGCAACCCCATCGCTCCATTGGACAGTGAGATGTTTGGATGTGGCCTGAGCTTACATTGACATGATCATCTCGCTACTAGGAACCACGGGACGGAGGGCGTGGGAGCACCCATTTGTATTCTGCGGTAGACCTGCTCTAGCCGGGGCTTTGGGAGAGAAAGCAAGAGGGGGTTGATAACACCCACGAGCCAGAGGAAGTGCCAGGACCGGCAACTACAAACCCCAGTCTAAGAAGTGAAAGCTGTTCTTTACCTACTGAGATTGAGGGCTCATAGCTGCCCTTCAGCGTGTTCTTGTACAGCTCTTTCTGCCAGTCTTCTAAGTTCTCCCACTTCTCCCGGGGAAACTGGACCGAGGCTTCATCGAACGCCACCGGGACCTGAAACCAGAAGTGTCACACACTCGAGGCCTCCTGCTGAGACTGCTTCCTGACACCCACTACCTTTTCCCCCTATCTTACAACAAACAAAGGGCCAGAACTTGCAGAACTGAGCTCTGGATGACTGCCTGGTGGCTCGTATTAAGTGAGAGGGTGGGTCTCAGCCCCCTGCTTCCACGCCAGAGTAACAACTATCATCCTCAGCCTCTCACCATGAATCTGTGAGGAGAACAAGGATAAAACTGGTCTGGAAAATGTACTACCAAGGAGGGATTTCCAGACCAGGTACAGGATGCAGGACACTGGTCACCTGAGTCTGGAGACCGAATGAATCATTTCTCCGTGCAAAAAACTTATGTTGCAGAAGCTGCAAAGGCGATTTCAAAGCAAGGCACGTTAGAGCAAAGTCCTTGATTTGAGATAGCAGCAGTGTGTGGGGTTTGGCCTTAAGAGTCCAAGAGGACTTTTATGCACCTGTGGTTTAAGGCCTCTGCTTATAAGCGCCAGTGGCTAGACAGCAATGACCCCTCTGTTCCCAGAGCTTCTGCCCAGAGGTGGGTAAGTGCAGAGGGCTCACACCTAAGCCAGCATGGCTGGCAATCACTTCACTCCAGACCAGCTGCGAAGCAACGGTGACACAGTGGGACCTCGACCCCCTCTGATTCAGGGCCCGCCACATTCACACTCGGGTCAGAGCTGCGATACTGGCACCTTTGGGTCTTCTCCCTTGCTGGCAGGGGGGACTCTCACGACCCAGAAGTTCCTGCTCCGCAGCAGGCTCTCCATGCTCTCCAGCCTCCTCTGCAGCTGCCCGTACTCCTGGATCAGGGTGCCCAGCACGGCCCACTTGCCCTCCAGCTGGTTCCCAAACTCCACCATGGTCTTCTCGCAATCCACCACCCTCTTCTCCGTCACGCCCGAGCGCCGCTCCAGGTTCAGCAGCCGCGCGGCGTGCGCCTCCACCTTGCGCTCCACCGCCTGCACTGCCGCCACCACGGTCCACAGGGAGATGGCGGCCGTCTGCAGCTGGGCATCCTTCACGAAGCTCACCTCGGGCATGCCGGGAGCTTGCAGCTCGGCCTCCCACTCCGAGGCCTGTCGGCAAAGGGAAGGGGGGCTGGGATCGGGGCCCTGGGCTGAGGGGTTTGGGGCGGAGGCTGGCAGCAGGCCCCTGGGCTCGGAGGTTTACACTGGTCAGGGCTGGAGGAAGGCCCCAGGCCCGGGGGCTGACACAACTTGAGCAGGGAGGCTGGCGTGAGGCCCCCGCACCTGGGGGCTGATGCTGTTCGAGTGAGCAGGCCCCAAGAGCTGGAAGGGGGCTGATACTATTTGGGCAGGGAGGTGAGGATGAGGCTCCTGGAGCTGGGGGGAGGCTGGGACGAGACCCCCGCCCCGGGGCTGATATTCCTGGAGCGAGGAGGCTGGGATAAAGCCCCCAGCTCTGGGGGGCTGATGCTACCCGAGTGGGGAGGCCGGGAGGAGGCCCTCAGACGCGGGGTGAGACTACTCGAGCAGGGAGGCTGGGCTGAGGCCCCCAGAACCGGGCTGAGGCTGGGACGAGAGCCCCGTGCTGGGGGGCTGGTCTTACCCGAGTGGGGGGCCCCCACCCCGGGGCTGGTCCTGCCCGAGCGGCGAGGCCGGGGCAAGGGCCCCGGAGCCGGGCACTGCTCGGGTGGGGAGGCTCGCAGCCCGGGGGCTGGTCTCATCCGAGCAGGGCGGCTGGGGGGAGGCCCCCGGGGTCGGAGCAGAGGCCGGGGGGAGGCCCCCACCCCCGGGGCCCGTCCTACCCGAGCGGG
>NW_017728886.1:515829-519599 GCF_001723895.1 Crocodylus porosus | reverse complement strand
CTACGGGGAGAGGCGACGGGACCTGAACCTGTCCAGCCTCCACAAGAGAAGGCTGAGGGGGGTCTAGTGGCCTGTTACGAACTAGTCAGGGGGGACCAGCAGGCACCGGGGGAGTCCCTGTTCCCCCGGGCACCTCCCAGGATAACAAGGAATAGCGGCCACAAATTGTTAGAGACGGTTCAGGCTGGGCATCAGGAGACGTTACTTTACAGTGAGGGCTGCCAGGCTCTGAAATGGGCTCCTGAGGGAGGTGGTGCTCTCCCCCACCTCGGGGGTCTTCAAGAGGAGGTTGGATAGAGATCTGGCTGGGGTGTTACGATCCCAGCACTTGTTCCTGCCTGGGGCAGAGGGTTGGCCTTGATGATCTGTTCAGGGCCCTTCTTGTCCTTGAAACTATGAGGCCCAGGACCCTCAGCCTCTCCTCGTATGGCTTGCCTTGCAAGTCCCTGATCATACGGGTGGCTCTTTTCTGGACCCTCTCAAGTTTTTCCATGTCCTTATTGAAGTGCGGCACCCAGAACTGGACACAGTCCTCCAGCTGCGGTCTCACTCTGTAGAGTACAGCGGGAGGATCACTCCCTTAGTTTTACATGAGATGCATCACTTGATGCAGGCCAGCGTGGTGTTTGCCCTGCTGACCACCGCATCGTACGGACAGCTCATATTCAAGCAATGGTCAAGCACTACCCCTAGGTCCCTTTCGGCCATGGCACAAGTCAAGCTGTCACCACTGAGCCTGTGTGTATGTTGTGGGTTGCTTCTCCCCAGACGGATTACCTTGCACTTGGAAGTGTTAAACTTCATCTGGTTTCAGTCTGCCCAACTCTAGTCTGTCCAGGTCCACCTGTATTAGCAACCAGTCTTCTGGTGTGGCCACACTGCCCCATAACTTGGTGTCATCTGCGAACTTAACCAGTGAGCTTTTCACTCCCCCATCCTAATCATTGATAAAGATGTTGAAAAGCACTGGTCCAAGCACGGACCCCGGGGGACACCACTGGCCACTTCGTGCCAGGACGACACAGATCCGTTCGTGAGGACTCTCTGGGTCCTACCCTGGAGCCAGTTTCCCACCCACTGAACCGAGCAGCTGAGCCCGCAATCTTCCAGGTTTCCTACAAAGATATCATGGGGCTCTAGATCAAAAGCCTTTTGGAAGCCTAGGTATATAAAGTTTACCTCGTCTCACTTGTGAGAGACCTGGTCGTAGAAGGAGATGTGATTGGTAAGACAAAAAGCCATGCTGGCTGTTCAGGATCTTACCTGCTGCCAGTGTATCAGATATAGGTTCTTTAATAAGCTTTTCCAGGATTTTCCCTGGGATGGAGGTTAGGCTGACTGGCCTACAGTTGCCTGGGTCCTCCTTCTTCCCCTTCTTGAAGATGGGCACAATGTTGGCCCTCTTCCAGTCATCAGGGATTTCCCCTGTGCGCCACAGTTTCTGAAAGAGCTTTGCCAGGGGTCCTGCAATGGCCTCAGCCAGCTCCATCGGCACTCTTGAATGAAGTCCATCTGGTCCCGCTGGCTTACAAATGTTTAGCTTTTCCAATTGGTATTGCACCCGCAGTGGGGAGGTCTGCCATTCCCAGCTGCCATGCGGTCCAGGTCTTGGGGGCACTGGGGTCCTGTCCTGATCCAGGGCTGGGGGCACTGGGGTCCTGTCCCAGTCCAGGGCTGGGGTGCACTGGGGTCCTGTCCTGGTCCGGTCCGAGCAGTGGGTGTGGGAACAAGCCAGGTCAGAAGCTAGGGAGGTGACGGGGAACCTGAGTTTGGGGGACAAGGGAAGAGAAAACAGGGATGGGAGTGAGGGTGACGGGGCTCGAACGAGTGCTACAAGGGGGCCTGAGCTGAGCCAGGAAGCTGGAGGGTTGGGCAGAGCACGGAGCCAGAGGCCGAGCTGGGAGACCAGGCAGAGCACAGGATGCGGGTATACGCTGAGGTAGGAAGCTGCAGGGAGCGTGGAGTCAGAGGGCGCTCGGGTCAAGGAGCCAGGAGACAAAGCGGTGAGCAAGGAGAGGCACGGACAGCTTCTGAATCAGCTCTTCTTAGACCTTCATGGCTGGAGGCTGCACGTGGAAGAGGAATGGGAAAAGCCCTAGTCCGACCCGGCTCACTCTCCCTGTCAGCATCAGCTCTGCCACTGTGCTATGCACAAAACAGGCCAGCAGCACGGCAGAAGAAACGACTGTGATCAGTGCAATATCAAACCTTTAAAAAAGGAGAGGGAGTTGCTAACACCTGTGGGATGAAGAGTTTAGAAGGAACCAGACACCCGATAATGAGCTCAATGGACACCATCACTGCTGCTTTTCCTGGGCCCTTGGTTTTTAATTTAGGGTAAAAACATCAGAACTGCTGTTCCCCATAGGTGCACCTGGCCTGTGATCAAGATGCTCGAGAAGGCTAGATTGTGGTTGGTGAATCTGAGAAAGAGGTACACTTCATTCTGATGGCTACAGGCCTAATGAAACAGTATCTTTTGGTTCGTTTTTGCCTAGTTTGTTGTGTTTTTTGTACCAAATGTGTGATACAGCACATTAATGCTATATGCATTTCAGTAAAGTTGTATTAGTTTTTGCTTTCATCTTTAAATAATATAGACCTAGGCCCCTAGTGTATTAATAAAACTTCTAGTTTCTTTTTAACTGGGGAAAAATATATTTTGCGGAGTATGTGATGATGTATTTTATTATCTGCACTGCGATTTCAACTCCCTGGATCTGCCCGATGCATGGAGTGGGTCCCCTGTTTGGTGTGTGTTACCCGGCAGGGTGCCATCCATGACCAGAGATAATAGCACAGCAAATAATGAGTCATAAGCAGTATGGGGTGCTTCAGTTTATAGACATACATGAGTTGCTTTACTGCATAATGCAAGAGGCAAGAATTGTTGATACCTTGTACTGGGCCAGCTGCACGGGGGGGATAGACTTAGGATGCAGACCATTTTAATGGCTGGACAGGTTGCAGGCAGACAGATGTCCCAGCTCTTTGTCATGCTCCAAGTGCCAAGACGTTGCTGTGACCAAGGGTAGTCGCAGCTGACCCAGTTCCAGAGTTGACGTCTGTTTCCAGCCTTAGACAAGCTTTGGGGTGTGTCAGAGGGCCCTTCTTTGGGTCTCGTTGTATAATGCCCTTTTAGTCCCAGTGTGTTCCTTGTTGCTTATGTTTGAGCAAACAGCAGTTAGTCAACTGCCTAATTAGTGCATAGGAGCACCCTCTACTTTATATCATTATACTTCCTTTAACGGCATCATTTGACTGATTAGGGGCGGCCCTGATGTGAGTAAGTCCCCTCCATTTCAAGGCTGCTGTTAGAGGTAAATAGCACTCCGTGAAGTAATATAAGGAGACATAATGGGTGCATCTACACGAGATGCTAAAAGTGCAGCAGATTAATTCTACTGCGCATTAGAGCATCATGGCAAAAGCCATGCTAATGTGCAGTAGAATTAGTCTACTGCGCATTAGTGTTACCTAAAAGGTGTACTCTGGTGCTACTGTGCAGTAGTGCCGATTACTGCACATTAGGTTAGTACCTGTTATTACAGGTGCTAAACTTAATGTGCTGTAACTATGGCTCATTAATGCACATATAGATGCACCCAGTGTGATGTGAAGTGTTCAGTGCAGGCTGTTCCGGTAGTTCAGAGGTGGCTGATCTGTAGCTTGCAGCCTGTGTGTGTGACACATGGCAGATTGGGGATGGGATAGGCAGCATAATGGCAGATACAGCAAGGAGCAGAAAGTATCAGATGGGGCACGAGCAT
>NW_017728886.1:509276-515029 GCF_001723895.1 Crocodylus porosus | reverse complement strand
AGGACCCCCACTACCTCCATGTCTTTTCTTATCAATAGAGTCAAGGATGACATATGGGATCCCAGCACCCAGTGTCTTTGAAGCCTGCTACTGTCCACGAAAGAACTTTCCTGAAATAAACCCAGCTGCAAGCTGCAGAAATGTCTCTGTACACCATTGTGGCTGCGATTCAAGCCATGGAGAGGAAGGTTGAGTCTTACGCCAAATGGTTGCTGAGTCTGGATGGGAGAACAGGAGTGGCTGAGAAGAAGATATCGGAGCGTGAGAAAATGGAGATGGAGTTTGGTAACCAGCTGGCTACGCTGGGAGCTGTGATCCAGGAGAATCATCTTGCAGAGGAGGCCGGAGAACGTGGAGAGCCTGCTGAAGAACGGGAACTTCTGGATCCTGTGGCTCCCCCCAGGGGCCAAGGGGGAAGTCCCCAAGGTAAGGAGATCCCATCCCTGAGAAGGAGCTGGTCAGAGGCTGTGGGGCTTCTCGGAGGAGAGGAGAGGGGAGGGGAGGGGAGGGGAGGGAAGGGATGGTGCAACGGGCACAGAGACAGCAAGGGCTTGGGCTGTTTCCTGCCTATCAGTTTGGTGCCCATGTGTTTTCTGTGGCTGAATTTCAGACCACATGTTGGGTCTGACACTTCTTAGTCCTCTCTTCTACCTCCTTTTTTTTCTTTCCATTTCCTTTTCCTTTCACCGCATTGTCTTTTTTCTGTATCTCTTTCCTGTGTCATTCAGTTCTTCTGTGAGCTACTGGTTAGTTTCCTGCAGGCGAGGACAGGATGGAGAAATGCTGGAGAACTCTGCTGGGATCACACTAAGACAAGCGACTCATTTCAATAGCATTTAAGCAGTAAATGCAAGTCCCTCCTTCTGATGGCTGATTATCTGCTTTTAATCTAGCACAAAAGCAAGGTATGTCAGTGTTTGAATAGAAGATGCTTGTGATTGCAGGTGCCTGAGACGTTTGATGATGTCTCAGTGTATTTCGGTAAGCAAGAGTGGGAGAGATTGGCAGAAGGAGCTGTACAAGAATGTGATGAAGGGGAATTTTGAGACCTTGCTCTCTCTAGGTAAGGATCTCTTTTTTTATTATTATGTGTTCACTAGATTATTAGACTTGTAATTTTCTGCATCTGAAGTGTATTTTCAAATCCCTTTAGCTTTTGGTAGATCGGTGTGTACACGTTTTCAAGTCTTTGTCATGTGTCCTGTCCACCCATCCTCTTATCTAAAAAGACATTGAGATACAGATGGTCATTTTGGTCTTTCCCTCGTTGTGCTTTGGATAAGGGCTCTGTTTGCTTATGCACTTAGAGTCCATCCCTCTTTCACCTATTATTGGTCTTGCATGGAGTAAAATACAACTGATTCAGGTGTTTTCTGCTAGTTACCCTTCACTAATTTTCTTTTCACACCTGTGACAGGTAATTTGTGTTTGTGTATTGGTTCTGTTCATTGACTTGCAGGCTTTGTGGTCACTTGTTCATTGCAGTGTTGTCTCAAGAAATAATTTTAAATAGATTTCAAGAAATGGTAAGCTCCCTAGAGCTATGGGGAATGATAACTGCCTTCTGAGGCTGGAGCCCGGCTAGCCCTGAAGTCTGAACTTGAAAACGTACTGCCTGGGTTTTTTTCGGCTTCAGTATCTTTTGTTGAAGTCAGCTAAAGAAGCTGCCGTACTTTGCATCTGATCCTAAGAGTGCAACAGCAGTGCCACAAGGAAATAGGCACCCCTCCCTCACAAATATATATGTGAGCATGCACATGTTGTATATGCTAGATTTAAATGGAGAACTGACATGCAGCTGTCTGAAATCCTTCCCCAAGCATCGTTCTCACTGGGTTGCCTCTAGTCATGTGAGTTGTCATCCCTATGTCTAATAGAAGGGAGAAAACTAGTAAGTCCAGAGTAGGTGTGTCAAAGATATTACCCATAGGCTGGCTCTAGGCTGTGTAGCCCCATTTTCCAGCCTCCAGGTGCTGCCCCTTGGTCCACAGTCAGCTCATACGCAGCATGTGGTATACACTAGCCCAGCTCCACATGCAGGACCTGGGACATATGCAACCCCCCTTTCCCCAGTTGTTCCGGGAGGTGCGCTGTGTGCAGCATGGGTCCCTGACCAGCTTGTGGGGGGTGTGTGCAGCATGGGTCCAGGACTGGCTGGTGGGGAGGGGGCATAGGAGAGAAGAGGGGTGCAGTTTCATGGACCTGATATGGTTTGTAGGGCCAGCCACGTGCTATTAATCTGGCCGATGGACTGACCCCTTATGACATGCCTGGCTCACGGGAGCAGATTAATTTGATATGCTAGAGGTTTGCTGCTAGTCTTTATCAGCTCCGCAACAGAGGAGCTAAAGGGAGCCTGTCATTCTCCACGCTTCTTGCTCCAAACTAGGTGTGTCCTTGACAAGGACTCTGGCCTTTCTGCAGGATTACAAGTAGGGGAGTAGATTCACAGCCTGTCTCTAAACAGGGGCATTGAGTCCCTTCTGTGTTAAAGGTCCTGAAACATCAGCAAGAAGGGCAGCTCCTTATCCACCCTAAGTTCTGCTACTAGAAATGTTCTTATCGGTCTGTTTAGCTCTTTGTGTCATTATTGCCTCTGGCAGTAACCATAATAGTTTAATACAGTGTTTGTGCAGTGCCCTAAGAACTTGCACAGGTGAATACTATAGAAAGACAAGCTATTCGTATTTACATTTATTTGTAACGATACCCAATACGCGTTGGTAAACCCTGCTGTCCCTGGATATCTGTTTCCGTGCTTAGACTACACGGTGTCCAGACCTGACATTTTGTCTTGGATGGAGTGAGGGGAAGAGCCGTGCATCAGAGATCATCAGGATCTGAAGGAAAGAGAAAATCCCTAGCTTTTCTTTTGTTGGTGACTGTGTTGAGGTGTATGAAGGGATTTGTCTTTAGACTAAGCTAATTCATACATTCACAGGGTCTTTGCTCCAATTGCTTATATCTTTGAGCCATGCTGGAATCTCACTCCTCTATTATGGTCCTTATTTATGTGAGAACGTTGTATAGATTCAACTAAATTGGTTTCTGAACCAGTTTGAGTAAATCAGTACAGCTTTCTGATAAATCATGGTCTTAGTGGGTCTTGCTTTGGATTATCAGTGTAGTGGGGGCTGTTCTGCTTTAGTTCTGTTTAAAAGCAGACTATACTGGCTACTCTGAATCCATGTCAAGGTTCTTGAAATTGGGGCTGTGGTAGCATTTTCTCCTGCTTGGTCCTATATTGCTCTTGGATGTCTTGCCTTCAGGTCATGTTGTTTAACCACACTTTGTTCCTGTAATGTGAGTGCATCAGTAGCTAGTAGGATCCTGATCTTAAAAGAATGTGTAATACAATCAGTGAAGCAGTTTCCTGCTACTGATAAGCTAGGTGGGGATATTTACTTACTTCCATTGTGTAGTTACACATCTACTCAAGTGTTGCAGGTACTTTATGGAGCATGAAAAAGCACTTTCTCAGCCCTTAGTGGTCTCAGTTTGGATGCAGTGTTAGGCTACAGAGCATAACCGCACAAGAGGAAGGCAGGGAAGGGAGCGGGAGATGGTGATGATTATCTTGGACTCTTTTGTTGACTGTACAACATCTCTGATAAAGATGAGCTTGCAGGAGAGACTCTGATAATGTTCTTAGTGGTTGAGCTAAGATAGATAGCTGAACGAACCAGAGGAGGGTGGACTCAGTGGCTCTGTTCATAGTAGACAAAACCTTCAAGGATGAAACTTCAACACTGGGCTTATTTAATCTGGAGAAGAGAAGACCGAGGGGGGATTTAATAGCAGCCTTCATCTCCCTACAGGGGGGCTGCAAAGAGGATGGCGCTGGGCCGGGGGCAGATGACAGGACAAGGAGCAATGGGCTCCAGCTGCAGCAAGGGAAGTTTATTTTAGGTATTAGGACGAACATTCTCGCTAGGAGGGTGGTGAAGCACTGGAACAGGTCACCCTGAGAGGTGGTGGGATCTCCATCCTTGGAGGCGTTTAAGACCCGGGCAGACAGAGCCTTGTCTGGGATGATGTAGTTGGGGCTGGTCCTGCTTTGAGGAGGGGGTCGGACTAGATGTGACCTCCTGAAGTTTGTCTAAAATGTCCAGTAGATAGATGACTTGCTGGGATCCTGTGACTTGCTGGGATCCTGTGATCCCGGCTGACTTCCTGCCCTTTGGGCAGGGGGCTGGACTCGATGATCTCCCGAGGTCCCTTCCAGCCCTGATGTCTATGAAATCTATGAAATAACAGAACTCTCTTCTCCCAAGAACAGATCCTCCCATTCCCACTCCTGACGTGTTAGCCCAGCTTGGACAAGAGGAAGAGCTGTGCATTGGGGAACTGCAGGAGTTGGGAGAGAGAGAGATCCCTGCACATCCCACTTCAGGTGAATGTAAATAATATGTCAGAACCAAGGAGAAGTGTGTGTGTGTGCGTGTGTGCGCACATGCACATGCATGTACACGCACTGTGGTTGTCTAACTGAATCACTGAGCTCCACTGGTTCTGTCCCCTTGTATCTAACCAACCCTTGTCTTGTCTCCATGGCAGATGTAAGTCACTTTGACTATGGGCTGTGTATCCCTCACCTCACACCTTCCTTTTCTGAGCATTCAGATGGAACCCAGAAGCAGAATTGTTTCCCTCCTCTTCCCTCCAGTGAAGGCACCAGGGGTATAGGTTTTTCACATGCTGGAGAGGAGACAGGACCCCAAGCTAATCAGCTTAGAGGTAACTTATTGTTCTCACTGTGCTCTCTAGATGAGGTGTGATAGGTTTCCCTCATTCCCAGGCTGACACTGTCGTTGTGTGGCATTACATGGATTTATTGAGTTTAAGAACCTACAGTATATTGCATACTGTCTCCATCTCACAATGCTTGAATCTGGAGAATGGGATCAGCTGTTCAGAAATATTTTCAAGCAGCAGATCTACAATTCATGTCTCTGCAAACTTGTTTTCTCCTGCTAACCAGACTTAACAAAGGCCACATATCTGCCTCTGCTTTCATTACTGGCATTTCCTTTCCAAAAGGTATTTGTAAATTAGGTAATCCTGGGGACTGACTTTGATCACATAGGAATGAGGAGGGTGGCTTCTTAATGATATGCACAGATGCTGGAGACTGGAGGGGGCAGCTGAGGATCTTGGATCTGCAGTCACTGAGATTGGTTAAAGTCACCTTTACCTGAGGTTTAAATACTCTGATCACAGGCTGAACCCAGGCTGTTTGTTGGTATGCAGCCTTCCAGCCAGTATTGGTGTTCGCTGGGGCAGAGAATATCCCTGTTCATGTAGCACCTGGTACAAAAGGGGCCCCAATCCCTGCTTGGGGTTTCTAAGCTTGACTGTAATAAAGGTAATCTGCTTTTTCAAAATTGAGCTTCCTGTCGTGTAGGAATATCTTGCTCTTGCAGGGTTTTAGTACAGCCCAGGCATATGAAAGCATCATTTGGATTCTTTTTCTGTTCTAGCACATAATGGGATTAAGATTAAAATGGAAGAGCTGTGTCCACGCTCTGTTTTTGGAAACCTGGAACTGCCCTGGATGTTAGCAAGGAGGGAGGAGGAGGACATTCTTCAGAGCCCTGTTCTGGAGACAGGTTGTGACAGCTGGGGCCAACAGAGGAGCCAGGAGGGGACTACATCAGGACAGTTGTCCCTGCAGAATAGGAGCACCCTTGGCATCCAGAGCAGATCTGTTCCCCTGCGGAGTCACTTGAGGGAGAAACTGTTCCAGTGCAGAG
>NW_017728886.1:485609-508901 GCF_001723895.1 Crocodylus porosus | reverse complement strand
CCAGCAAGCCGAGCTCACCACCCACCACTGCAGCCACACCAGCTAGCAGGCCCCAGCCAGGGCGCAGCTGCAGCCTGGAGCTTGGCTTCCTGCTCCTGGAGAGGAGTCACGCCAAGGGTAAGGCTGCTGGGTGCTGTGCAAGGTAAGCTTGGCCTGCCAGTTGGGGCTGATGAGGCATCAGATGAGTTGCAGAGGGGAGACACCCTGTAAATGCCAGCAGGCGTGACAGTCGCTGCTGTTGAAAGACGCATCTACTCCATCACCAGTATATGCACGCCAAGGCATGACCCCCTTCCAGTGTGGGGAGCGTGGAAGGAGCTTCTGCTACTCCAGTTGCTCCCTTATTCAGGGAAAGCACAGCATAGCACAGTCACCCACAGTTTCCCAGAGCCTTTGGCCAAGTGTAGAGGCTGCCTGCTTGCCATGAAACTGGAAAGCTAAAGGCGGCTCTGCTGTGACCGGACTGTAAATTGTGTCGGAGATGGCAATGAGGCGAGGTGCCAGAAATGAGCATGCAGCTGGCAGTCCTTGTCTGACAAAGCAGGAGAAGGAGCTGAAACACCCAGCATCTCGTACATTAGCAGCCTCATTTTTGAGCCCTGTGAGGAGGGACCAGAGTAGGGAATGACTAAGCTGCTGTTGTTTAATGGTGCTGGATGCTGCTGAATGACTCTCGGTGCCTGCCCGAGGGCTGGCTGACATTCAGGTGTGGGTAAAGCAATGCCACACATTTGTAAATTGGTCCAAGCCCCTTGTAGAGCTTTCACTGTTACTATGTTTTGTTCTCTCACGCCTGTGCTACAGTAAAAGAAAACCTGCACAAATATGTTTGTCATTTTGGTTACGGAAAAGGGAAATGGGTACTTTGTGGATTAAAACCCCTCCACCTTAAGAAGTTTAATTTCATGTCACTCCAGCTGCAATATTGGGGATTTAGGCTTGGAATCCAGTTAATTTTTGCATGAATTGAGGGCAGTTAATGTAGAAGCGCACTGCATATATTACAAGATGATTGTCTCAAGCATACAAAATGGGGCTGAGAACTTATTAAAGCAAAATAAATGTTGGCATCATTAAGCATCTCCTTCTCTTCAACAAAGAGCAGGGATGTCTGTAATGGCTGCTGTCTAATCTGCCTTAAGCTTTAGAGGAAGAATGGCGGGGAAAGAAAGGGCTGTTGGAGGTAAGGCAGAGGGCATAATGAACCTCTGAATGCCATAGTGGTTCTTGCAGTCTGTTTGATTCGATGCCAGTCTGATTTATCTCATGGAAAGTTTACACACTGATGGTGAAGGTTCCCCGATGTACACAGAAAACTGGATCTTTGAAGCTCAGCGGAGACTCCACTAATGGCTCTGGCACTTTTCAGTGTGAACGCTAGGGTTTCTGTGTTCTTTTCCATAAAAACATGTGAGGTTGCTTTTTACCATATGCCTCCTTGCAGAGAGAGGACACCTAGGAGCATCTTGTCTAGGGAAAGTTGAAAGAATTCTCTCTTGATTCACAGAATATTTCCTCTACTGGTAAACCAGCATTTTCTACTACGGTTTTCATACTAAGATGTTTGTGTTTTGTATGTATGGGCTGGCATATCGCATGCGTTCCCACAGGTGACTGAGCTTAATCTCACGATCGCTGAACGTACCCGCGGACACGGCTCGGATCATTCTGCGCGAGCGCGTGTGGATTCCAGACCTGAAAGGGAGGTGCTGTGTTGGGGTTAGTTTAGCAGGGTTTTTTCCTCGAGGATCTTGGGTCAAGTTAAATCCTTCTGGGCCCCAGACAGGGAGGGACACACAGCTCTGACATGCAAAAATGTTGGCCTTGCCCTGCTGTGAAATTCACCTTCTTGGTAGCAATCCACTGAGTCTCCTGAGGCTGCGTGTGTGATAGTGAAAGCCTTTATTAGCAATGACTCTGCTGTATTAATTTATACTAAACTGATATATTATCTGAGGAGCATGTGATTTCTTGGTTTTCCTAACTTAGAAGTCCACACGCATATTCTTCTGGGCATTTCCCACTTCTGTTGGACAGAGCTCAAAGACCGTTGAGTGCATTTAAATTGTTGTATGTACTGGAGATGCTATAATGACATTTTAATAAATCAACAAAATAACAAGCTTGCTTTAAATGAAATATTTAACACGACCATGACCCATAATTGATTTCTGTGTGTTCTGCATCCGTTTGAATACAAGCTTGGCACAAAACACTTTAAGCTTCTCCCTTGCGTAATCAGAAACTTTCTCTTTTTGTAAAAGTGAAACCCTCTGAGTCATCTCACCAAAGCAGGGGTCAGGGTGTGAAACACCTTTAGCTCCGCGGTTCTCAACCTCGTTAGACTTGAGATGCCAGGTCTTCGTTTTCACTTGGTTTTTTGGACTGTGGAGAAATATTAAGAGTAATGCTCCTGTTGCAAAACCTCAGGGAGCCCGCAGCAGGGCAGAACGGTTTTGATGCTCTGGATTCCTGTTTGAAATCTCTGGGTTCGTCTTGTGAAGCGTGTCCAGGGACGTTTGCACACCTAATAGCGCTAATTGTCCATGAGCAGCCGTCCCAGGTCGGACTACAGCGGCGGGGGCAGATGCGGTGCAGGGAGAGCATCGAACCGGATACCTGTAGGGTGGATGCCAGAGAATAGGGCCACTCTTGATTGGGTTGAAAGAAACATCTCCGACCTTTCCGTTTAATCGCTGCAACTAGATCTAGCATCTGTTCATTTATCCAGTCCCGGGGCTGGTACCTGCCTCCACCCCCTCCTGTAGCAATGAGTTCCACGAGTTAACAACTCATTGCTTACAAAAGCGCTTGTGGAGTTTTCAGCTCTCGTTTCAGGAGGGGTCTTCATGCCCACCCCCCTGCGATGTTGATTTTTGGGGGACAACTAAAGAGAGAACAGCAACGGGAGCAAGTTCAAAACCAGCGCTGGGCAGGGATCGCTGCAGGGGACGGGAGGAAGGGGCACCACTGAGGCCCACGGGGGCTTCAGGACTACATTCCCCAGCATGCCTCGCGCCTCCCGGGTTCGTCTCAGCCCCATGGAGGTGTCCAATCAGAGACAGGCCCTGCCTGCTGCTGGCCAATGGGAGGGGGCGTTTCACAGCCGCCCTCTTTCTTCCGGGGGGAGGCCGTTAGATGGGTGATTGATAGGGCGAGGGAACCAATCCGAAGACGGAGGCGGCCCAGAGGCTGGCCAATCAGAGGGGAGACGGAAGCACTTCCGAATGCGAGGGAGAGTGCCCACTCCCCTGCGTCACCCACTTTCGGCTGCCTTCCATTGGTGGGTAGCGCTGCGGGAGGGGGCGGGGCGGAGGAAGATGGCCGCTCGCTGGAGGAGGTGAGAGGGCCTCGTGCAGCGCCTCCGCGAGGGGCTGCCAGGGAGGAGTCTCCTCTTCCCACAATGCACCGGGGCGTCGACTGGGGGTGACCCCACAATGCATCGGGGCGCCGGGCTGGGAGTTCCCCATAATACACTGTGGCCAGGGGTAGGAGTGGGGGCTGTAACCCCCATAATGCACTGGGGGTAGAGTTTGTGGCGGGGTATATTCCCCCATAATACACTAGTGTCAGGGAGGAGTGTGTGTAGGGGTATATTCCCCGTAATGCCCTGGGGCCAGGGGTGTGATGGTAAATGTGGAGTAGGGGCTTTGCGCCCCTGCAGTGCACTGGGGGAGGAGTATTGTGCGTGCTGGTGATGGGAGGCTAGATTTCCCTCAAAGTGCACTGGGGTGGATTGCTGGGGGCTGTTGCATGTTCCCCCAGAATGCACTGGGGCAGAGCTGGCTGAATGGGTGACTGGTGCTTCCTGAGTTGGGGGGGGCACTTGCCCCTAGCAGCCAGTCAGTGACGTAAGCAGGGAGCACTGGCTGTTGGGGTGCCCCAGTGCTTTCAGGGGTGCACGTGCATCCCCATATGCCCCCTGTGCATTGCTGCTGGCTGGCTGCACTGCCCCGTAGTGCCCAGGGCTTGCTTTCTTCTCCCCCGCAACACCACACATTGGGTTGCCGGAGCTGGGGCCCGTACCCCTATCGCATGGGAAGCGCCCTGCCCTGCCCTGCCCTGCCCTGCCCTGCGGTGGCTGCCCATGTTCTCCCCGTGCCAGAAAACGCTGGGGTGGTGCTCTCCCTCTTCCTGTGCTGCCGAGCCAAGATGGAGATAAAAGCCCTTTTTGTGTATGTGGTATCGAGACTGGCCAAGTGAGTCACTCCCAGAAAGGCGTGCAACTCGGAACCAGGGCTGGCAACGCTTCTGGTTCAACTTGCGTAGGGAATCTGTTTCCAAAATATACCTTAGGACGCTTTCTTCCCAATTCCTTTTACCACAGATATACTGCCCCGTAATGGGTACCAGCGTGATGCATTTACCACAGTTCCCTTTCTGCTAAGACAGACTTGGGACCCTCCAAAGGTCCCCTCCTCCCGGCCACAGGATATTCCAGATGTCCCCTGAGACCCTCTTCATTTTCCAACCAGTATGATGCTCCACAGCCCAACCAGTGCACAGTTTTCCAACCAGTGATCTGCTCCACAGTTTCACGTTGTGTTGCTGCCTTTGCTGTAACTCTAATTTGGAATTTGTTCCTATTCTGAGAACCACAGAACTATTAACACATGCCCTGATTCATCACATGTAAATGATAATATTTGGACAGGGATGGTCCTGCCTTGAGCAGCAAGGGGTTGACTTAGGTAACTTCTTGAGTTTCTTTCTAGTTCTTGCACGTATGGTCTATGATTCTGTGTGCGTGCTTAGGCAGCGAGCATGTTAAGACATGGAAGAATGACATAGTAATAATGGGTAGGCTATGCTGGATTAAAAGAATACTTACGTTTGGGAGATGTATTTCGTTTGATTTTTTTTTTATCTGTCTTTTTCAGATGTCGACTATTTTAAGAACCCTTTGTGCCCGTGATGAGGTCTGGCTCCTCCAAGATGACATTTTCTTTTTGATGAATTGAATCTCTTCCTTTCTTACAGAGATACATGTGTCTGCTGCTCTTAGTAGAAAGCAGTTGTTGATCAGAAACTCTTGAAACACACCTCTTAATATATTATTTTAAAATTTGCCTCCACAGCTCCTTTTTACAATGGTGTATTGCTCAGCTTTGAACTGTCAGAATGCAACGAGCGGGGTGTATAAGAACAGTTCTGTTACCTTCTATGGTTTTCCTTTACAAAACAAACCTCTCTTGAAGCAATGGATTCACAACATGGGTCGGGACATGGGAACTCCTTCTAAGCATCAACGACTGTGTTCTAAACACTTCGAGGACAGTTCTTTCGAAATTGATCCACTAAAAATTAGGAAAAATAGGCGCTTATTGAAAGAGGCTGTCCCCAAAAAATTCATTTTGGGTGAAGATGGAAACTGGTTAGTTGGAACACCTCGAAGTTTCTGTGGTGCAGTAAGCAATAAAACTCGAAAACGAATCCGGAATCCTGAAAGTTTGAAGGTAATTTAAATGTTTGCTATTTTATTTTGCTCCTTGTAGATTAGGAAAGCACAATAAATGCTTTGATAGGATTTACTTGGGGAAAACCTAGATGTCGTAGGAAATAAAAAGGATGTTGGCAATGCAGTGGATGTTGTTTTTCCTTCTGATTGGTACTGAACGGACATGTGGCACAGAGCATATGGTAGCAAACATCTGGCTAACATTAAAAATGGCTTTGGTACTCTCTTTACCATGTACCACCTGGGATAATTGTGTTCTGTCTGAGTCTCAGTTTCTGTCTGGAGTTAGTTGGATACTGTATTCTCCTTCCTTTCATGCTCTAAGATGAAACCTGACCCTGCAAACTTGTAGTCGTATGAGAAAGCACTCCTTTCCTTGTGTGAATATAACTTCATTTGATTTCAGTCAGATGGCTTGTTGGTGAGATGGCTTTTGCATCATGTCTGGGGGCTCTGTCTAGCTCTGTTTCCTGAGTATTGGTTTGGGCCCATGGTCCGTTTTGGGGCCAGATCTTACAAACCCTAACTGGAATAGTGCTTACTCCTGTGAACAGACTTAGCAGTGTGAAAGGAAATATTCAAGTGACCACAGGCTTAAAGAATTGGGTCTTTGGGTTGTACAGTTGATAAAGTTTGCGAAGCTGCTAAATATATTTAGGTGAAAGACAGTGTGTGAATTCATAATGTTACCATAAGAACAGTAATACTCACTGGGCAAATACTGATGCAACTTCATGTCAATTTTGTCCTTAACTTCTAAATTATTGTAAAAAAAGAATTTAAAGACTTAATAATGCAGTCTTTGGTGTACTAATCTTGAATGAACATGTATACCTTAATCCCATATTTGTGACTTCAGGAGCAAAAACACTGACAACAGTGTCATCAGAAATTGCTTAAACTGTTGGACGTGTGTTGGAATTGAGCAAGATTTAAGGCCAAAGAAACATTTCATCTCTGGAAAGTGAAAGAGGCAGCTGACAAATGTGTCATCTACCACACTGTGTGCAGCTTTAGCTGTCTCAAAGACAGCAGGATCTAGATGAGCTGGAGGAATTCAGAGAAGAGCAACAAAATAGATTAAAAGTTTGGAAGGTGTAAAAGAACTGAAATGTCTTTTTAAAGGGTGAAGCTATAGCTCTCTATTGATTTTTTTTTAAAGAGAGAAACATTAAGAAATTGGGAAACTATTCATGGGGGTATAACTAGGGGTAAACAACTGTAAAAGAACAAAGGAAATCTTTTTAGATTATTAGAGAGAGAAATCCTGGCAGCGAGATCTATTAGGCTGCCATTGCATAATAGCTTGAGTAGACAAGAAAGCACTGAAGAACATATTGAAGAGAACAAGGCAGCAAGGTTCTTTGGGGAGATGAGTTATCTTTTATTAGACCAACTAAATAGTTGGAACAATTGTTCTTTGTGAGCTTTTGGGCACAAACGCCCATCTTTAGGTATAGGGAGAGTATGTCCTTAGACCAACACGGCTACAACCAACAACCGTGGAACAGAACAAGTGCATTGACTGTGACCAAATAAGATTTTAAAGTCTTTTCTGCTTTTATTTCTGATGGTTTTCAATGTGGGAGGATGTTGTTTTAGTTAAGAGGTGAGGAGTACTATTTTGAAACAGGCACAGAAAAAGCGGTCAAGATTTCTCTGAAACACCTGCCAAATGATGTATATTTAGAAAACTTGGCAACATGGAGCTTGCACTTGTCAGGGTGTAATTGATGCAAGTGATTCTGAGTATTTAGTACTTTTTTATTCCAGGTCCCGGGAACATTTGATGATGTTGGAGCCCATGAGGGGAAGAACTTAGAAGCGTGGCAGAAAGAGCTTTACAAGAAAGTGATAAAGGATAATTATGAATCCATCATTTCACTTGGTAAAGGTCAGTTTTCCTTCACTTACTGGTAGCTGAGGGATCAATGCAGTTTTTGTACTGGATCTTATCCAACCATTATTCTTAAATCCTTCAATTTTAATCAGTTCTTCTATGCTTCAGGGACCTTGTGAACAAAAGTAAAAGAAGTACTCGCAAGTAAAAGAAGGTTGAAAGGCACGCAGTTGTGTCTCTAATACTTCCCTTCCTACTGATTCCTGCTCTGGGTATTACCTTTATTTGTGGATGTTCACCCCTGTGTATACAAATGTTATTTTCATGTGATCTTGATGAAACGCTCCCTAGTTAAAGGGTGTTGTAAGGATAAAGGGTTTAAATCTTTGCCTGTGGTGTGACTTTTAATTTATTGGTTACTCTTTGGTCATCATACATTTATCTGGAAGATCTTTACAAAATATGACCTGCATGTTCTTTGAGTCTTTCTGAAGACTACCATGGGTTTTTCAGTCCTTATGAGAATTTAAACCATGTTTGTTTCTCGTTGAAATTTGTCTTTTGGGTACACTTGTAGTAGTTCACAGGGTTTCCAGTGAAACAGTAACGTCAAAACCCTGTGGACTTGTTAATCCCGCAGCTGTAATTTGAGCTGCTCCTAGTTGGATTTTTTTTTCCCCTGCTGTACTTACATTTCTTGTAATCTGTTGCTGTATTTCTTACACCTGCCAATGTCACCAGCAGACAAGGCAGAGTTTTAATAGGCAACAGGGCCCATCTGTGCATTCTTTTAATGTGCTTTAGGTAATGTACATTAGCTAAAGAGCATGGGACATTTTTACATGCGTTTCCAATGGAGTGCCGGGCACTTTTAATTAGGAAGCCGTGCTAATTAAAAGCACCTGCAAGTCACGCGTGTCTCTATGCTGAGAAGGTGTTAGTGGTGTGCTTTGAACTAAAGCACATCGAATGTGATTTATTTCAAAGTGCACCGCTGCCATTGTCTCAGCGTGGAGATGCACTGCGCTGCTGACACATGTGATGCATGAGGCTGCCAGTGCATCGGTTAACGTGCTCCAGCAGACTCGATTAATTGAGTCTGCTCCGACACACTGGAGTTCCAGCGCATTGGAGCAGGCTTCCTGCGTGTGTGTAAGTGCCCACAGTTTTCTGTGATGCTTTAATGAACACTAAAATAGGCTAATACACATTAAAGCGCATGTGGAGACATGCCCACTGACTCCTTGACTACATAGCCATGATTTGTTACCAGCGCATTCCATCCTGTGCAGTGAGGGACGGGTGGCATGGAAAAAATAGTGTAGCATAATAAAAGAGGGCAGCGTAGTGTATCCACTTACCAGTGGAAATGTTGAGTCTCTTGTTGCATAACATGGAACTGTGAGAGCTTCTCAGTGAAATGCTTCAAGTTTTTTGTTTTTTTTTTAATATAACAAAGCAATGTCTATTTACTTGTTTTTTTTGAGAAATGGCTAAACCATTTTCACTGAAACATTACAGTAAAATTCAGCATGGGGCCAACACTTGGCATGGAAATTTCAGCACAAACCATTACATTTTGGCAAAATTATAAGCACCTGGAAACAGGATCATATAATGGAAAGTGTGAGGCAGCTTTAAGCATAGCTGTCACTAAGTGGATAGTCCTGCTTTGAGCAGGGGGTTGGACTAGATGACCTCCTGAGGTCCTTTCCAATCCTAATTTCTATGATTCTGTAAGTATATCACTTGTAGTAAGAGGTGTGGTGGAGATTACAGTACAGGAAAATTTATGTCTGCTTGGCCTGCAGATGGCAGTTATGTCAGCTGAGGCAAAGCTTAAATTGGTCTCGCTTGCTTTTTCCTGTGGATATCAGAGCCCTTGGTTTTTAATAGAAATTCCTGAAAACATGAGAGAAAGCAGAAAAAAACTGTAGTTCTTATCAGCCAGAAAAGTGAACAGACTGACAGAAGGCCAACTTAAACACTTGCCTGTACTCAGAGTACCCACCACCTAATTATGTAGCATTTTTTCCTGATTTCATAATAACTATGATTAAATCTCCATTCTTTGTCCAGACTATTCCGTTTCCAGAAATTACATGCAGGCAAGAGAAGAGCTGCATGTGAGGGATCATCAGGACTCCAATGAAAGAGAAATTCCTATGATTCCTAATACAGGTGAGTAATGGGTTAAGACAACTACAAAATTGCACTAAAGCTGGCAGTCTAGTAAACCATCACAAACTCATACAATTTAACCTCTTCTCATATATTCCTGCTTTATTACCAAACTTGTCCTACTTTTATAGTAGCTGTAAATTACCAGTCATCATTTGTCTAGTGGTGTCTGTGCAGATGACTGCTCAGCAAATAAATCAGCCCACATAGGGCTTCATTCTGCTTTTGGTATCCAGGCTACCTCATTTAATACTAACTAGGGTACCTCTAAACCTCACTGTAGTGTAGAAAGTACCCTGAGACAGTTTCTTCCCTTTCGTGCATTCTGTTTTGAGTGATTGTTCAGATGTTGTATTATAACTAATGGCTTTTTCACTATGCAAAATCGCATGGTGCTGTATATTTACATAACAGTTCTTAAACCAATGGTGTGACATATTCCCCACTCTCAGGAATATGCTGCAAAATGAAACATTTGCTTATATTACCATCATTATGCTAGTGTCTAGGTGACGTGTCAAATAATTTAGGAAAAAGAGGGACTGGAGAATTATTAGTGATGGGCAGGAGGTAGGGAGGGTTTACTGAAGGCATTGTAATCAAAGACTTGAAGAAGATGAGAGGGTGCTCGATGAGAAGGAGAGGGGAAGCTGCCAGAAGGTGGGGGAAGGAAGTAGCAAGTTGAAAAAAGAGAAGCCTGAAAAACAGAAAAGGTAAGGGGGAATGAGAGAATATGCTGGAGGCAAGATGGGATTTGTCTTGTGCAGAAGTCATACTTCTAGTTCATGTAGTAAAAAGATTGACAGTCAGATAGGATCCACAATGTCAAAATCATTGGAATCAGATAGGCATCCAGAGAGTTGAAATCATTCTGATCTGTTGTGGTCTTTCTGAATTCTTGGCAACAAAAGAATTGCTCTAGCATTTTTCTATAGTCAAGTGAAAACTAAGAGCTGGTATTTTCTGTCGGGAGTCTTGAGTCTAAAAAGGTTGAGAACCACTGGTCCAAGAAATTACCCATTGTCCATGACAGTTGCAGTCAGTTAGGGATATGCGTAGGAGGTTTCCTTTAACTTAAGCAGATGAAATGAATGCTTGGATTCTTTTCATTGCAGTGGATTATGGGATTGTGATAAAAACTGAAGTACAGGATCGTGAGGAAGGTCCAGAAAACATGGAGCTGCATGGATCGCTTTCAGGAGGATCACAAGACCTGGTGTGCCAAAGTCCTGACAAGGGAGTCGCTTATGAGAGCTACTGGAGTTCGGAATCGGAGCAGAGGAGTCCTGTGGAAAGCAGAATGGGTAACTTCTCACTTGGTGAAGGGGAGTCCAGTGAATTCAAAGACATCCTTTTCTGCGAGGAAACCCATGTAGGCGAAAGACTTTATATATGTACAGAATGTAACAAAACCTTTAAGCTGAAGAGAGGACTTCTAAAACACAAGCGAATTCACACCAAAAGGAATCAGATCTCATCATACATCTGTACAGACTGTGGTAAAAGCTTTGGTCGCCATGCAGATCTCATTAGACATCACAGAACTCACACTGGAGAGAGACCTTATAAATGTACAGAGTGTGAGAAAAGCTTCACTGAGAAACCCAGACTTACTAATCACTTAAGAACTCACAACATATACATGTAACCAATGAAGCCAAAGCTCAATTGGAGCAGATTTCCACTCAGTCACCAACAACCCTGCCCAGAGTAGATGGCCCTCAGGTGTTTCTTAAATGCAGGAAAAGCTTTAGGGCGAGGCCGTTTTTACAGAATTGCATTGAACTGCAGCATGAGATGGACCCGGTTGTTGTAAGTCTGCTCACCCTTGAGCAGCAACTTATTCTCAGTTAGCTGTCAGATGATTCCAGTATGGGGAGGGAACGTATAAAATTACTCAATTTTATATGAAAGTTTAATTCCAAAAAAGGCCTTTTCTAAAACAGTTACTAATCTAACCTGGCAACAGACCAGATTAGTGCAGCATGTGTGGGAGGTATTTTAGATATAAGAAACATTTGATAGATCACCCAAGAACGTGCAGAATAGGATCATTCACAGACGATTACTGGTGGGAAATGGAGCCTTTGGGAGCCCTAAGTTGGACCTCGAGGTTGGGCCTTATGACATATAATGGGAAATGAGTGGTAAAGTTCATCAGGCGCAGTCAGTGATGCCAGCACTGAAAGGAACATCAGATGTAAATATGACCAGAGTTTATAGAATGGTTGAAACCTCCATGGTGTAGAACGCATGAGATGTGGACTTTGTTTCTGGAAGAGAGAACAGAAAGGGGTCGTGTGCTCCCTGTGGTCCTTTCCGTACGTCACTGAAAGACAGAAGACAGTATTTGTATGGGACTGTAATTTTCTTTAAACCAAAAAACAGCCAATGGCTCCAAGTGCAGGAAAAATCAGTGGATGGATGGGAGGAGGAGGAGCAGAGTGGGTCAGAGCCTGTGCATTTTGTTAAACTTCTGTACTTAAACACCTCTAACGATGGAGTCTTTAAGACCCAGGTAGACAAAGCCGTGGCTGGGATGATGTAGTTGGGGCTGGCCCTGCTTAGAGCAGGGGGTTGCACTAGATGTGACCTCCTAAGGTCCCTTCTAACCCTAATTTTCTATGTTTCTGTGGATTGCAAATTTTATTTTATTTTTTTTAATCCCTTGATTTTTGCTGTCTGTATAGCTGTGACACAGATTTTCTTGCTTTGGGAGATTAGAACGTTTCCCCCAAGTTCTTTCGGGTGTTGATTTTAACAGTGCCTAAATACAAGCAATTTGCAAGAGCTAAATGGATGGAGAAAGTCTGCTCTGCTTTTATGTGGAAAGGCGTAGTGCAGGAGTGTGTAACCATCTGTTTTCAGTGGATGATACCTGGTAACTAGCAAAATGGGAAAGCTGTCTGGTGAGATGCTTCAGATTTTAATGGCTCTAACCTAATACCAAGGTTTAACAGTTGAAAAAAGGGAATATTCCTTAGCAATTAAAAGAACTGGGTTTGTCCTGTGCATTTTGAAAAGAACAGATTTACTCAGCCTTCCAGTAGGAGGAGTTGGGAGCAAGAAGCTTTAACTGCTTTTAAAGTTGAGTGGATAAGTTTATGACATTGCCTTCCCACATAAACAAATGCAGTAGTGGACACAAGGATGATATGCGCTCAGGAATGCAGATATTTTGCAATCATGAACGAGTGGACATACAGATCCCCTAAATGCATTTGGACCAGGACACAGGTCAAGAAACCCTGGGAATAGAAGGCTGAAATCTGGCACTCCAATGACACTCCCTGTGACTGATCACTCAGGAGGAATTGAGAGCAGAATATGATCCAAGGATTATATGCAGAGCACTGCAGGAAGGGCTAAAGTAGTTCCCAGTTCTGGGAAAGAACCAGGTAGTAACAGCAGCCCAGATCCAGAGATTTGATGCATCAAATATTGATGGCAGGTGGAAGATACACACACAGGACATTCAGCAACTTGAAAAGCGGTAACTGTTGTAGCTACAAAGCTTCATTAATTTATTGAACAGTTATAAGGCCTTGTGGAACATTGCTATGCATGATTGTACTTTGCATTTTTTAGCACTTTAGATGTTCAAGGTGCTATACCAGTATCAGTTGAAGAAGACCGATTTAAGCAGAAAACACTGAAGAAGCTTGTCAGTAAAATTAGACTCCTTTCCTACCTGGCGGCAGAGTGACGAAGTACTAGACCATTCCAGTGAGCTGGTAGGGAAAATAATGGGAGTAGCTAGAGAGGAATCATGATTTTTGGAGAAGTATTATTATAATGGAACACCTTGTATTGATTTTTGAGCAAAAATAGTTTATCATCTGGAGAGGAAGCCTAATACAAGATCTACTTTGGGGTGGAAGTAGATTGTTATTCTCTTTAGCTGGAAGCAAGCCAGACTGCCAGAAAAAGATAGAAAGCTGAGTTTTTTTCAATATGGGACTTCATAGGAATTGTTTTCATTTATGGAAAAATAAAAGGATGTTGAATATGATTGTTCAAGACACAAAATACATATTCTCTTCATCTTGAGAGAGCGTATAAAAAGAACCATTCCTATCATTACAGCTTTCTACTAAATGTTTTGTAACTTTTCATCATCCTGATAAATTATCAGATAATCTAACATTATTAGAAAAGCTCAGTTTGCTGTGATGGTGAACCAGTGTCTTTATTTCTGATCTGGAAAGTGTAAAGACCTGACTGGACTCCAAATGGAAAGGCAAATAGGGAACTTCGTTGGGGTTTTCAGAGCTAACAAAAAAGTGAATTTGTTTTGTTTTTAGACTCGGGGCCTAATCCTAATTCCTTTTGAAGTTGTGAGCAGGATTGGGCCAATAATGAATAAGCCATTTGTTTGGTGGCTAACCCTTTTTAAGGTGTTGATGTTATATGCTGTAAAGTAAGTCAGTATTTCAGATCTGAGGCTAATCATGGTTATTTCTGCCAGTGTTTCTAAAGCTATTTTTTCTGACTACTGATAATATCTCACTTACACATTTGTTCTTTTGCCCTTTCTAAGAACCAGCCTGTTCTTTCAACTTGGGGCACTGAAAACATTGGATTTGTGTTGAATACTAATAAATATAAGAAATTGTTGCTAGTATCTACTGATGATTTGAACAGAATTTTGTCAATCCTTTATGTAGACAAGGACAGTGTTGTTGCAGAGCAAATCTTGTCTTCAAGTGGAATTGGTATGCCTACTACCCTGTATACTGTATGTTGCCTTCCTGTAGGCACGTCTGTATTTTCAGTTCATTCTTTTATGGTAACCTGTTACGTTGCAACAACCTGCCATGTGTAGCTGTAAGCCACTTTGAGCCTTTTTTGGGGAGAGGGGCTCGGAAATCAAGTAAATAAATATTTGAAGTATAGTCTACTGTTGAGAGAAGATTCAGTCAATAAAAACATTTAAAATAATCCAGTTGCCATCACAGGTCAGCTTGCAGCGTAAGCAAAACTGAACGTGAGCAGTTGTCCTAATCCAAGGGAGGGATGTTTAGGGATAAATTAGAGTAGAACTGAACTCAGTCTAAGCAGTGGAGCAAAGATAGCAAATATAAAGATAGCAAATATAGTAAATTTTGTCCAGTATTTGGTAGCTGATCACTTAAGTGCACAAATGGGGGGCAGTTTGAGGGTAGGAGAGAAAGGACATTGTGGGTTCATAATCTGGCCGTATATTTTTTAATTCTGTATCTGGTACCAGTTCAGGGATCACACAGTTCTGTGACTTTCCTTGTGGGGGTTTCTTTTGAGTTCTTCCTTCAGTGGCAGAATTGAACCCACTATGGCAGAAATTAAACTCTAATACTTGCAGATTGCGAGTACAAGAAATGTTCACAGGTAATGAGAACTATAGTGTTCTTGTTTAAAGCTTGTGGATAAACAGAAGCGTCATATTATGTTTGTATTATTGGGAAAAAGAGTTTGACCTCAAAGTATGAAAGAGCCGCCCAGATATTTGTCAAACCTCTGAATCTATCAGCTAACTCTTTCAAAAAAATAGACTCTTAGAATCAAGCCATTGGCCATGGTTAGCCTGAAAATAAAAACTTTGCCTTGATACTTCAATTAATTTTGCCTGGAGTAATAGTGAAGCAAACACATTATAGAATTTAAAAAATGTTGCATTGACTTGTCCATATTTTCTGCTAAGCAAGCAGAGTAGGGTCTGGAAATAACATAAAAGATTTTTTTATTTTTAAATTCTTTATTCTTTTGCAGCCATAAACAAACATTTTCTGTCACTCTGGTCACCTGGGTTTGTGATTAAGGTCCTAACTGAGATTTCATGATTAATGTTGGCAAATGACGATGTCTAAAGGATATGATAATATGTACAAATGTATCTGTTTTGACTGATTTCTACAGGCAGAGGTGATCTTTTTGTGTTTGAACAGTGCGTTGTACATCGTGGCTGCTACTGATATAGAAATAAATATTAAAGTGGACTTCACCAGCTGATATCTTGTAGCAGCACTTTCCAGAAAGAGGGATCATCCTTCACATTCTACTTAATTCTTGATGTAGCTTCTTAGTAAAACAGTCAGATCAGGAACCTCCCTTACAGCTAGTTCCACTGGCTGGCTGCATCTTGTATGTTTGTATCTGATACCTCAAGGTTTTCATAGGACAGTTGCTTGCCAGGTAAGCCTATTTTACACCTTCTTTTTTGTTATTGCTGGAGAGATAAAAGGGAATTAAGGTACTGTTCTGAAGACCCAGGTTGGGCTTTTGCTCCAAAACATTGCAAATCATGTGTTGAGTCTGTGGCCTCTCTACAAAATGGGGCAGTATTTTCCTACTACAAATGGATGTTGAGGATATATGCATTAGCGTATAAGTTTTTGTATACTGTGACAGCAAGGGCCGTATAGGTACCTTAGATAGAAAGATAGCTCCAGCCCAACTTTTAATTCTTTATATGTTCCTTCCTTGTCTTCTGAGTCTTGACGCTGCCTAGTGACACTGGAGACACTGTGGTGACTTCATTCTACCCTTCACCATATTCAAAGGGGTAGATAACGTTCATTTTTTAACGAAGGACTTAAGCAGGCCCCAAGCTGATTTTCTGTTTTATGTTACAAGGGGCTTATCTGAAGTAGAATTGGAGATGAAACACTTAAACAGGTACTGTAGGCATCCTGTTGTTTCGATTTATGAGATTTGAGCATCTGCTTTTTCCAGCCTTTTTCCTTTCTGCCTACTGACATGATTTTAAATTTGTGGGAGAATTTAATACTGATGAAGGCACCACACTTACAGCCCCGAGTGCTGGTCTTCTTTGTTTATCTACAGAGGCAACACGCTGTGACCTGCCACAATGCAAGTTTTCTTAGAAAGCACTGCTAACAGGCCTTAACCCTCACCTGGAAGTCTGATTTCTTGAGAAAAGAAGACCGTCCATTCCCCGTACCCATTGAATCCCTGGCCCATCCACGGAGACGGCCAAGGAGGTTGTGCGTTGGTGACTTTTTTTTTTTTGCTGTGGGGAGTTGATACTTAGACGCTGGCAAGTTTACAAAGTTCGTGTCGAGTAGGCTACAGAACAGTCTTCAGCTCCTAACAACTTTGAACTGGGGCCCTGGGGTTTATGGAAGCCCTGCATTGTCTGAAAACCTGACAGTTACTTTTTTTCCACCATACTTCCCCCTTCTTTCCAGCTTTAAGAAGGTGGCCAACAGGCCCTCCTTCCTGTGGACAGGTTTAAAGTCAAGTCTCCACAACTGTATTCTTTCTGCTACTTGACTTCATCGGGTTCCGGCAGAGAGTCTGCTTTTCTGCTTGTGTTAATGCATGGATCAGTTTGGGCCTAATGTCTGTCTTGTGAGTGCCCACCTGCATCCTTGTTCCCCCCACACTACAGCTAAGAACTCTGCAGTATATTGTCACTATGCTCTGCAGTTGGGGGATGCCAAATATGTACTATTTTTTCAATGCTATTTGAGTGGTTCCTTAGGGGAAACAGGAATATATTGTAACGTCTCAAGATTCACCATAGTGGATTCTGCAAGCAAGCGGTTTGTAACTGCACACAAATAGCCATCGCCCTGGTCCACCCTTGAAGCGATAGTCCATCTGCAGGGGTCTCTAAGCCCCAATATGAAGATTTCTGGCCATCCGCACCTTCGCAAACAGGTGGGTCTCTAACTCCCTTTGTGTCTGCCTGGCTGTGGTTCCAGCTTCTCACCTCTCTGCAGTCCATCAGATTCTCTCGCCCTAAAATACAGAAGTTTCTTCCAGCCTGCCCACCCAGCTCCTGCCTGAGATGATCTTCCATCTTCCTGAGTCTCATGAGGCCCCGTTGGCCTCTGAAATGCTCCATGCGCCGTCCAACTTAGACAACCAAAACTGCCCAGGGTCTGTCACTTTGGCCAGGAAAGCAAGCAACTTCTGATCCCAGTGGCAGTAGTTATTTCGAAGGACTTTGCTTGGCAGCCCAGGGAGAAGGGCCTCTAAATGTTATTTGTTACTGGGAGTGAGTTTAGCACACGTACAAGGGGAAGGGGTAGGGGGCCACTGTATGTTCTCCAGAGCAAGTCTGGGGCCAGCACATGGGTGTGAAGTGAGGAGAGGGTGTTAAGTCTGGCAGGAATGAAGGATCACTGGATTTCCTTTGGGAAGACTTGAAATCACAAGAAAACGTAACCTGCTGTTGGTAAGTGCAATTCTGAAAAGTCCCCAGCCCTGGACAAAGGTAGATATCAGCAGGATTTGATTTTAAAAACACATCATGCATTTGCTCGTTAAGGAGGGTACGGTAGAGCGTTACGGTATTGGCCGTTCTGATCTGGCCACGTGTTAAGTAGACGCTGGTCAGCCAAAAGAGAAATTCTTGTGGGGAAGTGCCAGCCTGCACCTCTCTGTGTGATGCAGGTTGCTGGGGCGCTGGTGGGACGAGGGGACTGGTTCCAGGCATCAGTGCTGTACAATGAGGTCTTGGCTGATTTCAGCACACGGGAGCAGGGCGTTTAGACGAACAGCAGAAGGAGCTCTACAAGAACATGATGAGGAACACTGGGGGGGTCTGTTCTTGCTGGGTAATGAATTACTCACTTTCACGTGCCAGACGTTCCCTGGCTGGTGCTTCTTCCACATTTCCTCTGATTTCTGGTGGGTCTTTTGGCGTCTTGTGTAACTTTGGACACCCCCGTTAGAGAAAAGCCCACCTACTGTTGGGTTTAATCTCTGTCTGGTACCTGGCACGAGGTGTGTTTTTATGTATTTAACACAATCCTAGAAAGAGATTTTTGTGCCTAGCTTCTCCCAGCTTGGGGACTGAAAAGATTAAATACCTCCTGCCCTGGTTGGAGATTCCTTACTCGGCTGCAGGGATTCGAAACCCAATCCTACCAGATGTTTTCTATTAGTGCTTTCACATGCATTGACATGATCTGTCACCTCTGGGGATAAAAGGGGACTGGTTTAATATTAGTTTGGTTTCTTTCTAGCAAGTATCCTGTGACTTTGAACATCCTATCTGTTTCCATGGTCAAATTACCCAGTTTCCAAACCTGACATTTTATCCAGGATTGAGTAAGGGGAAGAGCCATGTGTTGGAGAACAGAGTGGCCCGAAAGAAAGATGTTTCCCCTGACACAGATACAGGTGTGTGATTTTATAGATGACGTAGGGCTCTGAATGAAGGAGGCTTGTGTTTCAGTCTCCAGGTTTTAGAATTTTGTTAAAGCAAAGTGGAAATAAGTGTTTTATAAAAGGGAAAGTTTAAAAAAAAAAAAAAAGTAAAGTGGTTACAAGCTGTCTCGTGGGACTTATTCATTTTGGCTTCCATCTGGGAGATCACCAAAGAACATGCGAGTGGCTCCAGGTATATCTGCATCCACTCAGCAGGCTGACTTGCTTTGGTACGTGGTTTAAAATTGGGTCCCAGCTCCTTTATAAAAATGTGTGGACAGTAGAGAAACATGCTGTTTCCTCTCAGCAGAACCCACCATTTTCACCCAGGATACTTTATTGTGCATGGAGCAAGGGGATGAGCCACGTGCTGAGGATCAGTTGTTTTCCAAACCAAGAACAAGCTGCTCTGATGGGAGTAGTAATAGGGTTACCATATTTCCAATTCAAGCAAGAGGACACCTGTGGGGGGGAGGGCAGTGATATGCCTGTGCCCTGCCCTGCCCTTCCCTCCCAAGCTACAACCCCCGAGCCCTACTGCTGCCCCTCACTCCTAAGCCACAGCCCCCCCATCCTGGCTGGTGCCCCTTGTTTTGCTCTTGATAAAAGGATTTCAAACACTACCACTATCAATGCAAAGTATTATCTGCTTTCCATTTCCATATTGTGGCATGTTGGAGAGGACAGAAAGCACCTCAGGAGAGGTGTTCTGGCCTTCTGAAGATGTTTGGCAGCAGCTTGGGTGTTGGGCAGAGGTAGGGCTGCAGTGAAACTCTTCTCATTCACAGAGCCTCCCACATCAGTGCCTGGCACGTAGTCAGGTTGTGGAGGAGGCAGACCTGCGTGTCAGGGAGCAGGGCAGTGCTGAAGCCCTCGGGCTGCAATGCAGGTCAGTTGTGGGCAGAGTGATTCTCAAGGGCACGGTGCAGAGACGGGACAGTGCTTTGGTCCTGTACCTGGGGTCAAGGAAGCCAAGGCCTAGCAGTCCCCTTCTCCCAAATCTTCATACCCATCTCTTCCCAGCCACAGAAAGACACAACCTTGTCACAGCTGTCCTCAGACTGTTTGTGCTATCCTTTGGCACAAAGCAGTCATGCAGGATGGTTTGGACAGGCCTGATCCTGTCTCGGGCAGAGGGTGGACTAGATGCGACCTCAAGCTCCCTCCCAGCCTTGTGTCTCTAGGCCACAGCCTATCTTGGTGGTACAAAAAGATGGCATGTAGGTGTGTAAAAGTCCATGGTAAGGCACACAGGCATGGGATAGATGGGGTAAGGCATGCCTGTGTGCTGCTAGCACACAAATGGGCACACGACTGTGATGTTGATCAGTGGGATGGTGTGACACAGGTCCGTGTATGAGTAGTTTAACCGGACAAGTCTGTAGTGACTGAGGAAGCTGCATACATCTTGCTTGTGTGCAAGGAGGTGTGCAACTGCCCTGTCACATGATTCCTCCCCTTCTCTGTGCTCCTTGCTTGTGTCCATGCAGAATGCGAATCAATCTCTGTCTCTCGCTGAGCTCTAGCTTCAGGTGCCTTGTAAAAAAAACAGTCAGCAAGCTGGTGGGTGAATTGGTGCCTCTCTCATTATCACTCTTTTCCTGAAGCCTCGGTTTGGACATATTATCCTGGACGAAACAAGAGGAAGAGTTGGGCACTGAGGAACGTGAGGGCTCCAAGGGGGAAGTCCCTGTTGACTCCTGCACTGGTGAGTGATGGGTTAAGGGCACCTGAGCAGGGCGATCCAGTGGTGCCCTTGCATCTGGCTTGTCCTGGTTCCAGAGGTCAGGGTGTAAGGAGCCTCTGTTGTGCCATCTGTGCACAGCTGCTTGCCTTGGGGCGGAGAGAGCTGCCTGCTAGCTACAGCAGCCCCAAGCAGGGCAGAGAGGAGACAGTGATGAGACGTTCAGCCCCTTGAAGCTCAAGACACCTGGTGAGAGCACGGTCTCCATTGCAGGCCTGTGCCTGAGGTTGCAGCCTGCCGTATAACAGACACAGCAGTTGCTAGTGGGTTTCCCTCAGCCTCGCGTTCTCCTGGCACTGCTCCCCCATGAGTCATTTCCCTGGCGTCCTCAGTTACGTGCCAGAACGCCTGTTTCCTCTGGCAGCAGAAGCGGAGCGGATTGACCCTGAGTTCATGTTCCCTGCGTGGTGTTTGGGGCTGCACGGCTTGCCTCTCTCTGTTGTGGACAGGGTTCCCTGTACGAGATGCAGGTTGAGGAAGAACCAGACCTGCACGTCTCGGAAGAAAGGGCAATCCATCCAGAGCTCTGCACAGGTGAGAAACGGATTGAAACAGCCTGTCCCAGAGAGCGATGTGGCACCTGGGTTCTCCTTTCCCTCCAGCCCCAGAGACCCTGCGTGATCCGGACTCTATCTAGCGGGAACAGTTCCAAGCTAAACCCTCTTGTCCCCGTTGCGAAGCAGCTCAGCGTAGCGGAGCTAAGGAAGCCTTATGTTTGCATTTCCCATGGAACTTGGGTCTGAATTACAGCCCCAGCGTTGCCTTCATCTGAGATTTTACATTTTGCTTCCCCTTCTCTTCTGTCTTCTTCTAAAACCAGGACAGGTGAAAGAGCACAAGAGAGGCAGTTCCCTATGGCACTGCTGGAGCATGCACGTCTCCTCCTCAAGGATGTATGCAAAGTTGTTTGCAGGGCTCTGGATGAAGTGCCAGAGGTGCAGCTGCAGCTCTTTACCCTTGGACAGGGCAGAGCTGTCAATTTGTGCAGCTGTCTCGTGCCATACACTTCCTGCGTAACATAGATGTCTACAGTGCTAGCACACAATTCGCTCTTTCTCCATGGTACAACTTATATTGGGGGTGGCCAACCTGCATCACATGTACCACAAGTGGCACTGACAGTGTCTGTGGGAGAGGAGAGGCAACACAGTGACAGAGCGAGCAGGGGGCAGAAAGCAGGGCAGACAGGGAGCATGAGGGTGGGGGGCAGAAAGAGCAGCAAGGGAAGCTGAGGTTGGATATTAGGAAAAGCTTTCACTAGGACGGTAGTAAAGCATTGAAATAAGTTACCCAGGGAAACTGGGATCTCCATCCTTGGAGGTTTTGAAGACCTGGCTTGACAAAGCCCTGGCTGGGAAGATGTGGTTGGGGCTGGTCCTGCTTGGAGCAGGGGCTTGGACTGGATGTGACCTCCTGAGCTCCCTTCCAGCCTCATTTTCTTGGTTTCTATGATCAGGCACGGGGCAGGGAGCAGAGCAGATCAAGCACGAAGCACGAGGGGATGAGCATAAAGCACGGCAGCAGATGAGGCTGGGAGCAGAAAGCAGAGCAGTGGATCAAGCAGAGGAAGGGGTTCAGTAGCAGCCAGGGGTAGTGCGGGCTCATTTGTGACACGCCTGCCAAAAAAAGTTTTTCCTCCCTGAATCAAATCATCCTCCTGTGGTCCCCCTACCCCTCACCCTCCATATTTGACTAAATAAGTCTAACACCAGTGTTCAGAGGGGAAGAAACTCTCCTTTTGCGTTGAAACCAAAGTTTCAGGATAAAAGGGAAACTAAAAAAGGGTCAGAATAATTATAGAGCAAAGAGAGCCATGCGAGCCTGACAGCGTATGGGAGGCAGGGTGGATATGTACCTGACAGATGGACCAAATCAGAGATGCATGCGCTTGTGTGGGCAAGAGCTCCCCGTGGTAATAATTATAACAATGAAAACGGAGGACTTATGAGAAAGGGATGAGAACTGGTTGTGACTCAGCTCCTGAGCTGGAGGCTGTTTGCCCTTCTGGGAACCAACGACAGACAAGTCTTCAGGCTGAGCAGGCAGCCCTTTGGGTGCTGGGAATTTAAACACTGACCCAACATAGAGGTCTTTGTTTATGCGCACTTTTTGAGGATGGTGGTGAGGGAAGTGAGGGGCGCACCGGGGATGGTTTTCAGCTTTTGCAGTTTCTGGGGGGGGGGGCGACTCCTAGGAAGCTGGGACTGTTCGGGAGCCTGACGAAAGGACTTGGATCCTGAAAGCTTGCAGAAAAGGAGTTTTCTTGCGATCTCCCAGTTGATCTAATAAAAGGTATCGTTTTGGAACACATACACATACACCTCCTCGCAGTGTTTTTCATGTACCTTAACCCACAATCAAAACCCGGGCACTAATTACAATACACAGACCCGTACACCTATCGGCAGGCCTTCCCTGACCTGATCATGCTGTGCCTTAGACCTAGCCCTGCTTATGGGGTTTAAAATCTCAGTTCAGTCACTGCCGGTTCCCCTGCTGCTGTTTCCACAGTCGCTGCCTCTTGTCCTCTTTGCAGTCTCTGTCCACTCTCCCTCCGCGGGGGTCCTTGTGCCAAGCCTCCCTGTGCCAGGTGGGGGTGGCTGCATCCTCCCCGTCCTCTGCTACCACTTTACTCAGAGACCAGGGCTGAGATTTTATTTTTAATTAAAATATACTTCTATATATAGAGTTGTATATAAATATAAATGTGTGTACACCCCCCCCCCCCATCATAAGCTTTCCATGACACATTTTAAATGTGTCACCCTCCTGCTGGCTGACTCCAGACCGGACATAGTGGGGATTACAGAAACGTGGTGGGATGAAACGCATGATTGGGCAGTCAATGTCAAGGGCTATAGGCTGTACAGGAGGGACAGGATAGGAAAGAGAGATGGGGGTGTGGCGCTC
>NW_017728886.1:450442-481043 GCF_001723895.1 Crocodylus porosus | reverse complement strand
CTCCCTGGTTGGGAGGTCTATAGTAGACTCCCACCGTTAAGTCTCTCTCCCCTGGACTGCCTTTTACTCTAACCCAGAGCACCTCAGAGTGCCCCCCCTCTACCCCCTTGCTAATTAACGAGGAAGTATATTCCTCCTTGACAACAAGCCAGGCTTTAGCACCATGGCATAAAATTGCCTTTGCTTTCACTGTCGTTCCCATGGTGCGGAAAGCAACTGCAAACACTGCCAGGCCACAACTGCAGCTCCGACATGGAGCAGGAGGGTTTCTTTCCTTTCAGCTTCCTGCAGAGCTGAATCAGGAGCAAGCGGGGGCTGCAGGGCATGGAGTCTCCCTGGCACATGAGGTGCCGAGCAGGGGCTGCTTGTTTTCCAGGTGCCCGTGGCATTTGAGGACGTCGCTGTCTATTTCTCAGCGGAGGAGTGGGCAGAGCTGGCAGGATGGCAGCAGGAGCTCTACCGGGAGGTGATGAAGGAGAATTACGAGCTCATCTCTTCACTGGGTAAGGAGAGGTTGCTTCTTGGGTGACACGGTCCGTGCCGAGCCAGTCCCAGCAGGCGAGAGGATTCTCTCTTTTTGGGGTGCCCACTGATCAGGATCCTGTTACTATTCAGATGCACAGTGCAAAGGCTGCTGTACAGGTGGAGGTCAAGCTCCTGTGCTCAGGAGGATGCTTAGCACCTGCCCAAATAAGAAGAGATTTCACTCTTCCAGTAGGGAACAGCAGGTAACATGGAGCTGATCCCCACTTTCCCCAGTGTAGTCTTTCCAAGATCAGCACTAGCACAGTGAAAACAAAGCCATGAAGGAGGCAGGACGTAGCAGGTTAAGGATGCTTGTCTTACCTAAGCTGAGCTCTGCCTGCAGCATCATGTTTGAGGGGCAGGGAATAGTTAGCCTTTGTGCTGCTTATGTGACATAGGGCCATGCAATGAGAGGGAATTCCTCTTGTATGCTCAGTCTCTTTACAGTGTCTCGGCACAGCAGGAAATAACACAAGGCATCTCTGTGTGCATCCCAAGAGCCTCATCATGAGAAGTTTTGGGCTGCACACTGCAGAAAGAATGTGGATGCATTGGAGAGAGTCCAGCAGAAGCCAGTAGAAATGGTTGTGGGGCTGGGGGACAGGACTGGTGAGGAGAGGCTGGGGGGACTGGACTGATTGAGTCTGGAGGAGAGAAGACCGAGGGGGATTGAATAGCAGCCTTCACCTCCCAGCAGGGGAGGGAGGGCTCCTATCTGTCTACCAGTGAGTTAGACAAGCAGCACCAGGGTGTTCAGCTGGAGCCAACGAAAACCTTCCTGTCCTATCAAGGAGGGCTTGACGAGGGGCTTTGGTCTGATGTGGGGTCCCAGGGAAACCCCTCGCCCCTCTGCTGCCTCCCTGACCAGACCGTGTTGCTCTGCTCTGCACAGGATGCCCCAGTGCCAAGCCAGAGCTCATCTGCCAGCTGGAGAAAGGAGAGGAGCCGTACATGTGGGCTCCCCAGGGCTGGAGAGCTGGATGCAGACCCCCAGATACTTGGGCAGGTGAGTCACAGAAATCCTAGAGAAATGGGGCTGGGAGAGGCGTCACATCTCATGCAACCCCTGCCTGAGGCAGGATCAGCCCTGCCCAAACCATCCTATATGAGGGGTCACAAGAGAGGAACCCTGTGAGCACGGCTCCGGTATCTCTGACTGTAGGAGCTCTCTTTTGTCCCAAGCAGATGAAACGATGTGTAGGCTTTCTCCTCTTTTCAGCAGGCCGTGTGATCGTCGTTAAAAGGGAGGAAGAAGAGGAGGAATGGCTCCGCAAGGAAGGTGCTGGCATGCTGGCCGCACGTGGCAGAACAGTAGAGAAATCCCTTCCATCCTCGGCTCTGAGCTGCCGGACCCAGGGGCAGCAGAGGAGCCTGTCTGGGGGCACCGAGGGCCACGAAGCCCACGGTGGCCTCCACGGGATAGCGGCCGAGCGGCCCCACGCCTGCCCCGACTGCACCAAGTGCTTCAAGGACAAGACGGCGCTGCTCATCCACCGACGCGTCCACACCGGGGAGAGGCCGTTCGTTTGCCCCGAGTGCGGACGCGCCTTCACGCAGAAGCAGCACCTCACCACCCACCTGCGCACACACGCGGCTGAGCGCCCCTTCGCCTGCGCCCAGTGCGGCGGCTGCTTCCGCCTGCGCCAGGCCTTCCTCGCCCACCTGCGGGGGCACGCCGGGGAGCCGCCCTTCACCTGCGAGGCATGCGGGAAGGTCTTCCACCACAAGCACCACCTGCTCACCCACCAGCGTGTGCACACGGGCGAACGCCCCTTCCCCTGCGCCCAGTGCGAGAAGCGCTTCACCCAGAAGCACCACCTGCTCAGCCACCAGCGCACCCACTCTGGCAGCCGGCCCTATCAGTGTGCCCAATGCGGCAAGCGCTTCAAGGACAAGACGCCCTTGAGCATCCACCAAGTGGTGCACACGGGGGCCAAGCCCTTCGCCTGTGAGGCCTGTGGGAAGATCTTCAGCCACAAGCACCACTTGGTGATCCACCGGCGCGTGCACACCGGGGAGAAGCCCTTCTCCTGCCCCGAGTGTGAGAAGCGCTTCACGCAGAAACACCACCTGCTCAGCCACCGGCGCATCCACACCGGCGAGCGCCCCTACCCCTGCACCCACTGCGGCAGGAGCTTCAAGGACAAGATCACCCTCAAGCTGCACGTCCGGCTTCACACAGGGGAGAAGCCCTTCTCCTGCCCTGACTGTGGGGAAAGCTTCCGGCTGCGCAAGGTGCTGCTCACCCACCAGCGGGTCCACGCAGGGCAGGGCCCGCTCATCTGCACTCACTGTGGCAAGACCTTCCGGCAGGCGCAGCGCCTGGCCATGCACCAGAGGAGCCACCAAGGCCAGGTCCGGCCCTTCCGGTGCATCCGGTGCGGGGAAAGCTTCCCCCAGGAGCAGCAGCTCCTGCTGCACCAGCACGTCCACACCACCAGCTGCCCAGAGCCCCCAGTCAAGGCCCCTGAGAAGTCTCTGGCAGTATCCCCTGTGAGTTAAGCTGGTCATCCCCAAGCCTGCTCAAGCAGGTTCAGTAAAGCTGTGCAGACCCCCGGGGGACTCC
Organism: Crocodylus porosus; assembly: GCF_001723895.1. Classification (NCBI taxonomy): domain Eukaryota; kingdom Metazoa; phylum Chordata; order Crocodylia; family Crocodylidae; genus Crocodylus; species Crocodylus porosus. The sequence goes on along the minus strand of NW_017728886.1, from coordinate 477,952 downwards.
CAGAAGCAGCAGTCTGATCTAGGAGCAGGAAAGAAACGCCATCATGGTGTCGGCAGTGCTGTCAGGCTGCTCACGCTCTGCTGTGCTCTGCAAAGCTGACTCGGGGTAGAAACCAAAGACTCCTCATGCAGGGCACCAAAGCCATCCTGCATTAACCCAGGTCATTTTTCCTGTAAAAATCGCTGACCTCATCCATGGGGGAACCGTTATCAAAACAGGGAGAAGAGATGCAAAGCAATCCTGTCGGCATCTTCTGATACCCCTTTGCTGGGCTTGGGCACAGCCTCTTCACCCCTTCCACCAGTCCTCCACCTTGCTCCACTCACTGGAAATGAAAAGACTGGGAAGGAGGTTTCCTCCCCCTCAGCAGATAGGGTGCAGGGGAGTATTCTTCCCAGCAGCATTGTGTTTTGTGATCCGCAGAGAGGATCCCAGAAGCTCCTGCTTTTGCTTGTTAAGTGCAAAAAAGCATCATGGCAGACAAGGGTCTTTGGGTAGATGTGATGTCTTTTATTAGTTGGCCTATAAACTAATGGTCTACTAGTTTAGACTAATTAGTCTATAGACTAATGGTCTATAAACTTAGTTGGTTTTATTAGACCAACTAATAAAAGATAGCACATCTACTCAAAGACCCTTCTCTGCCTATGTCCTTAGACTAACACGGCTACAACCAACACAATAAAGAGCATCGTGGTGACTGGTGTTCCCCTTTCTCTGAGCAAGAATGGGCATTTATACAGCAGATTACAGGTGCTCAGACCCTGGGAGGGACCTGTGGAGAGCTGTGGGAAGCACCTTGCACATACATGGGTTTCTGCTTCCCTGTGGTGGAGTATGCACAGCCCAGAAAATGCAGCTGGGAAGTTTCCAGATGAGAAGTCCAGTTCCTCCTGCCTGGGTTATGGCCAGCTGGTTCCCCAGAGCCCATTTCTAGCCCCCTGTCCAGCTACTTCTATGCTGTGTGGCTTCCTTGGGCTGGTGATTTCACAGCCCAGTACATCACATCTCTAGGAAGTTATCTTGATACTCTCCCTTTCTCTATTGCAACCGATATCCCTGTAGGTCGTGGGCTTCTGGGGATGAGAAACCCCTATGTGGGAGAGAAAGGGGATGATGGGATGTGCCACAGTCTTGGCAGGTGTCCGCACCCTGCTTTATGGCATCTTATCTTCCTGTTGCTCTTGTTTGACCCCTTTGTGCTTGAAATGCATGTGCTGTGCGAGGCTCTGTTTTGCTCTCACTGCTGCAGCAGATGGATCGGCCCCTGGGAATGTCCCAGCACCCCTCTCCTCTGACAGGTTCAGCTTTGGGGAGAGATGACAAAAACCATTTTCATGGTTTTATTGGACCCCCTGTGATCATTGGGAGAGATGTTGGACAAGTTTCTGGGCACAAGGAGTCCTTGCCTAACCTCTCTCCCCGCGATACAGTTGATTCAGTAAAAGATATTACCAAAGAGACCTTGCTTCTCACTCATCCTCTGGACCATCACAGCTACAATGGCGCTCCTAGCCCATGGAGACCAAACGCTGCAGCCACGTGCAAGTACAGCCAGAAGGCAAACAAGGAGGGACCTGTCCATGATAGATGTACTCAGATATTCCAGTGGTGAGCACCAAAAAATGTCTGGTAAGAGAAACACAGAACTGAATCGCATCCACACGCAAATTGGTAACCAAAAAAAGGTACAGGACTCTGTCTTGTCCCTTCTGGCAGTGAATAGGAAACTGTCTAGGATCACTGCGAGACTGGGAAGACATAGGATCAGCGAGGCACCATGCATTAGGAAGGTGCTGGCTTGTGCGGTGAATGCAAGAGAAATCCTGCCCTCCAGAACCCCGCTGGGAGGACTCTGCCTCTTTGGTGGCTCCAAAAAAAAGGACTTTGCAATGACACCAGAGACTCTCACTTAAGTAGCTGACCCATCTGGAATCTCAGAGGCTTCTGTGACCCCCCAAAAGACTGAAGTGCGTAGTCAATGTTATCTTTTCCTGGGATTAATTAAGCTATCTGATCATGTGTATTGAAATCCATGTGTATGTAGCACCCTTTTCAAGCTCAAACAGGCCGTTGCACATATTAGGAGATAATGTAACAGATAAATACGTGTGTGACTGTGAACAACTGGTGAATATATAAGAGGGACATTAGATGACAAGCCTGAGCACTTAAGTGAGTGCTTCCCAACTTCAGATGGTGTGCAAACATTTTATAAGGCATCCTTCACCAAATCATAGATCAACACTCCTACCAGTGCAGCCCAGGATGCTGTTAGCCTTCTTCACAATAAGGGTAAACTGTTGGCTCCTGTTCAGCCTTTTGTCCCCTGTCACCCCAGGTCGTTTTCTGCAGAGCTGTTGCCCAGCTAGTCAGCCCCCAGCCTGTACCGGTGCATGGGATTGTCTCATCCTCAGTGCAGGATTTTGCAATTGTCCTTGCTGAATCTCATGAGATTTCTTTTGGCCCTATCCTCCAGTTTCTCTAGGTGACTCTGACTCCTAGCCCTACCCTCCAGTGTATCTAGTACTCCCCCCAGCTTGATGTCATCTGAGGGTGCACTGCATCCCATCTTCCAGGCCAGTGATGAAGGCACTGCATCCCTGTGAGATGGGCAGAAAGTGCGAGTGAGGAAACGGATACATTACTAGATACACATCCCCGATACAGCAGCAGCCATTCAATAAACATGTCATGTTTATACCAAGCTTTGTGGCTACGCCTCATGCTTTGAGGTTGAATGGCCTTTCCGTGTATGGGCTGGCGGTACTCCTCGGATGAAACCGTGCAGGTGAGTGGTAACAGGCCGCTGGGCCTTTCAAGGGGTCTCAGACTCCTCTGTGGTTCAGTGCCAAACCCTGTCAATCTGGGACTTGTTTTCAGGTCTGATGGGACCTGGCGGGCACGTAGCAAGGAGTGCTGGGGAGGAAGGCGGCTGTGAGAAAATTTTAACATCTTAGGAAAAACTCTTCAAATATTTAATTTAAAAAATCGTTCAATCACAGAGAATGAGGGTTGGAAATGACCTCAGGAGGTCACATCTAGTCCATCCTCCTGCTCCAAGCAGGACTAGCCCAGCCCCAGCTACATCATCCCAGACAAGGCTTTATCTAGATGGGTCTTAAACACCTCCAAGGATGGAGACTCCACCATCTCTATAGGTAGCCTATTCCAATTTACTACCCTCCTAGTGAGAAATTTTTTCCTAATATCCAACCTCAACTTCCCTTGCTGCAGCCTGAGTCCATTGCTCCTTTTTCTGTCATCTGCCCCCACTGAGACCAGTCCAGCTCCATCCTCTTTGCAGCCCCCCTGCAGGGAGGTGAAGGCTGCTATTCAACCCCCCTCAGTCTTCTCTTCTCCCAACTAAATCAGCCCATTTCCCTCAGCCTCTCCTCACCAGTCCTGTCCCCCAGGTCCGCAACCATTTTCGTTGCCCTTCACTGGACTCTCCAATTTCCCCACATCCTTTCTGCAGTGGGAGGCCCAAAACTGGACACAGGACTCCAGATGTGGCCTCCCCAGTGCTGAATAGAGGGGGATCCTCTCTCTGCGCAGAGTTAAAGTAGATTGTGCTGATGCTGAAAAAAAGTCCTTCTTTGCTCAGTTGGGTCTGAGCACTGGTAAGGACTGATTTTTGTGGCGAGTTCAGTTAAAAGATTTTAGGCAGCTGGGAAGGTTTCAGGGAGTCTGGGGTAGAGTATCCTGAGCTACTCATGTCAGATGGTCAAGTTCAGTCCTGACCAAAGAAGGAAAATAGCCCATTCGTGGATACAAAGGGGAACAAAAATATATATGCAAGTGTCTCCACTGAATTTTTGGCAGCAAGTAGGAAACTCAAGGATGATTGCAAGGCTGGGGAAGATCAGCAAAGCCTCTTGCTGGGGAATTGGCAAGACCTGTTGTAAGCCAGGGGAGCTTTCAAGAGCCTGTGCTTTGGAAGCTGCGATAGTTTTGGGTCTAACAGAACAAACTGCCAAAGGTTGGGCACTTCCGCCTCGTACGCGGGCCTTGCAGCGAGGCGCATACACACATAGGAAGCTTGCTGACCAGAAGGAGAACAGCAGAATAACTCTAGTCTTTCAGCTGGTTGGACCCCAAAATAAGAAATGTTTCAGGCTGAGGATTTCTTAAGGTGAGATCTTGTATTGGCCCAGCCCTGGAGCTGGGATAAAGTCAGACAAGCTTTGTAACACATTCTTCTGCAGGTCTTAGGCATGGTTGGTCCAATAAAAGCGATCACCCTAAAAAATGCTGGCTGCTCTTATAATTTCTGGATTGTCACAGCTACAGCATTGCTCTGACACTATGACTCAAAGTAAATAATTCTTTGCTTTGGAGTGGTGGTGGGGTGGGGAAGTTTGGCTTTTAAAAGCAAAACGCTGGGGACTTTTTGACCTTTTTCTGCAGATTTCCCCACCTTCCCACCCCACCTGTTTCATGTGTTTTTCCCACCCTAGAAAGGAAACCTTTGATAATAGAAAATCTGAAAGCTGTACAAAACTTGTCAGCCTATATGCTTTGACATTTTGAGCAGAAAGGGTACTTTGGGTAAATGTGATCTTTTATTAAATCAACTAAATAGTTAGAAAAACTGTTCTTTGCAAGCTTTTGGGCACAAATACACTTCTTCAGGCATAGGGAGAGTCTGCTGGTGTTTGTCTACTCTCTTGGGTGGAATAGAGGTGTAAGGCAATATGCAAAATGCAAATCTGTGAAAATGCAAATGCATGGCAGGGAAGATCAGATGGGATGGGGGTTAATGGGTATGAGGCAGGTAGGTGGGAAGGAAAGGGGAAAATGTTGACCTGGTAACAGAATGTAGCTGGTAAAATGTGGAGAGGTTACCTGGGACTATTGGATGGCAGGCAGGTGATAATGTGCAATAAATCCCATGTCTATATTTAGTCCATGATTTTTTTGTATCCAGTAGATTTATGAAGTGAAGTTCATAGGGTCATCTACGAAAGGTGTCTTGTAAGTCCCCTTTGAGGATTAGCACTGAGAGACTGGAGAGAGAGTGGTTGTCTCATGAGAAGTGGGCACTCACAGGTCATTCTGTATTTTCATTTTTGATAGACTTGCAGTGCGCATTCATCTGTATGCAGTTGTTGCTTGGTTTCTCTTACATAGTTCCCATCCAGGCATTCAGTGCACTGGATGAGATGTATCACATTTCTGGAGGTGCAGGTGTCAGATCCAGAAACGGGGATGGTCCTGTTGTGGGGCGTAGTTATTGTGGTGGTGCTGGAGATGTGTTGGCAAGTTTTATATGTCTCATCCCAGCATGGTCTGGATCCATTCAGTGTGCTTTTGGCCATAGGACTTTTGCTTCTGGTGGTGAAGTTGGCGAGGTTCAGTGCTTGTTTAAAGGCTATGATGGGTGGCTTTGGAGAGATCCCTTTTAAAATTGGGTCTTTTTGTAGTATGGGTTGCAATTGCTTGAAGATTTTCCATAGAGGCTCCAGGGAAGGATGGTATGTCATAACTAACAGTGTGTGATTCATGGGGATTTTATTTTAGAGGCACTTTCATGTTTTTTCCCCCCCCAAAAGGCTTGATAGGATGAGTGTGAGTGAATGAAGGGGTCTCCACCTTGTAGACTCAAAGCACCTCTGGCCAAACTCAAGGCTTCCCATGGAAAACGCCAGCTCTTAATTTCCACTTGTTTATTGACTCCAGAAAAAAATAATAGAGCAAATTTTTGCATTGCAAAGAACTCGGAAAGGCCACAGCAGGGCAGGATGTTTGAAACCTCTGGGTTGATCTTGTGCATTGTGTTTGCACACTTAAAAGAGCCAGCACTGTGTGGCAACCTTGAAACACCGCTGGGGGACCTTGAGATCCTTTCATTACAATCTAACTCCCTTAAGGCACTGTCTTGATTTTGAAGGCCTTGGGAGATGGAGAATCTACCATTTAATTGAAAAAGTTTATTCCACTGGACAAAGCACCCTTGTATGTTAAACATTTGTCCCTAACTTGAATCATAGAAAATAAGAGCCAGAAGGGACCTCAGGAGGGCACGTCTAGTCCAACTCCCTGCTCCTAGCAGGACCAGCCCCAACTACGTCATCCCAGCCAGAGCTTTGTCCAGCCGGGTCTTCAACACCTCCAAGGATGGAGATCCCACCACCTCTCTGGGTAACTCATTCCAGTGCTTCACCACCCTCCTAATATCCAACCCTTGCTGCAACTTGGCTGGCTTCAGCTTTCAGCCTTTGATTCATGCTGTCTTTTCTCCTGCCAGATTAGAAACCCCAGTATGTTTTCCCAGCAGAAGTGCTTAGATGCTAATCAAGTCACTTCAATCATCTCTCTGGCAGGGTAAATGGGTTGAGCTACTTTTCTTCAGCCCTCTGTATTAAGTATGCTGATATCATTTTCATCAATCCCACTTGCAAAGGGGAAAAAAATCACTACTTCACTCTTTATATGTCTGAGAACTGCAGTCTCTTTTGCCGCAGGATTGCATTGGGAGCTCATGTGGCAGTGACTGTTATTCCTCCTAAATCCTTTCAAAGTCCCTGCTCGAGGATCCAGTCTGTGCTCTGTAGCTGTGGTTTGCATTCCTTGTTCTTAGGTGGTAACTGGGTATTTGGCTGCATTTTGCTTGAATGGGCCCAACATACCAAGAGATTGAGGATGATCTGTAGTGACTGCCCTGTTCTCGTTATTTATCACTTTGTCATCTAAAGTTATCAATGATGGTTTGTTATATATATGTTATAATATATATATATATATATATATATATCGTCATATGTGTGTGTGTGTTAACTGCCAGATGGCTCATAAAAAAGGCTGAATAGCACTACAGCTAGCACAGATCCCTGTAAAACACCACAAGACACAGTCCTCATAACAACCTTATGGCTTTCCTCCTAAAAACTCAATCTCTTGGCCATATCAGAATCCATTAAGGTAAGAATTGATTAGGGTGATATCTTTTATTGGACCAACTTTGTAGTTGAGGTAAAGTTAGACATGTCCTGAATGCAAGACATTCTTCATCAGGTCTCTGATCATGGGAAGCCAGGCACAGCAAAGTGCTTTTTTATTACTAATGCGTGGTTAGCTTTTAATCAGGATTTTGTGCGGTACCAAGCTGTGTACTTGGAGAACATATAACACCAGCAGTCTCCCTATGCCCGACAAAGGGTGTTTGTTCCAAAAGCTTGCAAATAATATTTTTTCCCATCTATTTAGTTGGTCTAACAAAATATATCACATCTGCCTAAAGTACCTTGCTTTTGAAAAGTCTAAGCACATTGCATCTTTTAAATCTGTGCAGCAGAGACAGTGACTCCTGTCTTCTTTTCTTTCCTTTTTATTTAGAAATATAGAAGAACAAACAAGCAAAAAGAACCAAAGCTCAAATTAAGTCATTAACAGGCATAAATGATGCCTACAAAAGAGCCAAATATTGTATCATATAATATAATAGTCATATTGTATCATACAAGCCAGGCATGGACACCCTGGTGTCTTACATGTACCGACAAATGTTTTTCTGTAGCAGGTTTACCATGAGGAATGTGTTTTCCCAGGCAATAATTAGTACATACTGTGTAACGGAGCTTAAAACAGCAAAAGTACCTACATTACAGGAGGCTCAAAAATGTCACTCTGTATGTGAGAAAGACGGCAGCATCTCCAGCGCTAGTCCCACCTCATAACTGGATTTCCAAGCACCAAGCGTGGCTGCATCTTCTTGACATTGCTCTTTGAGTTTGTGGTACCAAGTTCTGAGGGATCCAATCTGCGGTCGTGCCATTTGCCATCTGCTAACACGGTGTCCCCCTTTTTAGATTTCACGAGAGAAGTTTCGCTTCGTGCATGAGAATCTTGCACCGAGGCGAATCTTCCAGAAACAACACTTTATTGGTGAAAGTACTTGGCAAAGGAAAGAACAATAAACTCACCGTCATCCTCTTCTTTACACAAGTCTCTGTGGTTCGAGATGGTAAGACCTCTTCCTCTGAGCTGTATTTTCAGATCAACAAGCTGGTGTGTCTTATATTTCATAGACTTCATAGACATTTGGGCTGGAAGGGACCACGGAGGATCACTGAGTCCAGCCCCCTGCCTCAGGGGCAGGAAGTCAGCAGGGATCACAGGATCATGTGTATGCATTCGTTTGGGAAGGGGCATGTTTATTCTTTATTTCAGTTAAAATCAAGCTTGGCTGGCATTGCTTATGAACACCACTGTTAGTCTTTCAGGCTTATTTTACCTCATCGCTTAAAAGTCCACTGTATTTTGTGTGTTGTGTAATATTAGGAACAGCAGCGTTAAAGAATGAATGACACAGCAAATGCACACGTGTTTGTGCTCTCCTAGACTAATAGCCCACAATGTGTGAGCCTTTATATGCTTTACAGAAATCTCTATCAGTATAGCAAACCATCATGAAAATAAAGGATACCTCCCCACAATTCAACTCTAACCCCTGCAAAGGGGCTAGATCCTGCATAGGGGTTAGACCCCTGCAACCCTAACCCCAGCACACTTGTCCTGTGCTTTCCCTGCAGCACGCTACCACGCGGGAAAGGGTCCCAGGGGCTCAGGGTAGAAGGTGCACAGCTCCACGCTGACTTAGCAAGATGCTGTCTGTTCCTCTAATGCCTCTCAACCAAAGAGTGGGGAAGATAATAAGACCCTAAATCTGTTTCCCAACAAGACAGTCCCAAACAGCCCTTGATCCAGTGAAAGTTAGATCAGTAACTTCAGGAAAAAAAGTCGGTAACAAGCTCGTTATTAGACAAAATAGGATGAAGCCTGAAGAACTCATTGTGAGGATAAGAATAAAAAGAAATCCCTTCCCACTGATTTTAACAGGAGCATGACTGGACCTCAGTTTTAGCCAACTTGCCCCTGTTACCTTCCAGCAAAAAGCACAGCACGCATAAAGAAAGCATAATTAAAGTTAAAGCTATGCATGAGGCAACTGCATGAATATCGTATTTACAGTGTTTCTGTCTATCCCCTTCACTTACCAGTGGGTGAGAGAAACCCATTTCTCTTAGCACCGCTTCGGCAGAAAGATAAACACCCACTGAGCCAGTTCTGTTCTCCCGAACACCGATTAAGGACCGGGCCCAATGCAGCACCTCTGAGGTTGATGGCAGGGCTCCTATTGCAATCAAACCCCAACTGTGGACTGCAAACCTGACCCCATATCATGCACTCCCAGCAACTGCAAAATGGGGGGAAACAAATAGGAGTCCTTTCAAAATAGCATGATCCCTCTCTAAACTGACAAAGTCCAACAAACTGACAGAGGCCACTTTTGTTTCAGCTCCAAGGACTTGAAGGAGCTCTCGTACGTTAAGCCATCAAATGGCTTTATGCTGTTTTCTCCAGGTCACGAACTAGACGTGACACGCCAGGAGCCACGGGCACAGAGTTAAACGTGCCCATCTGCCTCCTATGTGTCTCGAGGCAGCTCCTGGCAGAGGCCTCCTCTGTTGCGTCTCACCTTCTTGTTTTAACCATGCTGTTTTCCATAACCCAGAGGGACATCTGAATTTTGGCCTCTCCAGTTCCTCTGGCCACTTCACGTTTCTTGGGGCATCCCCACACCCGCTCCGTAAGGATTTACAAGTCTTTAAGTTTAGGAGTCACAAAATAGCTTAAAAGGATAAATGACATAGCAGCTTTAGTACTTCCACCAAGGCTCCCAATGCTTTTTGAGGTTTTTTTTCTCCTTTAAGGTTTATGGTGACTGGACTTGAACATGTGTCATTTAGAAAAACAATCTTCTGGATTCCTGCTCTTTCCTGGCTGTTTTTCAGATTAAGACCTTCCTATATTGGCTGAAGCTGCTCTTTCTAAATGGAATAAATCCAATGTCCTCCAGCTAATTTTATTTCTCCCACTAAGGGACTTCTTCAAACCAGTATGGGCAGGTTTGGGGTCAGCTCGTGTATGCTTGCTCTCCCCCATATCCACTGAATGCATTGTCTTGTTTGCCATGAACTCCCAGCACAGCATACTGTTATTCACTGTGGCCTTGTCTACATCAGATGCTTTACTGCACAGTAGACTAATCTGCTGCATAGTAAAGCGTCACCGTCTACATGTGCAAGCACTTACTGAGCAGTAAAGTCAAATAGCATTAATTGCAAGTGTAGATGTGCCCAGCTAGTGCAACTGTTCAATAGCTAGGCAGAAAACTGGCCTATTATTTCTGGGGAGCTCAGACTACTGGCTGGCTGTCTTCAGGACCAATATATAAAAATCTCACTTATGTAGCCCTAGCATTAGCCAATTATTAAGTCAAATTCACCTGCAATCTGCACCAGGCTCCTATAACTGCTTCCAAGGCCCAGCTTTCCCCTTCTGTGTCATAAAGGGTCTTCACATTGCACACAGCCAACTCAGCTCCATTTGTTTCCACCACTGCTGTATGCTTCAGATGTCAGCAGTGTTGCAGGGTGGTAACTGAGCCTGTACCTTTTCCTCCAGACTTGAAGCCTTATCAGTTTTCATTTAATGTCTTGATTGCACACATAAGCCACAGGTGGTTTGTGAAGGCAGCACATCTGTTACAGACTCCGTGTTAGGCCATGTTAACAGATGAAACAGCTGCAGAAGCTTTCAGTCTGGTGGAAACTGGCACAGCTATGGTGCATTGGCTCAGCCGAGTTTCTGATGGTGCGGTACGTCTCCTCCAACTCCAACCCTTCAACTATAGGGCAGTTTAGTGAGTGAAATGATGAATCTGGTCCTAATCACAGCATGTCTCCCTGGGGGATGTCTGATCTCTCAGAGCCAAAATCCACATTGGCCACAGAACCAGAGCCATGGGGCTGGCAAACCTCCTTAGGAGGTCACATCTGGGCCAACCCATCTACTCAAGGCAGGATCAGGCCTGTCCAAATCATCCCATACAAAGGCTTGTCAAACCTGCCCCCAAAGCCGCTTGAACAACTGTCTTGCACAAGTGCAGGGCATGCTGTCCAAAACCAGCAAAAATATCCCAACTTGCCCCAGGTACAAGAGAGAGGTGAAGGCACTGCTAAGCTCCAGCTGCTGCCAGGGTGGGATGTAGCTTGTCAAAAATACACCTGAGAGGTCTCAGGAAGGCCAAAGTGCATCTCCACAGACCTGTGTAATCTCTGGGGATCCAGTTTGGCCACTGCTGAGATGCTGCCTTACACTGGGAATAGCTCATCTGAGAAGACTAAACCAGTCCCCCCAGGACTACCTTGACTTTTATAAATTAGTAGATTAGGTGCCCCGATTCTTTAGTAACTGGCACATCAGGACAACCCACATAAAGGCTGGCTCTAAGAACAGACAGCACAGAAACCTACCTGATTACCCAGTAATGATAATTCATATATCTCTTGTACCTTTTAACTGTGGGTCCTGTTATAAAGTAGTCCTCCAACCCCCCACCCTCCCCATGATTCAAGTTTTATTAACCCCACTTCACAGAGATGGGAGCTGAGACACAGATGGGTTAAAGTGACTTCTCCCCAGTCACACAACAGTGCACCGGGGACAGGACTGGAGGGCGCCGTCTCCCTCCTTTGACCCTGGACCATCCAACGTGCACACGCACCGTCCTTGGGAATCCCAGAGATTAGCCAGTGACCAATTTGCCTCAATGAGAAACGATCCCTAATTGATCTCATAGTTACAGCATGTATTGAGGACCGTCACACAGGGCCTGTGCCACATGACGAATGCGCAGAGGAAGTCATGCAAGAAAAGGACTCAGACAGCATCAGCTTCCGTGGGGAGAAACTAGAGGCGGCAGCAGCTAAAATGGCCCGAACCCCTCCCTGCATGCCTAGGCAGGCTCCATCCTAATATTCAAGGGGAAAGCACAACCTCCTTAAACACCGAGGGTAAGTGGGTGCCAACTTAAGCAAAGCTGTCCCAGGGGAGTCTCGAATATGCCCATGCCTGCACGCTCTGGTAGGCATCTTCTACCTGCAGTGATTACAAGCCTCATCTTGTTCCACAGGGAACGGACCTGGGCACTTAGAGAAAAGCTTTTCTGCTGTCTTCTGCTTTGGTTCGTTCCTGGTTTTGCGGTGCAGAACGCAGCGGGGCCTGCTGCAGAAATGCCAAAGCCTCTGCAAAAGCATAGGGGGCTGGGGACCGGACTGGTGAGGAGGGGCTGAGGGAACTGGGCTGATTGAGTCTGCAGAAGAGACCTTGAAGAGCAGCCTTCACCTCCCTGCAGGGGGGCTGGGCTCGTCTCGGGGGGGCAGATGACAGAAGGAGCAATGGGCTCAAGCTGCAGCAAGGGAAGTTGAGGTTGGATATTAGGAAAAACTTTCTCACCAGGAGGGTGGTGAAGCCCTGGAACAGGCTCCCCAGAGAAGCGGTGGACTCTCCATCCTTAGACATGTTAAAGGCCCAGCTAGACAAAGCCTTGGCTGGGACGTTGTAGTTGGGGCTGGGCCTGCTTTCAGCAAGGGGTTGGACTAGATGCGACCTCCTGGGGTCCCTTCTGACCTGAATTTTCTATGATGTTATGATTTTAGGGACTGTTTCCAATCCCTCCCAACCCATCTCACACTCACTGTATCACTTCTCCATTGGTTTCTAAGGTGCATCATCTCCGAGAGACACTCTTTCACCTGAAGCAGGGTTGATGCTTTTTGTTTCTTGTATGCATTTCTGGTGAGGTCTGCAATTACACTTCTGGCAGCACCTAGCAACAGTTCCTGTCTCATGCAGTTTGCTTGTGTTTATATTCAAAGTGGGTTTCAAGCAAACTGTTTCTAATACCTACTACAGATAAAATGGAAGTCAAAGTGGAGAAACAGAAAGATGAGGAGTGCAGTTGCCCTGGCGCCAGTGCGCTCAATGACTTGGAAGTTATTGAAGAGGAAGGTCCAGATTCATCCCTGGTACCACTCCAGTGAAGCCAGCAGGCTGTGAACTGGCCCATGATTTCCAAGGATGTATCTGAGGCTAGGCTGGAGTCGGAGGAAATGATAGGGAATAAAGGAAGGAAGCAGGGAAGGAGGAGGATCAGCTGGATGTCTGGGCTGGCTGGTCGGGAACACACTGTGCAATGAAATGAGTGTGCAAAAAAGCAAGCAGCATAGGGGACCTGTGCTAAACAGTGTTAACAATGCAGTGCACCGAGTCGTAGCCTGGGGGTTAAAACCACAGCAACCACTGGCTTGGTGCGAAGCTGCTGCAGAAAAGCCAGAGCAGGCATTATGGATCAAAGCTGAACAACGAGCAAGTCTGTAAGGCCTTAGCGAGACCCACCTGAGACAGCGTGCAAAACTGGGGCTCGCCCCACCAGGGCATGATCCCTACCTTAGACACGGTGCCATACAGGAGCACCGGGGTGGAAGTGAGCAGAGGAACCTGGGCAGAGCTACGTCATGCAAAGGGAGGTCGTCATCACACAGAAGAGGTCGCTGGGTGTGAGCAGGTGGCAAGACGAGTTCAAGAGACAGCGAGATTTATCCCGGGGGAAAGAGGTGGGGTCTGCGGAGAAAAGGGGAAGCTGGGCTTCAAATCCAAGGGGAGGGGGCAGGGCCTGGGGTCCAGGTGACCGGCCCCTGTTCTTAACACGTCCTGGGGCAGGCTCCTGGGGCACGGCTCCGCACAAGCCAGGGGAGGGAAGCCGGGCTTGAGCATCGCAGCCGGCCTCTCCTCGGCGTGGGTCTTCTGGTGCGTCAGCAAATTCGACTTCTGGCAGAAGCTCTTCTCGCACACGGTGCAGGTGAAGGCAATCATTTCCCGGGGGGGTTTTGGCAGGATGTAAGCCGGCGGCGAGGCCTCTCTGCTCCCCACGGACAGCTGCGCCAGGTCCCGGGCGTGGATCTGCCGGTGCACCTTGAGATAGCGCAGGGAAGAGAAGCTCTTCCCGCAGTCCCCGCAGATGCTCCGCGACACCCGGGTGTGGATCTTCCGGTGGACCTTGAGGGAGCCCTCGGCCGTGAAGCGCTTCCCGCAGTCCGCGCACGCGTACGGCCGCTCCCCGGTGTGCATGCGCCGGTGGATCTGCAGATACTTGGCCGTGAAGCTCTTCCCGCAGTCGGGGCACGTGAAGAGCCCCTCTCCCTTGTGCGTGCGCTGGTGGATGCGGAGGTAGTCCTTCTGGGCAAAGCTCTCCCCGCACTCGGGGCAGGTGAAGGGCTTCTCCCCGGTGTGGCTGCGCTGGTGCATCTTGAGGTACCGTGTGGTGGCGAAGCTCTTCCCGCAGGTGCTGCAGGCAAAAGGTGCGCCTTCGGCGTGGATCTTCTGGTGGATCTTGAGGTAGCCCTTGGTGGAGAAGCTCTTCCCGCACTGACCGCAAGGGTACGGCGTCTCCCCCGTGTGCAGCCGCTGGTGGATCTTGAGGTACCCTTTGGTGGTGAAGCTCTTCCCGCAGTCGGGGCACGTGAAGGGCGTCTCGCCCGTGTGGACGCGCTGGTGGATCTTCAGCGAGCCCTTGGAGATGAAGCTCTTCTCGCACTCCAGGCAGGCAAACGGGCGCCGGCCCTTGTGCTGCCCCAGGTGGATCTTCAGGTAGCCCTTGGAGGTGAAGCTCTTTGCGCACTCCGGGCACGTGAAGGGACGCTCGCCCGTGTGCTTCCGCAGGTGCACCTTGAGGTCCACTTTGCGGGTGAAGCTCTTCTTACACTCGCTGCACAGAAAGGGGCGTTCGCCCGTGTGCTTGCGCTGGTGCATCTTGAGGTCGCCCTTGGAAGGGAAGCGTTTCCCGCAGTCGCCGCAAGGGAAGGGCTTCTCCCCCGTGTGCAGCCGCAGGTGGATCTTCAGGTAGCCGCACTGCGTGAAGCGCTTCTCGCACTCGGGGCAGGCGTACGGCCTCTCCCCCGTGTGGATGCGCAGGTGGATCTTCAGGTCGCCCTTCTGGGAGAAGCACTTCCCGCACTCGCTGCAGGGGAACGGCCTCTCCCGCTTGCGGCTTCGGGGCCGCATCAGCAGCTCGGGTCGCTCCAGGACGCTCCGCTCGTGCTCCGGCGGGCCGTGGGGTCTCTCTGCCCCTGGGGACTTTTGCGGAGCCAGGCTGCCCAGGGGTCTCTCTGGTGGCGTCCCTGCAGAGCCTCTCGGTGTGGCCTGCAATTTGCTAGGGTGTGGGCAGGATTTTGTCTTTGCTGGGCTCTGGGGCACCCTCTCCTTGAGCTTTGCAAGGAAGGGCTGGATGGGCAAGCTTTCCACCTCCTCCTCCCGACTCTTTTCCTCCAGGCTTTCATTTGTCAGCCCATCATCTACTAGAGAGAAAAGAAAAGATCATGTCATGTTATACAGACGTGACAAAAGGTACAGCATCTGGCTGGGGAAAAAATATTTGACTTGCTGCAAAACCCAATGATGTCAAGCACCCCGGGGAGAAACCCAGCTTGGATCTGAATGGTGATCAGTGTGTGGCCTTGGTGTCGATGGGTCCCAGCTGCAGACCACGCTGGCATCATAAGCCGTGTGCAGTGTGTGCCGTGTACGACGTAGGCTGTGTTGTGACATGACCTGAGCTTCACTTGTGTAGCAATGAGATGAGTTCAGCATGCCTGTAGACATTGATAAGGTGCAGTTATATAACACAAGGAAATGAAAAAGGATTGACCAAGTGCCAAAGCATAACCAGATATGGAAAGCTGCATATTAAGTAAATAACTGTGGTTTAATCGCGCGCCTTCGTGCTTCCCCGAAGCTCCGCGGAAAAGAGGAGCCAAATCAGCGAGAGTCCCCAAAGGTGCAGAGAAGCCTGGCCCGTGGACCTGTTGTCCCCTTCAGTCCAAGGCTACATAAGCACTGTCCCTATTAATACAGAGAAGTCTTTGCTGCTGTGTAGCTTAATAACGTTTTTGAGCAGTGACCGGAAGAGTCTCACAGGTCATCAGTCTCACTTTCAACCTCAGTTAAAACTTACCTGAGGCGTTCGGGAGAGCTGCACCCAGTTACCTGAGTTTGTCTCTTACTCTCAGCTCACTTTCACCTGCCCTTGTACAACCCCCTGTCTGACAGCTGTGAATCCACTACATTGCCCTCATTCACCAAACTACTCGACCTGCCAACAAAAAGGAAGCCAAATTGATTTGGCAGAATTTATTCGTAGGACCACAGAAAAGTTGTGCTGGCTGGGCCCTCAGCTGGGCTTATCCAGCCCCCTGCTCAAGGCAGGAGCATCCCTGAATAAACCACCCCAGACACGTGTCTGTCCAACCTGCTCTTGAGCATTTCCAGGGACAGAGACTCCACTGCTTCTCTAGGTGCCTGTTATATACTTTACCACCCTCAGTCAGAAAGTTCCTCCTAAATTTCTCCGACCTGAATTTCTCCTGCTGACAGCATTGCTCCTAGTCCTGCCCCTTACGGTCAGAGGAAAAAGCCCATCTCCATCCTCTCTGTCATCCCCTTTCATGTATTTGAAGACGATTATCAAATCCCCTCCCAAGTCTTCTCTTCTCCAGACTAAATATCCTTAGGTCTTTCAGCCTTTCCTCATAAGTCTTGCTTCCCAGGCCTCTAGTTGTTTTTATTGCTCTGAGCTGGACATTTTGCAAACTGTCCAAATCCTTCTTATAAGTGTGAAGCCCAAAACTGGACACAGGACTCCAGGTGAGGCCTTCCCAGTGCTGAATATACGGGAACCATCATTTTCCTTGATGTGCAAAGGAAACTTCTGTTAATACAACCCAGGATGCATTTGGGGGTTTTTTGCACACTGCTGGCTTATATTTAGCTTAGGGTCTACTGTAACGCCCAGGTGCTTCTCCGCTGCACTGCAGCCCAGTCAGTCACTCTCCAGTCTGTGTCGTGCACGCTGTTATTCCATCCCGAGTACAGGACTTCGCACTTATCCTTGTTGAATGTCATCCGGTTGATTGTACACCATTTCTCCAGCTCAATCTGCATCTAGCCCTGCTCTCCAGGGTCTGTAACTCCATCCAACTTGCTGTCATCCACAGATTCGCTAAGCCTGCAATCAATCTCATCATCTAAATCATTAATGAAGATGTTACAATTACCGGACCCAGGACAGACCTCTGGGGAACCCCACTTGATACCTCCTCCTAACTAGATATCAAGCCATTGAGCATGATGATCCAACCGGTTGTGTATCCACCTTGCAATACTTTCACCCAGTCTGTGGGCACATCTACACATGCGCTTTAATGCGCATTATTAGCCTTTTTTTAATGTGCGTGAATAAAGCGTCACAAAATACCATTCATTTTCACTAATGATTATTAAAATAGGCTAATGAACCTTTTTCTAGTAGCTCACAATGGAGGTACTACATGTAATGTGCATTAGCAAAAGCACATTAACGATCGTGTAGATGCACCCTTTATTTTCTTAATTTACTCTTTAAAAATCCACATTGGCTGTGAGTGTTCATACCTCCCATGCTGCTATGGTTTTGCCTGACATCACCAGAGATCAGAGTGTGTTTTAAATGCTTTCACTGCACATTTCTTACTGCAATATGTTTATATTTCTTTTAAGTGTAACCTTAGCTCTGAATTTCCTGGGTTTATAATGCTTGTTTTTTGGGACAACTACAACATCCCTGCCCGGTTTTTGCCCTTCAATTACTGACCCATACTTTCAACCTTAACTGCATCTTCAGTGGAGTCTGTCTGTTTTGTCTGATATATAAGCAAAGCTTAGACATTGGAGACGTTAACAATAACCTCAAATCTGCTCCCTGCGTTTTCACTCACAAAAGAGCTCGGTAATGTGCAATTACAACTAGACGCTCCCGACAGAGTGAATCCCACCTCGCTGGTGGGTGTCTTGGCTTTTCATGGCCCATGCAGCTGCCAGGAACACAGAAATATCTTTTTACCTAATGAAGTGACCAGCTCGTAGTTCTCCTTCATCACGTCCCAGTACAGCTCCTTCTGCCATTCGACCAGCTCCTTCCATTCTTCTGGCGAGAAATAGACTGCAACATCCTCGAATGTCACCGGGGCCTGAAATACAAATATCAACCTCTTTAGCAGCATGGTGCCAGCGGTCCTGACCCGCTCCTGGGAAAGCGGGGATAAATTCACAGGGAGGATGACTTACTGCTGATACAAGGGGTCTGGTAGTCACATGCCCTGTCTCTACCAGTGGCAGTATCCAGTGCTTCGTAGGGACACCTAACAAACTGTAATCCAGAATGATCTGTACATAGTGAAAATGTCTTTGCAACTCCATACCAGCTAGTGATTTGGAGTGAGCTCTGAAGAGGGGAGTAGAGATTTTTTGCAAGTGTTGTTGCCAGTCTTGGCCATTTTCAAGGGGCCTAGGCCAAACTGTGGCTAAACAGAAGGCCCCAAAACCTGTGTTTGAGTGACCGTAGTATGAAACTTTGCAGATGTAACAATCAGCTTTCTTAGCAAAGCAAAGAAAATCATCCCCGTGTCTAACCAAACCGGTAATGAGATACAATTAAACTGAGCACGAAAGGAGCACAAAAGGCCTGAAAGGAGACAGTATAAGGAAAGATCCTATATTAAATAATCCAAATACACTATATCATAGTTTTATCTTAAAATATTTGTAGTAGTGAGTGATGTAACCAAATATTTTATATGCCATTTTGCTATAATAGATATATAATGGATCAGATGCTTAGGTAATTTGTAAAAAAAACCCCCAACCCTCTGACAAAAAAAACCCCTCAGCTGCATCAGAGACCCATCAACTAAGGTAAAAAAGAAGCAGGCCAGTGTTGAATAGCGGTCTGCCATGGGGAAGGGAAGGAAACTCTCCATTTTACTTTCCCAAGGATATATCCCAACTAATTGACACCTTCCAAGCCCACGAGAGATCTGGTTCCAAATGTTTCAGCGAAACAAAGAATTTTAAATAAAACCAATCAGACATCACTTATGAGCTGGCAGTGCCCCTTGGCGCCAGGAAGGCGAACGGCATCCTGGGCTGCATTGGTACGAGCGTTGCCAACAGACGGAGGGCAGTGATCCTTCCCCTCTATTCAGCACTGGGGAGGCCACATCTGGAGTCCTGTATCCAGCTGTGGGCCCCCCACTGCAGAAAGGATGTAGACACATTGGACAGAGTCCAGCGGAGGGGAACAAAAATGGTTGTGGGGCTGGGGTCAGGACTGGTGAGGAGCGGCTGAGGGAAATGGGCTGATTGAGTCTGGAGAAGAGAAGACCGAGGGGGATTGAATAGCAGCCGTCACCTCCCTGCAGGGGGGCTGCACAGAGGATGGAGCTGGACTGGTCTCAGCAGGGGCAGATGACAGGACAAGGAGCAATGGGCTCCAGTTGCAGCAAGGGAAGCTGAGGTTAGATATGAGGAAAAAACTTGCTCACTAGGAGGGTAGTAAAGCACTGGGACAGCTTACCCAGAAAGGTGGTGGGAGCATCGTCCTTGGCGGTGTTTAAGACCTGCCTAGACAAAGCCCTGGCCGGGATGATGTAGCTGGGGATGGTCCTACAGTGAGGAGGGGGTTGGACTAGATGTGACCTCCTGAGGTCCCTTCCCACCCTCATCTTCTATGATTGTAGGTTGTGGAGTCTCCATCCTTGGAGGTTTTAAGACCTGGCTGGACAAACCTTGGCTGGGATGATGGAGTTGGGGCTGGCCCTGCTTGGAGCAGAGGGCTGCACTAGATGCGACTCCTGAGGTCCTTTTCAGCCCTCATTTCCTGAGGTCCTTTTCAGCCCTCATTTTCTATGATACTATGGATCATTTATCAGAATATTAAAACAAGCTGTCTACAGATACAGGCCATAGGCCAGAGGGGAATTATGAGAATTCAACAAATTCAAGAAGACCTGCTGTCAATCTGCGTGGCACCCCCCTCCCACCTTTCAAGTCTCCCCAGCTCGTATAGATGAGAGAATCTGTGAAGTGATGTCACGGGCAGCCAGATACACTTTGGGATAAATGCTTGCTTTAATGTTTTAAAATGTACGCACAGAAAAGCTTGGGCTGTAGCCCTGTTTCTGCCTCTTCTGTTAGTAGCCACCCCAGAGTCTATCTGTAATCTGGGTAATGGTGTATGTGAGCAACTTACCTAAAACGGCATTGGATGTTCTCACAACTTTGCAAGTGTTTAATCTTGTCCTGATTTCTGTGAAACTCCAGGTCTTAATGATGCCTGGCGCTAAAGTGTTTCCCAGTGTCGTACATGTCATGGCAACCTGTGTTTCCTTCCTCGGGTTTGCACTGCTGCTGCCTTTCTGCTTCACTAGCTGGACTCTTGCTCTTGGGTTTTACAAGTAGATACCCACTTCACCTTCCTTAGGTCAGGAGCCTCCACAGACAGCTGTGCCCAGATGGCATTGGGCTGGCCATACCTCTATTTCTGGCCACACCTGGATGGGCGAGGAGAGGAGGAAGGAGGCAGTGCGGTCCCTACTTATGACCACTTGCAGCAATGGTCTGTGGGCCATTTGTCAGGCGTATTAGCTCTTCTGCTCCTGACTCCTCTGGTTATGTGACTCTGGCTCCAAAACTCAGCCACTACTTTTGGTCTGACTCCCCATGTCCTGGAAGGTAATGCCTTATACTCCTTGTTAGCTTATTTACCTCTGGCATGTCCTCTCTAATCTGAATCGTTCTTATCTGTTTTCCTACAAATTCTTCGGCAATCCCTCACAGTCAAGGATGATCGTCTCCCATGATGGTCTTATTTGTGGGTCTGAAGATGGCCGAGGAAGCCAATCTGGGATCCATGCTCTCTGTTGCAATTCGGGCACATCTCCATGCCGGTTGGGTGGCTCTGGGTTCTTGGCTCAGTCCACAACAGACTGTTTCTGCCACTCCTGCTTTTCCATCTCCTGTTGTCATTGTAAGGTTTCAAAGTGCTGAGATCCCTCCAGCAGACTCTTCCTCCATTTGGGGTGGTCCTGGGTGATAGTCTCGCATGAGCTGATGTCAGTAAAGCCTGAAGAAGGGTGTTGGTGCCCAAAAGCTTGCAAAGAACCATTTTCCCAGCTAGTTAGTTGGTCTAAGAAAGATATCACATCTAATAAGATCTCACATCTAATCTATATAAGATATCACATCTACCCAAAGAACCTTGTTGCCTATGTCTTTAGACCAACATGGCTACAACCAGCAACCTTGATGTCAATGATGCATTTTTTTCAAGTTGGCCTTGAAGCACTTTCCCAGCCCCCTTTGTGAGCACCCGCCTTGGCTGAGCTGGGAGAATAAAACTCGCTTCAAGAGTCTGGAGTCAGACATCCAGATGACGTGGTCGGCCCAGCAGAGTTGATGTTGGATGATCATCACCTCGATGCTCATGGTGTTTCCTTAGTAGTGGGCACCAATGTTGGTGCATCTGTTTTCCCACTGGATTTGAAGGATCTTCTGCAAGCAACCTTGATGGTACTTCTCCAATGACTTATTTGTCTTCCTCCATGACATATCACTAGCTTCTGGACCTACTATATCTTTTTGGGGTGGACCGACAAAAACTGAACTCAAGATTGCAGAATAGGTAAACCACTGACTTCTATAAAGTCACTGTAAAATTTTCAACATTAATATCATCTAATTCAATCTTCTAACGCTGCAAACACAGTGGATATACTGCAAAGACAGTGGCTCCAGTGGCTCCAAGGATTCAGTGGCTTCCACTGTGCTATCACGATAACAGCCAGGTCTTTTTCCAAGTAGTTAAAATTAATCGAGAATTCAAAATGTAAATAAGGAGGAACGATAAGGGATGTTGTTGGGATTTTCTGGGGTATTGTTTTTGGAATTCCAAGTAAATGACATAATCCAACTTACTTCAGACAATTCTCTTTCTGACACCTTTGTTTGCCCAGTTACAGACTATGCTGGAACTCTATGGCTACCTATACAATCATCAATAGAGCCATAATGTGGATAAACATAAAGGTAGCAAGTTTTGGGGGAAGGGGGCGTTAAATTCTGCATCTTTGCAAGGGAGGGGATTGAAAAGGTGCTTTGATTGAAAGGTTTCCAAGGAAAAAACTTTCTGGAAAGCTCCACAGAGGAGCATGAACGTCCTAGTGGAGCTTCAGAGTCTGGAGGGACCCAAGTGATAAAACTGGCCCTGGGTGTTACCCAAGGAAAAGTTTCAGCTGAGAAGGTGAAGCTCTTCTTCTCTGGGCAAAGACCTTTGGGCGGGTTACTCCTGGGTATTCGTTAGACTAGACCTGAACTGTGAGATAAGCTTTGTGCTTTTTCTAAATCACCAACATAGCAGCTGGGTTTTAAGAACAAGCCAGGCTCAATGTGTTGGAGAGACATATCTGGACTGGTCCAGAAGATCCTCCATTTTTAACATCTACGGGAAGGTCTAAATGAGGCTTTGTTTTGCCCACATTTTCCATCGTGGCGACCGCTGGCTCTGCTCCCCTAAGAGCAGCAACGACAGGACCGCCGGGCTGGACACAACGATAAAGTCGTTCAAACGCAAGTGGCCGCTGTGGCCGGACTCGTATTCCTGCTGGAGGATCTACAGGAAACTCTCGCACGGACAAGACCCACGACCCGAACGGCACGTGCACCTCGGAAGCGGTGAGGCCCGGATGCCGGGCTGCTGTACAGCAACCCTCGTATAAACCCGCTGGGGATCTAGCCCCTGTATGACAGCCTGGCAACCCTCGCAGCCGCGCTCCCTCACCCACGCCGCGCTCCCAGGATGAATTACAGCAGCATCCAGCAACAAAACCGGTGAACAAAACCCCCGCCTGGCCGTGCAGTGTGGGGGAGCGAACGTTGCTATGTGAATGCACGTTCTTCCTCTGCCTTGCTTAACTCTTGCACAGCTACTAGAAGTCCCTGCCCCACACCCCGGGGCATGTTAAGCCCTGTCTCTTCAGGAAGGCCCTGTCCTGAAAAACAAATGAGCCACCAGTTCTGAAAACAGCTGTCTCAGGAGCATGGAGAAGACAGCTTGCTCCTCCTGAAAATGAAGAGATTTTCTTAAAGTCTCCTGAGGGTGCCTGGAGGAGCTGGGGATGCAGGACTGGAAATGCACACAGCAATCAAGATGAATATTGTTTCCTGACTCTCTTGTTGTCTAGCCTTAGCGCAGTGTGGAGATGGCTGGGCAGAGCACACAATCAAGCGTGTTCTCCCAGGGTGAATTCACTGCAGGGCCTGTACAGCTTTGAAGTCCCACTGCAACCACAAATGCTTACCTTGTATGCGGTGTTGGATTTCATTCCCTCATCCAGGGAATCATATTATGAAGTAGCTCAGCAATGCAGGGAACTAGGCTGATTTAGTCTGAAGAGGAGGAAGCCGAGGGGGATTGAATAGCAGCCTTCACCTCCCTGCCGGGGGGCTGCACAGAGGACAGAGCTGGGCTGTTCTCGGTGGGGGCAGACGACAGGACAAGGAGCAATGGGCTCAAGCTGCAGCAAGGGAAGTTGAGGTTGGATATTAGGAACAACTCTCTCACTAGGAGGGTGGTGAAGCACTGGGACAGGATACCCAGAGAGGTGGTGGAGTCTCCATCCTTGGAGGTTTGTAAGACCCAGGTAGACAAAGCCTGTCTGGGATGATGTAGTCGGGGCCGGTCCTGCTTTGAGCAGGGGTTGGACTAGATGTGACCCCCTGAGCTCCCTTCCTCCCCTGATGTCTATGATTCTAGGACTGGGAAGTTTCTAAGATGGAAACTGATGGCCAGGGAGACTATTTTAGTCACAACTTGAAAACTTTATTAGGATACACAATAACGAAGACTTATTTGGATTAATAAAGAAAGTGCTTACGTGGCCTTGGATTCAAGTGGAAAACAGGTCCACTGGCCAGGCTTCTCTGTCTTCTTAGCGATTTTCACTGATTTGGTTCCTCTTTCTTACTGAGCTTCGGAGAAGTCCAAAGTCACACGGTTTAACCACGATTATATACTTAACACAGAGCTTTCCCCATTTGGTGATGCTTTTGGAGCTACACCGGTCCTCTTTCATTTTGCACTTAACACGGAGTTTTTCCAGATTTGGTTCTGCTTTGGAACAACACCAATCCTTTTCCACTTCCTTATATTATGTTACTGTACCTTATCACTGTCTGCAGTGCATGCTCACTAGGGCTGTGCAAAATTTCACCAGCTGTTTCATTTCGATGCTGTTTTGACTTGTTTCAAGATCAAAACAGCGAACTTGAAATGAAATGGAGGGCTTCGAAACAACCTCGAAACAAAATGAGGGCAGTAAAAACGTTTTGAAACATTTCGAGTTTCGAAGCTGACGCTGGGCTTGCTTGCAGGGAAACAGAAAGTAAGGAGAGGGAGGGGGAAGAGGGGTGAAGGGGTGGCAGGGGGGAAGGCCTGCTCTCATTATGGTGTGTGTGGCTGGCCAGTGAGTGTCACCCTTGAGGTCCCTTCCAATCCCAGTGCTCTGGGGGAGAGATGGAAAAACAGCATCAAAGGCAGCATTGGTTGAACTGGCTTGCTTTCTGCCTTGGGGTCTGACAGTTATTGAGCTATCTTCCAGCAGTTCAGGAGTGTTAGACAATGAAGCCTAGTACTACCATTGACTTGAATGATTTCCTACTTGCTAGCCTAGCAAGTGGGATTCCACAATACTTTATCCTTTCTTCTAGAGTAGACCCTTTTATTACTATATTCATTGATTTATTCTTTTCAATTTTATAATTATATTGGATATTACACTACATAATTTATATAGGAAGAGAGATACATTTATAACTGTAAATTCTCTTTCAGGATCAGGCTGAGAGCCTGGAGGCAGAGTGTTTTTTTGGTGAGGAATGTGCCCCCACGGGTAGTTGGGTTTTGTTGTCTTTGATAGATTGTGGTGTGCAGTTTGTGGGGTCCTGGAGATACTTGGCAGGTTTTGTGCTGTGAGCTGTAGGAAGTTGGCTTCAGTTCTGGTGATGAGGTTAGGTGCTTCTTTGAATGTACAAACCACTTTTCAGAGCTGGGCCTGTGAACTTCACTTCATCAGCCTCCTCAGTCCAGAAACTCATGGACTCAATATGGACATTGAATTTATGACACACTACAACCTGCTGGTCATCTGACTCCCCAGGTACCTCTCCACTTTTACCTACGGTGCTACATCCCCTTTCCCCCCAACACCCCAGCTTGTCCCTCATCCCCTATCACCTCCATTTCCATTTTCACTGACTGGCTTCCTTGCCTGCATTGCATGCCAGGCCAGCCTCTGGCTTCTTTACTATTCCTTCCATCCAAGACCAGCATACACCCCCACCAACTGCAGGTGCTTCCTCAACCGGACAAAGGGATTTCAACCCAAAAGCTTGCTAAGATACATTTCTGTAACTAACTGGTCAGTTGGCCGCTAAAACATGCCAGATTAGATTGAGCCAAAGGAAAGGACCTTGTCTGCCAGTGCCACGTCCTTAGGCCAACACCCCAGCACCTCTCCCCGGTCAGCTGACTGGAAGGATGCAGGACCCTGGGCACATCTAAGCCCCAGGGCTGGGGCTGGGGCTGGCAGGGAGGGTTGTCTGGCAGCTGCTGGAGAAGAAGCTCCTGCAACAGAGGAAGGAAGGGCTCTGTGACAGTTTGGCTGCCTGAGATGCTGCTGGCGCTACTGTGCTGCTGCTCACTACGTTATTACTTTACCCGTTGTCATTTAAAGTGGTGAACCGGACTGAGGCTGTAGGGGAGGAGGAGCCTCAGTGGGGCACACTACTGTGTCACGCAGAGGTCCCAGCACCAGTGAGGGCACACCTTAACACACACACAGCGTCACCCATGTCACGAGTTCTGCTCGTCAGCAGCCTGAGGTGCAATTTCCCAGAAACTGCTGCACTTATCTCCTTGAAACTTGGCAGTCTCCATGGCCTCAGGCGGGGCTACCAATCCTGCAAGTGTCATCCAAATCAGACAAGAAATGACAAAGTTATAGGGAGTTTCGTGCTTCCCCATTATAGCCTATGGACAAAATGTCAAAGCAGCGTCGAAACAGTTTCGATGAAATGAAACAGCAGTTTCAAAACAAAACAAAACTTGAAACGAAACACCATCCTGTCAAAATGTAGAAACGGAAATCGAAACGGAACGGCACCTTACGTCCTAGCTACATAAGTCTAGCTTAGTTCAGGTCATGACACAGCCAATTACTCATTGCCCATGCGGCACACGGCCTACGATGCATGCATGACCTACACTGCAGGCAACACATACAGGAAATGCCTGATTTACAAATCCTGCCAGAGCTGAGGAGGGAGCTGAGCATCATGCTCATGGGCCAGAGGAGCTAGGGACTGTGCCCATAAAGAAATATAGGCACCGCAGGACTCTGAGTGCCCCCAGAGCTAGCGAGCAGCTGAGCAAGGGGTTGTGAATGCCCCCGATACCATAGATGTGAGGCACATAAGACACTGAGAACTGGTAGGCAGGACCCTAGGGAGGCAAGTCCAAGGGAAAAAGGAGTCCAGGAGAGATGGCTGTACCTTAATGAGATGGTTAGGGGCACACAAACAGATCAGATAGATGAGAAGGAAGAAGAAGAAAGCCCAAGGCACCAGCATGGCTAGACAGCAAACTTTTCAATGACTTAAAACTCTTACAAAAAATGAAAACTCACCCATATAACTAAGGGTGAGTATAACTGCATATCCCAGACAGGCAGAGACTTGAGACACAGCTAGGAAGGGGCATACAGGATAAGAAAAGCATTAAAGGGTGCTGATGCCTTAGTGAATGGGAGAGGGGACAAGCTAATAATGGATGGATGCAGAAAAGTCTGGTGTTTAATGACTTTTGTTAAACTTCATTCTTCACAAAAAAGGTCAACTGTCGTGTGAGGAGCACAATCAGTATCAAGAACAAGGGCACAAGAATTCAGCCCAAAATAGGGAAAGAACAAGTTAGGAATTAATTAGACACTTCCAAATCAAGCAGGGCCTAATGAGATTCATCCTACTGCATTCAACGACAGCTGGGCTAATGGTTGAACCTTGTCTTATAAGTTTGAAAATTCCCACAAGTCAAGTGAGAGCTCAGAAGACAGGGAAAAGGGCATATCCTTAAAAAAAGTGCAAATTAAACAAAAAGGGAGGTAGGGGGAGCAGACCCAGGGAACTATGGACTAAAAGATACTTGGATAATATGTTCCAGTATCTTCCTAACAAGCAATTTGAAAGCCCCAAGAGGCTGATAAGTAACAAACCCATGCTGGCTGTTAAGTGTAAATCATAGCTATCCAAAGAGATTTCCTTTGTTGATGAGCTAAAAGGACTTGTATAAAAGGGGGAGCAGCACACGTGGTATATCTGGACTTTAGCAAGACTTTGGACAGTGTCTCCCACAACATTCTTCAAGGAAGCAAAGAAAATAAGGCACAGCTAAAACTGCAAGTAGGTGGGTGCATAACTGGCTAGGTAACCATGCTTTGAGAGTAATCACGATCCTTATGTCCAACTGGAAAAGGTGTGGGGCTTCCTCACATATAACCAATGCATAGTTTCATAGTTTCTAGGGTCGGAAGGGACCTGAGCAGATCATTGAGTCCGATCCCCCGCCATGGCAGGAAACAGTACTGGGGTCAAACGACCCCGGCAAGGTGTTCACCTAACCTCCTCTTAAACACCCCCAGGTAGGGGCCTGCACCACTTCTCTTGGAAGTTGGTTCCAGA
>NW_017728886.1:444666-449739 GCF_001723895.1 Crocodylus porosus | reverse complement strand
AATGCCCCGTCCACCACCGCTCTCTGTGCGCGGCCCTCCCGCCAGTTGGCGACACACCTGACTGTGTGGGTGTCTACACCACAGCCCCCAGTGTCTTAATGAGAACAGGGTGAGAGACAGTGTCGAAGCCTCCTGAAAGTCCAGGAAGATGATGTCCACTGCTACCCCTGCATCTAATGATTTGGTGACCTGGTCGTAGAGGCCACCAGCTTGGTCTGACAGGACCTGCCCTTAATGAACCCGTGTTGGTTGCCCCTGAGCATCATCTCCCCCCGGCCCCTCGTGGACACGCGCCAGGATAATTCTCTCAAAAAGCCCAGGACCGAGGTAAGACTGACTAGACTATGGTTCCCCGGGTCCTCCTTCCTCCCCTTTTTGAAGACGGGAACCACGTTGGCCTCTTCCAGCCCTCTGGCCCCACGCCAGAGCCCCACGAGTGCTCGTACAGCCGTGCCGGGGGTCCCCCAATGACCTCAGCCAATTCCCTTAGTAGTCTCGGGTGGAGATCGTCCGGACCCGCTGATTTGAATACATCCAGCCCCTCCAGACGCTCCCTGACTACATCCTCCCTGACCCTTGGCCCGGGTGCGCCTCCCCTGGGGCCTGAGGGGGCCCGGTGGGGGGGGTGACCCAGTCCCTGCTCAGGAAAATGGAGGCAAAGAAATTGTTAAGTGGGTTAACTTTGTCACAATAGGTTAGCATGTATCTACATGTTGGCTGAGGGCATAAACTACTCAGGGGCATAGGAGCTCTTGCCTTGGGGGCGGTCTTGCAATGTAATTTTTACCTTTTTTAGCTGCATAAGTGGTGACAAAAGCCATCCATGTAAAGGCTTCTACTAAACACTCTCCAAAAAAAGATAAAAAGTCAGCAAAGCATTGCTCCAAGGTTTAACTGGGGTTGAGAATGAGGCCGATGACCAATGAGACTATTTCAGTTATAACTTGAACACTGTATTAAGTTACTCAATAGCAATGGAGTAAAGGACCAATATAACCAACCTGAATACAGCTCCAGGGTCCTGTACTACCCCGGCACTACCTATACTGGGGGTTGGCTTTCTCTGTTGGCCATTATCACTCCCGATGTGCATCTCCAAACTTTCCACCCTCAGTGTTCCCCTTGCTTAGCCAGCAGAATCACCTCCTTACCAGCTTCCCGTAAGCTAAGAAAATCCATCGATGATGACCTCTTTTCTCTGAATGCCTCCACTACTGCTTTATGTGCTTCTGGCCACATCTGTCCCTCCTTCGCTTTCTGCTCAGCCTAACTATTAACCTTAGTCCCTTTCTTATGAATTTTAATTTCTACTAATTTTATACACTTTTCTCTCCCCTGAGCTAACTGCCAAACTTGCATCAATTTGCTAGCATGTGCTACTGGTTTTTTGGTAATGTTCACAATCTCCAAGAATGACTCAAAAGATAGGCCTGAGGGTAGGCAGAATAAATTTTTAGGTGACACCTAGCTGGGGGCACACAAGGACAGGCCTGGTATGAAGAATGAGCTTGAGAAAAGTGGAAAAAAATGGCCTGAAATAACCAGGAAGAAAATCAGTAAGGACAGGTGCAAAGCCTTTCATGTAGGAAGAAGGACATAGATCAGAGAATCACAGAAAATGAAGGTGGGAAGGGACCTCGGGGGTCACATCCAGTCCAACCCCCTGCTCAAAGCAGGACCAGCCTCAACCATCTCATCCCAGCCAGGGCTTTGTCTACCTAGGTCTTAAAAACCTCCTGGCTGGATGCACAAATATAGGCTGGCTAGGCTGCAGTCCAGCAGAAAGGGACTGGGGCGTTATAGCAGACCACAAGCTGAATGAGTCACCTGTGTGCTACGGTTTCCAAAAGGCAAGTAACGTGCTGGGATGCATTAACAGCGGTGGCTCCTGCACAACCAGGGAACGGATTTCGTTCTGCACTGGGGAGGCCTCCCCTGGGGCCCTGTGCCCAGTTTTGGACACGGCGGGGACAAACTAGAAAGAGTCCAGCAGAGATCGATGGGGCTGATGGGCTGTCTGGGAAATGTGACTTATGAGACGAGGCTGGAAGAACTGGGATGACTTAGAAGCATAGGGCTGCATTCACACCGCTGACTCAAGAAATCCCCAGCGTTTCCACCTCAAACCCTCCGCCCCACAATCCCAGTCCCAAGAACACCCTATTACAGGCCCTGGGTAAAAGCAGGGGAGACAGGGTGCTAGAGAAGGGAAGACTGAGGGGGAACTTGGTTACAGTCTTGAAATACAAAAAAGGTGGCTCTGTTTAGCACAGGGCAAGGAGCAAAAGGCTTGCCTCGCAACCGGGGGCGCTTGTACACGTTACAAGTTGTCCTCATACACGTTACAGAACGGTACAAAAATCGCCATCTGTGTAGCATAATGATGTAACCATGTACACGAGCATTGGTTTCTTTTGTGACAGATTTCGATTTATTGTGGCTACTTAGGCTTAGATTAAGGTGTGTTGTTAGGAAGGACGTTCTCACTCCGGGGGTGGCTCAGCCCTGGAGCAGCTACCTAGAGAGGCTGGGGAAGCTCCATCCTTGGAGGTCTGCAAGAGTGGGCTGGACAGACACAGGCCTGGCATGGGTTAGTCAGGGATGATCCCGTCTTGAGCAGGGGCTTGGACTTCTTGTGACTTGTATTTCTCTATGAGTCTAAGAAGCCTGATTTTTCAGAGACTGGGGGCTCAACCGTTGAGAGAGATGGAGATCTTCAGTAAAACCTTGTTCATTCACAAAGCAGGGAACCAAAAAACTACCAACTTCAAAATGAATGAAGTAAAAAACCCCAAACATACCGGTACACACAGACTTAGTCCACCCATGTGCAGACCGTACTAACTGATAAGAATCAAGGGAAGAGTTATCCCAGTGACAAATTAAAATGATTTCATGGGATGTAGCACAAGGAGGCTGTGTCTATACATGCGCTTTACTGAGGAGTAGACTAATTAGCTGCAGAGTAAAGTATCACTGTCTACAAGTGCAACAGTATTAAGCTACAGTACATGAATTTACACCGGTGTAAGACAGAACTGTCAGGGACAGTACTATCGTACGTAGGGTAATTTACTGTGATTAAATATACGTGCAGACGGGTACAAATTGCGCCCGCTCAACCCAGCAAGCCAGGGGCCAGACTCCTGCCTGCTGCCTAGCCACACAGCTCCGAACTTCAGCAGCTTCATGCCCCAGCCAGCACACTCTGCCACCCAACACCACCACCCAGAGCCCGGGGCTGGCCCCCTGTGTCCCCTGCCAGCCGTGGCCTACTCCACACTGGCTCAAATTGCTGCTGTCCTGGGAGCTCATGTAGACGCTGTGCCTGGGGATAGTTTAGTCCAGCCCCAACTGCTCCCCAGTTTATTGCTTCACCTTAATTGCACGTGTGGATGCACCCAGAGTTCCTGATGTCAACCCACACCAAGGGTCTAGGGGCCCTTTTTCTTCTGCTTAGATCAATCTAAGTGTGGAAATGTCTTACCAGCCCATCCCAATCCCACCAACCCCCACTCCCCACGGCACTGCTCATCCCTCCCCCGGCTGTGCATATAGCTGGGGCTGCTGCCTCTGCCTCCCACCCCTGCAGACTCCCCTGCACCGGGACACTTGCTGTCCTGAGCCCTGGCCACTCCACGTGCCCCCACCCCCTCAAGCACTCCCAGCTTCCAGGGATCCCCATGGCAGGGAGGTCCCCAGACCAGGCGTGCGCTGCCTGCAGAGGTGAGTCCTCTTGTCCAGTTGGTCTGGATGCCCCTCAATCTCATACTCATACTCACACTGCAAAGCAGAGGGGAGACAGCCTCATCCTCCCTCCAGCCATCTCCTGCCACGCTCTTATCACATGGCACTGCCCACCAGACCCACACCACAGACCACAGCCTGGAAAAACTGCAGGTTGGTGCAATCAGGGGTTGGCTCAGGAGTGCCCAAGGAGATGGGAGCACGCGGAGCAGCTGGGGCTCAGGACAGCAAGTGCCAGGGCACAGAGGAGTCTGCAAGGGCAAGAGGGCTGGGGGGCAAAAGCTCCAGCTACATGCACCCTCGGGGGCTGGATCGGGGGTTGGCTGGACCAGGGGTGGTTTTGCAGGATCCGGGATGCTGTGTGGGGTGGGTGTGATGGGCTCGAAGGGGTTGGCAGGGCAGTTCTGCACTTAGACGGATCTAAGCAGAAGGGAAAGGGCCCCTAGATCCTCGGTGCAGGATCACGTTAGGATCTCCCTGCACTATATCCTACGAAATCTGCTTAATTACTTAGTCACTGGGATAACACTTCTCTTGCTTCTTATCCTGTTCATTTTGAACCCATTTACAGTCTTCCAGCATCGGTATATTTTGGTTCCTGCGTTTGGAATGAACATGGTTTTCCTGGCCCACGGGCCCAGAAAACAGCTTCAGATTCAAAGCACAATTTTGAACGATCCATGTCATAAGACAAACAAAACCCCATCCTTCGGCTGGGAGCAACACTAGCTTCCAGGTGTGCAACACTGCACTATCCCCTATCGAACAAGTGAGGTTTCCCTCATTTCTCAAGGCACAGCAGAAGGGAGGGATGCAGAATTTTTGGGTGCCAACAAAAAACCCAAACCCCTATTAGAGTTAAAATAGGTACTAATTATCTGGATAACCATTGCTGCTAACAGTGGGATTGGGCCTTTTAGCCGCTGAGTTTTTGCTCGTCTGGATACGGTATAAAGGCTTGGCCAGCTCCAGTCCAGGCATTGCTGCAGCCCCTGGAGCACAGAGGGGAAGCCTCTGCTCCGGGTTAGGTGTGTGGATCCCAAATGGTCCCTCCCCCGCGAGAAATACCCCCGGTTACCGCTCATTAGGAAGGCTTCACACCTGGGGAGCGGGCCCCAGTGGCTTCAGCGCCGGCCGCGGCTCCCAACACCGAAGGGGGCTCGTTGTGGGGGGCTAGGGCTGGGCACCCAGCGGCCCGGCACCGGGAACGTCCCACCGGAGGAGGGAAACGAAGCCCTCGGCCTGGCGCTGCCGTGGCCCCTGGAGGGGCATTCGGTCTGCGCGACCCCCCGGGGAGCAGGGCCCCCGCTGCTCCCCGCGGCCTGC
>NW_017728886.1:427587-444302 GCF_001723895.1 Crocodylus porosus | reverse complement strand
GGTCCGGGCCCCCCCGCACCCCTCTCAGAGGCGCGCTCGGCCGCGCGGGCTTCAGGGGCGGCGCGGTCAGGAAGGTTTCCCCCGCGGCACGAGTGCTGCCGGAGCCGGGGGGTTGCCCTCCTCTGCGGGCTGGGACGTTGGTCTCAACTCCCTGGGCGTTTAGCCAGAGCTCCTGCCGATCCCGGCCAGAGGGCCTTGCCCTCCACTCGGGCCAGACCAGTGCTGCGTTGGGGCAAGAAGGGATTGTCACCCTGTGGTCAGGTGCCTGCTCCTGGGGGGGCACAGTCACGGCGCAAGAGGTGCTAGTCACCAGGTCAGGACATCGGTCCGTCCTGCCTGGCTGACCACCCTCCAAGTCGGGAGGCTCCTCGTCTCGCAGACAGCTACAGCCGCGGGGCACATCTGGTCCAAGCCCCTGCCCCAGCTCTTCCTTGTCTCCAGCCTCAGTTTTCCCTGCTGCAAATTGAGCCCATTGCTCCTCGTCCTGTCTCCTGCCACCACAAAGAAAGGCCCGTCTCCATCCTCTCCGTCAGCACCCATCGGGGATTCACAGACTATTATCAACCCCCTGCTCCGTGTCGCAGCAGGGCAGAGAGAGGAGGCTGAAGGGAGAGTGACCCCTGCTCCTCTCTCCCTTCCAGCCCCCCGCATCTTTGCTGCCCTTTTCCGGACCATTTCTAGTTCAGCTGAGGTGCAGGGACCAGCGTGTTACCCACTGCCTTCCCTGTCGCTGCGGGCCGGGGCAGGGACAGTGCCCTCCTCTCCCCTGGGGCAGGTTATGGGGGCTCCCGGTTCTGTGCCCTGCAGCCCGCAGGAAAGGTCTGAAGGGGAGATTTGGAGGCGTTTCTCGGGCCGGACTGATTTTTGCGCGTGTGAAATTTCATCTCTGGGGCTAGAGCAGCTCTGAACCCTCTCGGTGGGGCAGAAGTCGATCGCTCCCGTCTGTGCGGTGCCGCCACCGGCAAGTCTCCCCCTTGCGGACCCCCCAGCCTGGGGCTGCGGATACCCCCAGGCCCACAGCTACGTCCCACAGAGGCTTCGGTGTGCAGCTGCCCCCAGGTCTCGCCTGTCCCGAGCCAACAGGCAGGAGGAGCAGGCTCAAGGCAGAGCCCCAGAGGAACCCCCCATCGCCATCCATCGTGTGGCCACGATCCTGGCAGGGGTCAGTCTGCCGCAGTGCCAGGGGCTGACATCCACCCAGTCACTTGAGGCCAAGGAGAGGGGGGTCTCCCCTGCTAAGGCAGTCAAACCCCCGGAGGTCCAGACTGCAAGGGTTCGGACTGATTTTTGCACGCGTCATGTCCCCAGCCACGTCTCAGCCTCTCCCTCTTCTACCCACTTTTCGGCATGCTTCTCCCTCAGGACTCAGTTTGTGGGGGCCCAGGACCGAGGTGTCCAGCCACCCTCGGCAGGGCCATGGCAGGGACAGTGCTCAGGCCATCACATCTGCCAACTTACAGACAACTTTGTGGACGTGGCAGCTTTGCGCAGGGGTGCAGCCCTCAGCTGTGGCTCCCCAGATCCACTCCCAGGGAGCAGGAAGGGCAAACTGTGCTGGGGGGCGGGGGGGCTAACCCCAGACCTGCCCCATCACGGCCGTGGGGGCATTTGGGATCCACAGTGGGTGATGCATGGTCCTGGCTTGCAAGAGCCAGCTGCAGGCAGGGGGGACAGGCAGGGCCTGGGCAGCAGCTGGTGAGCGCTGCATGCCGTGTCTCTCCGGAAGCGGGAGGGCAGGATGGGGGGCCTGGTGCTCGGGACCCAGGTGCTGTGGCCACGGCAGGTTTTGTGTCTAGCAGAGAAGCAGGCCTTGCTTCATAGCTTCCAGGGGCTGTTCCCGTCTCACCCCCTCCCACGCTCCCAGCATCTGTCCCCGGTGCCCGTCATAGCCCCCGTTTCCCTGGCCAGCTTTGCAAAGGACGCTGGGATGTGGGCTGGGTGACGAGAGGAGCCCGGGGAGGCTGAGCTGCAGCTGAGAACGATGCTCCAGACCCTGCCCTCTCCCCCTGCCCTGGGCAGCTGTCACCGGGGGCAGACAGAGTCGCTCAGAAGCTGCCTTCTCTTCTTTTTATTACCAAGTGCAACCACGCTGGGGATGGCAGGAACCAGGAAGCACCCTGGCACCCGACGTCCTGCCGGGGGGCCACGCGGCCGGGGCCCTGGGGCCTTCAGCGCTTGGAGAAGTCCCCACCTAGAGAAAGGGGGGTGGGGCATGAGGCTGGCACAGCCACCCCGGGCTCGGGGGCACGTGCACGCTGCTCCGTGTCCAGGGCAGGAGGACAGGCCAGAGATCCCTTCCCACGCGTGCACTCACCCTGGCAGCTGCTGCACTCGCAGCTGTGGATGACGGGCAGGACCACGGGCTCCACCTCCCCGTCCTCGCAGCGCAGGCTCAGGAGGCGCACGGGGCTCACAGGGTCCAGGCGGTAGCTGCAGCAGTCGCACAGGGTCTGCAGGTAGGGCTCCTGCCGGGGGCAGACATGCAGAGCGCTGTCACGGCAGGGGTCCAGGATAGGGCCCAAGGGTGTCGGTGGCGAGGGGTCTGGGGTATGTGCCTTGTGGGTACCAAGACCAGTCAGGGCAGACGGGGACCTGCTGAGCCCCCCGCCCCACCCATGTCCAGCAGGGCTGGGAGCCAAAAGCCCATCGGGCGAGCGGAGGGAAGGCGGCGCGCAAGCTGCAGGAGAGAGAGCAGCACGCGGCCACCGCCCCGGCACGGCTGCGCCACCCGGCTCAGGGGGTCCCATCCCTGCCGGCCCCCCGCCGTGCCGCGCTCACCTCTGGGAGGACATTGGTGCGAGAGAGGCAGCGCCCGCGGCAGTAGCTGACCTCCACCCCGCGCAGCGAGCACCGGCCCTTGGTGACGTTGCGCACCTCGGTGTAGCGCTGGCACACGGCCGACGGCTCCTCTGTGGGGACAAGGGCAGCAGTGACCATCCCCGTCGCTAACGCCCACAGGCCCACCCTGCTGGGGTGGAGCAGGCCGGGGGGCTCCCTTGCTGGAGGGCTGCAAGCGGCTGGAAGGCCTCTGCGTGTCTGGGGGCACTGAGGACAGCGTGCTGCCTCCGCGCGGGGCGAACGGGCCCGCCGCGCTGGGAGTGGGACTCGCAGGATGCTCCTGCAGTGCCCCCCAGCGACGCCCCAACCTCGTTAGTCCCAGGCCGCTGGCAGGGTCGTACCGCGCGACTCGGTCCTGCACACAGGGCAGCAGCTGCCCGGCTCCTGCACCTTCACCTCCCCCTGCAGAGAGAGAGGAAGCCGGCTCAGGACTGCCCCACGGGCTCGCTCGGCCGGAGCCTGGGCTGCAGGGGTGGGTCCGGCCGTGCCCCTGCCCCGGGCTGCCGTCTCGCCCGCAGCTCCGGCCAGCAACGCGGCCCTGGGGGCTCTGAGAGCCGGTGCCCAGGGCCGACGTCCCTGGCCTGCTGGGGACAGGGTGGCCGGCGGGCCCGTACCTCGAGGCAGGAGAGCGGGGGGCAGCCGGCCACGCACACGCCTCGCCCGTTGAGGCAGCGGCAGGTCTCGCAGTCTTCGTGCCACTCGGCGCCAGGCTGGGGGCAGAGGGGAGGCGTGAGGGCGGCGCGGCCCCCGGGGAGACCCTGCACCCCGGCCCCGCGCACTCACCGGGTAGAGCCGGCCGCGGTGCTGGCACTCGCAGTGGGCAGCCGGGACGCAGCGTCCACTGCCGTTGCGGTACAGCCCGGGCTCGCACGTGCAGCCCTGCCCCGGGCAGGCCCCCGCCACCGCCACCGCCTCCTGGTAGATGTCCTGGCAGCCGCGCTCGCAGGGCGCCGTGGCCTCGGGCCGGTGCCAGCGCTCCCCCGCGGGGCAGGCTGCAGGGCCCGGGCCACGTCAGGGAGCAGGACGAGGCCCGCGGGAACCCCCTAGCCCAGTACCCGTCCCTTCCCCGCCACCGGGACCACGCCTGGCTCGCCCAGTACCCACCCTCCACTGGGACCAGCAAGCAGGCCCTTCCCCCCCAGTACCTACCCCGCTCCCTGCCACTGCAACCAGACCCCAGGCCCCCCGCTGCCATGGGACCAGGCCCATCTCTCCCAGTGCCCAGCTTCCACTGGGACCAGCCCCCCAAACCCAGCACCCGCCCGCCACTGGAACAGCCCCAGACCCTTCTTACCCAGTACGCACCCCCGTCACTGCACCCAGGCCCCCAGGCCCTTCTCTCCCCGCCCCCAGGACCAGAGCCCCAGGCCCCTCTAGCCCAGTGCCCCCCCAGTGCGCTGGGGCGCAGCGCCCGGCCGTCTCACCGCAGTCCGGCAGGCTGCAGGGCATCTGGCGCGCGCTGGGGCCCAGGCACTCGGCCCCGTCGTAGAGGCGCTGCCGGAGCCGGTGGCGCTGGGACAGCTGCACGCCCGAGCCGCACGTCACCGAGCAGGAGGACCACGGTGCCCACGGCGCCCACAGGCAGTCCACTGCGGGGAGCCCGGGGGGTCAGGTTACAGGCCACGGCGAGGGGGAATGGACAGTCAAGGCCCAGGAGAGGTCGGGAAGAAGGAGAGGAGAGGGAAGGGGACCTGTCTGGGCTGGCCCCGAGACATGTGCAGGCCTGGGGCACGTGGGACGGTAGCGGGGAGCGCAGGGACCGGGTCTCACCATTGCAGTCCTGCTGGGAGCAGACGAAGGCACCTCCACGACACACACTGCAAGCAAGGAGGGGGCATCAGAGCCGGCCTGGCCCTCCCCGGGGTCTGAGCCCTGTGCCCCGACTGCGCCTGGCTCCCAGCCCCCATGGGGGCTACACGCCTGGGACAGCTGGGGAAACTGAGGCAGCGAGACGCTGCAGCTTCCCCGGGTGCCACAGCAGGGCAGCTCCGGCGGCCGCAGCCGCCCCTGCGTGGCACGGCGGGGCGCTTACCAGCTGTTGCACTGGTGGTGGATGATGCTGCCAGGCGCGTGCTCCTTCTCCAGCTCCTCCCGCGACAGGTTGGAGAACCAGGGGCTGGGCGGCGCGGGGCCCAGCGCACAGCGGCAGTCCTCTGGCGGCACGCACGCCCCGTCCTGCACCACCTGCCATCACAGCAGAGGCTGCCACCCGCTATGGGAACGTGACCCGGGCCAGGCCGGAGACCCCTAACCTCAGGCCAGGCCAAGGCAGCCTCCCAGAGGCCCTCCCCTTGGCCCTGGGCCCCCGCTGACATGGGGCAGAGCCGGAAGGAGGCGGCTGAGGACCAGCCGGGCCGTTAGCCCTCCCCTGAGCTGGACTTGGAGCCCACCTGGGCAGCCTGGGGGCAGGAGCCATCCCAAGTGCCTGCCCCTCTGCTCTAGACTCCGCCCCCTGCTGCTCTAGCCCCACCCATCACCAAGTCCCGCCCCTTCCACATGCCCAGCACCACCCTGGTGACCCCCCTCCTGTGTGCAGAGCCTAGCAGGGCGAGGACGGGGAGGGGGCTCAGCCCATCTGGGCCTGGCCCAGAGGCTCGCGGGCTAGGAGCCAGAGGCTAGCCCAGGAGCGCTGTGAGGGCAATGTCCCGAGGCCCCGCCTGGGTGGAGACAGCAGGGAGGGGAGTCTGGACGGAGCTGGCACCCACCTGGCCGGGTGGGCAGGCGCAGCCAGGCTCGCAGGGCTCCTGCTGGCAGGCGGTGCCCGGGCGCAGGTCGGAGCAGGCACGGGGGCAGGCGTTGGCGCAGTCACGGTGCACCTGGCTGCCTGGGCACGCTGCGGGGCAGAGGTGGGGGAGTCGGACCAGGTGGCCGGGCAACCCCCCATCCTGCACTGAGCCCTGCCCTTCCAGCTACCCCCTGCCAGGCACTGCCGCCTGCTTGACTGTGGGGGTGAGTGCCCCTCCTGACCCTGGACCCCTCCCTGCAGCACAGCACCCCCTGCCCCCTCGGGGCTGTGCCCCCACTCCCAGCCGCCCGTGCCCCACACCCCGGCCCATACCTGGGGCACAGCCGTGGGTGTTGCACGGACGATGCAGCCGCAGCAGCAGGCCGGGGCAGTCCTGGCTCCCGCTCTCATCTGGGTCCAGCAGGTGCCGGCTCTGCTCCGAGACGCCCCCGCCACAGCTGGCGCTGCAGGGGCTCCATGCCGACCACGTGCTCACCTGGCAGCTGGCTGTAGCACCGGGGCAGGGGGTCAGAGCCGTGGGGATGCCCCCACTGCATGGAGGGACCAGCCTCACTGCCCTGGGCAGTGGGAGGGAGGGAGAGGCCTGGCCCATGGCTGAGCACAGGTGTTGCGCCCAGCTGGGAGGGTGCCCTGGTGTGCCCATGCCAGCCAGGGTTGGGGGGACACTGAACTGGGTAGGCCATGGGCAAGCACTCCCCAGGCAAGGTTGAGAGGTGGGCATGGGGTAGGCAGGTACTCCCCAGGCAGGGTTGTGGGACTGCGAGGTAAGCACTCACCGGGGCAGGGCTGCGGGTTGCAAGCTGTCACCTCCTCCATGGCCGGGGCAGAGCAGGGGGCACCATGGGGGCTCTCGTGGCAGGGCCGGTGGCGCAGGGCACGGCCCCCCCCGCAGCTCTGGGAGCAGGGGCTCCAGCTGGTCCAGGGCCCGTAGGAGGGGCACTCGGGGGCCGGGCAGGCGAAGGTCCCGTTCTCGCAAGTGCTGCGGGAAGCAGGCGGGTTGGGGGCATCTGAGCACCTTCCACCACCTGGGTGCAGCCCCACTGTGCCCTGCACCCCCAGGGGCAGGGGGGGACCCCACTAACCCTCCAGCTCCCGCAGCACTAGCTGCAGGAGGCCTCAGCGCTCCCCCTGCCGCGGGGCCTGGGGTGCTGCGTGACCGTGGCGGCAGCCGTGTCACTGGCCTCCCGCCCCTCTTACCAGTTGTGGCAATCCAGCTCAGCGGCCTGCCCAGGCCACAGCTCCAGGGTGACATTGGTACTGGGGAGCCCACAGCGGCACTCAGCCACAGGCACGCACGCCCCATCCTGCAGGAGCTGCCCCTCGGGGCACCGGCACCCTGCGGGGAGGAACGCAATGAGGGGTGTCACTGCCCTGGGCATGGAGGGGGGCAGAGTGGGCGCCGGGGGACAGGATGGGGGTACCTGGCTTGCAGGGGCCCTGCAGACACTCCACGTGGTCCCAGAGGTCGGCGCAGGTGCGGGGGCAGCGGTTGGCACAGCTTGGGGCATAGGCCTTGCCCCGGTCCTCACACTCCTCCCCTGGCAGGGGACGTGGAGTCAGCATGCGGCCGGGGTGAAGGATAGGGGAGCTAGGCTTGTCCCACACCCAGCCCCTGGTGCCCACCAACGGCAAGGGACCCAAAACCCCGGCACCAGCCTGGACTGTAGCCTGGACGGGCCCTGGTCAGCCCCGGGACGGGGGGTTACCTGGGCAGGCAGCCGTGTTGCAGCTCTCGGACTGGGACCGGGCGCCGCGGCACTGCTCGGCACTGGCCAGGTGCTGGGGCTGGCGCCGGCGCAGACGGAAACCGCCGCTACAGGGCTCGCGACAGGGGCTCCAGGTGCTCCAGGGGCTCCACTGGCACGGGTCTGGGATGGCGGCACAGGTGCGGAGAGGGGGGATCCTCCCTGCTCCAGCTACCCTTGCCCCACGAGGGCTGGGGCAGCTCAGGGACCCTGTCCCACCCCCACAGACCCCCCTGGGCCTGGCATTACCATCGCAGATGTGGGGGTCTGGGCAGAGCCGCTCCTGCTGCAGCTGGGCTGAGCACAGCGCCGCCTCGCCGGCCCAGGCCGAGCCTGTCTGTGGGTCCAGGCACATGCGGTAGCGCTGCTGCACCGAGGCCAGGGCCACGCTGGGCTCCCCGTCCTGCCAGCCACTGCCCTGAGCCACAACCAGCGCCGTGGAGCCCAGGCCCAGCGCTGCCAGGGGCAGGCAAGGACCGCAGGGCGTCCACTCGGTCCAGCCGCTCAGGGGGAGAAGCCCTGCCAGGGACACACGGCCGTGGGGAGGAGGCAGGGGCATGGGGCCGAACTGCCTTCCGACCCACCCCATGGGGGGGTGCCATGCTCGGCTGGGCAGGGGGGAGCTGAGACGGATGACCACGGGCTCGACCAAGGGTAGGCCGGGGGTGCGGGACCCAGCCATCTGGGGAGGCGCAGATGCCCCCACTGCCCTTTCCAGCTCACGACAGGCCTCAGCTCCCCGGGGGAGGGACCCGTGGTGGGGCAGGAGGGGGCAGATGCTTACCCTGGCAGCTCTGGCTGCTGCAGCGCAGCTCACCCTCCTGGCACACACTGCAAGACAGGGCCATGGGTCAGCAGCGTCCCGCGAGCCCCGCACCTCGCCCCCCAGCCCCGCTCCTCACAGCCCGCCCTAGTGCTCACCACTCCTTGCAGCCCACGAGGACGGTGTCTCCTGCCGCCAGGTACGTGGGGCCATGGGGCTGGCCCAGCTGCAGGCAGCCGCACTGCGTGGGGGGCACGCATGCCCCATCCTGCTCCAGCAGGCCCTGCCGGGGGAGGTGGGGGAGGGGCCACGCGTCAGCCACGGCCCCTCCCCTGCTCTCTGTGGCCGTTCCCTGTGTCCCATGGCACCCTGCCCCCCAGTCAGGTCCCATGTCGGCACAGGCCGGTGCCGCTCCCTGTGCCCGTGGCTGGCGTGCCCCAGGTCCATGAACTGCCGTGGACTGTCAGAGCAGAGATCCGTTGTGCCCGCACTCCC
The DNA here is from genome assembly GCF_001723895.1 of Crocodylus porosus. NCBI lineage: Eukaryota > Metazoa > Chordata > Crocodylia > Crocodylidae > Crocodylus > Crocodylus porosus. The sequence goes on along the minus strand of NW_017728886.1, from coordinate 435,715 downwards.
CATGACCCGGGACCTCTGCTCGACCTCCTCCTGGCGCTTGCCAACCTCACCATCTCTGACCAGGAAGGAGGACACTGAGGACTGCGGAAATGCTTTCGTGTCCCTCGTGCGCTCACGTCTCGGGCAGTGCCCGCTGGACTCGTTGGTGGGCCGGCGGGCGCTGGGCGGTGTGCGCTGCATCCCTGCTTCGGATGCCTGATTTTGAACCTCACTCCCTTCCCTGTTCTCCTTTTGCTCTGCCCCAAGAAATCAGCTGCTACTCTCGCTCTTAGAAAGGGAGGCTCGTGGTTGTTCTTGGTGGGCACGGGCCCACGGGCCCTTAGAGCTGCAAGCAGGTCTGTGTTACACGGGCAGAGCACGGAGGCTGAAGGGAGAGTGAGTGGATCTGAGCTGGGTTTCCCCCGTTCCTCTCTCCCTTGCGGCCTCCAGCATTGAGGGTCCAGGATGTTGTCTGGTGGCAACAAGCTCTGCGCTTTAATGCTGCGCTGGGTGATGTGAAAGACTCAGACTCATAGCAAATGATGGTGGAAGGGACCCCAGGGGGTCGCATCTAGTCCAACCCCTTCTCCAAGCAGGACCAGCCCCAACTACATCATCCTGGCCAAGGTTTTGTCTTAAACACCTCCAGGGATGGAGATCCCAGCACCTCTCTGGGTAGCCGGTTCCAGTGCTTCACCACTCTCCTCATGAGAAAGTTTTTCCTAATATCTAACCTCAGCTTCCCTTCCTGCAACTTGGGACCATTGCTCCCTGCTCTGTCAATCCCTACTGACTTCCTCTCCACCATTTAGTATTTTGTAAACTCTTCTCATCTCCCCCTGCAAACACCTCTTCTCTACACTGACTAGGCCTGGCCTCTTCTGCTCATATGCCAGCCCCTCCATACCACTAGGGCCCTGGCAACCGCCCGACCCCATCCCATGCTCACCTGTGGACAGTAGCAGCCGGGCAGGCACTGGGGCAGGTCCCGGCACAGGTCCTGGTGCTGCCGGGTGGAGCAGAGCCCGGCGCAGGGCGAGGCGCACTCCCGAAACTGGAAGGGCGGCGCGCAGCTGGCCTCTGCGGGGGTGAGGATGGGTGAGCGTCCACACTTGGCAGCCATGGACCCGTTCCCCCAGGTCCTTCCAGAGCCCCAGGCAGGGCAGGGGACCCTGGGCAAAGTGAGCCGGGGGCCAAGGGGAGTGAGGATGCATCCCATACAATGGATGTATGGGACGCCGTGCGCGGGGAGGAGCGCCCATGCCACTGGTGCCTTCCCCAACCCCTCCGTGTGCCCCCCGGACTCTGCAGCCCCCAGCCCGTGCCCGAGCCCCCTCACCGGAGCACTCGGCGTAGTCGCACATGCGGAACTGGCCGTCCAGCCCCACGCAGGCGTCGGCCGCCGCAGCCCCGCCGGCAGCCCACTGGTTGCGGTAGCGCTGTTGCACCAGGAAGCTGCAGGAGCACTGGGTCCAGGCCGTCCAGGGGCTCCAGGAGCAGGCGTCTGGGGGCACAGAGCTGGAGGGCTGAGGCTTTCTCCCTGCCCGACAGCTGGGCAGAGACCCCAGGACAGGGAGTCCTGCCTGGAGAGCACAGCCGCACATGGGCCTTCTCCCCCTGGCCCGGCGATGGGTGAGGCCCCTCCCAGCTCTCTCTTTGCCTCAGTTTCCCCTCTGCATCCTGGCAAAGCACTCTGGGAGCCAGAAGGGTGCCCTGGACAACCCCCCCTTACTGCAGAGCTGAGGGATGTCTTCCTGGGGAAGCTCAGCCCTGCTGCATTGGGGTGGGGGGACGGACACACAGGGGTGCTGGCTGGATGTCCTCTGCAGGTGGACGAACGCAGCCATCGGGCATCAGAGCCGGACTGCAGATGCCCCTACCCCCCTGCCTGGAGCCCCCCTGCCAGGGCCTTACCTTCGCAGGCCTGCAGGTAGCAGGGCTGCACCTCCTGCCGGATGCTCTGGTTGCAGGAGGCGCCGGGGTCCTGCGGAGGGGGGCAGGCGCAGACCCCACTGCGGGAGGCCAGCCCCGGGCCGCAGGACCGCGAGCAGGGACCCCAGCCGGACCACGCGCACTCCTCAGCTCCTGCGGGCAGCAATCGCAGTCACGGGGCAGCCGGGTGGGCAGGGTCCTGGGGGGCAAGTCCAGCCCCCTGCTCGGGCCGGGAGCTGCCCCGCCTGCACCGGTTTATCCAACACTGCATGAGCAGCCACGTCGCATGGGCACCGTGCCCCAGTGCACCCTGACCTGCCCCGGAGAGCACCGGGGGGCGAGGGCTGGCCGTGCCCTGGCGCCGAAGGAACGGGATGTGGGTTGTTACGTGCGCTTGAGAACCCCCGAGCTGAGGCCGTGCCCCCGTTGAGGAGGAAGGCAAACCCCCAGCGCGCACCAGTCTGAGCAGGGGGGAAATCCCTTCCTGCCCCAGTGCGGCATCGGGCCGATCCTGAGAGGAGGGGCAAGACCCCCCGGGCCCTGCAGGGACGGTGCTAGTAGGAGCATTGGTGCAGCCCAGTCCCCAACACCAGCACCCCCCGTGTCTTGCACCTGATTGATGCAGCCCCAAAACCGCTCTGGCCTTCGGCACGGCTGCACCATGCCACAGACACCCGTCGGGTTTGGGATCTGCCAAGACCCCCAGGTCCTTCTCCGCAGAGCTGCCACCCAGCCGACCTTCCCCTGGGCTTGTCCTTACCCGGACAGGGTGGCGTGGGGCAGTCCTGGGCCTCGGCTTCGGGTCCGGCGCAGCTGGAGCCGTTGTTGCGAGGCGGGGGGTTGAGGCAGGCCCGGGTGCGGATCTGGGTGCCGGGGCCGCAGGTGACGGGGCAGTCAGACCAGGGGGACCAGGGCGTCCAGGCACCATCCACTGCAGAGGGACAGGGAGTGAGTAGGGCCCCGCCGCGGAGAGAAGCCAGGATGGAGGGGATGGGGGGCACTCACCCGCACAGGCGATGTCCTGGCAGTAGATGCCCTCCGGGGTGCAGATGCTGGAGAAGGGGCAGGCAGAGCGGGATGGTCAGTGCAGCCCAGCCCACCCCATTCAGGTTGGGGTTAGCCCCCTGCTGCGGGGAGAGAGGGGACGACCCAGGAGTCCTGGCTCCCAGGGGGCTGCACTGGCTGCCCCCGATACCGTCCTGACCCCGTGGCACTGACCATTGCTGGCACTCGCCCTGCAGCCAGGTATCCCCCAGGCGCCGGTCGCTGCCCGCGAGGGGACAGAGCGGGGGACAAGGCCCCGGGGCGCAGGGCCAGCTCTGCAGCTGCTCCTGCTGGCACTCGGCTGCCTCCGACCCCGACGTGGGTGTCCTGGAAAGCAAGGAGGGCAGAGCATGAGAGCGTGGCTGGGACATGGCCAAACAACTCCCAAAGGGCTGGACGCTCCCCACGCCAGTGCCCCCCAGCCCACGCAGGTGGGGCCCACCTGAAACGGCTCTGGCGGCCGTGGCCGCAGGTGAGGCTGCACTCGGCCCAGCTGGACCAGCGGCTCCAGGCGCAGTGGGAGGGTGGGCACGTGTGGTTGGTGCACACGAGCCGCCCGCCCGTGCACGTGCAGTTGTTGCAGCCGTCGTCCCGCAAGCTGCCCGGCGCCCAGCTGTGGCCCTGCATGTCCATGCACTCGCACAGCTGGGCCGGCACGCACACCCCGTCCTGCTCCAGGGTCCCTGCGGGGCAGAGGGGAAGGTGATGTGGGGCAGCCAGGGCCTGCTGGGATCACATGGAGCCTGTCTGTGCCCTGCAGGGCAATGCACGTTGGGCTGTGGTGCATGTGCATATGCGTGCGAGGCCATGTGCATGTATGGGTAAGGCACGTGCATGTGTGTATATGTGTGTATGCACATGTAAATGTATGTGTATTTATGGGTGTGAGTGTGCATGCTTTTGTGTGCTTGTGTGTATGAATGTGCATGTATGGGTGTGCATTTGGGCATATGCAAGAGTGCGCATGTATACATGCATGTGTGTACATGTGTGAGCACTGACACAGTGCTGCCTCTTGCTGGGCAGCACCACACTACTCAGAGGGGTGTCATAGGTCCCATACCGCGCACCGCACATAGCGAGTCCCCTGCAGGGCATGCGCGGGATCCCACTGCTATCCCCACTCCAGGGAGAGGGCAAGTGACCAACGGGGGTGTCACCAATGGGAGGAGCATAATGCCTGAGCAAGCCCCCCCAACCCCAAGCAGAGCCAGTGACCCCGCCACCCCCCCCCACTGCAGGCACCCACCATCTGGGCAGCGGCAGCCGGGCTCGCAGGCCTCTGCGTCCTGGCACATGATGCCCTCCTGCAGGTCCCCGCAGTGGCGTGGGCACCTGTTGGCGCAGTCCACCATCTCCATGCCCGGTGGGCAGCCCTCCTCTGCAGGGGGCACACGTTAGCGTAGCCCCAGGCTGGGAGAGACTGCCTTGGGGGGCCCCGGGGTTGCCCTTGCCTCTGCCGGTGACGCAGACAAGGGCCCCTGCACCTGCCCAGGGGCCTCTCCTGGGCCCTGCCTCCCCCCTGCCTTGCAGGGGGGACGGGTGCAGACCCCCAGCCCAGCCCCTTTGCTGCAGGCCAGAGCTGCTCAGCCCAGCACGGGGGAGCTTGGGAGCCACATCTGACTTCCCCACCTGGCTCCGTACCCCCTAGGAGGTCCCCGAGACGCCTGCACCCCGCACAGACCCCAGTGTGCCGTAAGCCCGCGGGGACTCACAAGGGTGCACGGCACGACCCCGACCCCAGGACCTGCACTGCATCCCGGGGGCCCCTCCAGCACACCCTGGAGATGGGGTCCCAGGCTCCTGCCCACGACCCCGGCGCTCCCTACCGCAAGGCCGTGGGTTGCAGACACGGACGTGGTGCTTCTCCCCGGGGCAGCGGCGCCCGCCGTTCTTGGGTGGGGGGTGGGTGCAGGTGCGGCTGCGCACGGAGCGGCCCCCGCCGCAGGTGCGGTCACACCACGACCACGGGCTCCACCTGGACCAGGCCCCGTCCACTGTGGGGAACAAGAGCCGTCACCCCCCAGCCCAGCTCCGGGCGCCTCCAGGAGCTCGTCCAAAACCGGGCCCGGCACGGCTGCAGGCAGGGAGAGGAGCGGAGGGCCAGACCCAGGCTCGCCGTGAGCCCCCCTACCTCTGCAGGCCTGCAGGTTGCAGAAGCGGCGCTCGGCGTGGGCGCTGAGGATGCCCTCGCACCAGTGCCCGCCGGGGCCAGGCGGGGTGTAGGCACGTAGGCGTTGCTGCTGCCCCACGCCGCAGCTGCGCGAGCACGGGCTCCAGGGGCCCCAGCCCGTCCAGCTGCAGTTCATGCCCTCACACTCCTCGCCCAGGCACGGGGGCACGTCTGTGGGGTGCAGCGGGGCCCAGTGAGCAGCCGTGCATGGGCTGGGGGGTGCTGCAACACCCAGGGACTGCATCCACCCCTGCTCCCCACGTGCAACCACCCTGGACCCCTCCGAGGGACGGTGCCTGCTGCCCCGTGTGCGGGGTCTTTTGTGCCCGAGCCTCGGGGCAGCTCGACGGGCCTGCCCTGAGCCGACTAGGACCTGGGGCTGTGAGCGGGCAGAGCCCGGTGCGCCAGCTGAGCTCAGCCGGCTCACGTCGCAGGTGAGCCGCACCCCAGGCCTCTCAGCCCCCCAGACCTGTGCACTGGGGCAGGTTGCAGGCCCGCTCCTGGAAGGCCTCCCCCGTGCAGTTGGCTCCCGCCGCGCAGAACCGGGTCCGGGTCTTCAGGGCCGGGAGCTCGGGGTCGGTGCAGGTCCGGGAGCAGGGCGTCCAGGACGACCAGGGGCTGAAGCCCCCCTCGGACCCTGCGGCACGGGGACACAGGGCAGCACAGGGTGACCTCGTAGGTCTGGAGGCCACCAGCGCACACCTTGCGGGGGGAGGAGCATTCTGGGGAAACTGAGGCTCGGAGACAAGGAGGGGTGCATCTCAGCCAAGCAAGGGGTATTCACGGCCCCCCGCTCCCAGCGTGGCCCTGTACCTGGGACACGGGGCACCGGCTCCTTCGTGGGACCTTCCACTGCTGAGGGGGGAGAAGAGAGAACAGGGGTCACCGTGCCCCAACCCCAGCACCCGCCCGGCTCCCCGGACACCCTCCTGCGGCCCCCGGCGCCGGCTCACCGGCACAGTCGGGCGTCTGGCAGTACTTGGTGTCCGTCCGGGGCCCGGCGCAGTCCCTGCCCCCGTGGGCGGGCGCGGGGCGCGTGCAGCTCCGTGCCCGCGTCATGTTTCCCAGCCCGCCGCACGTGCGGGAGCAGGAGGTCCAGGGGCTCCAGGCGCCGAAGCCCCCGTCCAGCGGGCACGGGGCCAAGGAGCAGTTGAGCTGCCCATGCTGGCAGGTGCTGGGAGGCGAGAAAGGGCCCCAGCGTCACGGGGAGACGGCGATGCCTGGGGGTGACTGGCGTGTGGCTCTGAGCTCGGGCACGGGGGTTGTCCGGGGTGTTTTGGACGGGCCTGGCCCTGCCGTAGGCCGGGTTTGGACTGGATGCAACCCCGCAGCTCCCTCCCAGCTTGACATCTCTGTGCCGCTGCGGTTTTACGTCCTGGATCCACGCGCCGATCCAGAGCGGAGCCGCGCCAGCACGTGGGCGCAGGGCCCACGACCGCCCCATCCTCCCGTGGCTCCCAGTGTCCGGCAACTCACCAGCTGCTACAGCCGGAGCGGAGGCCGCTGCGGTGCGGCACCTCCTGGCCAGGCACGAGGGGGTGGCCCTGGGCGGTCACAGCGGTCAGCGAGGCCCCAGGGGCCGCGGAGACGTTCTGCAGCGCCCACAGGATGTCCTCGGTCAGCACGCAGGGGCACTCCTGCCGGGGGGGCGGATGGCACAGCTCTGGGGAAACCCCTTGCCATGCAATGTGGGGGTGCAAACAGGCAGGGACCAGCCCTCCAACCCCTGAACCTCCCAAGCATTGGTGTTTCTGCACGGCCACGGCCTGACGCACGTGCTGGTTACGCTCACGTCCAGCTTTGCAACGTTCACGAGAAGAAACCGGCGTGTCGCTTTTTATGCCGAGGCCTCGTCTAACTCAGCAAGCCCCCTTAGCCCCAGCCGCGCGTAGAGGGGCTCCCTTCCTGAACCCCCATGCGCAGGAGAGGATGCAAATGCAAGAGTCCCGGGGCAAGATGTGGTGGTCCCTCCCCTCCCCTCCCGCCCCCGGGGTGCCCTAGGCCGGGGGCTGACCTGGAGGCAGGCGCCGCGGTGCTGCAGGGTGCCGGCGGGGCAGTGGCAGCCCTCCTCGCAGCCGTCTGAGAAGCAGTCCATCTGTCCGGCCAGGTGGGCGCAGCTGTAGGGGCAGCCCTCCTCCTGCAGGCACTCGCGGTACAGCCGCCCCGCCGGGCAGCCCACCTCTGGGGGGGGCCGAGAGGGCGCTCAGAGCCCGCTCCCCTGGGCAGGGGAAGCAGGGGAGGGCGGGGGGCCACTCACCGAGGCAGACTTGGGTGTTGCAGATCTTGCTCTGCGCAGACAGGCCCTGGCAGCCGGGGCGGAGGCACTCCCGGGTGCGGATCTGCTCCCCGCCGCCACACGTGACGCTGCATGCGCCCCACGGGGACCACGCGCTCCATGGTGCCTCCTCTGGGACGTGCAAAGCGGGGGCGGGATGGTAAGATGAGGCTCCCCAGGATGACCCGCTGCCCCGAGACCATCCCAGCTCTGCCCCCTGGCCCCTTGCACAGCCCTCCCAGCCTCAGTTTCCCCCTTTCCCTGGGTGCTGCCCGCTGAGATGGGAACGTCTCCGGCACACGCGGCCTCTTACACACGTGCAGCTCCAAGCACTCTAGGCCGGTGCAGCGACCCGAGCTAAACGTGCCCGGTGCAACGGGGCTCCCTATTTTGCATCCTACCACAGATGTGGCTTGACCCCCCGCAGACCCCCCACCCCTCGCCCTGCAGCTCTCATCCATGCTCAGCCCCGTGCCCTTTGCCCCGTCACCTTCGCAGGGCAGCTGTCCCCGGCAGGCTCTCTGCTGCTGGCTGCCCCCGGCGCAGCCCCGGCCCCCGTGCTGGGGCGCGGGGTTGTCGCAGGCTCGGACGCGGACCTGGGCGCCCTCCCGGCAGCGGTGGGAGCAGGGCGACCACGGCCCCCAGGCGCCCCAGCGCCCGTCCAGCGGGCAGGCAGGGTCGGCGCGGCACCGCAGGTGCCCGTCCTCGCACGTGCTGCGGGGGGG
>NW_017728886.1:395428-427487 GCF_001723895.1 Crocodylus porosus | reverse complement strand
GGCCGCCCCCCCGCCCAGCCACAGCCCCTGGGGCACCTGCCTCGCTACCGCCCCCTCGGGTCAGGGCTCAGCTGCCCCCCAGCACCCACCAGTTCTGGCAGGGCCCGTGCACCGTCTCTCCGGGCTGCACGTATTCCCAGGGGGCAGGGCCGGCCCAGCCTGGCAAGGTCCGGTCTTCGGGGGTCCCTGTGGGTGCGGACACGGGAGACGTCATCCCAGTGCCCCTTCCTCCGCCGGCCCCCATAGCTGCTGCACCCCAGGCACGGGGCGAAGTGCAAGCCGGACCTCTGCTTGCAACCCAACAGCGTCTCGCCGCGCCGTCCCCCCTACCCCACTTGTCTCAGGTTGGGGTCTTGGACCCCGGTGCTCCCTTCCTGCCAGGCCAGGGCTGGCGCAGGACCCCCTAACCCTGCCTCCAGGATCATCGTCACAACGACGCAGAGCTGGCAGGGAGCTGCGGGGTCACGTCCAGTCCAAGCCCCGTCCAAACCAGCCCAGACAAAACTCGTGTCCGGCCTCGGAGCCGCGCAACAGTCACCCCAGGTATACCCCCGCCCCTGCCCTGCCCCCCGGAAAGCAAAGGGGCCGCAGCCGCCAACATCCTGCTGCTGCAAAGCGGGGCTTGGATGCTTCAGAGACCCCGGGCCCAAGCCATGCCCCTGCTGCGGAGGAAAGGGAAACCCCCCAGTCTGGACCCCCGGGCCTCCGACCCCCTGCTGCCCCGGGCCCGGGGCCACTCACCCCCCGAGCCGCTCTGGTACTTGCAGCGGCACTGCCCCGGGCTCACGCAGGCCCCGTCCTGCAGCAGCCGCCCCTCGGGACAGCCGCAGGCGGGCTGGCACCGCGCGCTCTCCAGGCAGCCGGCGTCGGCTTGCAGGTCCTCGCAGGAGCGGGGACACGGCTTCCCGCAGGAGAAGGGCACTTGCCCCCCGCCGCAGCCTGAGGGAGGGCATGGGGGGTCAGCGCCCAGCGGGGCAGGTGGATGCGGGTACCCGCGGCGTGCTGCCGCAGGGCCCGCAGGGGCGATGCTTCATCGCAGCGTCCCACGGCCCCGGGCTGAGCCGGGAGACCGGCCCGGCTGTCGCTGGTGCCAGGGCAGAGACCGGGGCCTGGGATGGGGGAGCAGATCGGTCCCCGTGGGCCAGCCGACGTCTCACCTTCGCAGGCGGTGGCCCCGTCGTGGCACGGCCGGCTCTGCCAGGCCTCCCCGGGGCACAGCTTGCCCCCGAAGCGGGCAGGGGGGCTGCTGCAATCCCGGCCGCGCGTCGACTCCCCGCCGCAGGCGTCGCAGGGCGACCAGGGGCCCCAGGAGCTCCAGCCGCCATCCACTGCCAGCAGGACAAGGCGTGAGACCCAGAGCCGCCCCGGCCGCCCCTCCTTGCTCAGCTGGGGCCTCGGGGGGGGGCAGGGGGGGACACGGGTCTCCGCCCCATGCCCCGGGTACCCCCAGGGTCCCATGCAGCCAGGGCCCTGGGGAGGGGGGGCTGGCACCTGGGCAGAAGGTGGCAGAGGGGCAGTCCTGGCGCTGCAGCTGGACGCCGGCGTCCCCGTGGCGCTCCTGGTCCCCGGCGCAGTCGGAGCCGCCGTGCTGGGGCTGGGGGCAGGCGCAGGCACGGTACCGCGTCGTGGCCTCGCTGCCGCACGTCCTCGAGCAGGGGGTCCAGGGGGACCAGTCGCACCAGGCGCCGGGCACTGGGGGACGGAGAGCCGGGCAGGGGTTGGCATGGGCCACCCCAGGGACCCTCCGTCCCCCGCAGCCTATCCGTGGGGGGGCGCCGACTCCCCACACTCTCCCCTGGAGCCCCTCCAGGCCCCCTCCTGCCTCCAGGATCCCCCCAGCCCATCTCCCCACCACTTGCAGGGCACCTCATCCCCCGCCCCTGCGGTAGCGAGACCCTCCTGGCTCCTCACCTGGGCAGGGCAGGCTGGTGCAGAGCATCTTCCCCCCGGTGCAGGTGCTGGGGCGGGGAGGCGAGGGCAGTGAGGCCAGGGGTGCGGGCCCAGCCGCGGCATGGAGCCAGCACCCCTGGTTCTACGAGGCCGGCTGAGCTGCAGCCCGGGCGCGTCTCCAGAGCGCGACCCGGGGTTTGGGACAAGATCCAAAGCACCAGGTGGTCTCCAGGCTCCGCTACCCCTGCCCCAGCCCCTCACCAGTGATTGCAGCCATCGCCCCGGGGCATGGTCTGGCCGGGCTGGTGCCGGCGGCCGCTGAGCAGGTCCAGGCAGGTGCAGTCCCGCGGGTCGACGCAGGCCGTGCCGTTCTCGCTCAGCACCTGCCCGTGGGTGCAGTAGCAGCCGGGCTCGCAGCTCCAGACGCAGTGCTGGGCACACGGGGCACGGTCAGGAGGGGACCGGGCTCCCAGGCCGCAGCACCCCCGACGCGCTGGGGGATCACGGCGTCCAGAGCAGGGGAGGCAGCGGTGTGGGGTGCCACCCTGGGGCTCTTACCGAGATGTCGTCGCAGGAACGGGGGCAGGAGGGGCCGCAGCGGCTGTACACGGAGCCCTCCACAACTGCGCACTCCAGCGCTGCGGGTGCGGGGAGGCAGGGTGTGAGGGCGGGGCCCACGGCACCCCGGGGACTCCCACCCCACAGCCCTCTGCCGGGCTGGGGGTGACTCCTCCAGCCCATTTGCGAGGGTGGAAGAGCAGAGCATCCTTTTCTGGCACCCCCACCCTGGCCTGCTGGATGCCCCCATTGCAACCCCGCACCCCCCCAGCATCACCACCCGCCAGCCCAGCCCCACTCACCGGGGCAGTCGTGGGGGTGGCAGGCCTCCACCTGGGTGGGGGTCCCCTCGCAGTAGTCGCCCTGGCCCTGGGGCGGAGGGTTGTCGCAGCCGCGGGTCCGGGTCCTCAGGCCCCCGCCACAGCTCCGGGTGCACTCGCCCCAGGGGCTCCAGGCACCCCAGCCCCCAATCCCTGGCATAGGCACTGCCGTCAGCCCCCGCGCGCAGAGCGGGGGGTGCATGCCCCTGGTGGGGGGCCTCCCCCCGCCAACCCCAGCCATGCAGAGAGGACCCAGAGACCACCCCCCCAGCTCAGCCCGGGGCACTCACGGGAGCAGGGCTGGCGGTGGCAGGGCTGCACCTCGCTCTCGGGGCCCGGGCAGGGCAGCCCGGTGCCGGCAGGCGTGGGGTCCGTGCAGAAGCGGTACCGGTTCTGGAGGCCCAGCCCGCAGGAGGCCGAGCACTCGCTCCAGGGGGTCCACTCCGACCAGCTGCCGTTCGCTGGGGGGAAGCGGGGGCACCGCTGCAGGGAGGCTGGCAGCTCCCTGCACCCCAGGGACCAGAGAGGGTCTTCCCAGACCCGTCCCAGGCTGCAACGCTCCCCCGCAGGGAGAGCCCGGGGGTGGGGGCCTGGGTGCCTCTGGTCCCTGCCTGGGGGGGAGTGCTGGCGGGTCATGGGTGCTGAGTTTGGGGAGCAGAGCCGGGCTAGGGCCGTGGGGTGGTACGGGCTGCCTGGTGACCCAGGGCAGGCCAGGAGCAGGGTGGGCGCAAGTGGGACAGAGTCTTTGGGTCCCCACGAGCGAGGGGGCCCAGGCAGTGGGACCATCCGCTTCTGGGGGCACCAGATTGGGGGGCACCCACTTTCCCTGGGCTCCAAGATGCCCCGCTCTGCCTTACCGTGCCCGCAGGGCCCGCGGGAGCAGTTGGAGACGCGGCCGGACACGCAGGAGCTGGGGGAGGGACAGAGCAGGGGTCAGCCCTGGAGGACACGGGACAGGGGCGTGGGGAGCCGCGGGCAGGGCGCACTGACCAGCTCTCGCAGCCCCTGGTCACGGTGTCGCCGGGGCGGTACAGCACGCCGGCCTCAGTGCACGGGCACTCGGACGCCGGCACGCACGCGTTGTCCTGCGGGCACACGGCACGTTGGACATCCCAGCCCGCCACGCGTCTTCGCTGGGACCCCAGACCGGGCGGCGGGACCCCGCGGGGGCAGCAGGCGGGGCGGGGCCTCTCTTCCACCTGCTGCCCCCACGGCCACATCTGGCACAGCCCCTTACTCACCAGCAGGACGGCACCGGGGGGGCAGTAGCAGCCGGCGCGGCAAGTCCCGTTGGCCGGGAACGCCGCGCTCAGCTCCGCACACAAGGCCGGCACGTCGCCGCACTCCTGCCAGACCTTCCCGTCCGGGCAGACGCCGGGCGTCTCGCCTGGCGTGGGGTGAAAGCGGGGAGATGGGAGAGGGCACGAGCAAGCGTCTTGGGGGGGCTGGCAAGTGCCCCAAGCTGGCAAGGCCCTCGCGGTGCCGGCCGTGCATGGGACACTGGGGTCAGAGGCGAAAGGGGGGTGTCCTGGCTGCATTTCTCCGATGGCCAAGGAGGGGGCATGAGCCGGAGGAGATGGGCATGGAGCTGGGAGGAGGCTCCGGAGCTGGGTTTGGTGGAGCCAGGGGCTCAGACAGACAGACAGACAGACAGGGCCTCACCGGCACAGGGCTGGAGGTTGCAGGTGGCAAACTCGACCCGGTGGAGGGTGGCGCTGGCCCGCGTGCGGTTGTGGTAGCCGCCCCCGCAGGGCACCGAGCACTCGGACCAGGGGCCCCACTCCGCCCCCACACCTGCGCAGAATGGGCACCGCTCAGGCATGCCGGGACCAGGCAGGTCCCACCACGCCTCTCGGGGTCCGCACCCACCCCCCAGGACCCCCGACCCCACAGACCGCCTGTGCCCCCCGGCCGGAGCAGGGGGGTCTCCCTGGCAGCTGCGCTGGCTCACGCACCTTTGCAGGGCTGCAGGCTGCAGAAGGTGACCTCCACGCTGGGGCCCGGACACTCGCGGCCCCCAAAGGCGGCGGGCGGCTGGGAGGCAGCGCGGTACCGCCGCTGCGTGCCCACGTTGCAGCTACGGCTGCAGGAGCTCCACGCCGTCCAGCTGCTCCAACCGCAGTCCACTGCAAGGGGGCAATGGCATTAGGGACCCACCCCTGGGGATCCCTGGGGACCCTGAGGGACCAGACTGCACCACGTGGCAGCTGGGGCTGGCCTGGACCCAGCGCCCTGGCATTGCACCTTCCTGTCCCCACCCAGCCCTGAGCACCCGCCTTGGAGAGCGCCGTAGCCTGGCCAGGGCAGGGCCAGGGCTGGATGTTACCTGGACAAGGCTCCGTGCCGCACACCATCTCCCCAGAGATGCAGGTGCTGTGGAGGAGACAGAGCCGGTCAGCTGATCCCAGCAGCTGCAGAGGTCTGGGATCAGCCCCACGCTCCACAGCCATCAAAAAATGCCAACAACACATCAGGAATGAGGAAAGCGGGAATCGCGAACAAGACAGAAAGTCTCACGCTGCCCCTTTATCAACCCATGGCGTATTCGTGCCTCGAATCCAGCCCCAGCCAGGGTCCCCGGGCCACCGGCACCTACCAGTTGTTGCAGGCGTCGAGTGGGGCAGTGGTGCCAGGTGGGTAGAGCAGGCCCTGGTGGTGGCAGGGGCAGGCGGTGGGTGGCACGCAGGTGTCGTTGAGCAGCCGGAGCCCGGCAGGGCAGTAGCAGCCGTCGTAGCAATGCGCGGCACACTCCACACCGACGTCCTGGTCCAGGCAGAGCCGCGGGCAAGCGCCGCCGTGCTCTTGGCACTCCTCGGCCGTGCGGTACACCATGTTTTCCGGGCACAGCACTGTGGGCAGGGGGGGCGTGGGCACTTGCTGCATCATGCCCCAGAGGCCTGCCCCTCCCTTGGGCATCTCCCAGCCACGGGGGTGAACGTCCCCTCTGCCCAGCCCCATCCCCGTACCCTTGCAGGGCTGCGTGTTGCAGTCGCGGGTCTGGACCAGGGGCCCCGAGCACTCGGGCCCGCCGTAGGCCGGGTTCGAGCAGGTCCGGTTGCGGGTCTGGACGCCGGAGTCGCAGGCGGCTGAGCAGGCGGACCAGGCCGTCCACGGGGTCCAGACGCCCTCCACTGCCGGGGAGAGCCAGCAGCATGAGGGGTGAGAGGTTGGAAGGTCCCCAGCCTCCCCAGTGTTGGGGTGAAGGGGGCAGGATGGAGGCAGGACCCCCCAGCCAGGGTGGAGCACCACTACCCAGGAGCACGTCCCATCCTTGGGGCCACGCTGCCACGCCAGCGACCCCTCCCGTCCTCCCCTGGGTCTCGGTGCCTTCCTGCCCCCAGCGGCACTCACCAGGGCAGGGCGGCGTGTCACACGGCTCCTCCTGCACGGACGGCCCCTGGCAGCTGCCCCCTGCGCTGAGCTCCCCGGTGCCGTTGCAGTGGCGGAAGCGCTTCCGCACCCCGACTCGGTCCACGTCGTAGAAGCAGGTCTTGGAGCAGGGCGACCACGGGGTCCAGGCGCTCCAGGGCCCGGGCGGCTCTGGGAGCATCATGAGGGAGGGAGAGGGTCAGTGCTGGTGCCAGGGGACACAGCTGCACCACGCACGGAAGGGGGTGGGAGGCAGCAGGCCCCCTAGGACCGGCTGGGGTGGAGGGTGCTGGGGGCTGCACTGAAGCAGGGCCGCCTGGACTGCTGGGTCCCCCCCGGGTGCGCTATCGCCCCCACTGCTGACAGCTGACCCGGTGTCGCCACCCCCCGGCCGGCACGCAGCCCCCAGCAACACGTACGTACCAGCGGGGCAGGGCGTGTGGCACTCCCGCACCTCCTGGGCGTCCCCATCGCAGGGGGCCCCGCCGTTTGCTGCAGCGGGGTTGGAGGGCGACCTGTGGGGAGGAGGGGGTCAGTAGCACCCTCCTGCTGACCCTGTTCCCCTCCTCCACCCCGGTGGCAGTGGGACGTGGGGGCAGCTCCGAGCTCCCCCCGGCCAGCACGGCTCCATCTCTTCCCTAGGGCTCCCCGAGCCACGGAGAACCGTCACCTGATGTCCCGGGGGGGATGCTGGCTCTGCTCCCCACCCACCGCGAGAGTCCCCAGGGCCCGGAGCTGTGTCCCCCGGGCACACCTGAACCTCTCCTGCATGCCGACGCCACAGCTGCGGTCGCAGGGCGTCCAGGCCGACCAGGCCGACCAGCCGCAGGGCACGGGGCAGGGCACGGAGTCGCACGTGACCACGCCGTCCAGGCACACGCTGCAGAGGACACAGATGGGGTTAGGGGGAGAAGGGCAAGGGCAACCTGCGTCAGGGGTCAGAGCAGAGCGGGGCTTTGGCAGTGGCATGGGGCAGGTGGGGGCACGGGAACATGCCTGCCCCGGGCAGCACCAGCACAGGTATAGCTTTGTCTCACCCAGATAAGCAATAGCTCTGTGCACAGCCACCAGACACCCAGCAATAGCAACAGGTCATTGCCCAGACACCCATAGCCCCCAAACTCGCCCCACCTGAAGCCGGGAGACGAGGGCTGGCAGTGTCCTGCCACGGCCAGGGGGGCTCAGAGATGCTCCAGAGACCCCAGGCCGAGGCTGCGCCCCTTCCCACCAGCTGAACCTGCTCAGCCCCTCCAGTCTCTCCTCCTAGGACTTGCCTTCCAGGCTCTGGATCATATTTATCGCTGCTTCTGGACCCTCTCTCACTTCTCACCCCACTCCCTCCCTTCCAGGCTTGGGGGTGCCTGGCTCCTGCTAAGCCTGTGCCCAAGAGGCAAAGAGGTCTGCGAGATGCCGTATGGGCTGTGGGGTCAGCACAGCCGGGGGTGCCCCCCACCAGGGGGTCCTCCACCCTGGCCTGAGGGGGCTTTCAGGGCACTAGCAGTGCGGTGAGCATGCACACGGCAGGGCAGGGAGCGCCCAGTGACCACACCTCAGCCAGGCCACCCAGGGAGCGGGACTGGGCAGCCCTGTGCTGTGAGTGGGCAGGGGCGGGCAGTGCAGGCATGTGCAGTGTGCAGTGTGGCAGGGGGCATCGTGGCAGGAGACAATGTGCAGTAGGGCAGGGGACAGTGTCAGCAGGGTATAACGCACAGGGTGCCGTGTGGCCAGGTGCTCTGCAGATATGCTGCAGTGTGCAGTAGGGCAGGGGGCAGCGGGGCAAGGTGCAATGGGCAGCAGGGCTGAGTGCAGTGCCAACAGGTTGCAGTGTGCAGTAGGGCAATGTGCAGTGTGACTGGGGAACGGTGCCAGCAGGGTACAATGCACAGCATGCAGCGGAGCTGGGGGCATCACACACGGCGGGCAGTGTGCAGCAAGCAGCATGTGCAGTAGGGCCAGGTGCAGTGGGCAGGGGACAACGCGCAGGGTGCAGTGAGGCCAGGTGCAGTGGGCAGGAGCCGAGCCCTGTGGTGCCTCACCACTGGCTGCAGTTGTCACGCAGAAACATCTCCCCGGGACGGCGCGGCTCGGGGCCCACGTGGCAGTGGCACTGGCTGACATTCACGCAGCCGCCGTCCTGCAGGAAGAGCCCGGGGGGGCACCGGCAGCCTGCCGAGGCCCACGAGACACAGTGAGCACCCACCCGCCGGGCCTGGCGCAGCGGGGCGGGCTCCTGCAGGTGCAGGCACGGGAGAAACCCCGCAGACCCCAGGGCAGGGACAAGGGGGACTGGTGCCACGCAGGGCACCTCCAGCACAGCCTGTGCCCAGGGGGACACCCCCACGTCTGCTCCCGCCAAGGGGGAGGGAGAGGAGGCATCGAACAGTGGGGGGACACCTGAGTTCTTGCTCCCCCGAACAACCCGGCCTGGCCCGCGGGCCCCAGCGCCACTCACCCTCCACGCAGGGGCTCTGGCAGCTCCGCTGGGCGCCCAGGTCGCGGCAGGCCTGGGGGCACGGCGCCACGAGGCCCCTCTCGCAGTCCGTGGCCTGCACGTACACCATCTCCGGGCCGCAGTCTACGGGCAGGAGCGGGGCCGGGGGCCAGCAGGTGAGGCGGAGACACCCTAGCTGTGCCCCCTTGCTACCCCCGGCCCCCCTGCAGCTCTCCCCTCCTGGCACTCAGCACCCCCTGCCCAGTGCCCCCAGCCCCCTCCCCGTCCACTCTCTCACTGTGGGGGCCTCAATCTAGCCCCCACCTTATATTCCCTACCCCATAGACATCCCCTACCTCGGTCACGCCTGTGCCCCCACCCCGACCCTTTCCCCGGGGCTCTCACCGCGGGCGTCCCCGCAGGGCTGCAGGTTGCAGGGCTCTGTCTGCACGGCGTCGCCGGGGCAAGCCTGGCCCCCGTTCTTGGGCGGGGGGTCGGCGCAGCCGCGCGCGCGGCTCCGCACCCCGCCCCGGCACTCCGCGTCGCAGTCCGACCACTCGCCCCACGCGGCCCAGGCACCGTGCACTGCAGCCCCCCCCGGGAGAGAGGTGCCATGGGGCCGGCGGCTGGGGACCAGCTTCCCCGGCCCCCGCCCCGACCACCAGGCTGGCCTGGCCCCTGTGACCCACTCCCCACTGATCCAGCTGGGACCCGTGGGGGGAGGTCCGCGGCCGGGCGGCATCAGGGAGACGACAGGGGGCTGCAGCATGCCGGGGGGGGAACCTGGGCAGGCGCGGAGGAAGCAGGAGCGACTGTCGAACTCGTTGCGCTCGCACTGGCCGCCGGGCAGGGCACGGCGCAGCAGGTCCCGGCGCCGGAAGGTCACCCCCAGCCCGCACGACCGGCTGCACTCGCTCCAGCCGCTCCAGGGAGACAGGATGCAGTCGACTGGGTGGGGGGAGAGAGACGGGGGTGTCAGGCAGGACGTGCCCCCGGAGAGGTGGGGGTAGGCCTGGCTGCCCGCCCCCCCGGGGCCGCCCGTACCGCAGCTGCTCTCGTCGGAGCCGTCGGCGCAGTCGTGGTGCAGGTCGCAGCGCTTGTCCGGGGGCAGGCACTCCCCACTGCCGCAGGGGAACTGCTTGGGGGAGCAGGCGCCGGGGCGGCCGTCGGGCACCGGCAGGGTGGCGGGGGGCACTGTGAAGGGCGCTGGGCCGCCTGCAAGGGGAGAGAGGGTCGATACCGGTAGGGGGGCCCCGACAGCCACTCTGCACCCCCGGCGAGAGCAAATCAGACTGCAGCACCCCCCCGGACTCACCGCACTGCCACTCATCGGAGCCATCCAGGCAGTCCTCGCGCCCGTCGCACACGGCGCCCGCATCCACGCAGCCCAGCACCTCGCAGGAGAACTGCCCCTGGGTGCACAGCAGCCGGGGCAGCGGGGGCCCTGCCACGGTGGAGGACACGCGGCACTGGGTCACTGCAGAAAACGCTGGGGGCTGGGGTCTCTAAGCAGCTGCCCCTCTCCCCCCTCGCCTACCCCTGGACCCATAGGCATGGGCCTGCTCCTCTGGCCCCATGCAAGGGGACAGCATCGCTCAGCTGCCGATGACCCCAAGGCAGCGGCTGCGGGTGCAAGGGGGGCAGCCGGCGCTGCAGGCTATTTCGGATGGGGGGCTTTGAGGGGCAGTGGTGGGGACCCCCCGGCCCTGGCCAGCTCCCCGCCAGACTGGGCGCTAATCCACGCCCCTGCTTACCTGGGAGGGTGGTGGCCAGCCCAGGCCAGCCGGGGACGGAGGACCCCGTGAGCATCCCAGGCATCCCGCGGTCTCCAGCTGACACCGTCACCGCAGCCATGGCTGGCGGGGTGGTTCCCGGCCGGCGCGGCGTCCCAGGAGAGGTCGCCTGTGCCCAGGGCAGCCCGGGGGTCCCTGGGGCCCCCGCGGTGGGCACGGGGGTGCTCAGCCCGGGCACGACAGCTGTGGGGGGCTCCGTCGCACCGGGGCTGATGCTGGCAAGCGCGGGGGCTCCTGTGTGCTCAGGCTTCTCCCGCAGCCCCGGAGTCCCGGCTGCTGTCCCCGGCAAGGGGCTCTGGACGGTTGCACCTCCTGTGGGCATCGGCTTGCCCGTGGACTCGGCCTGGCTGCTCTCGCTGGCTACGCTGGGCATCCTAGCCGGAGTCCCCACGGGCTCTGAGGCAGCAGAGGGGCTGGCGGGTCCGGTCCCCGGGGGAGCAGCACCTGCAAGGGGAAGGAGGAGGATGGGCTCAGGCAGGCAGTCCCGGTGCCGGGTCCCCCGGGCTCCCGTCCTGCCTGCTGCACCCGTGGCCCAGGCCTGCACGCTGGTCCCCGCTGCCCTGCGCTGACCCTGCCTGCACGCAGGATCCCAGCCTGCCCTGCCCCAGGGAGCGGCCCTTACCCCAGGGGCAACCCTGCAGCTCCAGGCGCAGGTCGATGTCGCGGTGAAACGCCACGGGCACGAGGCGCAGGGAGCGGGTCAGGATGGCTGGGCTCAGCTCCTGCCGCACAGGGGTGCTGCTGTCCGCGTTGCCCTCCAGCACCTAGGAACGGGGAAGGCGTTCGGGTTGCCTCGGAGCTAGAGCAGAGGTTAGGGGAGACCTTGGCCCTGCTTAGGAGGGGGCTGTGTGGGGCCGGCTTTCGGGGTGAGGTGGGACAGGATCAGGGCCCCGCAGGAGAGGAGGATCAGGGCCCAAGAATCACACCAAGAGCCTCGTGGAGGAGGGTGAGGGCTGCCTATCGGGCACCTGTGCCGGGCCGCCGCGCGGGGCGTAGTCGCGGTAGCGCGCGCCGTCGTAGCTGTAGGCCAGGCGGTAGCGGGTGACGAACCCCCCCGAGCGTGTCCCGCCCTGGGTGACCACGGCGCTCACGAAGGTGGGCTGCAGCAGGTCCACCTGGAAGTAGGGGCTGGGGTCGTCCGGCAGCGGGCTCCAGCCCAGCTCCATGTTGGGCCTGGAGGGGAGCAAGTGCTCGGGGACCCCCTGCCTGCAGCCAGTCCCCCATGGGGCTGGCACAGACCCCCTGGGCACCCCCAGCCCCACGGCAGGGTGCCACATCTGCTCCCCCAGGCATTGCCCCCCGCCCCTCTGGGGCCAGGGGGGTGCTGCTTGGCTGCCCAGTGCTCCTGGCTCTCCTGCAGCCCTGGGCTGAGCCGGCCCCACTCTCCACCCCGGAGGAGGTGACCGGGGCTTTTGCGGGGCCATGCCCCGGCCGGTCACCCCGTGGCAGTTCGGGGGGGCGGAGGTAAGAGGCATACATATTGGGCATGCTGTTGAGACGCCCAGCGCCTGGGGGGTTGCCTTCCCGGTGGGAGGAGGCGCTCAGCTGCTGGTCCCGGATCCGGCCGTCGCCCAGCCCCAGCGGCTCGGTGCAAGGACCTGCAGGGACATGGGGCGGCTCAGGCCAGGCCCGGGGCTCTTCATGCCCCGCACGGCCTCCCCGCCGGAGCCTGTCCCCCCGCTGCCTCTGCCCTCCAGCTGCGAGAGCCGGTGGGTGGCCCAGGTGGGACGCACCTGCGGGGGTGGGCAGGATGCCGTCGGGGAACGGCCAGCCGTCTGTCCACACCAGCACCTGGAGGGGAGCGAGAGCAGAGTCACTGACCGGCCATCGGCTGCACTGTGCCCGTCTGGCAGTCTGTCCTGCCCGGCACCGCTCTGGGAGACAAAGGGGCTGGATCCAGAGGACACCTGGTCATCTCCAAGCTCGTGGACAGAGTCTGAGCCCCCACTTCCCCCCACCCGCCGCCCTGCACTCCACGGCAGCCTCTCCATCTCCCCGAGCTCCTCTCCCCCAGCCCCTCCACCGAGGCCCCCTCTCCGTGCCGGCGCGGCGGGGCCCCGTCTGCAACAGGGCAGCAGCACAGCTCTCCTTCCTGCTGGCTCCGGGGTCGCTCACCTCCTTGGGCGTGCTCCAGACACGGGGTGTCCCGGGGGTGGAGGGGCTGCGGGGAGTGGGGCACGGGGTTAGTACAGGGGTGCACCAGAAAGCCGGCTCCCCGGGGGTACGGCCCCCAGTCGGACCCAGGGGGACCTCCAGGGCCGACGTCTCACAGAGGCCAGCACCCGGCGGAGCGAGCAGGAGGCAGCAATGGGTGCGAGCATCTAGGGCTAGGCCGAGCCTGGGAACAGGCTGAACCTCATGAGATCCCCACGGCCTCCTGCACCCCAAATGCTGCCCCCCCCTGCCCCCCACAATGCCAATGCCCCCCTGCTGTGGGTGCCCGGTACCTTGTAGTGCCTGCAGGAGGCGCTGTGCTCCCACGCGGGGCGACGCAGCCGGCCTCGTCGGTGCCATCCAGGCAGTCGGCAATGCCGTCGCACCTCCGGGCCGCGTCCACGCAGCCGCCGGTCCCCGCGCAGGGGAAGTGGGACAGCGGGCACGGCCATGGGGTTGAGGGCGCCAGCGATGGGGCAGTCCCTGCGGGGCAAAGAGGAGGGCACGGTTGAGGTGCGGGGCAGAGACGGCCCATGCTGGCAACACTGGGCTCGGCCTCGAGTGGGTCCCTGGAGGGGAAGGGGGCAAAGCAAGTGCCACCAACCACCCCTGCTTTCTTTGCAAGGCAACACCCAGGATCACAGAGCCACGGAGCTGGCAGGGAGCTGCAGGGCCACATCCAGTACAACCCACGCCTGAGGCAGGATCAGCCCTGTCCGACCCAGCCCAGACACACCCCGTGCACTACACGACGCAGTCACCCCCACCGCAGCCCCAGGCATCGCCCCCAGCCCGCCCCGGAAAGCAGCGGGGCTGCAGCACCGATGTCCTGCTCCTATTAAAGATTGCAAATAGACGCTGCGGAGCCCCGAGACGCCCCGGGCCCGCTCACCGCAGCGCAGCTCGTCTGAGAGGTCTCCGCAGTCGTCGACCCCGTTGCAGACAGCACCGTGGGGGCCGGCGGGGACGCAGCGCCCGTTGCGGCACTGGAACTGGCCAGCGCGGCAGGGCCGGCGGGCAGGCAGCGTGCTGGGGGCTCCAGGCAGCGCGGGGGGCACTGGGGCAGAGAAGGGAGAAGTGTGGGGGTCCGAGGGGAGAGGCTGTGGCTGAGCAGCCCCCCCCAGGGCCGAGGTAACGGGCCCTCTGCGGCTGTCCTGGGACGGCCGAGGGACGGCTCCTTTTGGCATTGCCAAGCACCCCACGGCAAGCGCACCGGCCAAGCAGGCTACCTCTCTCGCAGCCCAGCAGCTCAGCGCGCAGGAAGATGCCATTGTGGAAGTCCTGGGGCAGGATGCGGACGTGCCGCGCCCGCACCAGGCGCTGGAAAGTTCGCACCACGGGGGTTGCATCGTCAAAGTTGCCCTGGAAGAGCTGCCAAAAGCGGTGCTAGATTACGACATGCTGAGGCCCTAAACTACGTCCAGTTTAAGAGGTCCCATCTAATAAAAATAATCCATGAAATCCACGAAAATGGATTTTCATGACATTTTAAGATGAATTATTGCTATTTCTGCACAAATTTATGAACTCAATATGAATAATAACCGTGGAGTCATATATATGTATATTTTTGTCATATCAGAATGAAAATGTCCAGGGGTTTTTTTCGTGCTTAGAGGCCCTTCGTACTGTGAGGCCCTAGGCTTAAGCCTAAATCCAACACTGGCCAGGAGGGTGCCAGGGCCGTTCAGCACTGGCGGCACAGGTGTACGCGCATGCATGCAAACACATACCTGCACACACCTGTGCACATGTCTAAAAACACACACACATCCAAATGTGCACAAATGCAAACACGTGTGCAAACACACACGGGTGCAAACACACACAAGCATGCATGCATACACACCCGTGTACGGACACTAGGTCACGCGTTTAACCACATGTGCAAATGTACATGGACAGAGAACCGTGCACGTACACACACACAAGCACACACACATGCAAGCATATGTGAACCCATGTACATAAACACACACGCACATCCTCCCATATGTGTGTGCACACATGCTGCGCTGATTCAGGGAGTCCCTGTCTGCACGTGTGGGCTCTGGTCAGGGTTACAGGACTGTGGTATCATGGCAGTCTCCATGCTGTGGTGGGGCTCTGCCGTGTGGGGTGGATGCACCAGGCCCCCGGTCGCTGACGTGTCGTGCACGTACCTTGGGCTCCAGCTGCGCATCTGGGAAGGCCTCGCGGTAGTCATGCCATCTCACCCCGTCCATGCTAAATTGCAGGAGGAAGCTGGTGACGTAGGCATCTGAGGAGCCTGCACCCTGCACCACCACCCCTGGGAGAGAAGAGCAGAGCAAAGCAGAGATCAGGCAGCGCCACAGGGCCCCCTCTGCCCCCCACCCGTGGGGCGCTGCCCTGCCTGGGAGACTGTCCACACACGCTGGGCCCCTCTGGCTTCCTCATGTGTCCACCCTGCTGTGCAGAGACCCCCGTCCTGACCCTGGAGGCAGCATGAGCGGAGGCCACCGGGTCTGGGATGCAGGGGTGGGCCTGGGGGCAGCCGGATCTCAGCCCCACGGGGTACCTGGCACCATGCACAGGCCTGGGAGATCCAGGCACCATCCCACCGGCCCTGCCCTGGGGGTGTGGGTGCCCTGCAAGCTGTGTAGGACCAGGCGCCTACCGGTGAGGTTCTTGGGCTCCAGAAGGTCCACCTGCAAGTAAGGGGGGTTGGAGAGGAGCTCGGGGTACACGTCCGCTTGGGGCCCCCAGCCCTGCAGGTCCAGCCCCGGCAGCGCCTGGTTGAGGCGCGCAGCATGTGCGGCGTTCTCGGGCTGCTGGGACGAGGCGGAGAAGCTGCTGTCTGGCAAGGAGGCCAGGCCCAGGGGGCCGTAGCAGCGGTCTGCGGGGAGAGGAGGGTCAGAGGGGCTCTGAGGCAAGCCAGGGGTGCAGCAGGCTGCGAGGAGGGAGCCGGCGCGGCCACCGATGCCCAGGGCTGGAACCAGAGCAGCTGCCCCTCACCTCACACCCCACATGCACACACTCATAAATACTTATATACACTTACACTCATGCAGACACACATACACACATACAAACACATGCCCACAACACATGCCTACAAACACAGATACACACATGTGCAAATACAGCCCCCCCAGACATACACATGCATGCCTACACATGCTCACACAGATATACATACCTGCATATATATGACCCCCCCACACACGTGCACATACATACCTACATATAGAGATGCACACACACGCACATACATGCCGGCACACCCACCCACCCACACGTGCACATACACGATACATGCCTGGGTGCATGCACACACACCCCCACATGCAGTTTTTCATTACTCTCATCCCCCTGCAGCACCTCCCCGCGTGGCTGGGATGGGCCCCGCCAAGGCTTTCGGGGACGCTGGGCCGTGCCGCCCTCCAGCTGAGGCCACAGTTGCACTCTCCTCGGACCTGTGGCCCACAGACAACCAGAGACACTGACCACTTCCCTCCTGTCTGTCTGTCCGGGGCTGCCCGTCCTATTCCTGGGGCAGAGACCCCTCGCATGCAGGGCCTGGTGCTGCCCCAGAGGCAGCCACAGGAGAGACCCCAGCCGATGCAGCCCGTGCCCCCCGGCACTGCCCGAGTCCCCGCTGCAGGGAAGGGCCCCGGGGCTCACCTCCGAGAGGCGGCAGTGGGAAGGTGAAGAGTGGCGGGCTGGTGGGGGCACCGGGGCCGGCCGCGCTGGTCCCCGGGGGCTCGGCTGTCGGCACGGCTGGCATCGCGGTCCTGTTCTCACCTGGGCCGGGAGAGAAGCCCCCGGAGGAGGCAGGTGAGGGGTGGCTCTGCCTTGCTCTTTGCACCAGGGAGGGGGTGGGACGGGGATGGGACTGGGACTGGGACCGGGGAGGCTCCCACAGGCAAGGGATGGGGACAGCCCTTCGGCACAGAGGGCACCGGCCCCCAAAGAGCCCCAGAGCAGGGCTACAGACCCCAGCCCAGGACTCACCAGCCTCCGCGCAGTAGCAGCAGGCCTCCCCCGTGCCCTCCACCAGCACCCGGCCCTGCCGAAGAGAGAGCTGCTGTCACCCCAGAGAGGCCAGCTAGGGCCAGGGGCCAACCCCAGGGGTCCTGAGCCGGGTCCTGGCTCTGCAGGCGCCAAGTCAGCCTGCCCTGCAGGCAGCGTCCGGCCAGAGCGTGCGAGGGGCTAAGAGTGGATGCCCCGGGCCTGAGGAGCCGATGCAGCGTGGGAGGGTCCCGCAGCCCCTCTGAACCCCCCCGGCCACCCCGCTCACCTCAGGGCAGGCCACGGTGCTGTAGGGGCAGTACTGGGAGCACTGCACTGTCAGGTTGGGCAGGCACTGGCACACCTGGCACTGCCCCGAGCGCCAGCGGTCGCCGACGGCGTGGGGCCGCCCGTGATGCTCGCACTCCTCGCACGGCTCCGTCTGGCACCTGTGCGTGGAGGGCACGCCGTGAGGGCAGGCACCTCTGGCCCCTGACACCGACCGCAGCCCAGCCCCCGGTCCACTCCACCAGCCCGACCCACTGAAGCAGAGAGGGGCTGCGGACACGATGCTAAGGCCCCGCCTGCAGAGACCCCCGGTGCTCTTGGCAAATACGTGGCTTGGCCCGTGCGGCATCACCTGCGGGCCTTGCGATAGATGCCGCGGCACTGGCGCCCGTTGCCGTGCTTGCTGGGGTTGTTGGGGCTGCGGAAGGACCACTGGATGCTCTGCACGCCGCACGGCCCCAGACACTCGCCCCACGGCGACCAGGCCGACCAGCCGCAGTTCACTAGGGCCGGAGAGGCAGGTGAGAGAGGCCCGTGGCCTGCCGCCCGCGCCCTGCCGCCCCTTGCGGCGCCTACCTGTGCACTCGGGGTTCTGGCGGCAGCGCCGGGGCTGCCCGTCCTGGCAGGTGCAGATGCGGCAGTTGACCTTGACCAGCTGCCCAGGCCAGTAGCGCACCCCCTCCACCTCGCAGGGGCACTCCCGCGGCCGCACGCACCGCCGCTCCCCAGCCAGCACCAGCCCATCCGGGCACCAGCAGCCTGCGGGGCAACCGGGGGGGTCACGCGTCGCCTGCCCTGGGAGGTGGGGAGGCTCCACAGCAGTGAAACCCACCCCGCCGCAGCTGCAGCCTCCCACCCATGCAGTGTCCCGCAGGCCACGGCACAGCGCAGACCCGCGGGGGAGCAGCAGGGGCTGGGACCCGACAAATGCAGGGCGCTTCGAGCAACCTTGCCCCTGGATGCTCCTCCCCAGTGCAAGGTCTTGTCCTAAGTGCCTCCACCTTGCAGACACCCTCCACCACATTCAGGCTGGGGACATGGCAGGGTTTTGCTGAGGCCAACAGGAAAGCACCAAGTCTGGTGCCCGACTAGTCGCATGCAGCCCATCCTCCCAGGTATGGTGCTGCTGCATGGCCACAGCCTCATCTGCACGCTTGTTATGCTCGGGTTCAGCTTTCCAGTCAGTGATGCTCTTGAGAAGAGCCAGGCACGGGCTCTTCATTCCAGGTCCCTGACTCCGCAAGCCCCCTTTGCCCCCAGCTGGGCATGGAGGACTTCCCCCCACCCAGGAGGAGGTCTTCTGCGGGGGACGGCCCTGCTCCCCAGCCCCGGGGTGTCCATACCTGGGCTGCAGGGCCGGTCTCTGCGGCACTTCACCTTGCTGGACAGGTCGGTGCAGGAAGCGGGGCAGGGCGCGCACCTGCGGCTCACAAGGTCCCCGGGGCAGGCGGTGACATTGAGGCAGCCCTCCAGCTGGCAGGGCTCTGCAGAGATGGTAGAAAGGGGTTACCTAGCTGGGGGGCTTTCCCATGGAGCCTGGGAACCGGCTGCAGCGCCGCGGGTCACAGGAGGGTGTAGAGATGCCCAGCCAGCATCGCCAGGGGACCAGCGAAGGCCCTGCACCGGTGCCAGTCAGCTGCCTCCCCCCTTGGCCTGGGCTGCAGGAAGGAGGCCTTGCTTTGGCCCCAGGGACTCACGGATCTCCAGGGTGCTGGGCGAGTCCCCGGGCAGTTCGATGCATGGCCGGCCCCCGTTCTGGGGAGGGACACACTCCCGGCGCCGCACCACCACCCCGCGGCAGTCCTGGGTGCAGTTGGCCCACGTTGCCCACTCACTCCAGGCTCCGTCCACTGTGGGAAAACAAATGGCATGAGTTCTCCTGGCCTCGGGATCCCCTCCTGCCTGCTGCGGAGGGCTGCCACGATGCCCCTTGCTCCCCATGACCCCCCTTAGCCGACATGGGGGCAGGCACAAGTCCTCCCTTGCTTCTGCAGTCCCATGGATCCTGCGCACACCCAGCTGTGCTCACCCTGGGCCCAATGCAACCCCCACCCTGTGAGGGCTGGCACCCGCTCTGCCCAGCCAGGACGCACCAGGGCAGGCCACGGCAAAGCACTGCTGGGCCTGCGTCTCCTCGCCGTGGCAGTGGCGCAACACATGGTCAGCCCGGCGGGTGCAGGCACGGCGACGGACCTGCAGCCCCGTCCCGCAGGACCGGCTGCAGGTGCTCCACGGTGCCCAGGCACTCCAGAGCCCGCAGTCCCGCTCGTCCGAGGGCAGCCAGCCCGAGGTCGCGCTCCCATCCGTGCAGTCCGCCAGCCCATTGCACACCTGTGGGGGAGGCAGGTGAGCCCATGGTGCAGACCAGTGGGGCAGGGTAGTAAAATCAGGGCACTTCCTGGAGCTGAGGATACTGTCCTGGGCATGATGGAAGTGATGGGGACCCTGGGGCACTGCTAGCAAGGGGCTCCCCTGCTCTGGGCTATTAACCCTGTGGTCCTTGCTCCTGGCTTGCTGCTGGAGGGACAGCACAGCGCGGGGGTGGAGTTGGGCTGTGGTGGGGAACGAGGGAGCAAAGCACCCAGTGCCCACCTGGCTGGGGTCCCAGCCCCTGCCCTGGCCATACCTGCTTGAAGGTGATGCACTTGCCATTGCCGCAGGAGTACTCAGCACAGGGGCCCATGGTCCGGTTCTGGTCAGCCGGCAGGA
Source organism: Crocodylus porosus (assembly GCF_001723895.1). Taxonomy (NCBI): domain Eukaryota; kingdom Metazoa; phylum Chordata; order Crocodylia; family Crocodylidae; genus Crocodylus; species Crocodylus porosus. Next base: position 408,003 of record NW_017728886.1, on the reverse strand, counting down.
CACGACTCTCTGCAGACAGAGGGAGGGAGGGAAGGAGATGCCAGCTGCCCAGATGCTCCCCACCTGCACCCCGTGTCGAACTGCTAGGTCAGGGTATAGTGGCAGGGCAGGAAGCCAGTAGAGGAGGTCACTGCAGCCCAGCTCCAGCACTCTCCAGCTGCAGAAAGGCTGGATCGGGGGGAATCCAAGGAGTCGTCCAGGTTGACCCCCAGCCCTGAGGCAGGAGGAGTAACCTAGAGTGCTCCTGAGAGAGGCCTGGCCTGTTCTTAGCCTGGGGCAGGCCGGGTGTCCCACTGCCTTGTGCACAGGAGGCTTGTCCCAACTTCCCATCTAGGTCATCTGTGCCATAGATAAAACCAATTCCTTCTCTTGTCCCACGGACAAGGGAACAACTGATGGCTCTCTCTATGGAAGGCTGCTAGCACACCATCTTCAGCCTAGCAAGGCCTGCTCCTCTATCCCTCCTCTGTGGGCCCTGCTTTCTACACCATTCTTTCTCCCTGCTGCTCCTCTCTGTTCGTCTAGGGGTGAACTTACACCTTACGTCTAGACCACGCTCAGGGCAGTTACATTAATGAGCTTAATAGATGCTCATATCTTGTGCTCAGTGCCCTTCAAGCATCCCAAAGCACTGCCGCTTCAGGCAAGGGTGAACTCTGACCGTGATACCCAGCTCGAGTTAGGGTAACTTCAGTCTGCTCCACAGAGATAGAATGAGCAATCTGCAGTCCTCCCGCATCCCAGCAGGCACTGCTTCCATCAGTCCTTGCCCCAAAGCAGACATAGAGTCCAGGTGTCCTGCCTTCTAGCCACGTCGTTGTTCCCCAGCCCTCTGCACGTGCCAGCACTGGGATGCCTCATCCCCGCACTGCCGGGGCTGCAGCACAGCCAAGGTTTCCTTACCACAGGCGATCTCGTCTTCGCCCTGGGGGCAGTCTGGGGCACCATCACACACCCTGGAGACATTCACACACAGGCGGTTGTTGCAGACGAAAAGCCCTGGGCATGGTGGGATCTGCGTGGACCCTGCCTCAGGAAAGAAGGGACATCAATGCTGACCCAGAGGGAGGGTCAGTGTCACCCGACTGGAGGCAAAAATGTGCCGTGTTTGATGTGATGAGGCACTGCATCCTCTGCACCCCCTTTCAAAGTCTTTGATCTGGATCTGCCCCTGCCTTCTGCAGGGTCCCTGCTCACCGCAGTTGTCAGTGCTCTCATCGGACTGGTCACGGCACTGGGGGAGGCCATCGCAGAGCTGCCCATAGGGGATGCACTCGGCACTGAGCATGCAAGGGAACTGATCCAGCCCGCAGGTCCTGTTGCAGTCCAGCTCATCGCTGCCATCCAGGCAGTCAGCCTCATTGTCGCACATCCAGCCACGCGGCTGGCACTCCCCGCTGTGGCACTGGAACTCGTAGCGGCTGCAGGGGGGCGCTGCAGGGCCGGGGTAAAAGGAGCCCATCAGCCCCGCGCTCTCCCAACCTCCCTTGGGAGAGATGCCTGAAGAGGGCCCAGCAGCATCCTCTTTGGGCAGCTGTGCGCTAGCTGTGGGGGCTAAGGGGCAGGAGCACGGGCTGTGGGGAGGTTCCTGGCTGCTCCAGCCCCAGGTGGGGATGTGATGGTGGTAGGGAAGGCACAGTCTGACTGGGCACGGGTGGTCGGAGGGTACCCGCTGTGCCCTGGCCGCTCACCCAAGGTCCGGTTGGTCAGTAGGGGGCGCGTCACTGGCAGCGCTGTGGGCACGGTGATGGCCATGTGGCTGGGCAGGACTGCCAGGCACTGCGTGGGACTCTCGTCCGAGCCATCCCAGCAGTCCCATGTGCCATCGCACACCTTCACCCTGCTGACGCATGTGCCATCGGGGCAGGGCAGCTGTTCGGGGGCGCAGGTCACCTGGCCTGTATGGACGGAGAATGCAGAGAAGACCAAATCCAACAGGTCCCCCGGCCGTCCCCCAGCCCCCACGCTCCCAGCTGTGGGGTGCACCAAGCTATCTTGGCTGGGGCACGGCCAGGCCCACCACAAAGGATGAGGGGTGGCCATCTTGGTGGGGTGTGGTCAGGCCCACCGTGATGGATGGTCGCAGTCGGTGAGGTGAAGCCAGGCCAGGCCCACCATTATGAATGGACCCAGAGGGACGGCCATATTGACTGGGGTGTGGCCAGGCCCACCCTGATGGATGGCCCTAGAGGGCTGGCCATCGTGGCTCATCTACCACGATGGACGGTCCCAGGAGGGTGGCCATGGTGGCTGTGGTGTGGCCAAGCTCACCCTGATGGATGGCCCTAGAGGGGCAGCCATCTTGGCTAGTCTGAGGGTTGTTGCCCACAGGGTAGTGGGGGCTGGCAGCCTCACCTGGGCAGAAGGCCTCATCAGCGCCGGCCAAACAGTCACTCCTTCCGTCACACACCTGCTGCTGTGGCAAGCACAGCGCATCCGGGCACTGGAAGTGGCCAGCAGGGCACACACACTCCCGCTCGTCGCTCAAGTCCCCACAGTCATCGTGCCCATCGCACCGGTGCAAGTACGGCACGCACCGGCCTGCCGCGCACCGGAACTCCGCCGCGCCGCAGGGTGGGCCGCAACCTGCAGGGACAGCTGGCGTGAGACCTCCCAGTGAGGCACTGCCCACAGGATCTTCACAGCGGATGGCAGCAATTATGCCCCATCACTGCCAGGGTGTTGCCTCTTCCCTGCCCCAACTCTGGGTCCTCGTGTGCAGGGCCGGCACCCCTGGACACCCCCAGGAGCCCCACGACAGCCAGCCCGGGACTCGCCTGCCTCGTCTGACGTGTCGGCAAAGCCACAGTCAAGCTCCCCATCGCAGACGTGGGCACGGGGGATGCAGCGCCCGTTGGCGCAGTGGAACTCGTGCTGGCCGCACCCGGGCGGGGGGCAGCCCTGCTCGTCCGAGAGGTCCAGGCAGTCAGCGGTGCCATCGCAGCGGTAGCCCCAGGGCACGCACTGCCCGCTGACGCACTGATACTGGTGCGGGGCGCAGCTCAGGGCGCAGAACTCGTCCGAACCATCCCCGCAGTCGTCCTCGTTGTCGCACACCCAGGCACCAGGCACACAGCGCCCACCCGCGCGGCAGGCGAACTCCGTCTCGGGGCAGCCGGGCCGGGCCGTGCAGGGCTCTGCCAGGGCCTCACACTGCCACAGCCCTGCCTCGCACGTGCTGCAGTCGGGGAGAGAGCGCATCAGGCTCCACGTCTGGACAAGGGAATAACTGACGGCATAGGGGCAACTGGGAGAGCTCATCTGTATGGAGGAGGCAGGGGTCGGGACGGGGGAGTGTTGATGGGGGTGTCCTGGGGGCAGGGCTCAGACACCCCCAAAGCCCCGGAGCTGCAGGCCCATGGCATCCCTGCTGGGAGGAGAGAGGGGCTGGCAATGGGTACAGCCCCTGACGGGGAGCTTAGGGCCTGACTCCCCCACTGCTCACCAGTTCTTACACTCCTGCTTCACCGCAGCGCCTGATGGGAATGAGGTGCCCTCCCAGTAGCAGGGGCACTCGGAGGGGTCGATGCAGCTCCCGCCTGCCAGGGTGAGAGAAGACTGCATTTCGGCACCAGCCCTGGAGACTCTCCCCAGGTGTCACTGTCCACCCAGGTCCCACGGGTGCAGGGCTTAGAGGAGGAGGGGGGTCACACTGAACTACCCCCCATGAGGAAATGCAGCAGAGATGAGTGCCACGTGCTCAGCTGGGGGTGGGGAAATCCAGTGCACGGACAGGCCTGTGGGACAGCGGGAGAGGGCCCGGGGCAGACGAGGCCGGAGACAGCGGGGTGATAGCTGCTGCAGAAGCAGAACCCGCCCGGGGCTGCATGAGAGCAGGGCGCTGTACATAGGACGCATAGGGCAATTGCTGTGCTCTCCCCAGCGTCAGGGAGGCCGCTGCGGGGCTCTGCATCCCATGCTGTGCGCCAGGCTTTTGCAGAGGCAGATGACCAGGAGAGAGACCAGAAGGAAGGGCCAGGGGAGAAGGGGTCTGGGAAAGGGGATCGATGAGGAAAAGAGGAAGGAAGGGGGGTTCCTTTGGGCAGAGAGAAGAGACACATACCCTGGCCAGGCTTCAGCTCCCCACCCCACCACTCGGTGCCCAGTGGGGACGCGGGCACCTTACCATGCAGGACCTTGCCCTCAGGGCAGAAGCAGCCCTCCACGCAGGACACAGCATCGCAGTGCTCAGCCAGCTCCAGCCCAAAGGTCTTGCAGGTCTGGGGGCAGGCAGGGCCACAGGCCTCGTACTCCAGTCCGTTGTCACACTGCATAGCTGTGAGGCGAAAGCGCACGGGGCATAAGAGATGGGGCCAGAGACGGCTATGCATGGGGCACGACCCCGCTGCCGGGCTGGCGAAGCCACCCTCTCCCCCCGGGCTTACGGCACAGGTCTTGGCTCCGCCAGCGGATGTAGACCCCGCGCTGATTGCACTCCTCGGCGTAGGCCGCGATGGCCGTGCACAGGCACTCGCAGTCGCCCCCAGAGTCGCACCTGCCGGCAGAGAGATGCTGTCATCCAGTGATGGGGGGGTATGCAGCTCCCCCAGCTAGGGAAACCCATAAAGGAGACCCCAGCCCCATCATCTGCTCTCAGCAAGGATCCTGGCTGCTCACAGGCAGCTTGGCTGGGGGGTCCCCCAGCTACCCAGAAGCTGTTGCTCTCTAGTGCCCATCACCCTGGTATCTGGGCACCGCACGGCGCCTCCCCAGCAACCTCCGAGGGCAGGCTGAATATGGGAGCGTCACGCCCACCCCCAGGAGCCCCCGCACCCTCCAGAGCCGGCCCCTGCGCTGCAAGACGTACCCGCAGGCGTCGAAGACACACCAGTCGTAGAACTGCTGGCACGGCACCTCCTCGTGGCAGGGGGCGAAGAGCACCTGCAGGAGGATGCTGCAGCGCTTCCGGGCCCACGTGGCGCGGTGCGAGCTCTCCTGGGGGCCGGGCACAGCGGTGGGGACCCCGTGGCCTGGCTCTCGTGTCCAGCCCCAGCCCCTAGCTCCCACCCCGCCCCACCAGCCCGGCCTTGCCCATAAGAACATGAGACCTGGCGTTTGCTGGGTCAAACCCTGGGACCTCAGTTGCCCTGTTTCCTGTGTCGTGCCAGGAGGCGGAAGGGAGAGTGACCCGGTCTGAGCGGGGTTTTCCCCTGTTCCTCTCTCCCTTGCAGCCTCCAGCACTGGGGGTCCAGGTAGGGCTGATGCAGAGCCCATGCCCCTCACTCCTAACAGCTTCCTCCAAGCACGTGCCGAAGCCCTGGTGAACTCATGTCTGGTGGCACTGAGCTCCGGCTGTTAATGCTGCACTGGGTGGCAAACAACTGCCTCGTGTTGGTTTTAAACTGCTGGCTTGCTCGTTTCATGCAGTGACCCCTCGTTTATAGAAAACGTTATCAATATACGCTCAAGAGATCCCATGCAGAGGCCATGCCCCGCTTGCAGAGGAAGGCAAACCCCCCCAGGTCCATATTAGTTTGGTGAGAGACAGCCAATAATATACTCCTAGTTTACTTTATATTGTAAACCCTTCTGTCCTCCCCTGAGTGTCTCTTCTGAACACAACAGTTTCAAGCTGAATGAAGCCCCCCAGCCCTCCCCGCCAGCCAGGCCTTGCCCACCTCCCCACAGCCCCCCGCAAGCGCACGTACGGTGCAGGGGTGCTCGAAGTCCCCTTCGTTGACCTCGGGGCACAGGAGGCTGACACGCCAGGAGTTGCCGAACAGGTCGGCCGTGGGCTCCACCATGCCCTGCTGGCTAGTGAAGTCGTTCTCCGTGTCCCCGTCGAAGTTCCCACACAGCCCTGCCACGCGGCCCTGGAAGACGGGGTCCAGCTTCACATACACCCGGGTGCCTGTGCCGGGGAGGAGGAGGAGGAATGCAGCCGGTTCAGGTGCTGCTGGGTGCAGGAAGCACCAGAGGCAGCCCCCACAGGTGCCCTGGCATCTCAGAGCCGTGTCTTGGGGGGACCCGTCCCTGCCCGGCCAGTCCCCCGGCAGCAAAGGCCCAGCAACCTCGGGAGGGATGTCGGGAGGTGTCCCCACCCTGGAGCAGGCAATAGACAGAGCTGCCCCTACGCCTGCAGGGCACTGCCCCAGCCCCCCCGCGAGACCTCCTGCCGCACCCCCGCCAGCAAAGTGAGCTTCACCTCCGTCCCAGAGCACTGTGAGCCCCAGCTGGGAGATGAGGATGAGGAAGAGGCCGGCACGCTCCAGGGTCAGGCCGTTCCCGCTGTAAACCTTGGGCGGCCGCACGGAGGCTCCGTTCACCGTCACGTCCCTTCCTGGTGGGGGGGGGACGACACGTGTGAAAACACCCAGCGCAGCTCGGAGCCCTACCATGCAGCACGGGGGTCACCGCGCCCAGCCGGGGATGCTGGCTCCCCATTGCCGAGGGCCGATCCAGGGGGTGCAGCAGTGCACTCGCACTCTGCTTTGATCCCTGCATCACCCAAAGCTTAAAGCCAACCGCCCAGCAGTGGTAGCAGCGTTTCTAGTCAAGCAGCACTGACGGAGTATACATTGCCATCGACCCGATTCCTGCTAATCTCTCCACTTCGCAGGTGTTAACCACTTCTCTCCTTTTTAATGGTCTTTTTGTTCCATGAATTAAGCTTAGGGTTGGACATGGGACCAGTCAGTCAGGTTTGGTCAACGGACTGGTCCGATATCAGTCAAAAATTGTAAAAAAAATGCCAATAGGTCCAAATCATACAGAAAAAAAATACAGAATATTATTGCTAATAGGTCCGAATGATACAGAAAAAGCAAAAGTTTTCCTGTATGAAATGCATCAAAAAACAATTAAAAAAATATCTTTTCTGTCAAGAAAACTACCAAAAAATGTAGGTTTGGGGGGTAAAATTGCTATCATCTTTAACCGGTCTAAAAAAATGCAGTCAATTGACAATATATGACCAGTCGATTGACCGGCTTGCCAACCTTAATTAAGCTATCCTTTCTTCTGCAATTCAGCTGTCTGTTAGCCATTCTTGGTAATGACTCTCTGGCATCTCACAGCCCTGCAGACTGCATTTAATTCTAGCTAAAAACATTAACTCAAGTGTGGTAATACTAACTCAGGAGTCATACTGACTGGCGACGACTGACTGCAAAGGGGGTGCATGCCTTGTCAAGGCGCTGAAGAAGGCTAGATTTTGGTGAATTAATCTGAATAAGAGATGTACATTCAACTCTAATGGCTACAGGACTAATAAAATGACACCTCCTGATTGCGTCCAGAGAAGGGCCACAAGGATGATGAGGGCTAGGGAGGGGTCTCCCTATCAGGAGAGACTAACCAGGCCAGACCTGGTCAGGTTAGAGAAGAGTCGCTGGAGGCAGGACAGGAGAACGATTTGCAACATATTAAAAGGTGACGAGAAAGTCACTAGGGATTAATTATTGACTCTCTCTCATCAGACAAACAAGGGGTCATCATGAAACGAGCAGGCCGGCAGCTTTAAACCAACACAGCTAGGGACATGTCACTGATTCTTTGGGACAAATGATACCAAAACAGGGACAGGAGTAAAGGTCACCGGTTTATAGCTAGTGCATGGACCGGTGACATCAGGCAGAAAAACTGGGCAAGATGGACCTGTGGTGTGACCCAGTCTGCTCCACTGATGTTCTTATTTTTTCTCTAGTTTGTCGTGTTTTTTAAACTTTATGCAGGATCTTTCCTGCCCAGAGCTGGTTGCGGGGCTAGACCCGATGTTCACACGAGGCCCTTTCAGCTCTAAACTTCTGTGAATCCAGCAAATCGGCCCCTCGCCTCTCAACAGGGGGTACCATCCCCAGCTCCCTTCCCCGTGGCCTCTCACCTCTCAGGAGGTGGACAACAGTGTTGCCGATCGCCACGACCACAGATTTGGTGCAGGTGATGCCACTGGTGCCGCAGGGCACGTTCTCGACAGTGACAGAGAAGAGGCCGCCGTGCTCGCGCACCAGCACATACTCGCAGTCGCCCAGGAAGGAGAAGGCCCGCCCGTCGAAAGTGATGTAGTGGGGGTCCCCCGTGGCTGTGCAGGTCCCCGCGCACCGGTGGCTACTGCACTGCCAGCGCCGGCTCCGGCACATGCTGTGGGGACAGGGGCTGAGCTCCAAACACGCCAGCCCAAGCCCTTGCCCCTCGAAGGCACCCCCGTGCTGGAGGTGCCACAGTCCTTACCAGGTGTTGCAGTCCTTGATGATGGTGTCATTGGGCTGGTACAGCCGGCCGTTGTGCTGGCAAGGACACTCTTCTGGGGAGACGCAGTGCTCGTTCTGGGGGCAGAGGAGGGAGACGGGGCAAGAGGGTCCCCGTGAGGTGGCAGGGGCTGATCCCAGTTGGGATACAGTAGCTGGGGTGCATAACAGCTTGCACCACTGCAGGGGTGCACACAGGCATCTGGAGGGGAGCAGCCGGTCTGCTGACCCTCTGTTCCCAGCCCACCCTCGGCCCAAATGGGTCAGCAATGTTCCCAGCACCCCATGAGCCCAGCCCAGAGCAATGCAAGCCGCCGCCTGTCCTGTGAGGTCCCACCCCTGGCTGAGCTGCAGGGGCAGGAGTTGGAGCTCACCAGGAAGACAGTGCCAGGGGGACAAACGCAGCCTTCGGTGAGGCCGGAGCAGCTCAGGTTGCCCTCCGGGCTGTCGCAGGTGTGCAAGCAGCCCCCGAAGGCATAGACCAGCTCCCCGGGGCAGCTCACGGCCTCGGGGCAGCTGTCATCCGTGCAATTCCAGGCTCCGTCCGCGCAGACGCTGCAAGAGAGGCCAGATGCGGGCATAGGCGTGGGAGCGCCCCGGGCCAGCGTCTGCACTAGCAGCGGGGAAGGCCGGGTGGGACGAGATGCCCTGATTGCACGAGGGATCATGGTCCACGTGCCCATGTGGCACCTGGAGTCTTGCTCCTTGCTTAGCTGTGGGACTCCAGGGCATGAGGGGCTGGAGGAAGAAGCTCCACTGCTGGGGTGGGCTTCCCCGCTGGAAAGAGGCACCTGTCCCCTAGCAGCCCAGACCCCCGGGAGCCCCCATGCGGGGTGAGAGCCGGCGTCACGTGGCAGAGACATGCAATGAAATCAACCTATCCTGTGGCAGCATGGGAAACAGGCCATAGGGTGATTTCATCAAACATCTCCTACCACCACCTCGCCCGCAGTGGGAGCACGACCAGCCCCCATCTGCCACCACCCCTCTGCCGTGGAGGTGACGAATCCCAGTCCAGCGGGTCTGAGCAGGCCTCATTGCAGGGTCCGGATCCACTTGCCCCAGGACATGCACAGTCCTCACACTCGCTGCCATCCCAAAAGGGAAGCGCAAGACGCAGAGCCACCAGCCCTGCACATAGCCCCTTCCCCTGCAGACACATGGGGCCAGTGGGGCTCTGGGACGGAGAGCACCAGACTCACTGCTCTGCCCCATCAGCCCCCAGCTTGGGCTTGGTTTGGAGCCGGCACCTGTTACGAGTCCCCGAGCCGATACCCATCACCTCTGGCCTGAAGGCTGGCTGGGCTGTGGGCAGCTCACACACCTCCTCACTGCTGCCCATGCCCCCGCGTGCCAGAGGCATGAGCCACGTGGCATGGCTGGTGTGGCCCCACCACGGTTCCCTGTCTACGCACCAGGTATTGCAGCTCCGGCGGATCCTGCTGCCCGGTGGGTGGGTCTCATCCCCATGCAGGCAGGGGCACATGGCAGGCGGGATGCACTGCCCGCCCTCGTCCAGCACCATCCCCTCAGGGCAGTTGCACCCGGCCACGCAGACGTCCAGCTCCTGGCAGGCGCCAACACCATCCAGGTGCAGGTCGGAGCAGGTCTTCCGGCAGGGAGCGCTGCACTCCTGGTACACCTGGCCCCCACTGCACTGCATGCCTGGGGGCACAGGGCAGGGGCCTCCACTTAGTCGCACATAAACAAATGTCAATGTATAGTTTCACACGAGGCTAACCTAGCAAAATGGTGGGTTTTGGTATCGTTTCGTAATGTGGATCTAAACAAAACGTGTCGTGTACAAGCGCCCTGAGATGTAGGGCTGCAGAGGTCCCATCTAGTCCCGGGAGAGGCGCACTCACTGCAGAAGGTCTGGTTCCTCCATGGCACTGCGGCCCCCTCCTGGGCGCACTGCCGGGCGTAGGCAGCCACAGCTCCGCACAAACAGTCCTTGTCAGCAGGGCAGCCACAGACGTCATAGAGGCAGAGCTGGTGGAAGGGCTCCCGGTCCACCATGTGGTGGCAGGGCTGTGAGGGACAAGAGGGTGGGGGCGTGCAGGGGCTCAGAGCCGCCCCAGCCATCGGCCTCCCCACATGGACCCCGGGAGGGTGCCCACCTGGAGAGGCCCCAGATTGGAACTGAGGCCCACATCTGTGCTGGCCTGTGGACAGCAGTGTGCAAATGGATACACATGGAAGTTAGTCATATGAACAACCAGCACAGGCATACATGGGCACAAGAGTTGGAGCATTCCTAACTGGCCCCAAGACCAGACGGCATGGGAGGATGGGTGGGCACACACTCATATGCAGTCAGGCATGCACATATGCATATGAGCACACAAAACACATGCACAGATGTGCACATGTACAAAGACATCCATGCACACATGTGAGCACACAAAACATGCACGTGTGAACATATAGACATACATATACATGCAAGAGTATGCAAGACATTCACGTGGAAGAACACTCAAGCAGACATGCATGTATACACACCTGAGCACACAAAACAGACACATACGAGGGCACACTCGCATAGGCATGCGTGTAAGCAAAGGTGAGCACACAAAACGTATGTGTGTGCATTTACACACACAAGCACACAAAACGCACGTATCCTCGCATGTGAGCACACAGAACGTACATGTGTTGACACACACAGATGTGCGCACCCTGCACCAGACAAGCCCCCCTGGCTCCACCTTGCTCTGCAGCATCCCCCATCCCCACGGCCTCTGGTCCCCAGCCCTGGTGCGTACCTGGAAGGCAGGGCCATGCAGCACGGCGCAGGCGGCCTCGGCGAAGGCGCGGTGCTGGGCGTAGGTGCTGCACGGGTCGAAGGTGGCGGCGCTGGGCACGGGGCACTCACCCGACACCCGGAACTTGTGGGCGAAGGCGGCCGCGCCAGCCTCCACGTCCCCCGCCGGTGTCGTGAACTCGTCCTGCTGGTTCCAGTTGTACGTGCCGCACAGCCCACGCACCTGCGGGAGTCGAGACAGGGATCAGGAAGGGGGTACGGCCCCAGCCATGCACCTCCTGGGAGGGGACCCCAGCCATGGCCTCTCCCCCGAGCCTCCCCAGGGTCCATGCCAGGACCTGGGGAGATGTGGGCAGGGACCCCAAGGCCTCACCTTGTGGGCAAAGGCAGGCTGGAGGGTGATGTAGGCGGCAGGGAACTCCAGCCCCCACAGCACATGGGCTCCGAAAGCCTGGAGCAGCAGGAAGGAGGCCGAGGCTCGCCGGATGGTCAGGTCAGCGCCAGCAAAGGGCAAGTCCACCTCGTGCCCGTTCACCGCCACGTCTCCTGCAGGAGGGACAGCAGGAGGAGGCATGAAATAAGGAAGCAACCTGCAGAGAGAACAGAAGGGGGTCCCATGCCCCTGCCCCCTTCCCCATCCCTCCAAGCCAGCCACAGCACCGCCCTGGAGATGGTAACCCATGGAGGGGAAAGGTGCTGGGCACTGTGCTCTGGAGCCGGTTGCCCCTAGAAGGGAGAGCCACATGCCCCCTCCCTCTCCCCCTAGCCCAGCCTGCAATCCCATTAAGCACCCCCAAAACGCCCTCCCTCTCTGTGCGCCGGGGTCACCTGTGGTGCGCAGCCACGCAGAGGTCTTGTGTGCCACCACGGTAAGCGCCCGTAGGCAGCTCACGGCCCCGGAGCTCCCGCACGCCGTGCTCTCAGCCGTGATCCGCAGCTTCCCATCCACGAAGTCCTGCCGGGCAGCAAACCCCACACCCCAACCTGGTCAGTGGGCACTGAGACACAGGGCACCCCATGTAGCCCCCCCAGAAGCTGGTCACCCCGAATTCAGGGGAGCCCCTGAGACATTGGGAAGCTCCACCTGGCATCCACCCCTGAACCCAGGGGGACGCCCCCGGCCCCTCACCTGCACCAGGATGTACTCGCAGGCCCCGTGGAAGGAGTAGCGCTTGCGGTCGAAGGTCACGTAGTGCGGGTTGCCCAGCACGGCGCACTCGGCCGCACACTTGTGCTGGGAGCAGAGCCAGCGCCCGCCCTGGCACGTGCTGCAGGGGTGGGAGGAGGCTCCTAAACCCAGGACCCTCCGCCTTGCACAGACCCCATGCAGGGAGCTGGCACTGCCGGCACCCAGCACCCCGGCCCATAGCGGGGCGCAGGCAGCACCCATGGGAAGTCGCCCCCCTCCAATGAGCTTATGTGGTGTCTCCCTTGGAATCCGTGGCATCGTCCCCAGAGCACGGCGGCCATTGGTGCCCCTCCACAACCAGAGCTGCTTGGGGGCCCCTTGGCAGCAGCCAAAGTCCTGCCGCAAAGGCTTCTGGGACCGGGCAGCCTCCAGGGACCCGCCGCAAAGGCTTCTGGGACCGGGCAGCCTCCAGGGACCCGCCGCAAAGGCTTCT
>NW_017728886.1:389442-395328 GCF_001723895.1 Crocodylus porosus | reverse complement strand
GCCGCAAAGGCTTCTGGGACTGGGCAGCCTCCAGAGACCTGCCGCAAAGGCTTCTGGGCAAGGCCCTGCAGATCCTGCTGGGCAGCACAGGGCGAGTGGCGGGCAGCCGCAGGGCTCGGCCAGACTCACCACTGGTTGCAGCGCTGCTGGATGGTGTCCCCCGGGGCATAGCGCTGGCGGCGGTGGTAGCAGGGGCAGGCGGCCTCAGGCACGCAGGCGCCCTGCTCCAGGTACAGGCCGGGCGGGCACTCACAGCCACTCACGCACTCGTCCCGGCAGTGTCCATCCTCAGCAGCGCCTGCGGCCGCACAGCTCGCCGGGCACGAGGACACACAGTCCGAGTACTGCTTGCCCCCGTTGCACTGCTTCTCTGCGGGGACATGGGCACCAGTGCTTCAGCCACCTCTGTGCTGCTCGGCCCTCTGCAGCCAGGGCAACCTCGGGGAGACCTGCCCCAGCCGGGACCCTTGCTGGCAGCAGGAGAAAGCCCCTTATCCCACCCTCGGGCCCAGCACTGACACTGCCTCAAGCTGACCTGGGGCAGGGCAGGGCAGCTCTGGGGTGACCCACAGGCAGGACAGAGTGCCCCTATGTGTGGCAGGATGTGTGAGAGGGAGAGAGAGCGAGCACATGGGTGTGACTGTGGGTGGGTGGATGAGTGTGAGCATGTGGGTGTGATTGCGTGTGTGTGTGTGTGTGTGAATGAGTGAAAACGTGGGGTGTGACAGCATGTGCAACTGAATGAGAGCATGTGGGTGACTGTGCATGTGTGTGTTTAAGTGAATGAGTAAGAGCACGTGGCTATGACTGCAGATTTGGGTATGAGAGAACATGTGGGTGTGCCTGGGGCGTGTGAATGAGTAAGCACATGCGTGTGACTGTGTGTGCATGTGAGTGAATGAGAGCACATTGGTGTGACTATCCGTGTGTGTGCATGTGAGTATGACTGTAAGAGTGTGTGTGTGTGTGGGCACAAATGAGTGAGAGTGTGTGTGTATGAGAGAGAGCATGTAGGTGCAACAGGGAAGGTCCAGATGAGTGTGAGCATGTGGGTGTGACTGTGTGTGTGTGCACATATGTGTGAGTGAATGACAGCACATGATGGCTGTGCGTGTGTCTGCATGTACACGAGCATGACTGTGGGAATTTGTGAGTGCATGAATGAGAGAGTTTGTGGGTGTGAGAGAAGATAGGTGTGGCCGGGTGGGTGCAAATGAGTGTAATATGTCGGTGTGACTGTGTACGTATGTGTGAGAGAGAGAGTGAATGAGAGTATGTGGGTGTGACTGTGTGTGTGTGTATGCACACACGTGAGCATGACTGTGGGAGTGCATCTGTACGTGTGCAAATGAGTGAGAGTGTGTGGCTGTGACTGCGGGTACGAGTGCAGGTCAGTGTGGGCTGTGGGGGGAGGGAGCCTGGGGAGGCTGCGCTCCTGCAGGGCGTGTGCGTAGCTCTGCAGTGAGCGTGGCAGCTGGGGGTGAGAGCACAGCTGTGCAAGGTGGGGGTGGGGTAGGTGTGAGCACTGGAGAGGGTGAGTAGTGGCACCTACCGCAGAAACCAGGCCGCCTCCAGTCCACGTAGATGTGGCGCTGGGCACAGTCCCGGGCGTAGCTGGCGAAGGCCTCGCAGACGGCACCAGGCAGCGCGGCCCCAGCCCCCGGCTGCCGGCAGTACGCGTACACGCAGGCATCGTAGAAGCCGCCCGGGGCCACCTGCCAGGGCAAAAGCTGAGTCAGTGAGCCGGGCACAGAGCAGAGGGCAGGGGGCCGCCAACCAGGCCTGCCAGGCAGGGCAACCTCGGCTTCTGACCTCCGAGTGGCACTGGCTGAAAGGATTGGCCAGCAGCTTTTGGCACGTGGCCTCAGCCTCCCGCCGCATGGCACCGCCTCCTGTTTCATCGCAGCTGTGTCCGACCTCCGCCGCGTCCTCGCAGGGCTGCTGCAGCAGGAGGAGCCTGTCAGCATTAGGCACCGCAGTGCCCACCCCACACGGCCAGGCTGGGGCAGGGGGGCAGCCCCCCAGGGAGCCTCCCGCAGCCACCCTGGGCATGGCACAAGAGAGAGCACCCCCTGCTGGCACACCAGGCAGCCTGCAGCTGTCCCTGGAGCTCTCCCTCACAGGCCCCCACTACATGTTACAGACGTTGTGCAATTCACTGGCGAATTGCACAATACATTTAGGTCGGCCACATGTGCAAAGTAATTACCACACAGTTAACTGGTCATCACACAATACGTTTAGACCAGCCACACGTGCAAAGTAATTATCATACAATTAATTGGTCATTGCGCAATAAATTTAGACGGGGCACGCTGGCAAAGTAATTATCACACAATTAACTTGTCATTGTGCAATGCACTTAGGCCAGCCACACATGCAAAGTATAAATCAGACAATTAACTCCAATAAATTTAGACACGCGACATGTGCAAAGTAATGATTACACCAGAAAAATTATTAAGCGGCTAGAAAAAGAGCCAACCCACTACAATTAGTGCTTGAAAACATGTCACAACTTTATAGCTGGTTTCTATCCGGCTTTCATTTGAATGTGTAGCAGGGCCGTCCGACCTGGGCAAAGGACTTCATGGAGCCCCCTGCCCAGCAGAGGCCACAGAGCCGGGTGAGACGTTGCTGCAGCAGGGCAGCCTGGCTTTGGGGACCCGTTACCTCCACGCCGGCCTCCGGGATCCTCCAGGAGTTCCCAAAGCTGGCAGCGAGCGCGGTCACGTCCCCTCCGACACGTAGGAAGTCATCTGCAAGCAAAGGAGAGAGGCTGGGCACGGTGGGGGCAGGGACGCGTCTCCGCCGGGGAGAGACGCGTGGGTCAGGGGCCAGCAGGAATGTCCCCTACGCTGTGCCCTGCCAGCCTCCGTCTCCGTGCCCCCCACAGCCAGCCACAGCTGCCAGCTGACTGCCTCCGCCTCCCGTGCCTCGGAGGACGGTTCTGGTGCTGGCTTTCATGTGTGCGTGCACACACATGTGCATGTTCTGTATGCTCACGTGTGTGTGCAAGCACGCCCGTGTGAGAGTGCACACAGGTGCATGCATCCTGTATGGGTGTCAACACATGTATGTTCTATGTGCTCACACGGGGGGTATGTGCACGCCTGCATGTGCACACATGTGCGTCCGTCTTGTATGCATGTCGACGTGTATGTTCTACACGCTGACACACACAATGCCTGCATGACTGTGAGACCTTTCATGGGCGTGTGTTTTGCATGCTCCTGTGTGCGTATGTGCATGCCAGTGGGAAATCTGAACACGCGTGCATGTTTTGTGCTCACGTATGTGCATGGATGTCTGTGTGCATGCCTGACTACATGTGCATGTGCACACCCATTCTCCTGTACTGTCTGGTCATGGCACCAGGCAGAAAGGCCCTAACCCATGTGTGTACGTGCTGGTTGTCTGTATGACTAATCCCCGTGCGTGTCCATTTGCACACGTGCTGTCCACAGGCAGGCACGGACAATCGTCTCCTTGCCTCCAAGCTTGTCTGTGGGGCCCCAGGGGAGACGACGATGTCTGTAGGGCCCCAGGGGAGGATGCTGTCCCCGCGGGGCTCGGCAGCGAGTAGGGCGCCCACCCGGCAGGGCTGCGAGTACCTGCGGGGTCGTCATTGTAGCGCCCGCAGAGCCCGCGTGTGGAGCCCCGCAGCTCGGCACCGACCGTGACATAGACGGTGTCGTGCCCATCAGACTTCACTCGCACACCCAGGCCGCTCTCCACGAAGACAAAGTCCCCAAGCCAGCGGATGCTGATCCCTGCAGGGCAGAGCACAGGGTGGGGGGCTCAGCAGCGTGGAGCTCCCAACCCTCACCTTAAGGTAACAGGGTCCAATCCTCACCTTGCCCAGCGTGGACGGCTGGGCCCTCCGAAGAGCTTCCCTCAGGGTCTAGGCAGATCCTCCCAGGTGCCCCCTGGCCCACACAGACCCTTCTCCAGTGCAAGCAACTGCCCCCTCCCATCCAAACTGGGACCTTTCCCATCAGCTTCTAACCCTTTGCTCACCCAGGCCAGGGCAGGTCAATCGCACAATAAATTTTGCTCCAATGGATGCAGCAAGGGGACCGTGCAATAAAGGTTGCGATGCCCCAATGGGTGCAGCAAGGGGACTGCAGCCCTGAAGCACAAGGTGCAGGTGGTGTGGCTCCCCCAGCTCAGTGCCCCCCTCGGGCAGAGCTCAGGACCCCCTCACCGTTCTGCAGGTACGGCTGCCCCTCCGGCACCGCGGCCCCGTTCACCGAGACGCTCCGGCCTTCAGCCATGACCAGGTCCAGCCCAAACATCATGCGGAGAGCCTGCAGGGGCAGAGGGTCAGACCCCAGGTCTGTCTAGCCCATGATCCATACTGGGGCAGAGAGCATGGCTGAAGGGAGGGTGACTGGGTCTGAGCAAGGTTTCCCCTGCTCCTCTCTCCTCGCAGCCTCCAGCACTGGGCTCCAGGCAGGCCTGATGCAAAGCCCATGCCCCTCGCTCCCTGCCCCAGAGCTCCTGGTGCCCCTTTCCTCCAAACACGCATCCAGTCCCTCGGTGGATCTGCCGAGCTCTCAGCTCCCACCACATCCGGGGCAAAGCACAAGCCTCACACCTTCACGGGTGACAGAGAACTGCCTTGCATCAGTTTTAAGCTTCCTACCTGCTCCTTCCGTACCGCGACCCCTCGTTCTTGTCTGAACAGAGACGGCCAGTCATAAATCCCTAGGGATTTTCTCGTCCCCATTTAGTCGGTTGTAAACCCTTCTCCTGAACCCACTGAAGCATCTCTTTTCTGACCTGACCTTCATCTCTCCTCCTAGAGAAGCCCCCTCCATCGCCCTCAGCATCCTTGTCGCCCTTCTCTGCACCTTCTCTAGCTCTTCTCTCTCCTGTTGGAGGTGCAAGGACCAGACCTGGGCACTGTGTTCAAGGTGTGGCCACACATGTATAAAGAGGCACGATTTTATTTGCAATTCTCCCCTGGGCTCCAGGGACTCACGGGGCTCCGGGGACCCCAGACCGAGCCCAAAGCTGGGTACTTTGGTTTCCTCCTCGCCCCTTCGCTCCTCCTCTCTGCCCCCAGCTCCCCTGCATATCCGCTCCGTTTCTGCTTCTCTTCCTCCTCATTCCCCCCTTGCTCGCCGTCCTCTCCTCCCCGGGTGTCCTCACCCGCGCGCAGCGCCCCGGCGGGGCGCAACCCCCGGCGCCGGCGGAGATGTAGACGGCCCAGGTGCCGTCCGAGGCGGCGGCCAGGCTGTAGGAGCAGCCCCCGTGGAAGCGGAAGTGCTTCCCATCGAAGCTGCGGTACTGGACGCCGGCCCACGTCACGCAGGTGGCGAAGAGGCGCTGGCCGCCCCGGGCCAGGCCCAGCAGGGCGGTGGGGGGCAACGGCCGGAGCAGGAAGGGTCCTGGCAGGTCTTCTGCAGGGGAACATGGAGGCTTGTCATCACTGCCGTGCCACGCCAACACCCCCAGGGCTAGATACGGGGAGGTCTCCACCACTGCATGCCCCCCCGGGGGTCGTGACCCACCTGCGAGGGGCAGGTGGGCGCAGCTGAAGCAGAGCGCGGAGGACGCGTTCCTCCAGCTGTGGCCCCAGGGCCGGCTGCAGCACTCGGCCATGCTCATCAGCGAGAGGTTGAGGGCGCTCGGGAAGTCCTGGCACTGCCAGGTGGAGAAGCAGTGGCCCCGCAAGCCCTCGCCTGCGGGGAGCAACGCTGGTCACCGGGGCTGGGGCCAGCTCTGCTCCCCCGCAGCCCAGCTCAGCGTGGGGCAGAAGCCGAAGCATCAGACCTGCCCCCGGACCTGGTGCTCCCCGCCTCACCCTCAGTGCAGCGGGGTCCGCTCCAGCCCTCGCAGCAGGCTCGCACCGTGCGGTTCCACACCAGGGGCCGCGTG
>NW_017728886.1:383635-389342 GCF_001723895.1 Crocodylus porosus | reverse complement strand
GCGGGGCGGGGGGGCGCGGCGGCTGGACGCCCTCGGAGGGGGCTCTTCTCTGGCCTCCTCCCCCCACGCCTCCCCGCCCGCCGCACTCACTTGTAGATGTAGCACATGGAGTCGGAGGGCCCGGACTGGGCGTAGTAGTGGGCGATGCCCGAGTCCCCGCCGTAAGCCTGGCGCATCCTCTCCTGGTCGAGGCGCCAGCCCTCCAGGTTGTACTGGTACACGCTGGCGCAGGGCACCACGTCCTCACGCCGGGGGCTCAGCACCTCCTCCTCCGTCACCTGCACCGTGCGCTCGCACCAGCGCCTGCAGCCGCAGCGCCCGTGTCACCCCCGGTCCCGATCCGTGCACTGGTCCCTGTTCCCTTGGCCAACTTCTAAGCGTGCCCCGACCCAGAGCCCAGCCGGAAAGGGGCGCCCCACAACCAGTGTGCCTGCTGGCACCAGCTCTGCAGGGCCCTGGCAAGGGGGTCTTGCCCCTGCGCTCAGGCTCAGCCCCCTCCGCACTGGGGGCAGGAAGGGACCAGCCCGCTGTGCAGTCACCTCTGCTCCTTCTCTCCACCCAGACCTGCTCCCACCCCGGCAGAGGGCACCGGGGAAGACCGGGAAGGGGCTACGTAGGGCTGTGACTCCCAGCCAGGTGCCCTGAAGACACCCTGAAACATGGGAAGGGGTCAGACACCCTTTTGGGAAGTTGACCGCATCTCCCCAGCTGTGGGGAGACACCACGAAGCTGAGGGCCCTCCACCAGATGGAGGAAAATGGGACGTGAAGAGGCTTCAGCATCGCCCCTGCTGAGAGAGTCCGGGGGGGGGTTTGGAGCCAGTGTTGCAAAGGCACCTGCAACACCCAAGCCGCCAATGCAGGTGGGCAGCGGGACACGGCGAGGGGCGCAGCAGGGATCGCAGCACAGGGAGGACCCGCGGCAGCCATTCCCAGTGTGGCTGGACGTGAGGACTTACCCATCCGACGCTGCTGCTGCCATCCATATCGCGAGCCAGGCCAGGAAGCCCAGCCAGACCCTGGGGTGTGAGCAAGGCTGCGCTGGGCTCCCCATTCCCAACCCTGCCACCTCCAGAGCCCTGCGGGGAGAGAGAGGCTCTCAGCCCAGCACGTGGCACAAGCCCCAGCTTGGCTGCGGCGATGGTGGGGCTCACCGCTTCCCAACGCCCCCGGCAGCAGCACTCAAGCCAGCCTGGGCTGCGGGGCAGGAAGCAGCTGCTCCCACGGGCAGGGTCTGGCACCCCCGGCTGCTCCGGGGGGTGTCACCTTCCTCCAAAGCCCCTGGACCAGGTGATCTCTGATCTCCCCACCTGACATCCCTGCCCCCTGCAATGGGGACACATCCCGCAGCCCACCCCAAGCAACGGAGAACGCACCCTCTGCGGTGGTACCCGTGCCCATCCGCCCACTGGCTCGACTCCCCGGCCGCGGAGGGTGCTGGGAGGGGAGCTTGGGCAGACGGTCTCGGTGCTCGCGGGGTGCCCCATTTCAATGCGCTGCGAGGCCCCGGCACCAAACCCTCTTACCCGAGTGCTCCAAGCGTGCCTTCCCCCAGCCCCTGGCACCTAGGGCTGCACTGGCGATCGCCCCACCCCAGCAGCGCTGGGACCGCGGCAAGCCCCGGAGGGAAGACTTTATATCCTGCAGGATTAGCTGGGCCCCGAGACATCTGAGGAGCCCTGGATTGGAGAATCCCCTGCAAACCACAGCTGCCTCACTTCGTATTTGCTCTGCCCACTCGGATGGAAACCCCCTCCGCCGGCTGCCAGCCCCCACCTCCTCCCAGGGCTTGCAGGGGGGGCAGAGCTCAGTTTCCAGCCCGTACAGCTCAGGATGCATTTTGGAGGACGAGCTGGCCTGACTCCAGCTCAGCATCCCGTATCCGGCATGTCTCTGCTGGATTTCAGTCGGGGCCAGGCAAGTCTGATCAGCCTGGAGCTCATGGACAGGGGAGCAGAGGGGAGGACTGGCTGGGGCTGGGCAAGGGAGAGCTTGGGGCAGCACCCCCAAATCTGCAGGCAGGGAGATACAGGCACACCTGAGGCATCTCCGGCACACAGACAGGAGGCAGGGCAAGGCTTTGGCATTCAGGCCATGGAGATGGCATCTCCCCTGCCAGGTCAGTAAAACCCCTTGGGCCAAAAACCACCTCATTGCCTCACGGTATCCAGAGATCCCGAGAGGATGACACCCTGGGGTGCAATCAGGGCCGCAAAGGCTGCCATGAAAGACCTCTCTGCCCCCTTTTTCCGAGGGGAAGCCATGCTGAGCATGAACAGGGGCTCTCCAGGACGTTTGCCAGCTCCGCACGGGCAGGCGCGTAACTAGGATGCAGCCCTGGGCCGTGCCTGCATCCACGTCCACGAGCTCCGGCTCCCCACCGGCTTCCCCGTCACCGACACGGATCTGCCTTATCCTCACATCCCGGACGCGGGCTCATCCCCTCTAGGAATGCCGGGGTCACAGCCCCTAGCCCCGCCTGCACGCTCCCAGCTCCGCGAGGGGGTCGGGCTGGCAGGGCAGGGGAAGACGAGAAGGCCCGTCTCCCTGCCCCATGCAGACCAGTTCCCCCAGTGGAAAACCTGGCCTTCCAAGTCAGTCTCACGTGCATGCAAACTGTGGAGCAGCTGCAGGTTCCCAGGTCCCGTGCATCCAGGGCTGTCCGCCATTCGTGGCCTTGCTGCATCTGCCTGAGCCTGGTCGTCACCTCCGGCTCTGCTGCCTGAGCCTGGCTGTCCTGGAGCAGCCCCTTCCCCTAGCCCCAGCACAGGGCGAGAGCTCAGCAGATGCAGAAGGAGCCCAGGGGAAAAAGGGGTGCAGGCATTTTGGAGGCAGGCGTGTTGTGGCGCTGAGATTGGGACGGGGGTGAAGGCTAGGAGGGCACGATGTGCACTGCATTTGGGAAGAGCGCGGCATCTTGCTATGAAACAGCAACACTGGTGTGCTCTCTCTTGCAAGCACACACTGGGGGTGGGAGGAAGCGGTCCAGGACTACACCCGAGTATCATGACAACGGGGCCAGTCTCACAATTGGTGCACGACTGCTCCGTGCAGCCCAGGCTCATCTCAGGGGCAGCACCCCCGCCAGCTCCTTGCTTTTGGGGCAACAGACGCCTTTGGCAGGGTCCCCGACCATGGTCCGGATGGCACCTCTGTGGCAGGGCCTTTCATCCAGCGTTAGCCTGGCCCATGGCCCAGACGGGGTCACATTACACGAGGAGCTGACTAGAGTAAAACCCTGCTGCTACCAACGGCCACCCGTGGCCTTTTAAGCTAGCTGCTGTAACCCTGACGGAATAAACACAAGCTCTTTGCTCCCCCAGAGGGGCCAAGGCCTGTTTTCTGGAGAGGGTTTGTAGCCGACATCCAGGGCCCACTACCAGGGCAGGTCTGGAGGCTCTGCCTGAAAGCAGGGTAGAGTTGCACTTTCTAGACTAACTCAATTAGAGCTACATAATGCATAATGCACTAAAGATCAATTCATCCGACGCTGTGAAAGGAGGAGATGCAACTCCAACCCCCTTCCGCTTGACTAACACAGCTCACTACATCTCCTGGCTCTACCAGAGCCAGCCCAGAGCTTGTTCAGAAAAATCACAGACAAGTCAGGCTGGCAGGGCCCCCGGGAGGTCACGAGTCCGACCCCTCGGTCCAGGCAGCATCACCTTTTCCAAGCATCCATCTAACCTCTTCAAAACCCTCCAGGATGGAGCCTCCACATCCTCTCTCGGTGTCTGCTCGGCCTTCGGAGTTAAAGAGCTCTTTCTAAACCTTGCTGCAATGTAAGCCTTTTATTTCTTTGTGACATAGAGAAAGTCTAGCCCGTTTTGGCAGTGATTTCACACTGTTGACTCATTCAGCCTGGGTGCACTAGGACCCACAGGGCCTTCCCTGCCCTATGGCAGCCTGCATTGGTGCGTGGTATTGCTCCATCCTACGTGCAGCACCCGGCGCTCGTCCTCGCCGAACCCATCCTGGCGGCCAGGTGGGGCAGCGACACAAGCAAAACCACAGCGAGTTCTCACCAAAGTTCAGATCGGGGATCTCAGACTGGGGCGGGAGTGGAGACGGCCCAACACCAGCGGGGAGATAGGGGTAAAGCGGGGTTGGGACACCCAGATGTTTTGTGTTGCATGTGAGAAATCAAGGAACATGGTTGAGAAACTGTCTAGTGGGGTCAGGAAGCAGAGGAGGGTCTCATCACGGAGCAGACAGGGAAGAAAATCGTTAGCTCCTAGCACCAGGCGAAAGTCGCGGTTAGACCACGAGGCAGCTCCAGAGGTGCCATCTAGTCCAAGCCCGGCCTGAGGCAGGATCACGCCGTACAAACCAGCCCAGACGAACCCCGCGTCCGACCTTGGAGCCGCATGACAGTCACCCCGACACCCCAGGTATCGCCCCTGCCCCCGGGAACGCAGGGGGCCGCGGCTGCCGACGTCCTGCTGGTGCTAAGGGGGTTCAGAGTGCTCCCAAGACCCCAAGCGAGGCCGTGCCCCCGCTGCAGAGGAAGGCACCCCCCCAGTGTGGACCAGTCTGAGCAGGGGGAAATCCCCTCCTGCCCCAGTGCAACGTCAGGCTGAGCCCGAGGACCCTCCAGCCAGGACCCTGCGGGGCTGGTACCAGAGGAGCATTGGCACAGCCCGGTCCCATCCTCAACCCAGTGCCTTACAAAGCCCCTGACACACGGAGCAGAAGGGGAAGGGGGCAACCAACACAGCCCAGCAGCCTGGGAAATCCCCATAGCAAAGCACAGGCATCGCTGCACCGAGATCATCCCCCGCCAGCCTCTCCTCGAACCCCTCCAGGGATGGAGAGTCCCCCGTCCTTGGCATCTCTTCCACTGCCTGCAACACTGAAGAAATTGGCCCTGGTGTGCAATCTAAATGGACTTTGCTGCAACTTCGAACCACGGGGCCGCGTGCTCCTCCCTGCAGCAGGAGAGACCAGGAGCTTGCCTTCTTTTCCCCAGCAGCCCTGCAGGGATTTGAGGACCGCTCTCAGGTCCCCTCCGCGGCGCCTTTCCTGCCACCTGAACCTGCCCAGCTCCTCTCCTCATGGGCTGCTTTCCCAGCCCTTCATCGCCGCGACTGCCTGCCTCCGGGCCCTCTCCAGCTTCTCCGTGCCCTTGGTCAAATGCGGCGCTGCCCCGGAGATGCGGCCTGACCCGAGTCCTCCCGCGTTCCCCACCCTTTCCAACTCCGGGCAGCCCTTAGCGGAGAAAAGATGTGGCTCGGGAAGCCTCCGCTCTGGGTTTTCGCCCCATTTTCAACGCCGGGCATCGGCACCCAGCGGCCTGCGGGCAGGCCCCGGCTTACAACGGGTCGAGCCACAAGGTTTATAAACGGGCCGCCTGTCTCAACCTTCGGAGCTCAGTTTCGACTTCGCAGCGCTTGATCCGAGGCGGCCCCACGCCAGCGAGCCCGCTCGCCGCGTCACTCGTCTCCCCGGAGAACAGCTCTCCAAATTTCCTGGGCCGCTTTGCTGAAGAAAGCCGATGGGAGTGCGGAAGGACCTGCAGCGGAGAGTCCCGAGAGCCTGGGAACGCGCCCAGCGAGGTCCTTCCACGCCCGTGCGACTGCCATTCAGCACAGAAAGTACTGCCCGGCTGCAGGGGACGGAGCACGGCGCGGGGGACAGTATCGTTCGTGACACTGCTCCCCAGGAGCAAACGGGTCTCCGAGCTGCCGGCTGCAGCCCCAGCCCCAGCC
>NW_017728886.1:367944-383105 GCF_001723895.1 Crocodylus porosus | reverse complement strand
TATATGTGCGCCCCACAGCTTACATGCATGCCCCTGCACTTTATATGCACCCCCCCACAGCTTATGTGCACACCCCTGCGCTTTATATGTGCGCCCCACAGCTTACATGCATGCCCCTGCACTTTATATGTGCGCCCCACAGCTTACATGCATGCCCCTGCACTTTATATGCACACCCCCACAGCTTATATGCACACCCCTGCACCTTATATGTGCACCCCACAGCTTACATGCATGCCCGTGCGCTTTATACGTGCGCCCCACAGCTTACATGCACCCCCCCACAGCTTATATGCGCACCCCTGCACTTTATGTGTGCGCCCCACAGCTTACATGCATGCCCCTGCAGCTTATATGTGTGCCCCACAGCTTACATGCACGCCCCTGCACCTTATATGTGCGCCCCACAGCTTACATGCATGCCCCTGCGCTTTATATGTGCGCCCCACAGCTTACATGCACGCCCCCACAGCTTATATGTGCACCCCTGCACTTTATATGTGCACCCCCACAGCTTACATGCACACCCCTGCACTTTATATGTGCGCCCCACAGCTTACATGCATGCCCCTGCACCTTATATGTGTGCCCCACAGCTTACATGCACGCCCCTGCACCTTATATGTGCACCCCACAGCTTACATGCATGTCCCTGCGCTTTATATGTGCGCCCCACAGCTTACATGCATGCCCCTGTGCTTTATATGTGCGCCCCACAGCTTATATGCACCCCCCCACAGCTTATATGCACACCCCTGCACTTTATATGTGCACCCCCACAGCTTATATGTGCACCCCTGCACTTTATATGTGCACCCCGCAGCTTACATGCACGCCCCTGCACCTTATACGTGCGCCCCACAGCCCACATGCATGGCCCTGTACTTTATATGCACACCCCCACAGCTTATATGCACACCCCTGCACTTTATATGCACACCCCTGCACCTTATATGTGTGCCCCACAACTTATATGCTCATCCTGCACTTTATATGCGCACCCCCACAGCTTATATGCACACCCCACAGCTTGTATGTGCTCCCTGCACTTTATATGTACTCCCCGCACTTTCTATGCACACCCCACAGTGTATATGTGCTCCACACACAATATGCGCTCCCCTGCACCTTATACGCACTCCTGCACCTTTTATGTGCTCCACCAAGTCCTGGGACTTTCCGGGCAGACTCCTGGCTCTGGCCAGATGAGCCCTGAGCAGTGTCCATCAGCTGCCTCGCTTCATTTGGGGGCAGCAAGTGTTCTGCTCCGTGTCCTCTTGCAGCTCCCTTGTTAGGACTGGCGACTTCTCCTGTTTTCATGTTATTTGTGCCTTGTACTGAGTTGTTCCCTCACTGGGGACCTCTGATTAAGGGGGCATCCAGAGGTTTCTTGTGGGCATCAGCCCAGAGTTTCCTTGGCCAAGCCAGTCGGCCTGGGGAAGGGGAGGGCCCATCTCTGCTTTGACGCAGCACTTTGCTGTGGATCTGGGCCCCCAAATCTCAGCCTGGGTGTTGACAGGGTTTAAATGCTTCTGCCCCTCACGGCCGTGAAGGACACTGAAAATACGCCCGGTGTAAACCCTGCACCTGAGTGCAGAAACATAAGCTCTGGGAGACGTGCGTCGTCCCGTTCGTCAGGCTGTTTCAGGGGTGTCGACTCTGAAACCTAAAGATGGCACTTTCAAACCCGCCAGCGTTAGCCGCATTGGCAGAAACGTCCGACCAGTGTGCGTCCCCCCCCAGCTAGTCCCCGTCCCTTTCCAGATCTTGGCTGTGCCTTGCCTGGCTGCCAAAACCTCCCGGCTGCTTCCTACCGAGCACTCCCATCACATCTGTACCTACTAAAACGCTCCTTGACAGACCCCAGGCCCCCACTAGTTTTTTGACGACAGAAAAATATGCGCGCCTCACAGCGCTAATGTTGTGTGGCACCCCGCGGCACCCTCGAAAGAATCTCAAGGCACCCCAGTAGGCTGTGACATCCCAGCTGGCGCGCACGAAATCCTACAGCGCGCTCAGAAACGAGCCCTGAGCCAAACGGAGCTAAAGCCCAGCATCGCTCGCGCCAGGCTGCTGATGGTGCAGCTCGCTTTCAGAGTCTGAGCTGTTGCGTAGCTCGTGCTGGGGTGCCGCAGCACTGGAGCGCAGGGAGCTGCGACGATCCCGGATCACCACGCGGGATGTTCCTGGGGCCCTCGGTCCCGCGCTGCTCCGGCTGAGCCCCGGCTCGTTCTTAGCACCGCGATGCTCGTTGTTGCAGGTCCCGGCGAGGCGCGAGGACGTGGCGGCCTGTTTCCTCTGCGAGCGGTGGCAGAGATTCCCGGGAGCAGTACAGCCTCGCCATGCGGGAGAATTACGATGTCCTGATGGCCCTGGGTAAAGCACTGTCCTCCCATCCTGCGCGTGCCCCCGTGCCGACGGCGCCCGTGTCTGTGTGCCCCGAGCCCTGGGGACGGTCACCCAGCGCCGTCTCCGCCTAAGCCCCCCAGGGAATTGAGGGCCCGCCATCTCGGAGAACAAACCCTGCCCGTTCCAGGTGACAGCACGTCTGGGCTGAGGCAGCGCCTTGCGCTGGGATGGGTCCCGGCAGCTTCTGCGCGACCACAAAGCCCTGCTGCTTTGGCTGGAATTTGGGGAGGTGGGAGGGGGTGCGTGGGGGGACTTGAGTGGGAATCTGGCCCAGGCAAGGAAATTAGCACCCTGGTGTGACCTGCCTTGCAACAGACAGGCCTTTGGTCTGGGTCTCGGGCAGAGCGCGTCTCTCCTAGCCCACAGCACGGCACCGTCTTGGGGGAGCGTTGGCTCGGCAGGCACAAAGTCCCCTTGGAGGGAGGGAGGCCGGCACGGGAGCACCTCGGAGGACCCGGGTGCTGCCTGTAGTGCCGTTGCCCACCCAGCGCGTGCGGGCAGAGGCAGCGGGGCAGCGTGCATGTGCATCAGGGCCAGTCTCTGTGCTGCGCAGGGTCCCCCATCACCAAGCCAGAGCTGGTCCCCCAGATCGAACACGCTGAAGAGCCGTGTGTCCAAACCCAGGGGCAGGCTGAGGAGCAGGAGGCCCCAGGCTGCGTCAACCCAGGTCAGTGAGACTGCAGGGCTCGTGTCTTGGGGCGGTGTCCAGGGCGGCGCGGGGAGGTCTGGGCAGAGCCCGGAGTCGGGTCCCAGCCTGCCATCGGCGCGATGAACTGCAGCGTGGTCCTCGCTCGGTTGCCAGACCGGATCTGCCCCCCAGCAGCAGTGGCTGCCTGGGAGGTTTGGCCTCAGCCACGCTTGGCCAGGCAGATGCATCCTTTTCCCCCGGGGGCAGGACCCCTCCTCCACCCCCCAGGCTGCAAATGCACTCGCTGGAGAGTTGACAGTAGCACAGAAAGCAGCAGCCTGGTCCCTGACCCTGGGGGCTCGGGGATCTGCAGGGAGTTGGATGTACTGGTTTTGACCAAAAACACCGTCACAGCTTCGGTCCTGAGTGCCAGAAAGGGTCCTTCTCCCGCTGCCCGATTCTGTGGCGGCTGCGGGCAGCTGGAAATCTCCTGGTTCACAGCATTTGCTGCCCCGATACCACTGATAGAAACCGGGATAGACAGATGGACACGCAGGCAGAAGGTGTCCATCTGGCTGAGATGCTTCCTGGAGTCTGGGGAAAGCCTGGGCTTCAGTCCCTCTTTTCCTTTGGACAGGATCCGTTGTCCCCAAGCCTGAGGTTTTTCCACTGGGGGAGCAAGAGCAGCAGCAGCGCGGCAGGCAACAGCAGGGTCCGGAAGAGGGAAATGGCTGCTCAGGTGAGACCCCCCCCCCCCCAGCCAAACGTGGGCAGAGGCACCAGAGCCACCCTCCTGCATCTCCACTGACATCTCGGTTTGGTGGGGAAATGCAAGCTCAGCCTCCACGGCGCATTTAGCCCTAGCCCCTCCTTGCAGATGGTAAAAAGGGGCTGCTTCTTTCCACCCATGCAGCCCATGCCTGGGGCTGTGGACCTCGCGTGACCCACCTACCCCCGTACCCACATTGCTGCACCCCCCATCGTTGTCCTTTGCTAGCAGAGGGGCCGGAGCCGCGGGGCTTCTGGCTGGTGTCTGTGATGAAAATGCAGCGATGCCCAACCAGGGGGTTGCGATATCCTTTCAGGGGAACCACGGGGGGCCGCGCTGTGAGGTCTGCAAACACCTGCACGTGGGTTGTAAGTTCAGCCCAGAGATTCAAAGAGGCCTTCACGGGCTCACAGCTCTCCTGCCCTGCCACGGTCTCTGAACGTCTTGCAGTAGAAGAATTGCTCGAGTCCAGCTGAATGCAGCCTGCCGAGCCGTGGCCTGTGGGCTGGGCAATTTGGCAGCAAGGTGGTTAACGTTGCCGGCGGATCGAGGGCAGTGATTCTTCCCCTCCATTCAGCCCTGGGGAGGCCACATCTGGAGTCCGGTGTCCGGTTGTGGGCCCCCACGACAGACAGGATGTGAGCACATTGGAGAGAGTCTGGTGGAGGGCAATGAAAATGATTTGGGGGCTGGGAGACAGGACTGGTGAGGAGAGGCTGAGAGAAATGGGCTGAGTCTGCAGAAGAGAAGACCGAGGGGGATTTGATAGCAGCCTTCGCCTCCCTGCAGGGGGGCTGCAAAGAGGATGGCGCTGGGCTGGTCTCAGTGGGGGCAGACGACAGGACAAGGAGCAATGGGCTCAGGCTACAGCAAGAGAAGTTTAGGCTGAATATTAGGAAAAACTTTCTCACCAGGAGGGTGGTGAAGCACTGGACCAGGCTCCCCAGAGAGGCGGTGGACTGTCCATCCTTGCGGGTGTTTAAGGCCCAGCTAGAACAGCCTCGGCTGGGATGATGTAGCTGGGGCTGGTCTTGCTTTGAGCAGAGGTTTCGACTAGATGTGAGCTCCTGAGGTCCCTTCCCGCCCTCGTTGTCTCTGTTTCTAGGATTGTAATGCTGCCACCCCCCCCGCTAAATTCCCATGCCCCCTCTGCCCGCGTGGCCGGTCTGACCTGGTCTGCACCTCTCCCCCCGCACGGCCAGATGGGGTTGTGCCCACCTTGGGCACCCGATCAGGATCCTGCCTGTGGACGGACCAGGCAGTGCCTGGGGAAGAGACCGAGCGCCAATGTCCCAGTACTTCTCCTTAGTCCAAAAACAAGAGCCGGGGTGCAAAAAGGTGAAGAAGCACCACGGTAGCAGGTCCTCCTCCCTGCTCTCCTCACGCATCCCACCTCTCTGTCTGCCTCTCCCCCCGACCCCGCAGGCGACTGGCTCGTCAGGAAGGTGAAGGTGGAGGAGGACGAATGGCCCACGCCTCCCAGTGCGGACGCGCTGCTGTCGGGGCAGCTGCAGGGCGGCTTCCAGCCCCCGCAGACAGATCAGAGCTACCTGAGCGCGTGCAAGCCGGAAGCGGAGGAGTACACCAGCTACAGTGACCTGCCCGGCTTGGCTCTGCCGCCGTGGCAGCTGGCGAGCGAGACGCCGTTCGGCTACCCGGCCCGCGAGCGGCGCTTCGGGGACAGCAGCCCGCGCCCCTTCCCCTGCGCCCAGTGCGGCAAGGGCTTCGGCAAGAAGGCGCACCTGACCCGGCACCAGCGCGTGCACACGGGCGAGCGCCCCTACCCCTGCGACCGCTGCGGGCGCCGCTTCAGCCAGAAGATCCACCTGGGCTCGCACCAGCGCGTGCACACGGGCGAGCGCCCCTTCCCGTGCGACCACTGCGGGAGGTGCTTCCGCAAGAAGACCCACCTGCTGCGGCACCAGCGCGTGCACACCGGCGAGCGCCCCTTCCCCTGCGACTGCTGCGGGCGCCGCTTCACCCACAAGCAGCACCTGGCGCGGCACCAGCAGCTGCACGCGGCGCCGGGGGAGCCGGACGCCCCGTGCCTGCCGAAGGTGGAGCCGGACGCGGAGGCAGCGACGGCGGCTCCCTCGGCGGGGCCGAAGCCCTTCACGTGCCAGCAGTGCGGGAAGAGCTTCGGCTGGAAGAAGAACCTGACGTCGCACCAGCGGCTGCACGCGGAGGGGCGGCCGTTCGTGTGCGCCGAGTGCGGGCGCGGCTTCAGCGACAAGCGGCACCTGACGGCCCACCTGCGGGGCCACATGGGGCTCAAGCCCTACGCCTGCGCCTACTGCGAGAAGAGCTTCAGCCACAAGCCCAACCTCACCATCCACCAGCGCAGCCACACCGGCGAGCGCCCCTTCACCTGCCCCGACTGCGGCCGCGGCTTCGCCCACCCCCAGCACCTGGTGCGGCACCGCCGCGTGCACACGGGCGAGCGCCCCTACACGTGCTCGCAGTGCGGGCGCTGCTTCAGCTCCCGGCCCAACCTCATGGCCCACGCCAAGGCCCACGCCGAGCAGCGCCCGCACGCCTGCGAGCAGTGCGGCCGCGGCTTCAGCCGGAAGTCCCACCTGGTGCGGCACCAGGCCGTGCACACCGGCATGCGCCCGCATGGCTGCGCCCAGTGCGGCAAGCACTTCAGCTCCAAGACCAACCTGGCGCGCCACCAGGCCGTGCACACGGGGCTGCGGCCGTACATCTGCACCCAGTGCGGGAAGAGCTTCAGCCGCAAGACCCACCTCCTCCGCCACGAGCGCACCCACTCCAGGCCCCTGCCGAGGGACGGCGGCGGTGGTGGCTGGGGGGCCCTGCCGGATCCGCTGGCCCAGCCGTCAGCCTGCCTCTGAGGAACTGGCCAGCCGTGCCCGCAGCCCCTCGGCCACGCCAGGACGCCCAGCCCTGGGCACCGGGCACAGGGATGGTGACCTGCAGACCTCCCTCTTATTGCAGCCCTGTTGGTCCCCTTCCTTTCCAGCTGTATTGCCTGTATCATCAGCTGGGCTCTTCAACCCACTCCTCCTGCATGCGCTGCTCTGCCTGGGCCCTCCGTCCCAGCTCTCTTCCCGTATGATCCGCGTGATTGCCTTACAGATCTGCCCAGAAACACGCAGTGCCCTGGCTACAGACTGAGCCTGAGCAGAGAGCTACATGTAGCCAGCTCAGACCTACCAGCAGGTAAGACACAGACGTGATATCACAGCCCGGTATCTAGTCCACACCGCCTGATGCAGGGAAATTACTTGAGAGGAATTTCCAGCCAGCAAAGGACCTGAAACCCCAACCTGGCTGATGTCGCAAAATCATCAGCTGCAAAATGAAGCCTTAAAACACCTACAGGGCAGCTGGTCAAGCAGGGGATGGAGCAAGAACCCGTCCATGGACCCTGGCTAAGTGTGGTTATACCTAGATGGGGGAGAGCGGTGCAACCCTAGAGCCAAACTGCCGTAGCAAATTGTGCTGTAGATCAGGTTAACGGGGTATTTCTTAGCTGGGGTGTCCATGCCTCAGCCATGGACCCTGCAAATCCTGCTGTAGCCTGTCTCGTGTTCAAGCTGGTTTATAGGACCCCAGACAGGAGGACAGACCCTGTGTCGGGGAGTCACTGTTCTGCACCCCAAAAGTGGCACGTGAAGGGACCTACAGTCGTGATCTGAATGGGAGAGGAGTGCGCTCTCTCCACATCTGAACGTCCGTGTCGCTCTCTAAGCCCGTAGCCTTGTCAGTGCCATGTTTCCTGGGTGTTTCCACCCTCATATACGGCTTGTGGGTGCCTGAAGAGACCTCCAGGATGGGGCAGTCAGGACAGTAGCCGAGCCCCATCTAACGAAGTCGTCGCTGTTCTGGGCTGGACGAAGGACCCCGCTAAAGGTCAGATGCTGTTTGCACTGTTAGGTGCCTGCGTGTGATCCTCTTCCAGCCCGCTCGAGTCCACCAAAGCAGCGGATGCAAAAGCTGGGTGGGTTCTTGCTGTGAAGGGTCAGAGGATGGTGCGTTACAAAAGCACCCTCAGGTTTTCAGGGCTCAAACGGGGTGGAATAGACCCCTAAGTCAGGGTGCCCAATGCGTAGGGTGTACATTGGCCCAAGTCAGCTGCTCAGTGGGTAGAGCAGAATCTGGCCTTGAGTCCTGATGTCAGATGAACACGTCGTGTCTCCAGAGCCCCGCTCCGTTCCCTGCATCAGCTGCATTGGCAGCCACTGATTAGCCCCATTTTACAGGTGGGGAAGTCGGGACTAGACAGGGCATGTTCACAAATGCCCTTCGTTCCTGCTAACGCCCGGGTACCGGAAGCCCTGAAATACAATTCTGCCTAGAAACCCACCGATCTGCAGGGACCCGTTGCCTTTGGGCTTCATTCGAAAAGGACAATCATCTGTTAATCCTGCCCCTGTATCTGCTCAGCACCCGATCAGTCAGATACCCCGTTGGCCCTGCATTCATTAATTCTGCCTTCCCCGACCCTGTACATACCCTGCTCTGTAGCCTCGTATCAGTTCCTCACCCCCCTTCTCCCATCTGTTCTGCATATCTGCAGCAAATTCCTGTTCTGTAAGCTTCTTGTCCCCCCAAAGGTGCTGGGAAAGAGGCAGGGGCCTCGTCTCTCCCAGACCAGAGATTGGCATAGTGGTTCTCCACTTTTTGTAGACCCCAGGCACCCCTCCATAATTTTTCTTTTAATCTAGCAGCCCTCCCCCCCTCCCCCCAATGCAAAAACTAGCTTCCCTTTTTTTTTTTTTGCCTATGGAAAAATGACAGATTTTTAATGCAAAATCTTTTATGTTGCAACGAATTCAGCAAGCCCAGGATGGTTGTGGTGCTCTGAATGCTTATGTGAAGCCTCTGGGTTTGTCTTGTGAATCAGGGGATTGCACACCTAATGGTGCAGGTGTTGTGCAGCACCCTTCAAAGGACCTCTGCAGCACCCCGGCGAAGAAGGAGCAGAGCCATCCGGAGCTGCTGGGCCCTTTCCACCTGCAAGCTCGTGCCAATAGCACTGGCTTCCCCCTCTTCCTTGCCCCTTACTCAGGATGTCCTGACGGTGCAGGAAAGCCTGGCTGACCCTGAGTTCGCTTGGCCGCAGTCTCTGCTGTCTGAACACCGTGGGGGCAGATGGGCTAGGGAAGTTAGGCCAGTGATGGAGCTGGGATGGGGTCAGGCATCAGGTCGGTCCTTCCTTGAGCAGGGAGTTGACCTCCTGAGGTCCTTTCCAACCTTCATTTTCTATTAAGCTTTGGCCTCTTGAGGCAGAGCCCCACCCTGGTGCTATTGGCACAGCAGGGCCCCGATCCCGGTTTGGGGTGTCAGCCATATTGTGACAGAAATAAAGGATGTTATATGGACGCCGGAGGCTTTGCGCGGGCTTCATTTTCTCCCTGGCCCAGGGCAAATGGGATCAGGGCTCTGCGGGGATGCATCCGTGCAGATTCGTGAGAACCGGTGGGGCCGTTGCACCAGACCCAGCAGGACCCTGCCTGGCCCTCAGCCGATGTCCCCGTTGCAAGAGCAAAGCATGACAAAGAAAGGGAGATTGCAGCCCACGGGCCAGGCGCTGCCCGCTGAGCACGCAGTCTGGCGAGAGCTGCAAAATATGAGCCTCACAAAAGGGGCATCAAACTTGGACTTCACAGGGTTTTTGGTGGGGAAAACACCCTGACTTGTGCCCTTCCACACACTTAACCTGCTGAGTCGAAGCAGAGCAGGTCACGGCTTCAATTTGAGGAAACATTCCTTGGATTTGAGTTTATTTCTGACCGGAGTCTGGCTTCAAACCTTAGCTCCAGATTTATCCCCCCCTTGGAGACGCCGGCTACCGTCAGCAAATGCATTTCTCTCCCCAGCTTGGTTGGACCCAAAAACCAGTCCAGCCCAGTGGCAGGTGAGCGAGACACCACTATGGGGTGAGGCCTGACCCCCTGCTATGGGCCCAGACTCTGCTTTTGGCCCTTTCCCCCTGCACACAGCCATGCTATAGCAAATCCTCGTGCTACGGTCTCTAGATAGACCCCACTCAAAGGAGGGTGGGGGGAGCTGAGATCAAAAATATCCTTTTTTTCTCAGCACCCAGTATAAAAGCCTTCATGGTGGCAGTGGCACCGAGTCTGTTTCCTTCCAGTCACTTCTAAGCACCACATAAATTCAATCCAGATATACTTCTCTGGATAGGAAAGAAAATGTCTGTGGTCCTGAGATGCAGAGAACAGCATATTAACTATGGGTGAGTAGTTTGTACTTCACTGCGGCCGTCTTGGTTCGAGCATGTCCACACCGTCATGAAACAGAAGAACTGATAGCCCACAGAAATGCGGAGCAATGTGGCTAATCCCAAAAATATTGCTGCAACTTGCAGCAATCCCGCCCCCCCCTTCCAGGATTTGTGGCAGGAATTAAACTACGTCCCAGAGCAGCTTTTATTTCACGGTCTGAGCAAAATGAAGTCTCTGAGCAATACACACTTTCTGTTTCTGCTATAAACCAAAGGGAAAGGATGCTGAAACCTCATTCTCTGTCCAGGAGGCCTCTGGCTAGATCCTTTAGTTTGAAAGGAGGCAGTAGCATTGGAAAATAGTCCAACCTATTCTACAGACCCATGCTCAGGTTTAGCATATAAGGAAGTTCAGGGTGTGTTAATGGGAAGAGACGCTTAGAAATAAAATGATGCCAAAACTCAAGGGATTTAGGGTAGTGTAGAGGCTGAATGATACTGGGAATGGTACTAGAATAATACAAAAAGAGGGTGGGAAGGGAGCTCAGGACATCACATCTAGTCCAACCCCCTGCTCAAAGCAGGACCAGCCCCAACTACATCTTCCCAGCCAAGGCTTTTATCTACCCGGGTCTCGAAAACCTCCAAGGATGGAGAGTCCACCATCCCTCTGGGTAACCTGTTCCAGTGCTTCATCCTCCTCCTCATGAGAGTTTTTCCTAATATCCAACCTCAACTCCCCTTGCTGCAGCCTGAGTCCATTGCTCCTTCTGTCATCTGCCCCCACTGAGACCAGCCCAGCCCCATCCTCTTTGCAGCCCCGCTGCAGGGAGGTGAAGGCTGCTGTTTAATCCCCCTCGGTCTCCTCTTCTGCAGACTGAGATGCCAAGAGCCTCCCTACAGCGCGTGGCGCATTGAGAGGCTTCTCCGCGTGGGTGTCTGGGGTCTTGCCGAGTGCAGAAGCAGACAGGACTTCTCCCGCTGCCTGCTGGAGAGGACAGTGCAGCTCCCGTTCCTCATGCCTTAGAGGCTGGGCAAGGACCGAGTGAGCCTGGCCCCTCTGGGGCTCCGCTACTTGTCTCAGTGGTAGCCAAACCCAGCCCTCAACATGAAGCAAAACCTCCTCAGACCTCTGTTCTGGGCTGGGGCTGAGAGGACCAGCACGTCCCCACCAGGCAGCAGGGACCAAACAAGGGGAAAGGTCTCCTGGGCAGGCCCAAGGGCTCGCAGGGGCAAGCCCTGGGCACCGCGCGGACTCTGGAGGGAAGGTGCATAACATCTATGAAGGAGGGAGCATTTTTGTTCCTCTGCTTGTTGTTCCAGCCAGGGATAGCCTGCCAGCCCTGGCGTGGATGGCCAAGCTCCCAGTGCCCTCGCCAATTTTGTTCACGTCTGTCTTACAAGTCCTAGCATCTGCGAGTGGTACAGCAATACGACAGAAAGGGAAGGGTTGCTGAATAGTTTCACTAACAAATAATTTTAAAAAAGGGTTGCAGAATATTGTCAGAGCTTCCCTTAGGCCAGGCCTCTTGTCCCAACACCTTGGTTTTAACACTGCCTTTTAAGGCCAAGTGACTCTCATGTGATGGAAGGAAGTAGAAGGGAGGGAGACGCTCAGGATGACTGGATGGACATGCATTACATGGTCTGATTCAAGAGGATAACTCTTATTATTTAGCTTCGGCATGGGCAACCTTAGCAGCCTCCTGCTAACAGTAAAAAGATGAAGTTAAGACAGGGGGCATTGCAGTATTTTTTTAACAAGCATTGCAGCATTTTTGACAAGGGGCATTGCAGTATTTTTTTAACAATTGGGGACTTTTAAAAAACACAATATCGTCAGTTTTTATTTCTTTCAACTTCTTCACTTTTGCATAAAAGCCAACATACTTCTGAGAGGTGGGATTGGGCCGCTAGGAGTTACAGTCTTCATATAACAGGCTCAATACAGTTTAAAGCTTTATAAAATGTAAATTCTTTGAAGCCATTTTGATACAATGCCAAAATGAAAAAATCTCTATTATTTTGGGGGGAACTATATAAACCAGTGCCAAAAATGAGGCTGATACCTTCTGATTTATATCACGGGGCTCTTTGGTCCGTCAAATTAGCTGGATTTAAAAGGTTTTCCAGGGGATAGCTGCAGCACAGGGCCCCTTGTTTCTGCCCGCTGTCGTGCTTTTAGGTGTTGTGTTCAGTGGTTCCTCTTCTTTCAGTGTGCAATACAGGCCTTGGGATACTGCTATAAACTATCATTAGCAAATGAAGATAAGCTTGCTGGTTACAGGAGTATTTTTAGCCCATTTTGAAGTGAGTGAGCTTACAGAGTTGATCTGGTATGCTTGCTGCTGCCCCGACACCCATGCAAACATTATTTGCTCGCTTACTCTGCCAGACACCCAGGAAAAAGTCATTAGAGAAACAGGAAAATCAAAGGGGAAACATATGCCCTCTGAGCTTGTGCAGAGCATCTACATGACAAGCTCTTCTTATCCAAGCGAAAGCATAACAACAAGCAAACAATGGAGAGCAGTTTCTCACTAAATGCAGATTGCAGACAGCTGTTAAAGTTTTCCTTAAAATCCAGAGTGAGCCTGTTATCCTTGGTCTGTTTTTTAAGTTAATTTTTAAAAGGGCATTCATTCCGTGTGCGCATTTCGTGTCGTTTCTCTGGATTTTGCTAAATGTGTTCAAGAAGTTACCAATGCAATCTTTTAGATCGGCTGAAATTAAGATGCCTATTCTGTTTGTGAGGAGTGCCTTCCTAAATCCTGAAATGTTGACTTCCTTTATGTTCTAACATTGTTTGATTTGTTATATGTAAGTTGAATAATCTATTTATTTTTACAAACTTACATGTTGGGGTTGGTATCTTAAATTCTGAAAGTATAGCAGGCTTAATCTAGCAGGCAGGCATCATTGGCAGAGGGGCAAAAGTAAAAAAATGGGCTCAGCTTTTGCCAGCATTTTGTTTCCTACACGGGTGTATTAATCTGCTTTGCATTATTCGAGTTCCTTTTAAGGTAGTCTGTAAGTGTCCTTTGTATAAATTAATTGCAATAGCAGGGTGGATACTGGCAGACTGTGCAGTCCAGGATGGTGCGCACATACGTTTGCCTGTGTGTGTAGCAGCACACCTGGATTTTCAGTTTAGCTTTTTCTGAAATAACCACGATCAACCCGCACTTGGACACATACAGTAGTGCACATAGGTGTGAGATCTGCAAAGTGTTCCTTGTGCATGGGTGTTTTCACTAGCAGGAAATTATACTGATTGCACTGGGGCTTGCAAGTGCCCAAAATGTTCTAAAATGGTGAAATATAACAAAGCTGGCGGGGATACAGAAATGGCAAAGCATTCCTACTACCTAAAATCCACACACACCTTCGCTCTGGCACAAAGGCAGCCCTGCACTTTCCCCTAATACTGTGAACCAGAAAATCCTCTTTGATCTTTGTGTAAAGAAAGGGGGTTGTGTGGGGAGGAGGGAGCGGAGCTTTCCCTCTCTCTGTTCCTTGCTACCTGCCTTTCAGATAATAGTTAACACCTGTTCTCTGCACTTTAATGACTAGCAGCAACACCACTGACACAGCTGGCCTCAAGATTTCAGGAGGAGAAAAAACAGCTATTCTTAAGAGCCTGGAATTCCTTAAGCAAGGACCATTCAGTTCTGTTTAAATTGCTAGCTAGCAACTATAATTACCAGCTATGCGTGTTATGTGCCCTTCCAAAAACGCTGCTAATATTTTACCCTTACCAGCTTTCTTTTAAAAACACTGCTTTAGCCATTAGCCTTGCACTGTTCTCCTTTTTTCCCCTTCTTTTTATTTCTTTTTAATACTTTGGATGCCT
Organism: Crocodylus porosus; assembly: GCF_001723895.1. NCBI lineage: Eukaryota > Metazoa > Chordata > Crocodylia > Crocodylidae > Crocodylus > Crocodylus porosus. The sequence goes on along the minus strand of NW_017728886.1, from coordinate 369,238 downwards.
TTTCAAGAAAGATGAATTATTGAAGATAATTGGATGCCTTTTCAAGAAAGATTGAATTATTATTTTACTATCTTTATCTAAGGATGCAACAGAACAAGGAGCAATGGTCTCAGGTTACAGCAAGTGAAGCTTAGGTTGGATATTAGGGAAAAAAAATCATGAGAAGGGTGGTGAAACACTGAAACAGGTTACCTAGGGTGGTGGTGGTCTTTCCATCCTTGGCAGTTTTTAAGCATCTCCAAAAAGTGTCTTGATGCCCATCTTGCTGGGGTCATCTGATCCCAGGGGTCTTTCCTACCCAAATGCAGGGGGGCTGGACCCAGTGATCTGTAAGGTCCCTTCCAGCTCCCAACAATTATGAAACTATAAGACCCAGCTAGACAAAGCCTTGGCTGGGATGATGTAGTTGGGGCTGGTCCTGCTCTGAGCAGGGGGTCGGACTAGATGTGACCTCCCAAGGTCCCTTCCAGCCTCATTTTCTGTGATTCTGTGAACTGCTGCTGGGCAATTTTTTTTTTTGACCAATAGTAAGTTTGCTGAAATATGGAGTTTTAGGGTGGGGCAGCTGAAACTATTTGCATATTTACGTAGAAAACAGTGAGAAGCTTTGCCTGAGACAAATGAAGGGAAAGTTTGGAAAGTGTTGAAATTACAGCGGCCTTGTCAGGGAAGACCATAAAGCAAGGTGAAAAGTGAAAAGACAGTGGCATGTAAGATTCCCAAATGGTAAAAGAAGGAGATACAAAATCCTTGGTCCTAAAAAAAGTAATTTTCACAAGGAAACATATTACTGCTGACTGATGCCTTCCAGGGCTATAGAACTGTGTTCACTACAGTTCCCAAAGTTGCAGAAAACCCCCATAGAAATAACAGGTGTGAACTGGGGAGGAAAAAAACATTGTAGAGCTCAGCAAAGCCAAGAAGACCTGCTGCCCACCTGGGTCTCATCCTCCTCGTCCCCCCCCAAGTCTCCCCAGGTGACAGGAAGCCAGAATCTGTATTGTACGGCTGTGAGTTTGGAAAAGAAAGGTGCAATAGAAGTCTATGATAGAGGATGTGTATATATTTACCTCAATATAGATAGATAGATAGATTTTAATTTAAAAAATGTTGTGCGTAGCTAGACAGATGTTGGGATAAGGGTTGATTCTTGTGCTTCGTAAGTTAATAAAGTCAGGCGGCAGACCAGTCTCTGGCTTCTTTTATCATAGATTTCATAGATTTCATAGACATTAGGGCTGGAAGGGACCTCGGGAGATCATCGAGTCCAGCCCCCTGCCCAAAGGGCAGGAAG
>NW_017728886.1:356456-366769 GCF_001723895.1 Crocodylus porosus | reverse complement strand
GGGCCTGTAGTTAGCCGGATCCACTCTCCTCCCTTTCTTGAAGATCGGCACCACATTGGCCTTCTTCCAGTCTTCGGGCACTGCACCAGAGCGCCAGGAGCTCTCGAAGACCCGTGCCAGGGGCTGGGCTGTGATGCTTGCCAGCTCAGTAGTCAGTCTACCAATACACCTGTAATCCAGCCAACAGACCCAAGCTTTTCGTTGCAGTTTTTTTAGTGTATCCACTGTTTTTTAGTACATCAGATTCTAATGAGCCGTGAAGCCAGAGACTCATAGAAAATAAAGGTGGGAAGGGACCCCAGGAGGTCGCATCTAGTCCAACCCCTTGCTCCAAGCAGGACAGCCCCAACTACATCATCCCTGCCAAGGTGTACCTGGGTCTTAAACACCTCCAAGGATGGAGATTTCACCACCTCTCTGGGGAGCCTGTTCCAATACTTTACTACCTTCCACATGAGAGATTTCTTTTCCTAATATCTAACCTCAACTTCCCTTGCTGCAGCTTCCTGTTACTACTTGTGAGGGGGCTTTGAAGCCCCCCCCCCAAGAGGTGCTGGTGCTGGTGTTGCTGCAGCCCAGGCTGGGATGGGGCCAGTCTGTGCCAATGCTCCTGCTGCACCGACCCTGCAGGGTCCTGGGTGGCGGGTCTTGCCCCTGTGCTCAGGCTCAGCCCAACGCGGCACTGGGGCAGGAAGGGGTTTCCCCCTGCTCAGACTGGTGCGGACTGGGCAGGTTTGCCTTCGTCTGCAGCAGGGGAACGGCCTGGGCCTGGGGTCCCTGCAGCATGTATTAGCAATCTTTGCAGCAGCAGGACATCGAGCATGGTTTGTCCCTGCTTCACCTGTGGTTTGGGTTTTGTGCTTTGTGACTGCATGATAGTTTTAGTTATAGGTTAGAAAAGAATTTGCATGGAGGGTTTGGACAGGGCTGGTCCTGCCTCCGGCAGGGGGTTGGACTAGATGGGAGCTGCTTTCTAGCCAGCTTCTCTGATTCTGTGAACTCCAGGCCTGTTAATTTGTCTTCATCGGCAGAGAAGGCTTTGGGGCATGACTGTACAGTACAGAATTATGAGAGATCGGGAGGAAAGGATAAAACATGATGTGGGGTTGCCAGACTAACCTGATGTCCTCCCTAGGAATGGAAGACAGTTCTTCCTCAGGCAGAAGCGGTGCCGTAGATCTACTCTGCCTGGACTTCAGCAAGCCGCAGCCTGCGGTGCCGAGAAAGCGAACGGCATCCCGGGCTGCATCGGCAGGAGCGCTGCCAGCAGATCCAGGGCAGTGATTTTCCCCTCTGTTCAGCACTGGGGAGGCCACATCTGGAGTCCTGTGGCCAGCTGTGGGACCCCCACTGCAGAAAGGATGTGGACACACTGGAGAGAGTCCAGCGGAGGGCAACGAAAATGGCTGTGGGGCTGGGGACAGGGCTGGTGAGGAGCAGCGGAGGGAAATGGGCTGATTGAGTCTGCAGAAGGGAAGACCGAGGGGGACTGAACAGCAGCCTTCACCTCCCTGCCGGGGGCTGCACAGAGGATGGAGCCGGGCTGGTCTCAGTGTGGGAGATGACAGGACATACAAACCATCGTCCCTCCTTAAGTGCTTGCAAAGCAAAGGAGATAAAATGTGGGAACCCTTTCTCTCCGGGGCAGTGGGGGCCAATTCATTCATTGCAGGGACAAGCTGCATGTGTAAAGGGCTGTCTCTCTCAGGGTTTGACTCTATCGGTCAGATCAGCCTCCAAGGTCGGGTTTGAGCCTTCATTATTTGGAGGAAGGTGTCAAGAAACGCGCTGAAGACATGGACTTGGGAAGCGCCAACCAGACACAGGAGGACGGAGGCGGGCAGGGTGACTTGGAGGACTAGAGTATTGGAAATTTAAACCGGTGCACTGCAAAATTTTAAGCGCGCTTAAAATCCCAGAGCCAGGGGCTGGCAGGGAGCTGCAGGGGTTGCATCCAGCTCAGGCCTGGCCCCCGGGGCAGCATCAGCCCCGCGCAAACCAGCATCCAAACTCGGAGCAAAATGACCGCCACCCCGGGCATCGCCCCCGCCCCGGGGAAAGCGGGGGGCCGCGGCCCAAGATCCTGCTGCTGCCAAGGGGGGGTCATGGCCGTGCCCCGCTGCAGAGGAAAGCAGCCCCCCAGTGCGACCAGTCTGAGCGGGGGGATCCCCTCCTGCCCCCGTGCAGCTTCAGGCGCGAGACCCCCAGCCCCCCTGGGGGAAGATCAAGCCCCCTGCCCCACGGAGCCGCGGTGGGAATTATCCCCCAGCCCCATCTGGACGGGAAAACACCCGGGGGCGGCAGGTGTGAGCTGGCACCGTGCTTGCACGTGCAGCACACGCCCAGTCCGCGTGCAAACCCCGCGCGCCCCCTCCCCCACCCATGACTGCGCGCTGGCCCTTTAAATCCTGGCAGCCGCGGGTCACCATAGCAACGCCGGCCGGGTGCGGGGCGGCGGAGGGATCCGCGGGCTGCGGCGGGAGGGTGCGGGCCGGGGGCTCCTGCTCGTCAGCTCCCGGTTACTTGGCCGCTCTGCAGACAGGGGGTGTGCACGTGTGTGCAGGGGGGCACGCGTGGGGTGCACGTGGGCGTGCGGGGGAGGTATGGGTGTGCAGGGGGCACACGGGCACGCACATCACGGCCATGTGCCTGCCGGTCCCGGGCTGCCAGGGGCGGGGGGGTGAGCACACGGGTGCTCAGACGCGTGCACGGCCCTGCACGTGAGTTCACGGTCACGGGGGGGGGGAGTTGCGTGCAGGACCCCCGGAGGGCCAGCCTGGAGCCAGCTGCGCGGTGCGGGGGGGGGGCAGCAGGCAGCCTGCCCCTGCCCTGGGAGACCCTGGCCCCCTTTTTCCCCATGTGCCCAGCGGGGCGGGGCAGGCTTTGCAGGGTCCTGATCCTGTCTCTTCCCCTTGCGTCCAGGAGCCGAGCCGGCGCCCGCGGGGCGAGGCGGAGCCGGGGCAGAGGGCCCCGTGCCCGGGCGATGGAGGAGGGCGAGGCGGTGAGGGTCACCGCCCAGCTGCTGAAGGCCCAGACGGGCGAGTTCGACCTGGAGTCCATCCTGCTCCTCAGGCTGCGGGGCTTGGGCATCACGGACCTGGGCTGCCTGGGCGCCTGCGCCAACCTGGAGTGGCTGGACCTGTCGGGCAACGCCATCTCCCACCTGGGCCCGCTGGCTTCCCTGCGGGCCCTGGCCGTGCTCAACCTCTCGGGCAACTGCCTCTGCAGCCTGGAGCCGCTGGGCGCCTGCGAGAGCCTGCAGACCCTCAACCTGGCCGGCAACCGGGTGAGCAGCCTGCAGCAGCTGCGGTGCCTGGGGGGGCTGCGCCAGCTGGAGAGCCTGCGGCTGCGGGACCCCGCGGGCCGGCTCAGCAACCCCGTGTGCGCCTCGCCGGCCTACCGCCGCGCCCTGGGCGAGATGTTCCCGGGGCTCAAGGTCATCGACGGCGAGCGGGTCTCCGGCCGCGGCAGCGAGTTCTACCGGCTCTGCGAGGACCTGGACGACTCGCTGACGCGCTGCGCCGGGGGCGGGGGCGGGGCCGAGCCCCCCGGCACGGCCCCGCCCTGGGTGCCGGAGGGCTACTGGGCGGCGCGCCCGCCGCGCCGCGGCTCCATCGTCGAGGAGGCCTACAAGCAGTTCCACGAAGTGCTGCGGGAGTGCCGGGAGCTGGGCAAGAAGGCCGACGACGCCGTCGCCCAGGCGGAGCGGGCCCTCAGCCTCCGCCCCGACCCCAGCTCCTTCGTGTTTTGAGCCGGCCCCGGCGTCGCACCGCAGGCTCTTCCTTGCCCTCTGCGCCGCGGGTCTGTGTCTTGAGCGCCCTGCCCGCTTGGCTTCGGCTGCGGTCCTGCGGGCCTGTCTGGCAGCTGGCTCAAGTTTGCAAAGGGTGGCTTTCGCTCTCTGGCTGCTGGGATAACCCTAGCGCAGCCCGGACCCTGCTTTACAGCGCGTGCCACCCGGAGCCCTGCAGCTCCCCAGGGATGGGGGCGGTGGAGCCAAGTCTGCTGCCCCACATCACAGTGGATGGGAGACTCCCCCTCTCCCAGGTAGCCCCCACCAGGCTCCGGAGAAGCTGCTGACCCCCAACTTCCCCCCGGCCTCAGTTTCTTGCTGTGGGGTTGTCAGGCATCCGGTAGGGCTGGGCATCGTCCCTTCCAGGCCGGGTGCAGCCTGCGAGCCTGGCGTGAGAGCTGCCTGGGACAGCAGTGGCTGAGCGAGGCGAGGGGAGAGAGGCTGCCTTGGTGACCCCCAGCCTGCTACCACGGGGCTTCTGCAGCCATGCCTGCTCCAGGCACAGCCGTGGTGGTTGCTCCTACCCGGCTCTGGGTGAGAGGCTCACCGAGCAGCTGGGGCAATGTGGCAGGAGGGGGCATGGGAGCTAAGTGAGGTCCTCCTCCGGCTGTCTGCTGTGAAATAAACCCCCACCGTGTCCTCTCCGAGTCTGCTCCCTGCCTCTCTGTGCAGAGCTGGGCGTGCTGGCAGGGCTGTCATGATGCCAAGCAGCTCATCATGGGCCCTGCCCTGCTCCAGGGTGCCTGGGTCAGCACGGGGAGAGGGTGGGAAGGGGCTAAAGCCAGTCTGGTCCTGCCAAGGGACACTGATCCCCTCCAGCCCAGGGAGGAAGCAGGCTGGAGTGAGGGGGTCTGTGCTGGAGGACAGAAAGTGCTGTGATCCCAGCCCTGGGCACGTGAGAGATGCACCAGGCAGCAGAGGACCGTCCAGCTCCACAGGCCCTGCATGAAAGGGCTGAGGCAGGCCTGTGGCTGTGGCTTTATTGGGGACACGCTGACCAGTGGGGAAAGCAGCGGGCTGAGATGCTCCTTTGCTGCCCACGTCGCAGGGGGAGGTCTGGGGTAGTCTCCTGGTCTCTGCTGGACGGCAGTCTCCTTCCTTGGCTGGCGGGGGCCAGGGGGTCCTTGGCCCCATGGGCGCTGTCCCAGCTGGTTGGGGAGAGAGGAGACACACCAGGGAGTCAGTTGCTGCCACAGCCGTGACGCACTTCTCCTTTCTCAGTGAGAGCCTGGACCTGGGAGCCAGCCTCTGAGCTGCTGCCAGCACCCCTGGGGCAGGGGCAGGGGCAGGGGCAGGGGAGTTCCCTCCAGCATCTGCTCGGCTGGTCTGCAGCCTGCCCTGGGGGCTCAGTGCTGGGCTGGGGGGTATGGGTCAAAGGCTCTCATCTCTAAGGAGGAAGGAGTCCCTTGCAGCCGTCCAGCTTCTGGAAGATGGGCCAGGAGGCAGCTATGTGCCCCAAGCATCATAGGACCCAGCTGCCTGCCCTTCACTGCCCCGTCTCTGTGCTCACCGCGCTAGTCCAGCTGGCTGTGGAGGAAGGCAAACTTGCCAGGGAGGTAGACCCCCTCACCAGCCTGTTCCACCCCCTGGCACTCCCGCTCGTCCCTCGGTGACAGCACCTGCAAGGCAGAGCCAGCATTACCGTGAGGGCAGCAGCTCTGAGAGCATGGGGGTGCCAGGGCTTGTGCTGCATGGGTGCAGCCAAACGTGCATGTGCCCCCATGCTTGTATAGCTCGAGATGTGCATGGGAGGGGTGTTGTATCTGCCAGGGACAGGCATGTGTTTGTGCACGTGTGTGTGTGTGATCCTCCAGGTGTGGCACCACACACGTAGGGGCACTGGGGCTGGCTCCAAGCTTTGCCAGCCCCCCAGACCCAGTCCCTCCAAGCTTGGGACAGCAGCTGGGTGGAGGGCAGAAGGTGGCACTTACCTTGGTCAGCAGCTCCATGCTGCAGTGCATGTACTTGTCCAGCACCTCCGAGGGGCTGGTGTTGTCAAACTTGACGCAGAACAGGCAGTTGCGCTTCTTCTGTGGAGACAGACCGGGGAGGCTGTGACCACCGAGTCAGGGCAGACGGCGGCTCTGGGGCAGGGCAGCGAGGCTGCAACACCCCTGGCTGCTCCCTCATCTCCCACAGGCATGGATGGGGCCCAGCAGTGCGGGGCAGGGCGGGGTGGGGTGGGATAAGGCTGGTAGCCCAGCCACTGCTGGGCATGGGGACCCAGGAGGTAAGCGACAAGGCCAAGGTCATGGTGGGAGCCTGTAGCAGAGGTCATGGAAGAAGCCCAGCCCAGAACAGCAAAAACCCTGCCTAGCACCCACGTGGTTCCACGGGGGTGGACTCACACCCCCCACTGGGCACTGCACGCTCCTGTGTTGCCACATTTACACAGCTCCAACAGGCACAGCTACATATGCACTCACACCTCCCCCAGGCATTGCACATGCATCAACACACACAGCTCCATGGGCATGTGCACATACATCCCCCCAGGCACTGCACATGCATATACATCAGCACACTCACATGGCTCCAACAGGCACAGCCATGCATGCACACCCACCTCCCTCAGGCACTGTGTGCACACACCCACGTGCTGCTCCTATGTACAACTCCACCTCCGCTCCTGGGGCTTGCACATGCATACACATCCGTTCACACACTACTGCAATACACATGCACAGGCACGCACACTCACCCCTCCCAAGCCCAGATGCCCCCATTCACCCCATTACTACTCTCTCCTGGGCCCAGCCCCTCCCACCTGCTCTGACAAGGAGGATCTGGGTCATCCTTGTCTGCCCCGTGCCCTAAAGGAGGGAGACAGGGTAGGGGTGGGGTGGGGGGAAGGAGGCACAAAGAACTGAGAGGGAGAATGAGCATGGCCCTGATCCTGCTGCCCTTGAGGCAAACTCCCAGCGACTTCAGTGGCGTGGGCATGAGCATAGCCTAACCACCTGCTTGCTCACCCCGTTGGGTCTAACGCTGCAGTGCTGCTTCCTTTCCTGCTGCTTCCTGCAGGTCGTGGGTACCAGGTTGAGGTGCATACGAATGAAGGTCCCCGCTGACTGCACCTGTGAGAGAGCTCGGGGTCAACCAGGAGCGGGGCGGCTCTGAGCTGGACCCCAGCACTGACAGGGCATTCCCGGCCTTCGGAGGAGCAGCTCCTGCAACGTCTCTGGGCACTTGGTGCTAATCCCGTCCCACTAACTAAGTGCCTCAGTGCTGCACGTTTGCTTGTGTAACACAAGGGGCGGATCTAGGCAGGTGCAGGGAGTAAACAAGCCCAGTTCTCTCCGCCTCTCCTTGCAGGTCCTGTTCCCTGGGCAGCCCTGGGCTCCTGGCATACGAGTAAAACTTCTAGTTTCTTTTTACACCAGGAGCAAGGAAGCTTCAGAGATGTTCCTGCCCTCTCCCAGCAAGAGGGAGAGGGTGGGCTTCCCCCAAGCTCAGAGGGACCCGTGTTGTCCCTTGGCTTCATCCTGCCTGGTCCGCAGCAAAAGCTGGATGATACCACCCATCCTCCCCAAAATGGCTTGAGTACCCAGCAGGGACCAGTTGCCCCATCATGTGTCCCAGTAGCCCCCAGCCCCACTTGGCTTTCCCCTCCAGGGAAAGAGGCCTTGGCTAAGCCCTGGGAGAGGAAAGCCAGGCATTGTCACACACCCAGGCAAGCATCCAGTGAATGTGTAGCTCAGCGTGGCAAGTCAGTGCCCCGCGGCCCAGCCTGCCCGCACTGCCCTGTGCTCGGGGAGCTCCGGCCGGGCGCCGGCTCCAGGCCCTTCTCCCCTAAGGCAGGATGTCACCCCAGCAGTGCCTGAGAAGCCCATGGCCTGAACCCACTGCATTGCAGCACTCACGTTTTCGACCACCCCTTCCACCGACTTTTCCTTGAAGAGCCAATGGACGTGGCCGCGGCTGTGGAAATCAGCCAGCGCCAGCTCCACTGCCTGCTCCTGCAACACGGACCGGCTGGCTGCCGCCAGCACCGCCAGGCTCAGCACCAGAGCGAGCACCCCCTTCATGTCTGCCGGCGCCGAGGGAACCCAACTGAGCTGCCTGCCCCGGGGCAGCACTGATAACGCCCGGTGTTGATTTTGGTCGTCTATTAACTAGCTCCCGCTCGCCACTGCCTCCTTGGGCCCCATGCTGGGGCCCTGTCCATTCGGGACTGAGGTCACACTGCGCTGGGGAAGAGCCCGCAGACGGTGCAGGGATCAGGGCGATGCCCGCATCCTGGCAGCCTCTCTTAAGGGGATGCTCCCCCAGCTCCCAGCGCATGCCCCATCCACCCCAAATGACCACGGACCCATGCACAGGCCTTGCCTCCCCTCCCAACTCCCCTCCAGAGCCAGCAGAACACAGGGTGCACCAACAACCTCCACGGATGGCGAGTCGTCCTCCCCTCCCAGGCACCTTGAACAGGTATAAATGGATGCACCTCAGAGCCCTGAGTAGGGGCTGGGACCCCCACCCTCATGCCCCCGGGGATATGCCCAGGGTCCAAAGACATTTGCTGGCTCCACTCCCTGCAGAAACCACAGGGTTTCCTCCCTGCTCCAGCGCCTGGGGCTGCTCAGCAATGCCAAGACATTGCAGATCTCTCCAGGGTAATGCCAGGCTTGCTCCCTGCAGGCTGCTCTGCACCCTGCCAAGCCCAATGTCCCTCCAGCCCTGGGTTTCCCACCCCCTTGGCTGGATGGGTTTGTTTTTTTCCATGGTGTTTTTCAGGAACCGGTCACTGGGCTTTTATCAGAAAACCAACAACTCTCCCTGCCCGAGAGAGACGAGCAAACAAGCCCCTGAGCTGCCAGGCCGGGACCTCATGGGCAGAGGTCAGTGCCTGCGAGCGCAGGTCAACAGCAGCTCAGGGGGAGGTGATGCGTTACAAATGCACATGCAGGGCAGGCGGCTGGGTGTCGGAGGCTCGGTGGGTCAGATGCGTTTGGAACTGGAGGATTCCCAGAATTAGCGGAGCAACAGGGCCGTGGCGCTACTTAACCCTGCACAGCCAGCTAGACTGTTCCTCTGCTCCTCAGCCCTGCCCACGACAGGGTGCCCTTGCTGTGAAGACGAACAGCGTGCGGGGCTGCACTGGGAGGAGCGCTGTCAGCAGATCGAGGGCAGTGATCCTTCCCCTCTACTCAACACCGGGGAGGCCACATCTGGAGTCCCGTGTCCTGATGTGGGCCCCCCACTATAGGAAGGATGTGGACACGTTGGAGAGAGTCCAGAGGAGAGCAATGAATCTGGTTGTGGGGCTGGGGCACAGGACTGGTGAGGGGAGGCTGAGGGAACTGGGCTGACTGAGTCTGCAGAAGAGAAGAGCGAGGGGGATTGAAGAGCAGCCTCCACCTCCCCGCCGGGGGCTGCACAGAGGACGGGGCTGGGCCGGTCTCGGTGCGGGAGACGGCAGGACAAGGAGCAATGGGCTCAAGCTGCCGCAAGGGAAGCTGAGGTTGGATATTAGGAAGATTTTTTTTCACTAAAACACTAGAACAGGCCACCAGCGCGGTGGTGCAGTCTCGGTCCTTGGAGGTGTTTAAGCCCCGGGTAGACAGTGGGGCGATGCAGCTGGGCCTGGTCCTGCTCGGAGCAGGCGTTAGACTGGACGTGACCTCCGAGGCCCCTGCCAGCCTCGCGGTCTGCGGTTCGAGGGCTCTCCGATAACCCCGATGAACCCGCCGTCCTCGCCAGCCGCCGTCGCGCCCTCTCCTCGACGACGGGCCCCGCGAGCACGACGCGGGCGCCGACACAACACAACACAACACGACGCGACGCGGTTTCCGGCGCCTCGGTCTGCAGCTCGGGGTCTCGTTTTCCTGCCGCGCGTCGCGCACCGTCGGTGTCCATCGCCCGTCGCCGCCCCGCCCGTGGAACGGCGCTGACGGCGTCTCCATGGTGCAAACACCCAGCGCCGTGCACTTCGGAGGCGCCGCGCTGGTCTCCCTGTAGCCGCTCTAGCGCGTCTCCCTGCTCCGTATGGCTGGAAGGTGGCCGCTCTGGTGCGACTCCCTCGTCTCGATGGTCCTGGGGAGACGCCGCCCGCGTGCGTCTCTATGGTACTGGGGGAGGGCGCTCTGGTACGTCTCGTGGCGCTCTAGCCCGCCCCTGGGGTCTCTATGATGCCAACGGAAGGACGCGCTCGCAAGTCTCTATAGTGCTGGGGAGGGCGCTCTAGCTCGCCCCCGGGATCTCTATGGTGCCGGCGGAAGGGCGCTCCGCCACGTCTCCATGGTGCCGCGCGGAGCCGCTCTAGACCGCCCCCTCACCTGCACCACGCCCTCCTCCTTCTCCGTGACGTCACCGCTCCCGGACGTGCCCTTCCTTCCCACGACCAGTTCTCCCATGAGGACTTGCGGCCGCTCCTTGCCTGTTCTCGCGGGATTTCCTTCTCCCGTCGTGCTTTGCGGGGCGCCGCCTGCAGCTTCGGGGGGTGGGGGGTTCCATGACGTCATCACGCCGCCGCGCGACGTCACGGGTCAGCGGGGCCTAGCGCGGGGCTGAGGGGCCTGGTGCG
>NW_017728886.1:330793-356336 GCF_001723895.1 Crocodylus porosus | reverse complement strand
CAGTGGGGTGGCCAGTATCGGGGTGCCTGCCGGGCGCCGCTCCGCCATTGGGAAGCTGTGGGGGGGTTGGGACAGCTGGCCCGTGCCCCCCTCCATGGCTGTCGGCGTGGTGCTGGCACACGCTGTCCTCCCGTCGCGCTGCCCTGCGCTCGCCCCCAGCCCGGGGCGGCGAGGAGGACAGCGTGCCACCATCCGCTCAGCCCTGCGGGGTGGGCACAGGGCAGCGGCTGCGCCCGGCTCTGACTTCAGGGGGCCTGAGGCCTCCCTCCTCCTGGGAGCAGCTCCCACAAGCTGTAGCGATGGCGCAGAAACTGCTGCCAGGGACCGGCAGCGCTTTGAAATCCTGGGGTGCGGTGGAGCAAAGCCCCTTAAGCACCGCGGGTCTCGGTGAGACCTTGCGTTGCAGAGACTGGCCCGTTCGCCTGCGCCCCACGGGAAGGCGCATCGCCCCTGCGCACAGAGAGCACGGGGAGGTGCCGTCGTCACCAGGCAGGAGGCTTTCCTCGATGTTCAGTGTCGTATCAGTCGCTTCCTGGTGGCTGTGGTTTTGTTTCACTTGCCGGCAGGAAGCAGGGGTAAAACGAGCCCGACACGGTGGGTGCCCTGAAACGCCGTCAGCTCGGATTGATATGACGTAGCTGGGGCTGGGGTGGTCCTGCTCGGAGCAGGGGGTTGGACTGGACATGACCCCCCAAGGTCCCTTCCCTCGGTTTCATCATTCTGTGACACCTCTTGGCTAGCGTTCCCCTTGCAACGTGGATGCCCAGCCCAGTCTGCTGGCTGAGTTCCAGCCTGAGGCATCCGCTGCCTCTTGTAAGTTCAAGTTCTCTCTCATTCTCCTTGGGGTTCGGCCGCATCCGTTGATCAGGCGCAGGAAGGTTGAGGGTGGTCAGAGCAGAATGAGAGGGCTTTGTCAATGGAGGATGCGCAAAGGAGCGGCACATGGCAGGGGTACTTGGACAGCCTGCCAGGCCCTTGCTGCATCTAGGGCTGTGGCACGCAGACAAGGTAGAGATGTGTGGGTTTGGGTGGGGGAGAGAAAGAGCAGATGTGTGGGGTGAATAAGGTCCCTGGCCGCCTGCGCCCCGCGGGCATTGCAGGGGCAGGATGTGGGGTTTCCTTTCCATGCTCTGCCCTGGCAGCAGAAAGCCCAGCCCCCTTTGCCCTTTTCCCTCTGGGAGCCAGCCCCGTCCCTGGCTGCCAGCCAGGACGAGGCCCCGCTGCATACCGGACCCTGCCCTGTTGTCTTTGTAAACAGGATGAGGGGCCAGCTGGGGGATTTTCAGTTTCCAGTGTGCCGTTTTCCTGTGGCCACTTTCTCTCCATGCACTGCTGTTTAACCCCTTCAGTAGCCTGAGCGTCTTCCCTTTCCTCCAGCTCAGCGTGGGGTTGGTGTACACGCACATGGGGCTTCCTACGGTGTGGCTGGGCACAGTCCGGCGTGTCCTGGGGCAAGGATTGGGAGTTGGCTCGTGTTCTGACCTTGCCTGGGCCTTGATACAGGGAGAGACAGGCAGGTGCTGCTTCCTGTTTGAGCCTCAGTTAGCCCACCTGCGACTTGGGGTGGTTAAAAGACTGAAATCACAGGGGATCTTTGGGACTTAATTCATTGCTCTTCGCAAAGTACTCTAGGACGTGCTTCCCCTATAGGAGCCTGCCCTGATGCTTGGCTCACTCCTCCTGCCCCTTATTCTAGGACCTCGGGGTGGTGGAAGGGGAAATCTGTGCCCTGTGCAGCAGAGGTTTCCACTGCTGACCTTAATCCCAGAGTCTGAGTCCCCAGTACCCATACAGTTCTGCGAACTCCAGTTCTGCAGCATTTGTGCTGGTGGCTGTTGCTAGGCCAGGACTGAGTGCTGGAGCTCCTGCAGGGAGGAGACTGCGCCGTTCCGGATGGCGGTGCAAGTGCAGAGGCCCAAGCACATGTATGTGCTGCTGCTCCAAGACATAGGGAGCTCTTTTGCGGGTGGTCTCTTAGAGCTGTCGTTTTTGGGATACAGGCTGGCGGGGCCTGTGCATTCCCAAAGTCTGAGACCAGTAAGCAGCCTTACAGATTTCAGAGGCAATACGGAAAAGCAACTCGAATCAGTGTTTGGGGGTGAAAACTCAGAAAGGTTTATCATCCTCAGATGGTACCAGCTTGGTCTCGTTAATGGTTAGCCCAACTTCCTAGAGCTTCAGGTAGCAGAGCAGTATGTGATTAATGTTCCTGGTGGTCTTGCAGCCCCTGTGTTTATATTTGAGTGTTCCTTGCATCATGCTGATTATTCTGTCTCTCACTATTGACTTATCCATCTCTACTTGTTTCTCTTGCAAAGTTCACACACCTACACTTAAGTTCTTGTTATCTCTGCCTCATTAGTGAGTTATTATTTCTTATGTTTTTCTTTGAGGGTTTTTTTCAGCTCATGTTTTCTTATTCTCCTTTTTGAATCTGCATTCTTGCTCGTTACTATGGTTTTATTTTTTCCTTTCTTACTGGGTCACTTGGCAGTCATGAGGCCTGTTTTCCTCAACCTCTTTTTTGGTACCTTTAGTTTAACTGTAGCTCGGCATAACCAGAACTGCTACAGCTAGGATCAGCCCTGTGGCCTCACCGTGGTCTAACTCCATCAGTGTCACGGTAGCTCCTGTAATTCTGGTCCCTGTGAGAGCAGGATGAGCTCCTTAATCCTGTTCGCAACTCGCTTGCCAGGAGAGTTGGGAGCTACCACTTTGAATGAGTCTCTGAGGCTGCCTCCTTTCTTACCAGCTAAGGGCAGAAGGTGGTTATGGCTGGTAACCTCAGCAGCTCTCCAACAGCAGTGTTGGCTGGCACCAGTGGACCATGGAGAAGAGCCTCTTACTGCGTTCGTGGCCGGGTTTATCCTCTGCAAGTGGAGAAGGGATGAGTGTGGACATCCTTCCAGGTGTTTCCAGGCACGATGGTACTTTGCACGGGCTTCTGTCCAGAACCTTTTAAATTAATATTCACAGGAATTTGGGGGCACATCCATTCCTTTATCTGCCCCCCCCATGCAAGTGCTAGAATGAGCTAGAAGGAACAAAGGGAATATAAAGCAGCTTTTGAGGGCTCTGAAGTTACAGCCTGTTTCCTTATCTTATATTGTAATCTGTCCTTCTGCAAAATGGCATAACGCTTTAGGAGTTCCTCCTGGGTGCTGTCCTTGAGGCACAAGTCTGGTTGGGATGTTTCCCTCCTGGGCAGAAGACATGGACATGGAGGACAGGAAATGCAGAGCTTGGTTATAGTTTCTTGCTTTCACCCCAGAGGAATGGCAGCAATTGTGTTTGCAGCCTAAAATGGGCACTCTCTGTCATGAGAGATGTCCAGTAGTTAAAACAAGCTGTGGTAGGAAGGAAAATCAGACCTGAATTTACAGAGTGGCGGCGTTGCTACTCAGGGCTCTGCCTGGGATAGAGACTCTGCTTTCCCTAATGGTTATCTGGCAGAGGAAGAGATTTGTTTTTGTACTGCCCTGTGGGCCGCTGGGAAGTGTAGTCCTTCCTTGTCCCTCATCCAGCCGTTTTCTCTGACGCAGGCTAAGCAGTGCTTGCATGCAGGAGTGTCCTCTCTCTTGCATGGACTACAAGTCCCAAGAGCGACGTATCTGTGCAGGCCGCCGGAAAGCTTCACAATACCAGGCAGACAAGGTCTTTTGGGTAAATGTTGTATCTTTTATTAGATCAACTAAATGGTTAGAAAAATTGTTCTTTGCAAGCTTTTGGGTACAAACACCCTTCTTCAGGCAGAGGGAAAGTCCTTAGACCAACACAGCTGCAACCGACACCCCCTCGCAATACCAGGGACACTCTGAGTGTGGGGCAGTCCCTGGGCTGGCCTGGCATCTTCCTCTTCCCCACCTGGAGGAAGGAGGGAGGAAGCCATCAATAAATTCTCTCTCCCTGAGCAATTGCCTCCAGCTTTTCTCCTGTCACAGTTTCCTTCCCCACTTACTAACTTTTGTCGCAGTTGATGCAGGGATCTGTAGCTGAACCTCCGTCTGCAGTGCAAGAGGAAGGGAAACAGTATCCTCCTCTCATCCTCTGCTGCAGATCATCTTATCTTGACCAGTCTCTGGTGGGTAATGGCTGTGGGGGGTGCTGCCCAGGTAGGATGTGGCTGGGAGGTGACCTACTGTTTCTCTGGGAGCTTGTTACAGTACAGCAGTGATTCTCGGCCAGGGTGCTGGAGCACCCTGGGGTGCCTTGAGAGCCTTTCAAGGGTGCCTCAGGGTGGCACACAAAGTCTGCTTTGTTAAGCATGCAGACAATTTGCAAGGTAAACCTAGAAATTTCAAATGGGAATCCAGAGTGTCAGAAACTTTCTGTCTAGCTGTGGGCTGTCCAAGTTCTTTGCAACAGAAGAATTGCTGCAGGATTTTTCTGGAGTCAGAAAATGAGTGAAAATAAGTTGTCATTTTCCAAGAGGGGTGCCTCGAGTCTGAAAAGATTGAGAACCACCATGATAGTTTCGTTGTTTCCTGGGGCGTTCAGAAGCTAACATTGTCCTGGCCTGTTTCTCCATATTTCATGTCATTGACTCGTGGCAAAGTTTCTTCATACTTGGTTTGCACTTTGTGAATGCTTGCGAAGGCTGCCAGCAGCACCATGTTTATCCTGTCCCTTGCCTCCCTCCCCGAGCATCTTTATGTTCACTTTCTCAGAGAGCTGAGTTGCCAGGGACATGCTGTTCTATATTGTCTGCTGCAGGCACATGTGGCAGGCAGAGCCTGTGGCCCCCTGCCCTTGGGAAGTTCAAGTACAAATCCGTATTGCCCCTGCATGCTTTCTGGTTACTCCATTTCTATCAGACCATGATGGCCTTTTTCAGGGAACAGGCAGGCGCGTGAGTACTTGGTCTGACAGCTGCCATAGCTGACATGTCTGATGCAGGCACCGATTGTTTTGCAGGTGCCGGTGACACTTGAGGATGTCGCTGTCAACTTCTCCCCGGAGTTGGTGGAGCTGGTGGCCTGGCAGCAGGACCTCTACTGGGATGTGATGAGGGAGAACCACACGTTGGTGGCCTCGCTGGGTGAGGATCCTGTTGCCTTCTTGCAGCGTGCACTGAGTAAGGTGGCAGGCAGCAGAAAGAGAAGTGTGCTGGGGAGCACTGATGGCTGGTGCTAGGTTTGTCTGAGGTCTTCATAAATAAATGACTCCAGCCCCAAGTGTGGGAAAGGCTGTTGTTGATTGTGAACATAAAGTAAAAGTATCCGTTCATTGCTGTCAACTGATGCAACAGAAAGTCACTTTAGATTCAACACATTCACATCTCTCTCAGTGAAATGCTGTGGAAAGCACATCACACTTTTGCAGACAGGAAGGTGACCCTTGTGCCAAGGGCCGGATGGTGCTAAGGGCCGGGTTCAGCTGTCCACGCTGTGACCTGGATGTGGGCGTGGCAGTAATGGTCGGAAGTCATTGGCGCCTGATGCCTGTTTGACCTTTATTAGATGAGTTGGAGAGTCTTAGAGGCCAAATCCAGCACTGCCCCATGGGCCAGCAAATCCAGCACTGCTCCAAATCCAGCGCTGCCCCATGGGCCAGGAGAAAAGCCAAGGACAAAGTGAGCATCGGAGACTCATTTCTCCCTGCCCCCGTGTGAAATAATGAGGCAGAGGGCAGGAGTGCCGTTTTCCAGTCTCCTTTCTGGCTATGGTTTTAGTTCGTTGGGACGCACCTGGTGGGATGTGGAGGGTGCTCCCATCCACATCGGCAGAAGCAGACTGGCCAAGACTCTTCTCTCTCCTCAAACAGGCTACCCAGCTCTTGAACCTGCCCTCTTCTCCCACGCTGAACGGGGAGAAGAGCCGGGCGCTGGGGAGCAACTGGACCCTGCTGGCGCAGATATCCCGTGGGACCCCTGCACAGGTGAGCACTGCCAGCTAGCTTGCAGCGGCCAAGCCTAAGAAGCAGATTACACTGACTTTTGTTTTGTTCTATCCTGAATTTGTTCACCTGCACTTAAATGCTTCAGTATAAATTGCCAGGTCTTCTGAGAGAGAGTCTGTCGCAGTTACACCAGCCCTGTTGGACTCCAGGCAGTCGTCCCTCCCTTCTTACAGTGGGGTTTTGGGGCTGGAGGGCGGGCCAGGTTTAAACTCCTGGGTTTTACTCACAGCTATGCCTTATTGACTGTCTGTGAACCTGTGTGTCCCAGCTGCTCCAGTAGTACAAGGATAATGGTGTTTTTGTTGCAGTTCAGTGGCTTGGAGAGTCAATAGTGAATTGATGCTGTGAATGGACTTTGAGATTCTGGGGTGAAGGCATAAAGGAGCAGAGTGTTTCTGTGAACAGTTGGGAATGGTTTTAAAAGAACTGCTGTTGAAGCCTGATCACCTCGCCTCTCTGGCAATTCACTCCAGCCAGCCAGAAATCCGATGCTTGGACTCTTTTGCTTTTAATTATGCTTCAGGCAGTAGAGGCTCACAGTGAATGAAAACCTTCCCCTGGGGCTTTTGTTAGCATCTGGTTTGTTTGTGCATTCGCACATGCATCATCTCCGGTATGATGGTCTGTTTGCTGGACATGCACAAGAACATTAGCAGTGCCATGCTGGGTCAGACAGTGGCCTATCTATACTGGTATCCTGTCTTTGACAGTGGCAAGAAGAGCAGGGGTGCCCAAAATTTGACTCCTAGAGCCCTGCCATCTGGCTGCTGCCCGTGGGTGTTGGAGTGGGTGCGCATGCCCCATACGGTGTGTCCCATACTGGCCTGTGTGCCACGGGCAGTGGACACTGGCCCCAGTTGCAGTCCCGGGTGTATGGGGTTAGTCTGTAGGTCTGATCCAGACCCATGCCAGACTGGCCCACGGGGCCCGTTGACTTTAGTACCCCTTCTTCACAGGGAGAGCATATGGACAAGGTGCATCTAGAGTGATCTGTTCCTCTGTCATACCCTCCCTAAGATCCACCATCATTGCTTAGAGATGCATCCCTGACTGTTCTGTTTAATGGTTATTAGTGGATCTGTCATCTGCGAATCTGTGTAGTACAGCGAGCTTCAAAAAGGGACTATTTGCTTAAACCTTTGGCAATGAATTCCACAAGTTAATCATGCTCTGCATAAAGGAAATACTTTCTGTTGTTAGTTTTAAACCAGTCTCATTGATTTCACCAGCTGCCCCCTCGTTCTAGGGACCGTTTGCTTTGTCCATACCCTTCATGGTTATATAGTCCCTCTGTCATATCCTCCCCTCAGCCTTCTCCTTTCCAAATGGAAGAACCCTAGCCTTTTTTTTAATAACTCCTGGTCTGGTAATTGCTCCGTACCTTTGATCACCTTGTTGCCCTCTTCACTTTTTCTAATTCTACGACGTCCTTTTTGAGATGCGGCGACCAAAACTGCACAGGATTCAAGCTGTAGGCGCACCATGGATTTGCATAGTGGTATCATGATACTTTCCGTTTTGCTTTCAGTTCCTGTCTCAGTGATGCTTAGACTTTTATTAGCTTTTTGGTGGTGCTGCATGTTGAGCTGATGTCCTTAGAGAAGTGTCTCTCTTCCTGAGTCGTAACACCTAGGCCAGAACCTGTGGAGGTGGGAGTTATTTTTCCCCAGGGGTGTTAACTTTGCACCCATTGACAGTGAAGTTCATCTGTCCTATTTCACCTGTTTGTGTAACTTGGTGAGATCTTGCACATTGCACTGTGTAACTGCACTCTCCTCTCCTTGATCAGCCTACAGATTGTTCAAGCCCAGCGATTTCTTTGGCACTGAACCATTGGGAGAGCCTTATGCTGAGAATCAGCGGGGTCTGGAGGACAGTAAGATCCCCAAAAGCTCCTGCATGGGTAAGTATCCGTACCAACCTTCCTGTGGCTCCCCCAGACCCTGATCTCGGACAGCGCTGGCAGTGCAGTGGTGCCAGAACAAAAAGGGAGGGGGCTACAGTCCACTGTCTTGCTGCCAGTTACTGAAGGCCTTCATAGTTTTATAGTAGGTAGGGTCAGGAGGGACCTGATCAGATCATCTCACCTAACGCCCTCCCACAGACAAATGAATGCTGGGTTCACAAGACCCCAGATAGGTGATCATCCAACCTCTTCTTGAATTTGCCCAAGGTAGGGGCGAGGCCCACTTCCCTGAGAAGTTGGTTCCAGATTTTGGCCACCCTAACTAAAATATTGCCTTCTGATCTCTAACCTAAACCTATTTTCCATCCGCTTATTACCATTGTTCCACGTCATCCCAGGTGCTGCTGGGGAGAAAAGGGCTCTTCCTATTTGCTGTTGATCTCCCCAGATGAGTTTGTAGGCAGCCACCGGGTTCCCCCTCAGCCTCCTCTTGCCAAGGCTGAACAGGTTCAGGTCCCTCAGTCTCTCCTCATAGGGCCTGTGCTGCTGCCCTCTCACCAAGCAGGTGGCCCTCCGCTGAACCTCTCCAGGCTGGCCACATCCCTCCTGAAGTGCAGCACCCAGTACTGGACGCAGTACTCCAGCTGCCTTGGTATTTTTTCAGACAGCCGGTGCAGCTCTGAGCTGGGTTGGGTTCTTGGGCAGGGAGGGAGAAGAGAGGGCAGGGGCTGTCCTAATGATGTACCCCTTGATTCAATGTTATGTGCTGCAGCCAAGAGCCCTGGACTAACACCTTGTCTGTGTGTCTGCCTGAACTCTAGCTAAGCCTGAGCACGTGAGCCGAGTCCAGCAGGAGGAGAAGAACCCTGAGGGCCCTCCCCCCCTGGGGCTGTACCCCAGGGTCTTTGAAGTGTCCAGCGGCTGGTGTCACGATGGACGGCCTGGATTCGAAAGCCAGCCAAGGGCTGAAGTGGAGGAGCCTGCTGGTGTGGGCAAGCCCCCAGCCACAGCCACCTGCCCAGCACACCAGCTCGGCGCCGGCCCGTTTCGCTGCCCGGACTGTGGCAAGGGCTTCCGGCAGAAGCAGAGCCTGGTGACACACCGGCGCATCCATACTGGAGAGAAGCCGTACCGCTGCGAAGCCTGCGGCAAGAGCTTCAGCCAGAAGCCCAACCTGCTCACCCATCGGCGCGTGCACACGGGCGAGCGCCCCTTCCCCTGCTCCCAGTGTGGCAAGCGCTTCAGCCAGAAGGCCAACCTCGCTGCCCACCAGCGCACTCATGGGGCGCCGAGGCCCCGACCAGGCCCCGGTCGTGAAGGAGGCACAGCCGCCAAGCCAGCGGGCCTCATGCCATCACGCCCCGCTGTAGAGCAGCGGCCCTTTGCGTGCCCTGAGTGTGGAAAGAGCTTCACGCAGAAGCCCAATCTCATCACACACCGGCGCATCCACACCGGGGAGAAGCCATTTGTCTGCTCTCTTTGCGGGAAGAGTTTCAATCAGAAGACCAACCTGGTGACCCATTACCGCACCCACACTGGCGAGCGCCCCTATGCCTGCCCACAGTGTGGCAAGCGCTTCACACAGAAGACCAACCTGGTAACACACCAGAGCACACATACGGATGCCCGCCCATACGCCTGTGCCCAGTGCCACAAGTGCTTCAAGGATCGCGTGTCCCTGCGAGCCCACCAGAAGACACACCGCCCACCTGCCCCGGGGAGCCCAGGGCCTCTCGCGTCCTGTGGCACTGTGCCTGGGGCCTTTCACCCAACGGATGCTGAGCCGGAGGCCAAATTCGATCCTGAGCAGCCCGTACCCACACCGAAGATCCCTGGAAGCCAGGAGCTGTATGCATGCCCTGATGCTGGGAGAGGCTTCCCTGCAAAGCAGCAGCTCCTGATGCATCAGCATGGGCCCCCGGGGGAGCAGCTTTTCCCCTGTGCACTGTGTGGGGAAAGCTTCTGCCAGAAAGTGGCTTTCCTGGGTGGCCAGACTAGCCACGCTGGGGAGAGACCCCCGACATGTGCAAGTGGCTTCAACCAGGCTCTCCCCAGAACCCAGCTGGGCCCTGGCACCGTGGCACCCCCAGTTGATGGGGCCTTGAAGCCCTTCATATGCAACCACTGTGGGAAGAGCTTCAGCTTGTGGGTGGATCTTGTGGCTCATCAAGGCAGCCATGCAGAGCAAGAGGCATGTACAGAACGTGGGCAGAGCCCGGGGCAGGCGCTCCCTGGAGCGGCCGAGCAGGTGGCACATGTTGGGGAAGGGGCCTGGCCGTGCCCGGAGTGTGGGAGGAACTTCAGCCAGCAGGAGCATCTGGCTGAGCACCGTGAAAGCCACCGAGGTAGCCGGCCGTTCCCATGTGAGGCTTGCGGGAAGAGTTTCAGCCTGAAGACCAACCTGCTGACGCACCAGCGCATCCACACTGGTGAGCGCCCCTTTCCCTGCGGTGTCTGTGGGCGCCGCTTCAACCAGAAAGGCAACCTGGTGACCCACTACCGTACCCACACTGGCGAGCGCCCCTACGCCTGCCTGCAGTGCGGCCGGCGCTTCCGCCAGAAGCCTAACTTGCTCAGCCACCAGAAGACACACGCGAGCGGCCAGCAGCCCCTGCCCTGCCCTGAGTGCCCTCGGTGCCTGGCTGGCCCGTTGGCCCTGCGTGCACACCAGCGGGTCCATGCCGCCAGCCCAGCCCCTTGCCTCAAAGCCCGCCTGCGCAAGCGGTTGCATGCCTGCCCACTGTGTCCAGAGAGCTTCAAGGACCCCACAGCCCTGGAGCTGCACCAGCGCGACCATGGTGGCGAGCGCCCATTCACCTGCCCGCAGTGTGGGAAGGGCTTCCGGCAGAAGGTGACCCTGGTGACGCACCAGCGCACGCACACAGGCGAGAGGCCCTACCGCTGCCCCGACTGCGACAAGGCCTTCACCCAGAAGGCCAACCTGCTTGCTCACCAGCGCACCCACACTGGCGAACGCCCTTACCGCTGCCCAGACTGCGGCAAGGCCTTCAGCTGGAAGCCCAACCTGCTCACACACCAGCGCACCCACACTGGTGAGCGTCCCTACCGCTGCCCGGATTGCGGCAAGGCCTTCAGCCAGAAGCCTAACCTGCTCACACACAGCCGCACGCACTCGCGCAAGGAAATGCCCCCTGGTGCTGAGGACCGTCCTGTTGGGGATGCCTTCACTGGGCAGCCCAGTGGTGAAGGGCCCTTTGCATTCGTTGGGCCTTTCCTGCAGGCCAAATGCCCCAGCGTGCCTCCAGCCCCTTGCCTCGGGGCAGCTGTTCACGTGCCAGCGGGGCAGGGAGAGCTGCGGCGGGAAGCCCAAACCTGTTACAAGCCGGAGAGCCCGTGCGTGGGGGCAGCCGCACATCTGCAGCCGGTGCAGGGGGAGAGTCGCGGCGGCTGGTTCGCACCGCCCCGGGGAGGCCCGCACCAGGTCGTGGCTCTGTAAGGCCTGGGCTGTGACGACAGCTTGAAGCCCGCCACAGCAAGGCACCCGAGGACCCCAGCTGGGAGCAGCGGCGTTGCTGGAGAAGCTGGAACCCTGGAAGCAACAGGAGCGCGACCGTGGAGTGAAGGCTGGTGGGGCTGGCACCGAGTGCATAGTGCAGCCCAAAGACGGCCCGCCTCTGCTCCAGCCGCTCTGCCTGTGCTGCAGACAGCTCTGAGCCTCGTCAGTTGTTGCACGAAAGGCACCAGAGTCGAACTGGGCAACGACTGCAGTCAGGAGACTGCAGGAGCACCATACAGGGGCCGGCAGCACAGGATGCAGAGAAGGCTCCAAGGGTGGGAATTTGTGGTGTCCACGCCGGCTGCGGTGACAGGGAACTAAGAGGATCTTGGGCATGGGGGTGCTGCTCAGAACAGAGATCCTGTGGGTGGGCGGTGACTAATGACAGCTTCAGTCGTCAGATGGCTGGAAGCTGAGAGGAGCTCCCTGTGAAGGAGCACAGTGACCTTCCCACAGGCCCCCTTCTCATTTTGAACCTGCTCCACTGTGAAAGGGGATAAAACTGATGGGTTGGTAGGGAGACCCTGGACTTACCAACACGGCACGCTTCTGTATGGCGCCTGGATGCAGAGATGGGAGAGTGTCTGTGGCTCTTGGGAGACCGAGCCTGGATAGAGATGGCACAGTCCGTTGGGTCCCAGGTGCAGCCACTGACCTCCCTGGTGTGTGTGGAGGGGAGATGGCCCCGGGGAAACCTGGTTCCCACCCTCTAGTGATCCGTGTTGAAGCAGTGCCTGGGTCTGAGGCAGAGGGATGGCTGAAGAGAGCTGTGTCCTCAGATTGCACGTATGCAGAGAGGCATCCAGGAGCTGAGTGCACTCCAGCTGTCCCCCTTCATCTCTTGCCTTCAGGCCTTTGATGCTGGACTCAGCATGGGGGGACAGGCTCTCGGCCTGAGCGTTCAGGTAGTCTCTGCTGGGCTGTAGGCGCTCAGTCTCTGAACAGCCCCAGGTGATGCAGGGAGGCAGCACTTTTATCCCAGCCTCGTCGGTCCAAAGTGCACTTCCTTACATGTGGAGCGAACAGGAGCATCGATGCACTTAACGCTGCCCAAAGAGAAGGCTCCGCCTGCAGGTCTCTGCACCAGCCAGGCATTCCCCGCAAGGGTGCCCCTCCAGCAGGAAGCATTAGGAGCAGCTTCCTGGCAGAGAGGCTTTATCCGTTCCTGTTTTTAAATAGGCACTTAGCCTGCTTGGGCAAAGCAGGCTGAGGGAGCAGTCCACACACAGCTGCCTTTTGCTGGTTGCGTGTTTCCTCTCATACTGTCAGCCCAGTTTCTTTGGGCCTGGCCCTGCTGACAACCTCCAGCACAGCAGTCCTCAGCCAGAGAGCTAAGGCACCCAGGAGATCCTTGTAGCAGCACTGTTAGCGTGTCGGCGTTTGCACACCTTGCCAGCTACACCCCGAGCTTTCAACTACAAATCCAGTGTCAAAGCCATCCTGCCCTGCTGTGGTCTGCCTGGAATCCTTGTGACCACAGAATTGTGCTAGTCTCTCCGTAACCAGCAAAGGAGGAATTGCTGAGAGCTGGCATTTTCCACGGGGCACCTGGAGAACCGCTGCTGTGGTGCAGTGGAGCCCTGGACGTTCGAGCAGGACCCCAGGGTGCTACGGTGATTCAAAAAGTCATCGCAAGGCCTGGCGCTGGGCACAGTTCAAGCTTCCCCGTGGGTGCGAAGACCAGCTGGGGAGAAGGAAGACAGCATGCAGGGAGCTGGTGAACTGACGCTTCACGGGGACATCCCAGCCCTCTCCTGCCTGGTGGGTGCCCCTCTATTCCCTCCCCAAACTGTCAGCGCACGTGTCCCAAAGCTTTGGCTGGGATGATGTAGTTGGGGCTGGTCCTTCTCTGAGCGGGGGTTGGACTAGATGCGACTTCCCAAGGTCCCTTCCAACATTAAATTTCTATGATTCAATGTGTGGCTCGTGCCCCGTGGACAGTGTGCTGGCAGCCTCATCCCTGCTACCCCTGAACCGGGCTTCACACAGCTTTTGGGTCCAGTCCCTGCAATTCTATTTTTTTTTTTTTTGAGTTGATATAAAATAAAAGCTTTCTGGTGGCAGCAGAGGGTCTCTTCCTTCCTGGGGGGTGCACGTTGGCTTTCAGGGCCCAGGCTGGGTCGGGAACTGGCTTTGAAGCCTTTCGCCTGGAAACCTCCCGCTCTGGGGCAGGGGTGACTGGCAGCTTTCCTCTCATGTAAAAACCCAAAGGCTGAAGTGCCTTGAAAGGAGTCCCAGGTTAGTCCCTAGCTCTCTGGTGGATCCAGCTAACACCCAGCAAAGAGCCCGTAGCTCCCGGGTGCCCTGCAACTTGGGTCTGGCAGCCACTTCTCCAGCAGGAAAAGGCGGATTTGTCTGCTATTCCCGAGCTCAGCAAGTCCCCTGGGGCACTCACTGCAGCTGACTGAAGGTTGCAAGCTGCAATGCACGTGGGGGTCTTCTGCATGGCAGGAGCGTCCTGCTGTGGCCGGTCAGCATTCACTTCCCGCAGTGGTTATGCTGCTCTCCTTGCAGGAGGGAGGGGGAGGATGGCACGGACTGCAGGGATAGCTGAGGGTGCTCAGCCCCTCTGACTTGGGGATGCAAACAGCTGTGTCTGGCTCAGGTGGAGGTTCAGCCTTTGTGGCTGCTCACATCTGGGCTTCTTCATGGGCGCTGCTGGCAGGTGGGTGCCGACTGGGCCAGCGCTCATGGTGCGGCTGGTGCTTGAAAGCATCCATCAGCTGCCAGTACCAAATGCGGCCAAAGGGAGAGCCCTGGTGAGAGCTATGGCCAGGCCAGGGATCGCAGCACCAGAAGAATACAGGCGAGATCCCGCTGGAGATGGTCACTGAGACATCGGTGCCCGGCAAGGGTTTGGTCCATGATCTCTGCCCCTCCTTGGTAAGGATGTGACCCTCAGAGCCCATTGGGATGGGAGAGCGGCCGGCAAAGCTGCCAGAAGAGGACAAGGTCCTCTGGCCCAGGCTGAGACGGTAATGGGCTGGACAGAGACTGGGCTTAGATGCTAGGATAAGCTTTCTGACAGGGTGGCCGAGGCCTGGAACAGGCTACGTTAGGAGCGGGCGTGAGAGCGATTTACCAGGAGGTCGAAGGGGACATGCGCTTTGTGAGTGTGTCGGGGTGTTTTTAAGCCTCCCCAGAGGCACTGGGTGTTGGCTACAGGTCAGACTGGCGACTTCATCTGCGCTGTGCCGATTCTGCTGGTAGGAGCGAAGCCGGGGGTCCTGGCTGGAGGGTTTTGCCCCTTTGCTCAGGGTCAGACTGGTGCTGTACGTGGAGTCAGGAAGGAATTGTACCCCGTGGTCAAGTTGGTGCAGACGAGGGGGATTTGCCTGCCTTGGTAATGGGGGCACAGCCCCCTACCCAGACCCTTTTGAGCATATATTGACATTTTACAGAAGCAGGATGCTGGGCTGCTGTGGTCCCCCTGCTTCCCCTGTGGCAGGTTTGGGTGTTAGGTCTGTGCTGTGTCAGGGTTGAGAGTAGTCTTACGTAGAGTTTAGATGATGGTTGCATGGGATGGTTTGGACAGGGATGATCCTGCCTCAGGACTGGATGTGACCTCTGGAGCTCCCTTGCAGCCCTGCTTCTCTCTGACTATGTGCCCACATGCCCGCTCCTACCTGTGGTACGTGGAAGCCGCACCTTGGGGGTTAAATACTCCTCTGGGGCAGGTTAGATGACCTTCCCTCTGGTCTGGACTGGAACCGCTGGGGGCTTTGAAGTCACCAGAAGCAGAAAAAATCCTCCTCCCCTTCCTCTTGCTTCCATCCTTCACCTGTCCCGGCTGCTTTTCCCACTGTCTCAGCACTGCTGCCTGCTCCAGCTGGGCTGTGCAGGGGCTGAGCTTGGACAGGGGCAGGCTCCCCACCCCCGCTTCTGGGGGGTACATGCATCCTCCCCATGATTGCTGTCACTGTTCCCAGCTAAGTTGAGGGGGCAGGAGCAGCTCTGAAGCTTCCCCTCACAGCGGGGAAAGCAGCAGCGACTGGAAGAGAAGGGGACATGCCTCTGAGCACGCAGCCAGGGATGCTCACCTGCTTTGGGGACTTCAAAAAGGTCCCCAAGGCTCCCGCCCCCACTGATGGAGGAGGTGGCTAGAAGCAGGGTGCAGCCACCCCTGTAGCTGGGCTGGCTGTCCCCGTGCTCCCCTTTGCCAATCCTGGGTCCAGCAGAGCTTCCTGGGGGCAGGACAAGGCCTCAGTGACTTCTCCAGGTCCTGTCCAGCCCTATTCCTGATGATTTCTGTGGTGTCCACCTTGTTCCCTCCCAGCTCTTCCTTGGCTTTGTGTGTGTGGACACGGGGAGGGGGCGGGGGGGCACTACCTGATACAGCTGCAGAGAGCAGGACCCAGTGCCCCTGGGCCACGGCTGCCAGTGGTTAGAGGTCCCTGAGTTTTGGGGGTTGCTGATGTGGGTCAGCACTGGAAACAGACTGGGCTCAGGCTGGAGCCAGGAGAGGAGGCCGGGGGTTTTGCTGTGCTCTGTGGCAGCTTCTCAAGGCTATTCAAACAACATCCCCTGCTCTGCAATACTTTTGACCGACTGCCCAGGACCAGGCTTGGGCATCTGGGTCTGTTCCGGCCACGCCGGCAGCTACGGTCACCCTATCTTTAGGTAGCAGTGTCTGTACTTGTTAGTTTAAAGCCAGCTTGGGTACACCTGCATGAGCTGTAGTCACACCTTTTGATCGCAGCGTGAGCACCTAGCAAGTGGAAACTCGCAAAGAGGAGTTGTAACTTGCTATAATTTGCTCACTGTGGTTCCCTGTGGTCACGCAACACTTAGCATCACATATGCTGTCTAATGGAAGCGTACGCTGTTTCACTCTTAACCCTAAGGTAGAGAAAAAAATATGTTAAAGTCAAATTAGGTTTAATATAGACATATAACTATGCAAAGCATAATGCTCCAGTTTGGAAAAAAGCCGAAAACATGAGAAAATCTGGCAGCTGTTGAAGGTTGCCTGAAACAGCAACACTCGCATCCCATCAGGATTCTCCACAAGCTTTGTTTTAAAGTCATGCAGGTATACACCTGTGATTTAAGCATATGCTATTTCCAAGAGCATGAGTCAAAAAAATAAAACAACATAGGAGCTGGGGTTGAGGTTGCACTTTTCAAATATGGACCAATTTGCTGCATGTCAAAGATTCACACCAAATACCAATAGGACATGAAAGCACTCCCTAAAGACATATGCCCAGGAGCAGGGAGCATTTCCCCTCCTCTGTTCTCAATCTGGCATTTGGAAAAAAAAAAAGAAAACAAAACAAAATCAAGCTTTAAGAATTTTCCAAGTGTGGTCACCAGCATGCTCCTTTCATCTTATTTTCATTTTCATTGAAGCTTATTGAGCAATTTTAACAATGTTGATAGACATCCTCTTTTCTTCACGGAGAGTCTAACCTCGTGATAGGATTTTGCTCTGAAGTCTGTGGCCGCAGGGGGGCAATTTTACTAGAACGGCTAGACATTTTTAAGTGTAAGCCTCCAGAAGTCATTTGACAGCCTATTTTAAGCTCTCCTGTGGAGAGGAATCATTACCATTTTAAATCTAAATGACTTAAATCTTAAATGTCAAATCTCAACTTCGCATCTAAGATCTCGACTTGGAAACTTTTAAACTCTCCCTTCCCTCCCATTCCTATGAAGATGGGAAAATGAAATACAACCATCTAATAAATATCAGATTTTGGAAATATTCAAGTTTGGTGGGAAAATTCTCCTTTTGAACAGACCTAACCCACACATTTTTCTTTGTTTGTGGGCTTGCTAGAATGGATAAAAAATAAATATATATATGTATGGCTAGCAACTTGAGACCTTGAGACTCTTTCAGTTTTACCAGTTTGTTGCCTCAGTCGTGCAAAGACTAGACCTCCACTCAGGAATTATTTAACAGTGTCAGAACATCGTTCACAATATAAATGTCAATCCTGCTTTTCCCCTCCCACGTTTTATAACAACCTTACAAAATCCTGTACTTGGAGCACCCTCTTATGCATGCCATTTTTTTCCCAGGCTCTGCTCCCTCTGTGCAAAAATGAAGTTTATTTCCTACATACAGGGACTTTTTGCCATCTTGAACTTTCCCTGAGCCTAATGAAGGGCACATGCACCCGAAAACTCGCGGAAGATATTTTTTTTGCAATTTCTCAGTTGGTCTAATAAAAGGTATCATTTTGGAACCGAGCGTTTTAGATTTTTGCATTTCTTTTTGTCTCACACCAACATGGCTTCCACCTACATCCCATTTTCCCCCTTCATATATTTGCACTGATTTTTTTTCTATTGGGTTTGCTCACAAAAGCCTAACAGCGGGCGCTGACTGCCGTTTGATGCAGCTGGTGCCTGCATAGCTTTCAGACTTATTCCTGCCCTGAGGTCCAGCTATTTTTTTTTCCCTAGGACTTCATCTCCTGTCCTCGTGTCTGATCAGGAACCCGCTGGCACTCTGACTTCCTGCTCCCTTCTGCTTGCTTCTTTGCACTTTTCAGGAAAAGATTAATCTTTCCTTTCGCCCCGCTCAGCTGTTTCTTCAGTCTTTTCGACAGGATGAGTCTGCTGCTTCCACCTTTTCCAGCTTGACTTTTTCATGATCTCCAGCTCCGTCTGCGGCCACTTTGTCTTCTATTTTTACAATCAATAACTGAACAGGTTCAGATTTTTTTTTGGTCTTAGCTTTTTTCCCAGTAAACTTGAATCTAATACATTTTTTAAAAAAAAACTTTTGAAATGCAACATTGTTAGATTGTGGTTCACGGGGCTGTTCCATCTCTTCTACTTTTTCCTCCACCGATGGTAACTATCCCCAAGCATCTTGAGCACCAATCTGTGCTTCTTTCACACCAGCTTCATCAGTTGTTTCTGATTGTGTAACCTCTGTTTTCAGCTTTCTCTTCATTTAGAGTCACATTTGTAGGTTCTCTTTGTCCAACTGTAAAAAAAAAAAAAAAAAAAAGCTTTTAAGAAAGGGGGAAAAAAGGATAAATTAGACGAATAGCATTCGTCATTAACGGCTACATTTTATATTAAAAGCTGAACATGGTACATGTTTCAGCTCTTAACACAAAGCGATCTGCATTTTAACAGGGTCTTACCAAATACAATACCATGTGGGTCCAAGGGTCTACCTGCTTGGATCCAAGAGAAGCAACAGGACCGCGCTTGTACAGCCCATTCATATATCAGCCGAACCCTTCAACAGGCTAAATAGTTTCACCGAGAGGAAGCGCCTTGGTATTCATTCCAAAGAGAGGAATGATTTTTGCAAGTACTTGTTTAAAAGATTTCATTATTCATAGCAGCAGGCTGATTATTTCTATATTTGCCACATTAGTTGTCTGATGTGTTTTCATTTAGTATCACGTGAAAACTAACAAGAGCGGTAATGATGCGTGTGTGAGCACACACACGTGCAAGACATCAGTCCTTAAAACAGTTCGGATTTAAGAACAAAAATAAAAATACCCTCAACAAACAGCAACAACCAAAACAAGCCAGGAGGAAGCTGGGTGGGATTACAGACCTGTCAGTGCCACCAGGAACAGGTAGTTATGGGGTGAAAATAAATCGGCAGCCCTGAAAACGCATCGTGAGATCTTAAACTCAAACCACTGTGAGATTTTAAACCGCAACTAGCCTTTTCCCCTTCCCACACAAACTATCGCTCGTATGGAAGTAGTCTCTAAAGGTCAGAGTCTGCCCTCATCGACACCAGCAGAAGTGTATTTATTTAAATCCCTTGAAGTTGCAGAACTGTAAAATAAGTATAGACGGACTTGGAGCATCTCCCTGCCTGTGCAGAGTAGCACGTGCCATAACAAAATAGGAGGATTAGCCAGTTTGTCGTGGGAATTTGGATCATGCCAGGGAAATTAAGAAGAATTACAGGTCAATTTTAATAATAAATCCTCAGTGCTGCCTCATGGCTTCCAGCATTTCCCTGCAGGGAGTCTCCCCGCTGGAATACTGTAGCTGCAACTGCTGAAAAGTGGCAGTTATACGGCTCTGTCTCGGGCAAGAATGAGGACTTCTTCATATTTACAGTGCACTGAGAGTAACGTTTTGTTCGGTCTATCGCCCACTAATGTGTCTGTAACGATATTCATTCATTAAAAAAAGAAAGTGGAAGAACGAGTGAAAACGATATATGAACGCTAAATTGGAGACAGTGAGTTGAATTGCAGCATCGTAAATGGCTGCTGGGCAGAAAGAAGAAAGCAACTTTCCTTCCAAGGGTAAGTTATGATAATACACGCTGAATTCATGGCTACTTTGAAATTTCCAGAAGTTATTTCGTGGAGATTAACGAATAGGTCTTGTGTAGTCCATTATGGCAGTGCAAAGCACAACCATCTTGGTTTAGTAAGAAATTGATGCTCACTTTAGACTGATGTAAATATAGATTTTCATAGGCTGTTGGGGCTGCAGATCATTGGGTCCAGCCCCCACAAATTATGTATATTACAGAGGATATTGGAAGAATAGGCCCAATAAGGGCAACAGAAAAGCTGGCATGGAGTGAAACCTTCAAAATTTGAAAAGTCTCAACACTGAGAGACTTATAAAACAGTGGAGTGGGCTACATTTCCCAAAAGGCAAAAAAACCCAACCTCCCTCACAAAAGCCACCATAAAAATTAAAGAATGAAAGTAATGATTAAAGCACAGGTCAGATGTTTAGAGTACTCAGCGAGTACTTTGCAGAGGGGTCAGAGGTGGGTCCTTGCTATCAGAATAGGTCCGAGCACTAATGTTTTGCAGAGGTGTGCAAAGAACTTGTTGGCTGCATCCCCACGAGCAGGAACGTGCGCTTTGCGGTGCCTCAAAATGCACATGGAGCATGTGAATCGGTTCTCTGCGCTGCATATTTGCAGCGCGGTTGCAAACCCCAGTGTCTAAAAAAAGTGCAGAGAAAAGAAGCGGGGCAGTGCATGGTGTGGCAGCGTGTGCCACCCGAAACTGGTGCCTGGCTGGCCACAGCCACTCTCCGGCTACTGGCCAGGTTCGGCACGCCTGGACCACTGCTGCCGCAGCCCCGGGAGACTCCTGGGACCCCAGGTAAGGCTGCTGGGGCCAGGCTAGGTGCCCTCGCCATCCTCCCCTACCCCACCTGGGACAATTTGCTGCATGCTTTGCTTTTTAGAGAGTCGTATTTCTCTTCCTTACTGTCCTTCTCAGCACAAGAATAATAAAAGCCAATGCCCCATCACAGAGCTTGTTGTCAAGTTTTCCGTATCCCTTAAATGCCCACAGCACCTAATATAATAAACAAGGTTATGACCAAGGAGAAATGAACTTTCGTATAGTTGTGGGAATTATCACTTAACTATTGTCTCTTTAAAGGCTGAGGATGTTTCACAGCCGTGGAGTACCGGGAGAAGCTGAGGAGCTGGACGTCACACGAGGTACGTACCGCAACACACACACACAAAAAAAAGAGTTCCTGTACTGTTTTAATGATGATGCTATCTGCTAGAAGTTGTCAGTTAGCACTGAAAAACCCAAATGTTTGTAGAGCTATCCTCCTACTTTTCTTGGATGTCTATAAACAATGAACGTGGGTGGTTTGTAAGAGATCCCCAGCGGTCAGTGCTAGCGAATGCAATAAAAATGATTAGCAGAGCAGGAAAGGCACGGAGAAAGGCTGCCCATCTCGGCGTGCTCCCCCACACGTGGGCGTTAGCAGTGAGAGGTGGGGGAGATCCACTGGCCAGGTGAAATTTCACCTTTCCCTGGAACCAGACTGAAGCTCCCAGACTCGCTCAAGTTTCTCTACATTGCAGCTGTACTAAAGAGCAAAGTTATTAACTGCAACAGCTCCCCAGTACACCTAACAAGGGCATTTGCTTCAGCCCTTCTTTCCTTTGCAGATTGCTGCCCAGTGCATCCTTATCTAGACAGCCCCAAGCACTTTTTCCCCACCGTGTTTTACTAAAAATAAAATTGGAACATCCCACCTTTGCCTACTTCATTTCTCCCACTCACATCCCCTCTGCCACATAGGCTTAACATACACTAGTGATGGGAGGGCCTGTCTCGAGATGCCCCAAGTTTTAATGAGCTGTCCCAAGAGTATGGCATCCTGGGGGGTGCTGGTCAAGCCAAAAAGCGGCAGAAGCACCGACTTCATGAAACAGCAAATACCGGGGGTTTGATTCTCCAGCAAGAAGAAGGTTGAGCATCTTTAAAGGAGTATGTCAGGGAGGACAGGTGGTAGCAGAGGAACAAGAAAGCTTAAAGGCCTTGAATAAAACCCTGCACTAAATCCGTCCTGCTTGGTTTCTTTCTTCATAGACAAGTTGTTTCTCCTGGACATACTTTTAAGTCTCCCTTTGGAGCACGTCAGGACTTTCCACTGCTAAACAAGCAATTCATTTGCTTTCCTAGATTTTCCTGTATTCATTACAGGAGAGAGGCTCAAAAGAAACAAAGTGGAGAGGCCGAAACAAACTGACCGTGGTTGGGAGAAACTGGAGAACAACTGGGCTGATGAGAGAGCAGTGCAGCCGAGAGGAGACCGACAGGAGCACGTAGATCCTGCATCACATCCATTTCTTGGACGTTTGATTAACACCAAAAGCACATGGTTAATTTATTCTCAGTGAATCAGCTCAGCTCATTTCAGCCTTTCCTTTCAGAGCGAGGGAAGCAGGCTCCTGGCCCTGCTTCCTTAGCAAAGGGAGGCAACTCTGGCTTCAGGCTTTGTTCCTTCCAGTGAAGCTTTGAAGTGAATGAAACCACAATACCCAAACCAGACAAGAAACCAAAACCTTCTGTCTTCCTTTGGATAAAGAGCTGGGCTGTTCTCGGTGGGGGCAGACGACAGAACAAGGAGCAGTGGGCTCATGTTGCAGCAAGGGAGGTTAGGAAAAACTCGCTCAAGGGGGGGGGTGAAGCACTGGAACAAGCTATCCAGAGAGGGGGTGCAGTCTCCATCCTTGGAGGTGTTGAAGACCCGGGTGGACAAAGCCTTGGCTGGGATGACGTAGTTGGGGCTGGTCCTGCTCCGAGCAGGGGTTGGACTAGACGTGCCCTCCCGAGCTCCCCTCCAGCCCTCCTTGTCTACGAGTCTAAAGGAAGGAGACCATTCTGGCTCTGTGCCTATCCTAACACTACATCCTGTCCTCCTGGAGCTCTTACCTGCTTTGTATCCTCATCCTCATTCCCTGCTCATCACCTTCAGCAGGTTCCCCACCCTCCAGACCATTAGCTGCTGACCCCCTGCAGCTGGCTTTCCAATGGTGAAAGCCTGAGGACCTCCTTGTACTCTGGTGAACAGGTTACAGTTGAACACCTCTAATCCAGGTGTTTGAAAGACTGTTTCCTACGTGGGAAGCACCCATGCAAACCCTGGCTCCTGCTGCCTTGCTGCCAGGATACGCCCAGTTTAGTTTGGTTTGCATTCCTGAGGAAAACAGACGGGGGGTCACGCAAAATAATCGCAGGCATTAAAAATGAGAGAGGTTAAGTCATACGTATCCCGCCACAGCGCTGGGCTGGACGCAGTTTTCAAACCGTTCCACGGTTGTGTGCATTTGTGATGTGGTTTGTGTTGACATCTTCATCGCTAACCTCTCCTCTAGGCAGCAAAACCAGCGGTGTCAGGGGATGCTCCTTCGTCCTTCAACCTTTTCAGTTAGAAAGGAGCAAAACATACTTTTAACGATGCTTCCGGTCTGTGCCAAGCACAAGTCTGCAGCACAGTTTGGACACCTGGCTTCAGCTCACTTCATTGCCATCCGTTCCTCCCTGCGCTGGGGAAGAACAGCCTTTGTAAAGAGATCTTCAGTATTATCAAGTGTACAGGATAGATAGCACCAACAATTAAACTGTTCGTTATAGGCTAGTCTAGGCTACTTAATGAAGGAAACAGATGCCTCTCCCCCCTCTCTCTCTCCACAGGACAGGGAGGGTAACGTGCAAGCATCGTCTCCTGACTCCACAGTTATGAGGTTATCAAACTTTTAAAATGGTTTATCATCAATGAAGAGCAAGTTTGTTCAGGAATATTTGGATGGAGATTTTTTTTTTCATACTTAGAAAAAAATGGGGCCAGAGCTCCTTAGGCCCTAATAAGACACTACATCCTCTGTACTCGTGGGTTGCTAACACCATGCAAGGAAGTGCTTGGCGGAAGCTTCCTCCCGCATGACCTGGCCAACGTCGTGGGAATCACCTGCTTCATCCTGCGGTCCAGCCATCCTTGCCCCCCTTAGACTCAAGTCCCCTCTCATTCAGTTCAAGGCACCCCTCAGAAAATGCCAGGTCAGTCCTTTTTCTTTTAACTACAGGAAAATAAGAGAGCAACTGCTCTGTTGCAAAGAACTATGAAAGACCAAAGCATGTTTTTAAGACTCTGGATTTCTGTTTGAAATCTCTGGGTTTATCTCGCGAATCTTTCCACGCCTAACAAGGCTAACGTTGCGTGGCAGACCACAGCACTGTTGAAAGGATCTTGAGGGACATGATTGTTCCCCTCTATTCGGCACTGGTGAGGCCACATCTGGAGTCCTGTGTCCAGTTTCAGGCCCCCCCACTGCAAAAAGGATGTGGACACACTGGAGAGAGCCCAGCGGAGGGCAATGAAAATGGCTGGGGGCTGGGGGACAGGACTGGCGAGGGAGGCGGAGGGCACTGGGCTGACTGAGTCTGCAGAAGGGAAGACCGAGGGGGATTGAATGGCAGCCGCCACCTCCCTGCCGGGGGCTGCACAGAAGCTGGAGCTGGGCTGGTCTCGGTGGGGGCAGATGACAGGACAAGGAGCAATGGGCTCAAGCTGCAGCAAGGAAAGCTGAGGTCGGATATTAGGAAAAATTTTCTCACGAGGAGGGTGGTGAAGCGCTGTTACCAAAGAAGTGGTGGAGTCTCCATCCTTGGAGGTTTTGAAGACCCCGGTAGACAAAGCCCTGGCTGGGATGATGCAGTTGGGGCTGGTCCTGCTTGGAGCAGGGGTTGGACTAGATGTGACCCCTGAGCTCCCTTCCAGCCCTCGGTGTCTACGACCCTATGATTTCACCCCTGTTTTAGCACACCAGCTTCACTTTTCACCTCTTCATGGGCTTGTGACCACCCAACTCACTTTTGCCTACTGATAATCTTATGCCCTATCCTTGCTATCCTTAAAATCCTTTGGGCTGCACAAGGAAGTTAGCTTTCCTCAGATGCCAAACCATTGGAGGGATTGTTTTTAGACTTAAATTTTCTCTGCAGTGCTGCCCACTTTCTCAGGCAGCTAGTATAACAGCATCACACTTGTGCTGAATGACACAAATGGTGATGATGAAATCGAAGTCTACTTCCATACAGCAAAAAGAAAAAAAAAAAAATTAAATAGAGAAGACAGGTAAGGATGCTGGGAAAAGAAAGCCTTCCTGAATGAGATCAGTCCTATAGAAACAGGGGTATAATTGTTAGGTCAAAGGGTGCAGAACAGGCAGAAAACTCGTGGCAGTCCATACCCAGCAATCAGCGCCTTACTTTTTGTGGGCTCCACAACCCTTTGTGGACTAGAAAGTTTATGGTACTTCTTTAGCAATGTCTTGGAAATACCTTTTTCAATGCAAGAGAAAAACCCTACGGTGAGGGACAAGATCATACATATAAGATGAACTCTATCCCCCCGCATTAATCGTTATTTCACCAGTCGCTATTCAACACGATAGGTGTTCATTGCAGGCATCCTCCACACCAGTCAATAAGGGGATGGTCAGGTAGCTACTTGCACAGCCGGGCCTCGTACACAGGAGAAAGGCAGAGCCGATCAAGGCCACCTGTCATTTAACAAAAAGCAAGAAGGCAAGGTTTAGGAAACAGTGTGGCTGAAAGGCAAAAACTGCCGTTTCTCACTGAGGCTGAAGCTGGTTCTTTATTCCTAGTTCCCTGTTAAAAGCTGCTAGTAATGAAGGAGACACGCTGCAGTGCAATAATTCCACCAGAAATATATATTTACTATTTAAAAGGTTAAATAATATCACGTGTCAAGTACCTGGCCCAGAATGAAGAGCTGAGCTGACGGGGAGGCACCGAGCGCCGGCCGGGCAGCCTCCGCCCGGGGCCCTTGGGAGAGACGCGGCGACCCGTTATTCAGGGCTACCTACCCGACGCGTGACATTATTTGACATTTCTATTAGCGAAGATACGTTCTGGCTGAAATTCTAACTCTGCGGCAGGTCTGGCCCGCGGCGCGCAGCCTGCGCTGGCCGAGACGAGCTC
>NW_017728886.1:317154-330693 GCF_001723895.1 Crocodylus porosus | reverse complement strand
GGTACCTCGGCCCGGCCCTGCCACTGCCTCCCCGCATGCCCCTGGCCGCGTCCCCCGGCGCTGCCCCGTGCTGGGGGTGGGGGGTGCCCTGCCACTGCCTCCCCGCACGGCCCTGGCCGCGTCCCCCGGCGCTGTGCCGTGCTGGGGGTGGGGGGTGCCCTGCCACTGCCTCCCCGCATGCCCTTGGCCATGTCCCCCGGCGCTGCGCCATGCTGGCAGGGCCGGGCCAGGCTGCCCTGCCCAACGGGGGCATTTCAAGGCCGGACACAGGAGGCTGCAAGCGGCTCAGCCTCGCCCTGCCGGAGGGCCAGGACCTGGGGTCCTTGCTGTGCCCTGCGGCCCCCCGGATCCACGTCCAAGGGGGTGCTGGCCCGCCGCGGGGGCTGGAAGGCATCTGCTCCAGCCAGGCTGGGCCAATGCCGCTCTGGCACCGACCCCGCGGGGTCGGGCTGGGGGGTCTCGCCCCCGCGCTCAGGCTCAGCCCCGCACTGCCCTGGGCCAGGAGGGGTTCCCCCTGCTCAGACGGGTGCGCGCTGGGGGGTTTGCCCTCCTCGGCAGCGGGGGCACGCCTGGGCCTGGGTCCCTGCAGCGCCCACGACCCCCCGGCAGCAGCAGGAGGGCGGCAGCCGTGGCCCCCTGTGCCCCGGGGCAGGGCGGGGGCGATGCCTGGGGCTGCGTCGGGGCTGGCTGTTGCATTGCTCATAGCTGAGGCGCGGGGCTTGTCCGGGCTGGTTTGCACAGGCCTCGGGCCGGGCTGGCACTCGATGGGAGCTGTGCGGGTCCCTCCCAGCCCCGCAGCTCCGGTTGTGTAACCCGGCAGGCCTGCTGGGCGCGCACGGGGAGCGGGGGACTGGGCCCATGCAGAAACGGTGGCCCCCTCTGCGGCGAGAAGGGGCTACGAAGCGTGCGACGCCTGGAGATTGCAGCGGCCCCCGGGGTGTTTCCTCCTCATCCAGCCTGAGCCCAAGGCCGGCGCGTGCCCTCCTTCCGGAGAGCGCAGCCCCGTGCACCTCGCGCAGGCCGTCTTGCTTGGTGCGAGTGTCTCATTCAACTTGCAGCCGGATTAACTGCATGGAAATCCCACCTGCGGTTGAAACTGGATCCCGGGTACTGCTGCTTCTCCACCTTTGGGGGCAGGAAGGGATTTCCCCCCGCTCAGACTGGTGCGGACTGGGGGGTTTTGCCTTCCTGTGCAGCGTGGGCACGGGTCTCTGCAGCGTCCGTGAGCCCCCTTTGCAGCAGCAGGATGTTGGCGGCCGCGGCCCCCTGTATCCCGGGGCCGTGTCGGGGCGACTGTCGCGCGGCTCCGCGGTCGGTCGCGGCTTTCCGAGCCGAAAAGCAGGGAAGGGTTGGGAACGGCACAGCCCGCGCGCGGCTAGCCAGGAGCAGGACGAGGTGCCCCTCACGGTCCAGCTTCCCGCCTGCCTGAGTTGTAACAGCCCCAGCCGCGGCTGCTGGGGGGAGAAGAGGGGGATGCTTCCTCTTTGCGGGGCCAGCCGTCCCGCTGGTGAAAGGACCCCGTAAGGAGATGAGACCTGCCACGTACGTGGTGAGACCGCAGGCCCCTCTTGCCCAGGCGCCTGTGGCACCGCGGCAGAGCGCGGAGGCTGGAGGGGAGAGTGCCTGGCTCGGAGCAGAGTTTCCCCGTTTCATCTCCCACTTGCAGCCCCCAGCACTGAGGTCCAGGCAGGGCGATGCAGGGGCCGTGCCCCTCGCTCCCTGCCCCAGAGCCACCGATGCCCCTTTCCTCCAAGCGCGTGTGCAACCCCTTTGTGGATTTGCTGAGCTCTCGGCTCCCACCACTTCTGGTGGCAACGAGCCCCACGTTAATGCCGCGCTGGGTGCCGCAGAGCTGCTTGGTGCTTGTTTTAGTCTGCTGGCTTGCTCGATCCGTGCGGTGACCCCTCGTTCTTGTCTGGTGAGAGACGGTCACTAATAAACCCCTAGTGACTTCAGCAGTTAGGGTGTTGTAAACTCTGTCGCGCCCCCCTCCCCCCCAGCGCCTCTTCTGTGCACTGACCAGCCTGGCCTCATTAGTCTCAAGCCCCTCTATAGCCCTCATCACCCTCGTTGTCCTTCTCTGCATCTTCTCTAGACCCTTTCGGAGGTGCAGGGGCAGGACCCACGCGCAGGATTCAAGGTGTGGATGCGCTGTGGGTTTGCAAAGGGACATTGTGACACTCTGCACACTTTCATGACACACTCCTCGCTCCCCCAGGTGATGCAGGCTCCGCGGCACAGGCCCAGGACCCGGCGCCTTCAGGCGGAGGGGAGCGGGCGGCAGCGGGCGAGGAGGAGAGCCCGGGCGAGGAGCGGGCGCTGGTGATCCACAGCCAGGCGGAGGAGCAGGAGTACAAGTGCCCGCTGTGCGGGGAGCGCTTCCAGCAGCAGCCCAGCCTGACGCGGCACCAGAAGTTGCACGCGGCCGAGCGCGCCTACATCTGCCCCGAGTGCGGGAAGCCCTTCGGCCTGCGGCACAACCTGCTCGTGCACCAGCGCACGCACACGGGCGAGAAGCCTTTCCCCTGCGCCCAGTGCGGCCGGAGCTTCAGCCTCAAGCAGAACCTGCTCACGCACCAGCGCACCCACGCGCCTGCTGCCGGCCCCGTGCAAGGCGGGCGCCGCCTCGTGCTTGGCGCCCGCCGGGAGACCGGGGGGTCCCCGACACCGCCCTTCGTGTGCCCCGACTGCGGAAAGGGCTTCAGCGGACGCAGCGGGCTGGCCGCGCACCGGCGCACCCACGCTGGCGAGACCGCGTTCACTTGCATCCAGTGCAGGCGGCGCTTCAGCCAGAAGGGCATGCTGGAGGGCCACCAGTGCTCCCACCTGCCCGCGCCCACCCTGACGTGAGCCCCCAGCTCCCAGGACAAGCAGAGGCCCTGCCGCCGTGCCCCCCGCCGAACGAGAGCACCCCAAGAAGCGCTGTGGGGTGGGGTGTCCCAGGCTGCTGCAGCTGCCCTCACCCCACCGCCCGAAGGCTCCTTGCGGCGGGGAGCAGCCGCCCCCATGCCCTGCCGCCCTCTCCGGCTGCTGGCTCCGTCGTGCAGGCAGGTGTCTGGGTGCGCAGGGGCGAGGGTGGTTGGGGTTGGATGCGGGGGAGTCGCAACCCAGGGAGCTGGGAACGGGCAAGGCTAGGAGCTGGTCTAGGGTCTCGGGCAATGGTGGGGAGGCAACCTGTATCATGCGTGCCACGGGCTGCCCCTGTATCGGGTATGTGGCGGGTCAGGGAGGGAGCAGGCGATGCTGCAATAGATCGGGCAGGGAGCAAAAACCAGAGCAACAGATCGGGCAAGGAAGACGGGGCAGAAAGGAGCAACGGATTGGGTAGCAAGTGCAGGGCAGGGAGTGGAAAGCAGAGCAGAAGATTGGGCAGGAAGCAGAAAGAAGAGCAGGTGGTCAGTTGGGCAACACAAAGCAAGGAGCGCAAAGAAGAGCAGCAGATCCAACAGTGAGCACGGGATGGCACAGAAAGCAAAGCAGCAGATTAGGCACTGCTCCTGTGGTTTCTGCTGCTTTGCTTTCTGCTCCATCCTGTGCAGAAAGAGGAGCAGATGGGATAGTGAGTACGGAGCGAGGAGCAAAAAGCGAGCAGGAGATTGGGCAGGGAGGATGGCAGGGAGCAGAAAGCAGAGCAGCTGATTGAGTAGGGCAGGGAGCAGAAAGCAGAGCGGGCAGGGGAAGGGGCTCAGAGTGGCGCTCGAGGACGTGGGCGGGTTGCCTCGTGGCACACTGCCCAGAGGGTGACTCCTGCTCGTCCAGGGTCCAGACCGGGACCCAGGCAGCAGTTGCACAGAGAGGCATCGAGGCGCGTGCAGACCAGCCCGGGAGCGCTGAGAAACCTGCCCCAGTACTCTGCCCTGCAGGGAGCCGGGACCAGCCGGCGGGTAACGGGACTGCAGGCAGCCGGCCCCGCTCCAGGCACCAGGGCATCCACCTGCGGGCCTCGAGTGCCGTCATCCCGCACGGCTGCGTGCTGGCAAGCTGGGGCCTGACTACCCTGACCTCATCGATGCTGGGGTCTGGGGTCTCCGGGGCCTCTGTGCGCCCGGGACCGGGAGGGCGGCTGCAGGCTGCTTGGTTCCCCCCCAGCTGTGGCCTCAGAGTCTGGGGACAGGCGCCAGAGCGGGGGCCCGTAGGAGCAGCGTGGCCCCGACGAGGGGGTTTCAGCTGCAGGACAGCGGAGCCAAGTGAGCCCCCGCCATTCCTGGCCAGGTTGGCTCAACTCCCAGACTCCCTTCAGCCCCTATTTTCCCATATTCTAAGTTGCCCCCACAGCTTCTCCTCCGTGCACGCGGGCTCTGAGCAGGGCCCC
Source organism: Crocodylus porosus (assembly GCF_001723895.1). Lineage (NCBI taxonomy): Eukaryota > Metazoa > Chordata > Crocodylia > Crocodylidae > Crocodylus > Crocodylus porosus. Next base: position 326,381 of record NW_017728886.1, on the reverse strand, counting down.
AGGCCCTGGAGCTGCCCTGCCGGCTGCAAGCCGTGCTCAGTGCCCCGGGCTACGGTGCGCAGGGAGCAAAAGTAAGGGGAGAGGGGCAGGCGGGGAGCAGGGGTGGGTAGCAGGGCACAGAGGCAGTGCTGGGAGGTGGTGGGGCTGGAGAGCCAGCCACAATGGTCGCTTGTACTGTATGTTGTATGAGACTGTAAGATGAGGGGCTTTTTCCCCCTGTGCTAAACGGGGGAAGACGCCTCATCGTGCAGCTGGGGAAATACAATATTTGCCTTTGGGACCATCCCACTAATTGCCACCTGCGTTCGTTTACCAGGTGCCCGCGTGAACGAGGCGAGACCTCAGCAGCTGCGCGGAGAGCTTCCACCCGCCGTCGGCCAGGCGGGAGAGGGGGACGCGGAGTTCCCCGCCAAAGCGATCTGCTTGCGCTTGCCCTGCGGAGAAACCGTTTAATCGCTGGAGAGGCAGGAACCAAAGTGCTCGTCTCCACACGTGGTGATCCTCCCACGTGGGGAGAGATTGCTGCAGAGCCTTTGGTGCAGGTGCCTGCAGCCCACCAGAAACCTGTGCTGCAGAGAGGCCGTCCTAACACCCGCGTAGCAGAGGGGCAGCCCGGAGCGGAGATGGGAGCCCTCCTGCCTGCCCAGAGCCCGGACAGAGCCTCGGCTGTAGTTCTGGAAAACCCACCGTGGGGATGAGCTGTTCAAATGCCCCGAGTGTAAGAGGCTTCACACAGGAGCTACCACGCTGCCAGGAGCGTGAGCCGGGGCAGAGCAGCCGGGAGCAAAGGGTCTTGCCATCCCCTGCAAGGGCCAGAGGCCAAGTTCCCCCAGGGTGCTGGAGGCACAGCAGCTCCTTACAGCCCCGAGGGGCCCGAGTCGGCGACTCCAAGACTTCCTGGGCCAGAGGCTGCTTGTGGAGGGGACGGAGCAGCCACGGGACCGTGGGCTGCGAGCTCCCTGGACGCTGCGACCAGCCGACTTGGGGCGGGTGGTGACGTGCGGGCTGCGTGATGATACCGCGTCTCCCCTGCTCCCTGGTCTCGGCAAGCCAGTCTTCGGCTCTGCTCTGCTTGTGCTTCTAACAGGCCCGTCGCATGCTGGGGCTGGGGAGGGTTATTTGGAGGAGGGTTAAGAGGCCGGGCTGGCAGGCGCAGCCAGGAGGCCGGGGCAGCTGAACGCCACCAGCGCAGGCCTGCGAGACCTGCGGCAGTGGGAGGGGAGACCTCCCGGCCCCTTTCTGGCTTCCTGCCACGTGCTGTCCTGCATCTCGCATCCCATCAGATAGCCGGTAGCCGCATCCCCGCGCCAGGTCCCGTCGCCAGCCCACTGGGGCCAGGCTGCCCACTCATCCCTAAAGCCAGGGGCAGAGCTGCAGAGGGGGTGAATTTGGCTCTTGGATTTCAAGTCATCGCAGCTGATAGAGCCAGCGACTGATGTCCCGTGCATCATGCGTCAAGGAGTAGCAGCTGTGCAGCCGCCCTGAAATCAGCATTTGGGCTGTCACTGACTGCAGAGGGGCTCTGTCCTGCCAGCTCTGATCAGCAAAGCAAAGCGCCTCAGCCTATGCAGCAACCTTGGTGCAGTGGGAATTTGCATGGGTACGATGTGAAGTGCACGTCCCAGCAGGGGCCCAGCACTCGGCAGGATGGAGCCATCGGGCCGCGGTGCTGGAGGGAGCCTGGAGCCTGTGTCCCCTGTTGTCCGTGGGGGTCGGGTGCCCTGGGCCCAGGACACCACAGGCCTTGTCTGCAGTGCCGCTCAAGCGATCGTTTGTCTCTCAGCATCTCGGCTCGTGCTGCCACTCCAGCGTACCAGCCCCTTTGTACAAACAGGCCGATCTCTGCTTTCGGCTAGACTTTGTCTGGGGAAGGAACCGGCGCTATGTCCCGGGGCCTGTTCTGCAGCCAGGGGCCACGGCTGGCTCTGGACGAGGAGGCACGTGAGGGCTTGAGGCTCTCTGATGGGCTTTGGTGCATTCACTCCCCCCAGGGGTGTGCGTGCAGAAGGGGTGCTGGAGGCGTAGAGGTGAGGAGATGGGGGGCAAAGAGAAGGAAGCACTGGGGGCGGAGGGGAGGGGGCACGTCTGTCGTCCTGTAGCCAGTTCCCTAGAGGGCAATAAAGGCCGGCGTTTTGGCAGGAGCTGCGTGTCGTGTGTTTTGTGACCCTTATAGGACTGCGGGGGGGCTGCAGGTTCAACCCCTCTGAACCCCCCTACCCTGCCCCAGGAGCAGGTTGCAACCCCCCTCTGCGGCCGAGATGGGGTCCCGTGGCCCACTCTGCCCTGCCGGCCGCATGGACCCCACGGACGTCTCTTTGCCCCCGGGTTGGTGCCTGCCCAGGATGAGCCAGTGAGCTCCTCTCGGGGAGACGCCGCCCGTCCTTGTCGGCTCTGGTTGCAAATTCTTGTGGCGTTTGCTTCTCTGGCTGTGGAGGACAGGAGAGAAGGATTGAAACCCCGCTGAATGGCCAGGTGATGTGCCTGTGGCTGGTGGGATGCGAGGGCAGTCTCGCCTTTGGGGTCTTCAAGGCTGGTTCAGTCCTTTTACTCCCTCCCTTGCACCCTCAAAGGACCCTGCTCTCCAGCGAGGCAGGTGAGACCAGCTAGCCTGGGGAACGGCACTACCCTGCGGTTGTGCAGTGTCGGTGCCAGCAGTGCCCTAGCAATGACAGAGTCCCTGGGGGCAAGGGTCCAGAGCCAGATCCCAGCACCATCGGGGTGGCTAAAACAGGAACCCTATAGCATAATGTAGGTGGAGCAATACAGCGGGTGGCATGGCACCCTTGAACGGCTCTCAAGGCACCCCAAGGTGCGGCCTCCCCGGCTGAGAATCCCTCATGTAGCGTGCTGTGCGCCCTTCCAAGAGATCCTCTTCCTGCGTCTCATCTTTCTCCGTGCATCTTGCGGAGGGCAGGAGCTGCAGGCCAGTGCTGGTTTTAAACTGCAGATGTGTGCTGGGCAATGCCAGACCCCCTGGACTAGATGACCGCTGGAGGTCCCTTCCAGCCCGACTTCTCCACGACTCTTAGTGCTTGCCCTGTTCTCAGCAATTGTGAACCCAGGCTGATCCCTGCTCGGCGTTCATAGCATCAGAGACAACGTGGGCTGGAAGGGAGCTCAGGAGGGCACATCTAGTCCAACCCCTGCTCAAAGCAGGACCAGCCCCAACTACATCATCCCTTTGTCTAGCCGGGTCTTAAGCGCCTCCAAGGATGGAGAGATCACTGCCTCTCTGGGTAGCTTTTTCACCACCCTCCTCATGAGAGTTTTCCCTAATATCCAACCTTATCTTCCCTTGCTGCAGCTTGAGCCCATTGCTCCTTGTCCTGTCGTCTGCCCCCACTGAGACCTGTCCAGCTCTGTCCTCTTTGCAGCCCCCCCGGCAGGAGGTGACGGCTGCTGTTCAATCCCCCTCGGTCTTCTTTTCTGCAAACTCAATCAGCCCATTCCCTCAGCCTCTCCTCACCAGTCCTGTCCCCCAGCCCCACAACCAGTTTCATTGCTCGCCACTGGACTCTCTCCAATGTGTTCGCAACCTTTCTGCAGTGGGGGCCCACAGCTGGCCACAGGACTCCAGATGTGGCCTCCCCAGTGCTGAACAGAGGGGAAGGATCACTGCCCTTGGTCTGCCGGCAGTGCTCGTCCCAGTGCGGCCCAGGTTACCGGCAGCCTTCTTGGCCCCACGGGCGCACGGTTCTGCTCCTTGCTCATCTGCTGATTTCTAACTGCACTGTCCGTTTTCCTGTTCACCAGGGTGCTGCAAGCCAGACAGACCTGGGCAGACAGGATCCGTCGTCCCGCCGCCACTGACATCTCTGCACCCAAAGAGGATCCTCTGTTACAGTGCACTGCGCTGCAACCCGGTGATCTGGGACTGTCTGAGCAGGATGCCACAGCCAGCGGCTGGCACCCGCTCCCCCCGTGCTGATGTCAGTGTTTCTGGGCTTGGGGTTGTCTCAGGAACAAGCTGCAACCCGAGAGGTCCCTGCCCATGCTGCAGGCACCGCTGGGGCCGCAGCCCGGTAGAGACATGCCCTGAGCTGGTTTTGGCTTGACTTCGCCTGGGTCCCATGTAGCCGCAGCAGCCTGAGGCGTGATGCAGAAGCGAGCTGCCTGAGTCTTGGCCCTGCTGCTCAGGCTGTCCCTGAGCCTCTGTCCTGCCATGGCTAGGCTGCCACCGTGACCCAGATGAGCTAGTTTGCAGGTAGCAAGGGTATGTCTATGCCACGCTGTGGTCCCAGCTGCGACTGCTGTGCAGACGCTTCCTAAGCAGGGGAGATACTGTGATCTAGAAGGTGGTTTTCCCTGGCAGGGGGGACACCAGTGCAGAGAGGTGGCTTTTGGCTCACTGACCTTGCAGGGGAAACCCTCATAGGTGTGAATGACTGGGTATAGTTAGAGGGTGAAGGCCTGTCCTTTGCGTTGTGGCCGGCTGACCCCTGCCAGAGTCTGCAAATGCCTCCCAATGGGAGGATCTGTGCTACACAATGGATGCTGATGGGGGTTGCTTTCCGCCTTTCTCCCTAGCTCGCTCCTTCTGCCTCTTGGCTTGGGGCGGGTGAGACTCGAGAGCATCTGCAAGTAAGACTTTGAGAGCATCTGAAGTCCAAAGCCTCCGGGCTTGGGGCTTGCATGCAGGAGGCTGCCGTGGACCTGGGAGTGTCCGAAGCCCCGGGCCGAAGAGTCAGGAGGGAGGGAGGAGACTTGCCAGTGGCCGCGCCACCCGGACTGGAACAATTGAGGTCTGCTCTGTTGAGAGAATTCAGAACTGGTTTGGCCCCAAACATGACATTTCAAAGAAAAAATAAAGACAAGAGAAAGACTTTGCTTTTAGTGTCTGTGCACTGCTAAGCGGTTGCCAGTGCTAGATAAATGCGTGATGATAATAAATAATCGGTTTTAAGCCTGCAATCTCAGCCAGAGTTGCCCTTGCCCAGCTGGCACCAGGGAGCTCATTCTTCTCCAAGACCCTCTCTCAAACCCTCCTCTTCCCTGACTGAGTGGCAGCAGGAGATTAATTTTTTTTTATAATATCTGTCGTGTTCCCAGTCAAATCAGGAAAATCGGTTGCAAATCGTATCGATTGAGCAGATCTCAGTCATTGCAGAAACCATATCGACTCAATCGCTCTAAGCACCACATACAGTGCTACAACTGGCGAGCATCCTCCATCCCAGCCTCTCTACTTCAGATACTCCCAAACCCACTGGCAGGCTTCCTGTGTGCAGGCCCAAGCCCGGAGGTCTTGGGATTCGGATGCCCCCAGAAGCTGCAGGCAAGCATCCTTAGGATGCTTTGGGATTTGGGATCCTATGACCCCAGCTGACTTCCTGCCCTTTGGGCGGGGGGCTGGACTCGATGATCTCCCGAGGTCCCTTCCAGCCCTGATGTCTATGACATCTATGAAAATCTATGAAATCCTCCCTCCCAGGCTCCCCAGTCCAGGACTTCAGATACTTCCTACACTTGATCTTAGCCTACAAGAGGTCGAGGAGAGAGTTTTGCAATCTGAAGCGAAACCAGAGTGGCAGCAGGAAGTGCTGGGACGGGGAGGCTGTGTGAATAATGAGCTATGAAGAGCAGGAATCTGCATGCAAGCCCTGGGGCCTTGCCAAGGGCCTCCTGCTTTGTGGTGTGACCTTCTCTGCTCCACTTTTGGGGACAGGAGCAGTGAGCACCTCTTTGCATCCCTGTGGCTGATAGAAACTTCTCGTGGCTCCTCGCATCCCCGTGTCCCACCAAGCCTTGCAGCTCCTCTGGGGCCGTGGGTACCTGGGCCTCTGCATACAAAAGATGCTCTTTGATTTGCACTATGTTCGGCACGTCCCCCTACGCTGCTCCATGATGGTGTCAGAAGGAATTTTCCTCCCTGGTCAGACTGGGGGCTTTTCCCTTCCTCTGCGGTGGGGCACGGCCTCTGTCCGGGGTCCCTTGAGCGTATGCTAACCCCCTTTGCGGCAGCAGGACACTGAGGCTGCAGCCCCCCTGCTTTCCCTGGGGCAGGGGTGATGCCTGGGGCTGTCAGGGCTGCGGGTGGAGTTCTGCTAACAGATTAGACACCGGGTTTATCTGGGCTGGGTTTTTTTTGCAGAAATATTTATTTCTATGTATATATAACTCCACCTCCAACACTCAGCCAAGTGTCCCTCATGGTTCATTTGGCAGCTCAAACCACACTAAAAATGTGTTACACAGTTTGCACTGTGTGACTCTGCAGCTGTTCCTATACCCAGCCCGCCACCCCCTGCCCTCCTCAGAGGGGCTAATCCTGAAAAGGTCAATGCCAGGCCCCTCTCCCCCAGACGAGCTCTGCCATTTCTTTCTCATCATCCTCTTCTGTCTTCCTGCAGTACCAGTACGTTTCACTTAGTCCCATTTTAATCCAGTCCTGCACTGTGGGGCTGAGCGTGTGTTTGTGAGCAGGTCCCTGGGTTTCCACGGCGCAAACCTGAAGCATGAGATGCGCTGCTCGAAGCCGCTCGCAGGGCCCCTTGCTCGTTAACTGTGGCAGTTCTGCATGCTGTAATGGCCCTTCTCCTCAAAGGCAAAACTCAGCACATTTCTAATTCCCGTCTTACCGAATATAGCAAACTTTTATTGTCAGCTGCAAATGTAACTTCGAGTTGCTGTTCAATTCTCAATCCTGCCTGGCTTCTGCCAAGCGCCTCTGATGGTGAGCCCCATAATTGCCTGTCTGTCACAACTCAATTGTTAACCCCTCAAACTGATCTCGAGGACGTTCCTATCCTAAACTCGGACCTTGTTTTATTTATTAATAGTTCCTGTCTTAAAAATGATGCAGGCCAATTAATTACGGGATATGCAGTATGCACTCAGTCTGCTGTTTTAAAAGCCTATTCTTTACCCCAAGCTCGTTCTGCTCAAATTGCTGAACTCATTGCTTTAACACGTGCCTGCATCCTTGCAAAGAATCAAACTACAACCATTTATACCAACTCTTAAGTATGCCTTTAATGTTGTTCATGATTTTTGATAGGTCTAGAAACAAAGAGGGTTCCTCACTTCATCAAAGACCCAAATCAGTCACGGTTGTTCTGTTAATGCGCTCTTAAAAGCCGTTCAACTGCCTTCTGCTATTGCTATTGTTAAATATAAAGCTCATGAAAAACCTTTTGATGATGTCACATGAGGAAATGATCTGGCAGACCGTTCTGCCAGAAACGCGACCCTTTCTGGCCCACAGGCTCCTAACTCTCTTGTTTGTTTTTCAGCAGACCAGTCTCCCTTGGCTAGCCTTTCAAATCTAGCCTTGCTCCAAAAAAGGAAAAGGGTGACTGGCTGCGTGCAGGGTGTTCACTGCACCCCGACTCTCTCTGGCGCGCCCCGGACGGCCGCCTGCGAGCGCCTAGAGATCTCCTCCCACATCTTGCTCGTCTAACCCACTCAGTGGCCCGTACGAGCAAAGGGGGATGATTGCTGCAATACAAAGAAATTAAGTTTGCCCAAAATTTTCTTTCCATGGCACAACATTACTGCAGCTCCTGTCCCATCGGTTTAGCTCATAACATTGGGTAACCGGTAAAGACAACACCCGCAGCCCATCCACCCCCATGGGGACCGTTTGTGAATTTGCAGATTGATTTTGTGCAGCTACGCAAGTGTTGTTCTTATGAGTATATTCTTGTTATTATTGATATGTTCGCTGGATGGGTGAAGGCTACCCATGCACACGTGCTGATTCCATCGAAGTAGCTAAGAAACTGCTTAAAGAGTTCATCCTTAGATTTGGGTTGCCCCTCGCAATAGATAGCAATGAGGCACCCATTTCACAGGACAAATAGTCAAAAACATCTGCCAAGCACTCAACATACAGCAACATCTGCACTGTAGTTATCATCCACGATCAAGTGGTGCTGTAGAATGTAAAACCCCTGATTTAAAGACACACATTTCAAAAATTTGTGCTGAAACAGGCTTTAAATGGCCTGATGTGCTGCCCATTGCTCTTATGTACATTAGGAACCCTGTCAATCGAAAACATGGCCTAACACCTTCTGAAATGTGTCGCTGTGGGTGTAGTCTTTCTGGAGTTCAGCAAGGCCTTTGACACTGTCTCCCACCCCATCCTCATTAAAAAAATAGGGGATGCCTACACTGTTAGATGGATTGCAGATTGGCTCAAGGGTCGCACTCAGAGGGTGGTGGTGGATGGATCATATTCGACCTGGGGGGGAAGCGGGCAGCGGAGTCCCCCAGGCCTCGGTCCTTGGGCCCACACTGTTCAATCTCTTTATCAGTGATTTGGACGATGGGGTGAAAAGCAACCTGTTTAAATTCACTGATGATACCAAAACGTGGAGTGAGGTGAGCACGCTAGTAGGGAGGGAAAGACTGCAGCAAGACCTGGATAGGTTGCAGGAGTGGGCTAAGAAAAACAGGATGCATTTCAATACTGACAAGGGCAGGGTGCTGCACATGGGCACTTATAAGATGGGAAACTCCCTTCTTGAGAGCATGGAGGCAGAAAGGGATCTTGGAGTCATTACTGAAGCCCCCCAAAGACCCCGCAGCAGCCGCAGAGCCCCCTGCCAACCCCCAGCACAGCCGGAGGCGAGCGGGGCCTGTGGTGGGAAGGGGTTAACCCCTCACTGAGCGGGAGGAGGCCGCTGCGTGGAGCCGGGTCAAGCCCCGAGCCCCCGGGGAGCCCCCACGGAGCCGCGCGAACAGGCTGCGCAAACAGGCGCAAGTGCGTGGGCGTGGAGTTGGCTCGGGAGAGCCCGAGCCCCTGCCCGCGAGCCCCCAGGGTAGACAGCCCCAGCCGTAGCCAGCCCACCAGCAGCATGACACGGATGGGCACGCGCCGCACCCCGAGGGTCCCCTCAGGCTCTGTGGCCCCTCCACTGGGCACCGCAGGGACGGCCGCCCAGACAGACCCGTGGTCCCGGGCTCCACGCAGATGGGGCCCCCGGCTCTTGGCGGCGGGGGCTGCCTGCCCCTTTTCCAGGCTCTGGGCCCGGGAGCATGGCCCCCTCCCTGTGCGGGGTCTGCTCCCTCCTGGGGTCTCTGGCGCGCCAGCGGGAGAAGCTCCAAGCCACAGTCCAGAGACTGCGCGCCGCCAGGGACTGCGAGCAGGAGACGGACTCCTCCTGCCAGGCCCTTCTCCCCCGGGAGCCGCAGGGGAGAGCTCCGTCCCTCCGCGACTAAGGAGGACTCTGGGACCTCCCGCTCTGCCCAGTCAGGGGCATGGACCAAGGTGGTCAAGGGCC
>NW_017728886.1:312453-317143 GCF_001723895.1 Crocodylus porosus | reverse complement strand
TGGGGTGGGGGGTCAGGGGGCTCTGACGCTGCTCCTACCCCCAGGCCTGAGCCTGTGAGAGCTGGAGCCCTGCGACCCCACGTCCACACACCGCACCGTCCAGGACAGGCTGGCCCGGTGCCCCTGCTGCCCAGGCTACCGCCCCCCCACCCCCTGCCTGCGCCTGCATGGGTAGTGGGGCTGGGGCCAGGCCAGGGGTGGGGGAGCAGCTGCTTGCATCTGCCCCCAGGGCCTAGCTGCTGGGGTGGGTGCAGAGGTCGCTCCCTGGTGTTGCAGGGCAGCACTGCAGCCAGGCAGGGCCCCCTCCCCTGCCTGGGAGCCCTGGGGTCTCAGCACCCCTCCCTCCCCACAGCCTGTACCAGCGGCAGGACGGCGTCTGCACCAGGTGAGCCTGACCGGGCCCCCCAGGCAGGGGATCTGCGCTGGTGCTGGCCTTGCCCCTGGTGCCAGGCCTGGGTGGGGGGTACTGCTGGGGTCCTGCCCCCCCCACACCTGGGGGCTGGGCTGGGCTGGGCTGGGGTGCATGGTGCTGTTTGCAGGTGCCCCTTTCACTTCAGCGGCTTCCAGTGTGAGGAGTGTGAGTGCCTAGGGCGGGGCGAGGGGAGAGCTGGGGGCCCCCCGTGTGCTACCGGGTCCTATGGGGGTGCCTGGATTTGCACCGCCCAGGGAAACCCCTGGGCCTTGGGGTCTGGGGACGGGACCCCTAGGGGGGTCTCCCTGGGCAGGGGGTCGTAGCTCTTGCTGGGGGCCAATTGTTGGCTTGGCTGGGCCATAGGGGTTCTGGAAATCTGTCGCAGGGGGGGCAAAGTTCAGGACCAGAATATTTGGGAGGCCGGGCCAGTGCTGCCTGCTGTCTCCACAGCCTTCCTGCTGGCGCTGGTTGCCATCTCCTATGCGGGGGGCTCCTGCACCCTCGTGCTCCTGGGGTAAGGCCCGGCCTCCCTGTGGCAGGAAGCCACCTTCGTTTCTCCCCAAAATCTCTGTGCTGTGACAGTGTGATGAGGATGGGCCCAGCAGAGGAGACGCACCTTTACCCTTTCTCTTTAGGTAACCGGAGCTGGCTGCAGTCCTGAGGGAGGGGGGACCTGCTCCCTCTGCCTACGGGACTGGTAGCAGCTACCTGGGTGGGGGGCTCCTACCTGGGGGGCTGGAGTCTGCCCGGCAACTAGTGATGTATTTCAAATTGGTTGGCCGACAGCCAACCGGGGCTGGCTTCCATTGGACCAGGTGAATGAGGTCACAGGGACTATATAAGTTAGGACTGCCCGGGAGGAGGGGGCAGCAGCCATGCGGGGACTCAGACTTAGAGAGGAGCTGGACCACCTGAAACTGGCTCTCTCCCCCAAAACTCATGAGCTAGGAACTGCCTGCCTTCAGAGGGGATTTCACCAGCCTCTGGATGAAGCGTGTCAGTAAGCAACTCGAGATCTGGGTAGATATCTAGCTGGCAGTAACTCAGATGCGTGATCAAAAGGCTCCCTCAGCCAGACTGTTTTGCTTTATGGGATTTCTATGATATTCTCAATCTTGTACCCTATTTTCACCCTACCCCTGTAATCAATAAAGTCCTCCTTTGTGACCGGTGTGGGAGACTTATTGAGGGGTGGGTCTAAATTATGCCTAGGAGGCCCCTTAGACTAAGGGAGACTTTTCTTTTTGACCCCCGACTTGAGGAAGTGCCCCAAGTGCCTGTACTGGGTCGAGTACCCGTTGGACTATTAGGCCTGTGTTTCCCCGAGGACACAGGGCCGAGACAGTCCCTTCTCGGGGTGGTGGCGGCGCCAATGTTACCCCCAGGCTAGCGAGTGTGCTCCAGGAAGGGGTCGGGCCAGACGTGAGGCACCCCAGGGAGGCGCTCGGAGCCTGGAAGGTGGTTGGGCGCAGGGAGGTGGGCGGCTCAACGCAGGAGCGCCCCCTACTGGCCCGCCACACTGCCCCCCCACCTCCCCAGGGCTGCACGGGAACACAGGCGTCATCTCCAGGGCCAGGCGTACCTTAGAGAGGAGCTGTGGACTAGTGGGGCTGTGGGGTGGGAGTGAGGGACCCCAGACAGCCCCAAGAGGAAGCCAGGTCATCAGCTGCATTGGAGGAGTAGGGGGGGAAATCTGCCCTGGCCCTGGCAGATGCTCCAGTCCCAGCACATGGGGTCCCATCTGCACCGCTGTTATCTGGGCCTTTGTCCCCATGGCCGAGCAGCATCTCCTGCTCCCCTGACTCCCTCACTCCCTGCCTGGACTTCCAGGCACCAGCAGCCCAGAAACCAGGGCCATGGCCTCTAGCCCAGGGCATTGAAGGGTTGGGGGGGGGCCTGCAACACTCACAGCCCCAGACCCCAGCAGGGGTTAGCCTAGAGGGGGGTCTCAGTCCTCATTACAGGGGAGCATCTACTTCGTTGTCGCTACCCCAGTAACCCCCTTGTACTGTCCCAGCAGAGCCAGGGCCCCTATGCAGCCCCCCAGCCCAGGCCCACCGCCCTTTCCAGCTCGGCGGCTGACCCTGCCCCATGTGCAGCCCTGCTGGCTGCCAGAAGAGATGGAGACACGGGAGCATGGCCCAGGGCCCCAGCCCCACTGGGATGGGCCAAGCCTGGTGAGTACAGGGGCCGGGGTCTCCTACGTGGCTGGTGCTGGGGCGGCGCAACCTTGCCGTGGCATACACTGGTTGCTGCCGGTGGCAGGCGCCTGCCCTGGGAGGCAGCGCCAGCTCTGAATCCTTCCTGTGTTGTTTGCAGCGCCCCGGGCCCCTGCCAGCCCCAGCACCACCCATGAAGACGTTTGTGGATCCACTCAGCTCCCGGGACGTGGCACTGCAGCGAGGAGGCGGCCAGTCCAACCTGGTGTTCGTCAGCCATCAGGACTGGGCCTGCTGGGAGTACTTTTGACGGGCCAGGCTGCTGTGGCCCCCTGGCCCAGCCCCTCTGCCCTGCCCTGCCCTGCCCAGGGCCATGTGCAGGTGGAGGTCTATAGGGAAGAGCTCAATAAAGGCAGCGGAAGCTGTGCTGGCTCCGTGCAGGGGGCAGAGAGCAGGACGCTGGAGCCATGGGGCAGCGTGTGGGCAACGGGGTCTGAGCCACAGGAGCCCAGAGCGGCCAGACGCTGCCATCCTGGAGACATGGTACATCCTAGCTGGGCTGGTGCCTGCCCTGGCCCTGTGCCCGGGGCTGCTGCTCACCATGCGAGTAAAGCGTGTGTGGCCTTGCACTTTGCACAGGGGCGCTCGTTCACAGCTGCTCACTGCGCAGAGGCTTCTTCCACAGTCTGATGCCCAGAGCTGCTGCACCCCCCACAGCCACCCTGAGCCCCCCGGCCTGCCCCCCCAAGCCGGCTCCAGCCCCCAGCACTCCCCACGCACCCCGGCTGAGCCCAGACTGTCCTCAGAGCTGGGAGCAAACTCCGGCTGGGGCCTGAGCCCCTGCGCCTGCAGATGAAGCGGCTTTCAGGGTCCCTGAGTACAGGAGGCCATATCCTGCACCCAGGAGCAGGGGGCTGAGGTGCACAGGGCTGGCGGGTTGGGGTGTCTCACCGTGGGAGACCCTTGTGCCTCCCCTCACGCCAGGGAGGCCAGGCCTGGTGCCACCTCATTATCGGAGCGGTCAGTGCTGAGCAGCCCTGGAACTTGGCCAGAGCTGGGGGGAGCGGGGGCAAGGACCGTGGGGCCAGGTCACACCGGTTACCCATTGACCAGGCCAGGTGTGGGGGGACGATTGGCTCGGCCCCCCTGTAACAGGCAAGGCCGGTGCCCCTCTGCAAAGAGCCTGCTCTGCCCCCGGGCCCTGGCTCTGCTCCATCCTGGGCAAGGAGCCTGCTTCTGGAACCGAAACCCCTGGGTCAGACCGCACCCCCCCGGGACCCTGCCAACCCCTGACAGTCCCAGACCCAGACCCAAACCACGGGTTAGAAACAAAGTGCAGATCCGGCTAGCAGCTCGGCGCGGAGAGGTGCTGCCTCGGCCTGTCCCCACCAGCCGGACACAGGCCAGTTTCTTGGGGTAAGTGCAGGCCGTCGCGGCAACTCACCCCGGGCTTCTCCCTGCTGGGCCCACCACTCCCATCGCCTGCAGGGTTCAGACCAGCACCTACGCTCAATTCCCCCCTGCCCCCAGGCATCGTCTTTCTCATTAAGGTTGGATGGGCAGCTCCGTGCTGACAGGTGTGCTTGCCCTGGGCCTCACCACGAGTCTGGTCCTGTTTCCCACCAGCCTGTTCCACGCCTCCCCTTTCTCTTGAGGCCTCGGTTCTCCCTTGTGTCTTTCCCTCTCCCTTTCCTGCACCAGATCCCAAACAGCCTTGTCCTGAAGGGCCGCTGGGAGTCCGGTCTCTTCTCCCGTCCCCTGGTGCGGGTGCTGTCCTCCTGCCTTCCTCCCTCTTCACGCGGGCTGTCTCCTGATCTTTCATCTTCCAGCTTGTACCTTCAGGAGAAGGCGTCAGCGCTGGTGTCGTCCTTTCCCAGGCGATGCTCTGCCGAAAAATAATACAGTTTTCGACGTAATGCCCACCTCATCAATCCGCTGTTATCCGTCTGGACGCTTCCCCAGCTCCGTCCTCTGTGCAGCCCCCGGCCCTTCAGTCCCCCTCGGTCCTCTCCTCTGCAGACTCAGGCAGCCCGGCTCCCTCGCCCGTCCTGTCCCGCAGCCCGCAGCCCTTTTCGTTGCGGGGGGGCTCCGGGCGGAGCGGGGGGCTGCGGCTGCGGGG
>NW_017728886.1:311024-312323 GCF_001723895.1 Crocodylus porosus | reverse complement strand
CTCGGGCGGGGGCTGCGGGGGCGAGGGGCTGGGAGGACTTCCCCCGCTGCCCGCAGGCTGGCGGCCTGCGGGCGTCCTGTGCCCCGGGTGGGGCGGCGGGGGGCCAGTCCCTGCAGCCTGCTTCTGCGGGGCAGCATCCTTGGCCGGCGTCAGTCAGGCTGCTCACACCGTCACCTCTGAGCCGGGCGGTGGTACGTGAGGGGCCGGCTGTAGCCCGCTGGGGTGACTGCTGGCCTTGTGGACGCAGGCGCGGTGGGCTGTGGGACATTGTGGTTTCCAGGGGCCCCTCCTGGCCACGGCCTGTGCTATCTAGAAGGCTGCCGCTAGCATAGGAGTGCTCCAGAGACCAGTCGACTGGTTAAACCTGCAGTGGAAACTGGGGAGCACGTCCAGGCAATGACCCAGTCCCCCCAGGATCCAGGTTCGGTGCCGCCGGGATGGGTCTGTTAACGGGGAATCCCTCCCAGCGCCTCCTGAAGAGGTTGCCTCTCATGGGCCCACCCTTGTACCCAGAGCCGTGCCGTGGTCTGCAGGAGGTGATGACTTGGCTGGGGCAAGGGTGACATGGAGGAGTTATGCAACCTGTTATTGCCGTTCACGGTCTGCTTAACAGTATCTCAGGCAGGCAGCTGTGCCCACGTGGTGTGGGGTGTTGCAGCACAGGCTGGGCACACGTGTGGGGGCAACAGTGGCCTCAGGGAGGCGGCTGACGCTCTGGGGTCTCTGGAGGACGTGGGTGGTGTCTCGCAGGAACTGTCTTTGGACAGCCCCGGCAAAGCTGATGGCTCTCCCGTGAGGAGGCCACAGGTGGATGCGATGGGCCTGCCAGGGTGACCTGGTTTGTAGCTCTTTGGGACTGAACACACGCTTGGTGGAAAGGGGCATCGGTTGCTACTGAGCAGGAAGTGAGGGGCACGGCCTCGGCATCAGACCTGCCGAGACCCTCAGTGCTGGAGGCTGCAAGGGAGAGGAGAAAAACCCTGCTTGGAGCCGGTCACTGTCCCTTCAGCCTCCACTCTCCGCCCCCGTGTGACATGGCACTGGGCACCACGGACCGGGTCTGGCCAGGGCATGGCAGTGCTGCTGCTCTGATGGAAAGCTCGTGGACCAGGACAGCGGCGGATGAGTGGGAGCAGATTTTTCTGCAGCTGGACCAGGAGTCAATGGTCTTTCCAGTTCCTGAGCAAATGCTGATGTGCAGCCGCCCGAACCCTGTCTGGTGTCGGGGAGTGTTGGTCGGCTTCACCAGTGCACTCCATCCCCAGGGAGGACTACACCTCCGTTGCTCGGGGCTGCGGG
>NW_017728886.1:291609-310889 GCF_001723895.1 Crocodylus porosus | reverse complement strand
GGCGGGACTGGACGTATTTAAATCAGCGGGTCTGGACGATCTCCACCCCCGAGCGCTGAGGGAATTAGCTGAGGTCATTGCGGGACCCCGGCACGGCTGTACGAGCGCTCGTGGTGCTCTGGTGTGGGGCCGGAGGACTGGAAGAGGCCAACATGGTTCCCATCTTCAAAAAGGGGAGGAAGGAGGACCCAGGGAACCGTAGTCTAGTTAGTCTTACCTCGATCCTGGGCAAGCTTTTTGAGAGAATTATCCAGGAGCACATCTGCGCAGGGCAAGCAGGGGAATGTATGCTAAGAGGCAACCAACATGGGTTTATTAGAGACAGGTCCTGTCAGACCAACCTGGTGGCCTTCTATGACCAGGTCAAAAAAGCCTTGCATGCAGGCGTCATGGTGGAAGTATTCTTCCTGGACTTTCGGGAGGCCTTCGACACTGTCTCTCACCCTGTTCTCATTAAAAAATTGAGGGACTGTGGCGTCGACACCTACACAGTCAAATGGGTCACTAACTGGCTGGAGGGCTGCACCCAGAGAGTGATGGGGTCTTATTCAACCTGAAGGGATGTGGGCAGTGGGGTCCCCCAGCCACCTGCGCGGGGTTCGGGATTGAGAGTATGGTCAGGGGTAGAAAGGTAAGAAAGGTTTATTGACTTAATAAAAACATGACTACGTGTAGGAACAAGACAAACAATGACAGACAAGAACAATTTGTGTTGGCAACTTATCAGCAGTCTTCTCTGATGCCTGTTGTACAACAAGTTTCTCTTTCTACAAAGTTCAGCGAGTCAGGTGCCCCTGATCAGCACTGTCCGAGGGATACCGGGAAGGACCCTGGAATTCAGTTCTTGGGCTTCTCAAGATCTACAGGCATACTAATCCAGGCCAACAGCTAACTAGTCCTTTTCACAGAGATGCATCTTCCTTCTGAATTGTTTCCAGATATTCCAGCTCATTTATAGCTTCTGAATTGTACTGATAATATACAACTACTCAGATTCCTTTTACTTCAACTGTCCTTAGACTGACCAATAGCAGTACATTTCTTTGTACTTGCATTCCTTTCATAAGGTAATTTGAACTTCACCACAGGGCCTTACTACTTCAAGGCTTTGCTAAATTTACTAGGCTTTACTTTATACAAGGCCTTATTACATTTTAAACTTTAATTAGGCTTTTAGCAACAGCATACAGCTTAATATCTAAACAAATACAGAGAAACACTTGGTCTAATCTTCATAGAGTCTTCAGCCAGCACCTTTATCACACAGGCCTACTTTTCAGCTGTCACACTCCACCCCTTGCTTGCTGAAGCACTGTGATAGCTACAATTGAGATGTCAAAACTACATGCGCTACATCAGGGAACGGGGAGGGACCAGAACCTGTGACTTCCACCAGGGTGTGGAGTTATACCTGGGTGATGTCGGGGCCTTCCGTGGGGGAACAGCCAGAAACAATAGTGAACACCCCATTCTCTTACAGATCGCACTTATTTTTCCCTCTTTGGGAGCTTGTAACCATGCTTTACATCCCAGAGAGCAAAAGAGTTCCCACTGTCGCTCATGGGGATGATGCTGTATCGGGTTGATGAAACGGCACTGCCCTGGCAGAATCATAGCACTAATTTGCTTTAGGAACCCTACAGGTATAAAAGGATGAGGATAAGTGGTGGAGACTTGTATATACAGCCTCCTTCTAGTTGTATTAAAGTGGGTACCATTCCATCCACGCCTCTGTGTAGGTATGATTCAAACCATGTAATAACTTTGTTCCAACTTGTAATGCACTCTCCCACCTGGTGGGCCTCGCACCATCGCTGGAGAGGGTTGTCAGCATATGGATGGGAGGGGGCAGATTCTCCCATAAACACAATGGCTCGAGAGGCTGAACAGATGCAGAATGCACTATTGGGGACACAAACTCAGGGGCGCTTTGCTCAGCGGGGTCCCCCTCAGGAAGTATGTAACAACAAACTCCCAAACGAGCAGAGCTACAACAACCACCTCCCCTCCCACAGTCAGCCATTCCAGCCTTCAGGTGGGGAATGAACCCAAGATAATAACTGGTGCCACAGGTGCACTGACAGTTACCACCTGGCCAGTCAACTACCCTGTGTCTTCTACTCAGAGACCAGGACTTCACTTGCTCCGGGGTGGCGGGTTTCTTCCAGTATGGATACTGGAGCTGGACCACGTGAAGGTCATCTGAGCACGTTTCTGGGGGATGCTCTTCAGGGTCAGGCCACTCCTTGAGGTCTTCAGGAGCAAGTTCATTAATATCTGGGTAATAAGGAGGATAGTAGACCCGCCCTACCCAGGAAACACAATAAGACATTAATACAAGGAGTATAGTCATAACAGTCTACTATTTCATGGTGCCAGTCGGTTCAGACCACTGACAGAGCAGGACTCGTCTCCAGTGGCAGGCTCAATGAGGAATGGCTATGGCTGCACTTGTGGACAGATCCAATCTGTAGGAACAAGACAGCAAGGAGCTTGGCTCCCATTAGGTGAATCTGACTTAAAAGGTATTAGGCATACCTTTTGCTAATAGTGTTTTCTCCCATTTATCTCCCTGAGGATGCTTCACTACTACCCGATCTCCTGCCTGGAGCTTTCCTGGGTCACCACTCCTAGGTCGCTGTACTGCTGGCTCGCGGGGACCACCCAATCCAAAGGCCTGTTGCATAGGGCTACCTCCCGGATGCGGTCAGTTATTGGCCCAATTGATAGCTCGATTCAGGTGCAAGTCTTGGCCTTTAAAAGCTGGGCCGATGGCCAACCACAAATTGCATTTGAGGATGCCATTGGCTCGCTTTACCAATCCATTAGAGTGTGGATGGTATAGGATGTGATATGTCCATAACATGCTATGTTTCACAGTCCAGTTATACACAAGGTGATTGCGGAAGTGAGGGCCATTATCGCTGTGTAGTTTTATAGGTGGTGGATACACAGCTAGCAAAGTTTCCAGTGCTGCACAAGTGTCTTGGGCTGTAGCTCTCACTGAGGTGGGGGCGAACATTATTCTTGTGATAACTTCTACGACTACAAATACGTAGCATCACAACATGTCTTTAATATCAGCGGATCCCATCCACACAGGTCCATAACACCGGATGCTTTCTGTCAAGGCCGGTAGTGATGGGACAGCAGCCATCAAGGGGTCAGTATTAGCATTCAAAGCTCGAAAGTCAGTAGTCAGTTGCCACCCCACATTTGGCTTGTGCACTGGCCACACTGGATTGTTATACAGAGAGTGGCTTCAAATAATAGTCCGGTCTTCTAACTGCTGGCTGACAATACACTGGATAGGTTGGGTGGCCTCGGTGGGAGTTCGGTACTGGGGTCTGTGTGCTCCTCTCATGGGAGGCAGGGTTAGTGAGAACATGCTACATCGAGTTACAGATGTTATAGCTGGTTCTCGGTGAGGCACTGTGCACTCAAACTGCCAATTTTTTTGCTCCAGGGCAAACTGCTGTTTTCTTAGTACATTAAGTCCCAGTAAGCTTGGTCCCCCCCTTAAGTATTACTGCTGCTGCTGTTACCTTAGAGCCATTAGGTAATGCGAAGGTTGCTCGGACCAGATGTCCTGGTTGTCTGGTGCCTCCAACTCCCATTACTTGATAAGCGGTTCCTTTCTCCCCCTTCCGATCTGTGGAATCTAAAATACACATCTGGGCACTTGTGTTTAATAGCATATTAATTGATTTTTCACTTTTACTTAATTGAATTTGTACAGCTATCCGAATTAAGGGGCCAATATTAACTTTAGGTACTGGTCTCCAGCTTGCTGCTACCCCCATCGTGGCTCCTTTCTTTGGGGGTTGGGCCGGCCTGACTCCCTAGGCCACGTGATCAGGCGGGGTAAAGGCTGGCGGCCCCACAGGGCCTGGGACAATGTCGACAGTTCTGCCCCCAGGGCAGAGAATCTCTCCGGTGACGCTGTTGGTGGTGCAGAAGGCTTTGCTTTTGGTCTTGCCCCTTTGGTACAGCATTTAGCCCCCAGCCCTCTCAAGCCATTGGTGGGCAGTCTATTGAGTTGCACTTCACTGAAGCAGGCAGCTAACAAGTCTTTCCACATTTTTGCTTGAGGAGTCTTGGGTTGTGTTTCCTAGCTTTTCTCAACAATTCGGGGGGAGTCAGGGGGTTTATCTTTCGCTGAGGCCACTGCCATGGCCTTGGCAGTTTTCGTCGGCTTGGTAAGCCTTGGCTTCTGAAAAATGGGTAAAAGCTGCACAATATTGCTGGATTGCATCTCTTACCGGGTGATCCACCACCTCTGGCTCCAAGGCCAGCAGGGCTGAGGTACGCTCTGTTGGTGCTTGTCGGCAAAACCTCCTCCACAACGGTGCTGTCACGACTTCTGCATCTGGCGCGTGAGTCTAAACCCCCATTTGAACTAGCTAGTCTATTACTGGCTCTCCTGGCTTGGACTTCTGCTGCTTTTGAATATTTTAAATTTCCGCACAGGTAAAGGAATGCAGCTCTGTTGCGGGATTCCCTCCTTGAGGCCTTGAATGAGTTCTCACCATGGGAAAAACTTGGCTGAGTTTCTCCCTCAGGGCGGGGAAGGCCTGGCTAGGTTCTTCCCTCTGGGTGGGAACACACGGGGGTGTTTCAGCACCACGCTCATCATTAATCTCCTCCTCTCCATCAATCTCCTCCCTTTGATCTTCCTAGAGCTCAACTTCTGGTTTATCTCTATACAGACACTTGTGGGAGGATGGCTCCACAGCCTGTGCTGACTGCACGCTCTTCTGGGAGGAAGCGGCTACGCACGCGGTCATAATTTTTCCTTCCCTCCGTTCTAATGTTTCCAAGCAGCTCTGTGCAGCTCGCGCCGTCACGTACGCCGCGCTGTTCAAATCTCTCACGTCTTCTAACTCCTTACTCAGCCGGGTGACCTCTTCCCGGAGCTGGGCATGCTCTTCAGCCACTAACCGCAGGCCCGTGGCCAGCAGCTGCCACAGGCACTCCTTCTCGGGCTTACCCCAGGCAGCAGTACCAAACTTAGCCCAGTGATCAGGTGCAGTTCTCGGGTCACTCCAGGCAGGTCTCAACCTAGCTTTATCCCACCCACGATTTTCTGTCCCTGTCACTTCCTTAAGCAAAGCCACCAACAGGGCCCATGCAACTCCCTTCATGCTGACCTTTCTCTCCAGACCAGAGCCTCTCAATCTTGTTTGTGACGTCGATTTATGTCCCAGCCACCTGCAGAGGGCTCGGGATTGAGAGTATGGTCGGAAGTAGAAAGGTAAGAAAGGTTTATTGACTTAACAAAAACACAACTACGTACAGTAACAAGACAAACAATTTCATAGATTTCATAGACATCAGGGCTGGAAGGGACCTCGGGAGATCATCGAGTCCAGCCCCCTGCCCAAAGGGCAGGAAGTCAGCTGGGGTCATAGGATCCCAGCAAGATAAGCATCCAATTTACTCCTGAAGGTGTTCAATGTAGGTGCTTGAACCACCTCCGCTGGCAGACTGCTCCAGACCTTGGGGGCTCGGACAGTAAAGAAATTCTTCCTTATGTCCAGCCTGAAACGGTCTTGTAGTAGCTTATGACCGTTCAACCTCGTCATCCCTTGGGGCGCTCTGGTGAACAAACGTTCCCCCAGATCCGGATTTTAACCCAGAGGGTCTCCAGTCGTCCACCCTGGTCGCACAAGGACAGACAAGAACAATTCACATCGGCAACTTATCGGCAGTCTCCTCTGATGCCTGATGTACAACAAGTTTCTCTTTCCACAAAGTTCAGCGAAGTCAGGAATCCCCAATCAGTGCTGTCCGAGGAGTACCGGGAAGGACCCTGGAATTCAGTTCTTGGGTTCCTCGAGATCCACAGGACCACTGATCCAGGCAACAGCTAACTAATCCTTTTCACAGAGCTGCATCTTCCTTCTGAATGGTTTCTAGATATTCCAGCTCATTTATAGCTTCTGAATTGTACTGATAACATACAACTACTCAGATTCCTTTTACTTCAACTGTCCTTAGACTGACTAATAGCAGTACAAGCCTTGCATTCCTTTGATAAGGTAATTTGAACTACACGACAGGGCCTTACTACTTCAAGGCTTTGCTAAATTTACTAGGCTTTACTTTATACAAGGCCTTACTACATTTTAAACTTTAATTAGGCTTTTAGCAACAGCATGCAGCTTAATATCTAAACAAATACAGAGAAACACTTGGTCTAATCTTTGTAGAGTCTTCAGCCAGCACCTTTATCACACAGGCCTACTTTTCAGCTGTCACAGTGGGGTCCCCCAGGGCTCAGTTCTCGCGTCCGCACTGTTCAACTTCTTAATCAGTGACTTGGACAAGGAGGTAAAAAGCACCCTGTTCAATTTGTAGAGGACACTAAGATGTGGGGGGAAGTGGGCACACTAGAAGGGAGGAATAGGCTGCAATCAGACCTAGACAAGTTACAGGGGAGGGGGATGAGAACAGGATGGGATTCAACACCGACAAGTGCAAGGTGCTGTACCTGGGGAGGAACAACCGGCACCATACCTACAGGTTGGGGAACTCCCTTCCCAGCAGTGCAGAGGCAGAAAAGGATCTTAAAGTCATTACTGACTCCAAGATGAACATGGGCCGGCAGTGTGGGGACACGGTCAGGAAGGCCAACCACACCTTGTTGTGCATCCACAGATGCATCTCGAGCAGGGCCAGGGAGGTGATCCTCCCCCTCTATGCGGCACTGGTCGGGCCGCAGCTGGAGTACTGCGTCCAGTTCTGGGCGCCACACTCCAAGAGGGACGTGGACAGCATGGAGAGGGTCCAGAGGAGGCCACTCACATGGTCGGGGGCAGCAGGGCAGGCCCTACGAGAAGAGCCGACAGGACCTAAACCTGTTCAGCCTCCAGACGAGAAGGCTGAGGGGGGATCTAGTGGCCTGTTACAAACTAGTCAGGGGGGACCAGCAGGCATTGGGGGAGTCCCTGTTCCCCTGAGCATGACCAGGAGTGACCAGGAATAGTGGTCACAAGCTGGCAGAGGGGAGATTTAGGCTAGACATCAGGAGGCGCGACGTCACTCTCAGGGCGGCTAGGATCTGGGACCAACTTCCAAGAGAAGTGGTGCAGGCTCCTACCCTGGGGGTCTTCAAAAGGAGGCTGATAATCACCTGGCCAGGGTCGTTTGACCCCAGCTTTCTTTCCTGCCCATGGCAGGGGGTCGGACTTGATGATCTGCTTCTGTCCCTTCCGACCCTACCTACTATGAAACTATGAAACTCATTGGTGTCAGCTGATTTTCCCAGTAATCCCAGTCCAAACTCAGCTCCTTGCTTGATGCCATACACGCAGTGCACAGGACGGGGGCTAGCAGTTGGCACCGGAGCCCTTGAAAACTGAGCTGGCAGCCGACACGGCTGTGGACCCCCCTGGAGTGGAACAGGCAGCCTTGATACCCCGGCCCCTGGGTGGGCGTGCGGCAAGGGCAGGGCATGGTGGGGCGGTCACTGGGGGCATGAACCCCTCCTTCCAAGCTGCCGGGGGTGCCGGCATGACTGTCACTGGTTTCCTCAAGCTGGGACCATGTGGCTGCCCTGCCCACCCGAGCCCCGGGACCAGCTCTCATGTGAGGGCATGAGGAAGGGGGAAGAGTGCCCGGCTGTCCCAGCTGCCTGCAGCGGGCTTGTTCGGGATTGAGAGAGTGGTTGGGGGGAAAAGGTAAGAAAGGTTTATTGATGTAACAAACACGTAATTACGCAAAGCTTAACAACATAACAAAGACAGACAGTAAATCTCGAAGTCGGCAACTTATCAGCAGTCCCTTTTTATGCCTGGTATACGACAAGCCTCTCAAAATCCAGCAAAGTCAGGCATCCCTAATCTACACTGTCCAAAGGGGAAGGACCCTAGTGTTCAGTCTTCGAGCTTCTTGGGAACCACCGCTCCTCTGAATCCAGGTCTGCAGCTTATCTTTTACAATGATAGCATTTTTTATCACGCCGCTTTCCTTCAGCTGATTTCCGTGTGTGCCAGCAAATTTATAGATTTTTTTGAGCTAGCTGTTGCTTGCAGCCAATTATAGTTCTATACTACAAACTTTCTTTATATGACTAACTAATAGCAGTACAAGCCTTTGCAGTTTCCTTATATGATTAATTTTAGCTGCACCGTCACTAATAAAGCTGGCTTTAAGCTATGGCAAAATGCATTAACCAAATACAGGAAATGCTTAACCACAACGGCTTTCTTTTACACCCTTTCTTCTAGCTATAAGCATTCCCCATTACATAGATAAGCAGCAGAAAACCAGGTTTAACCCTCTGAAAGCCAGTTTAGCTGTCACAGGATGCCTCACCAAGCACTCTTTTAAGCAGATGCTATTGTGCTGTCAAGAGACATGCCCAAGTCACTGCTACACCCGTCCCCTGCCCTGACCGGTGCCTGGAGCCCTGGCAGCCATAGAGGGGGCAGCTTGGGCTGTGGCTGGGACTGCTGGAAATGAGGCAACACCAGCCCCCCCGCCAGGGACTCCCAAGGCTGGGAGACTTATGCGGTGGACGTTGGGGGCCGCCAGATCCCCTGCCCCTCCCTGACTGCCCCGTCGTCCCCCTGCAGGTGCCTGGAGGCAGGATGTGGCTGCAGGCGCTGGTGGGAGCAGCGCTGGCGCTGGGCGCCCTGGCCAGCTTGGCCGCCCCGAGGCAGAGCCCGCCCGGTGCCGCCATCTTCGCCGACCTGAGCCCCGCGGAGCTGCGTGCCGTGCGGGACTTCCTGCTGAGCCAGCCGGAGCTGGGGCTGGTGCCCGAGCACACGGGGCCCCTGGCCGCCAACCGCCTCTTCCTGGTGGAGATGCTGGCACCCAAGAAACGCCTGGCGCTGCGCTTCCTGAACCAGGACGGGCCCCCGCCTCAGCGCCAGGCCCGTGCCATCATCTACTTTGCTGGGCAGGCCCAGCCGAACATCACCGAGTACGTGGTGGGGCCCCTGCCCCGGCCCAGCTACTACCGACCACGGCACCTCAAGGGCAGGCACCCAGTGGCCTTCACGGCCCGGCCCGTCACGAGCCTGGAGTACGAGCTGCTGCACCAGAAGCTGGAGGAAGCCACCGCGCCGCTGTCCCGCCTGCTGCGCGACACCACGGGCTACTGGTACCACAACTGCAGCACGCGCTGCCTCGTCTACACGGATGTGGCGCCACGTGGCCTGGCGCCCGGCGAGCGCCGGTCCTGGGTCATGCTGCAGCGCCTGGTGGAGGGCTACTTCCTGCACCCCGTGGGCGTGGAGCTGCTGCTCGACCACCGCAGCCTGGACCCGCGGCGCTGGGCCGTGCAGCAGGTGTGGTTCCAGGGCCAGTACTTCCCCAGCGTGGAGGCGCTGGCGCAGAGCTACGCGGCCGGCAGCCTGCGGGCTGAGCGCCTGCCCGAGCCAGACACACACGAGCTGTACTCCAGCTACGTGCCACGCGGGCGCTTCAGCACTGACACGCCCACCGACGTGCACGGGGCCAAGGTGTGCGAGCCCCAGGGCCGGCGCTACCGCGTGCAGGGCAACCAGGTGGAGTACGGGGGCTGGGCACTGGCCTTCCGGCTCCGCTCGTCCTCTGGGCTGCAGCTGTTTGACCTGCGCTTCGACGGGGCGCGCGTGGCCTACGAGCTCAGCGTGCAGGAGGCGGTGGCTTTCTACGGTGGCAACACCCCCTTGGCTATGCAGTCCAAGTTCCTGGACATGGGCTGGCTCATGGGTACCCTGGCGTACGAGCTGGCACCCGGCGTGGACTGCCCCGAGTCCGCCACCTTCATAGACGCGGTGCACCTGCACGACGCGGCGGGCCCGGTGCGGTACCGGCGGGCGCTGTGCATCTTCGAGCTGCCCACGGGCGTGCCCCTGCGGCGCCACTTCAACAGCAACTTCCACGGCAGCTTCCGCTTCTACGGGGGGCTGGAGGGCACTGCCCTGGTGCTGCGCACCACCGCCACCGTCTACAACTATGACTACATCTGGGACATGCTGCTGTATCCGAACGGCGTCCTCGAGGCCAAGGTCCACGCCACCGGCTACATCCATGCCACCTTCTACACCCCTGAGGGGCTGAGCTATGGCAGCCGTGTCCAGCGCCACGTCCTGGGCAACATGCACACCCACCTCGTGCACTACAAGGTGGACCTGGATGTCGCAGGTGATGCCCCCACCCATACCCTACCCCTTCCAGCTCAGGACAGGCTCCTGCGTCTTTCCCACCTGCTACCTGCAGGGATGGAGCTGTTCCCAGCCCAGGGGGGACCCAGGAGTCCTGGCCCCGTGTCTTGTGCACAAGCCCTGGTACCCCCACACCCCACCGCTCACGGGCTCCCCCCCACAGGCACCGCCAACAACTTCGAGACGCTGGAGCTGCAGCTGGAGAACATCTCCCTCCCCTGGAGCCCGGGCGAGCGGCTGGTGCAGCCACGCCTGCAGCGCCGCCCGCGCCGCACGGAGCGCCAGGCTGCCTTCCCGCTGCGCCAGCCCCTGCCCCGCTACCTGCTCTTCTCCAGCTCCGGCAGGCACAACCGTTGGGGCCACCGGCGCAGCTACCGCATCCAGCCCAGCTCCCACGCCGGTCCTGTGCTGCCCCGTGGCTGGAAGGAGGAGAAGGGCATCGCTTGGGCCAGGTGAGCCGGGTACAGGGAGGCATTGCGGGGGGACTGGGGTGTGGGTCAGGCCCCTCCCTGGCCCTGCAGGGCAGCTAGGCCAGGCTCCCCAGTACCCCGTGGAGGGTTGTAGGGGCGGGGTTCTGCCCCTGGAATAACTGCCCCCCCATTTACTGCCCCCGGGGCAGGTACCACCTGGCGGTGACACGGCACCATGAGAACGAGGGGCGGAGCAGCAGCATCTACACCCAGCACAACCCCTGGGACCCGCTTATTGACTTTGAAGCCTTCATCCGCAATGATGAGAGCATCGAGAACGAGGTGCAGGCCTGGGGCCTGGGCACAGGGGGCGGGGCCTGGGCACAGGGGCGGGGCCTGGATGGGAAGGGGGGGGCTTGGAGTGACAGGGCGGGGCTAGGAAAGCAGCAGGGCTTAGGCAGAGGGGCGCAAGGGCTGTGGCATGGGGGAGAGAAGGTGGGGCTTGAGCAGAAGGGTGGGGCCTGGAAGAGGGGGTGGAGCTTAGGTGGCTGGCATGGAGTGGGTGGGGCTTGAGCAGGTGAAGCGGGGCACAGGGCTGGGGGCATTGGTGGGCACAGGCGGGACCGTGATGGCACCGGTGCCCCACAGGACCTAGTGGCCTGGGTGACGGTGGGGTTCCTGCACATCCCGCACTCGGAGGACGTGCCCAACACAGCCACGCCGGGCAATGCCGTGGGCTTCTTCCTGCGCCCCTTCAACTTCTTCGACGAGGACCCGTCGGTGGCGTCGCGCAGCCCCATCATTGTGCGCCCGCTCGACCCCGACACCACCCGCCTGCAGGTGCAGCGCTGGACACCCGCCAGCCCCGGGCCCTGCGTGGCACCGGAGCCCTTCCACTACAACGGCACCTACCGGGAGGAGTGAGCCCCGCTGCGCCACGGCTGTGGGGATCGGGCCCTGCCCTCCACCCTGGCTGGGTAGAGGAGCTGGGCCGGGCTCGTGCCCCTCTGCGCTTAGCAGCACGTCCAGGGCATGTTTCCCTGCGGAGCAACCTGCCTCAGGGTCTCCGCTCAGCTCGGTTGCCTGCAACAGGAGCCTTAGTCCTTAGGGCCCTGGGCCTACAGAAGGGGGCCCAACCCCCAGCCGGGGGCAGCGATAGGGGTCGGGGAGGAGCCCGGGCTGGGGCGGGAGGTCACAGGCGTCTCTAGTAAAGATCGCTGCAGCCCCAGCCACGCGCCCGAGTCCTTTGTGCCCCCCTGCCCCGCTGGGCGCAGGACCCAGCTCACAGCCCTGTCCCAGCAAGCCGTGACCCTCCAGCCCGCAGCGCAGAGGCAGAGACGGGCTAAATCGGTTTATTGGGGTGGGGGGGGCTACGGCGAGGACGACATGCAGGGCGGGCACGCGGGCCCGGGCGACACCCGCCCGGCTACAGGACGACAGCACAACACGGCACATGCTACACGGGCCTGCACGGCCCCCAGGCCAGGCGGGCGGGCAGATGGCGCCGCCCCGGGGCAGAGCGGCGGGGACAGGGAGCAGGAGCTTGACCCCCACTCTGGAGACCTACCCCCACCCCGGGCTGGGGTGGGGGGGAGGGGGGCTGGCTGGCAGCTCCCAGCATGCACTGCTGCCACATGGTCAAGCTGATCCCAGCAGGGCCCAGCCTGTTGCTGGAGCCCTCGAGGCCAGGGCCATGGCCACGGTCACGTCCAGGACCCGCAGCCCGAGCGTGGGGGGACCAGGGTTTCCCTTCTCTGAGGACAGGGTCAGGCTGGGGGGGCCTGGCCCAACCCAGCATCGGGTGAGCAGCCAGGCCAGGAGCTGCCCACTCCTGCTGTGGGGGTTGTGGTTCAGGCGTGACAGAGCACACGCGTGTGCACACACAATACAGCTCAGCCCCTCCCATAGGGAGCAGCAGGCAGACACACACACGTACACATACACATACCCCCACAGGCAACAGACATAGGTGTGCAGGTGCACACACACACACTTACACACACGTGTGTGCCAGGATAACTGAGTACAGGCACATGCACACACCTGCACAGAGAGAGGAGGCATGTGCATGTGAACACATGTACAAGCAGACACGCCAAGAGGACCTGGACCCAAGCAGGTTTGGACACAGACATACAGGTGCACGCACATGCAAGCGCCAGGGCGCGTGCACATGCACACACACACGCACACATACATGGGCATACGCACGCAAATACCAGGGCATGTGCACCTGCTCACACACGCATACACGAACACACATATACATACACTCATATGGAAGCGCCAGGGCGCACGCACGTACACATGCATGCGCACACATATGGAAGTGCCAAGACACATGCACACGCACACACACATTTATGCACAAATGCCCATACACACACACATACGCACACACAAGCGCCAGGGTACACGTGCACACACACACACACACACACATGCATGCACCAGGGCACTGGGCACACACGTGCAGACAGACCCATGTGAATGCACAGAGCAAGACATGGGGCTTTGCATATGTGCACCCTGCACACACCCACGCACACACCCGCACGCACGCACACACTCGTTCTGGCCCACCAGGGCAGCCGGGCCCTTGGGGACCTGCAGCAGAAGTGGCCCCTGCCCGGCTGTGGCTGGGTGCCAGGGGGCGGGATGGGGCAGGGGGCAAGGCCGCGGCCTGGCGATATGTCTGGGGGGGGCAGGGCGGGGGCCTTGCCCCAACAGTACCACTACGGATTCGGCGCCGGACCAAGCGGTTCGTGTCTAACAGTCCTGCAGCTGCGGCCGGTGCCGGCCCCACGCCCTATTAGGCCAGCTAACAGGCAGGCGTGGGGTGCAGCCAGACCCCCCTGGCGCCCGGGGGGCCATGGCCTGGAGTCCTGGGCATGGCCTGTCCAGCACCGGCATGCGGTGGCTGCGGGGCCAGGCCCCGTCCCAGCCCTGCCGATTAACTGCCCGGGTCAGAGCAGTGTCTGTGCAGGGTCTGTGAGCCCGGCGCCACGGGCAGCTGTCCAGGCAGGGAGAGGCGCCGGGGCACCGGAGCCGCCGGCTCCACCAGCAGCACCACGTCCGGCGGGGGCAGCTCGGCCGGCACGCGCCGCAGCGGCTGGGCCAGCTCGAAGGGTGCCGGGTACTCGGGAACCTGCGAAGGAAGCCGGGTGGTCAGCCGCAGGGACCTCAGCCTCGAGCCCGGGACCCCAAGACACAGGGCCTTGAGAGCCCCGGAGCTGGGCCAGGGGGCACCACGATGGCACTGGGACGCCACAGCCCCAAGTTCATGGGCACGAAAACCAGAGCTGTGGTTGCCGCGTGGGGCTGGCTGAGGCGGGGTGCAGCCGGGCTCACCTGAGAGAGCGTCTGGATGGGGGTGATGGGCAGGACGGGCTCAGGGCCTGGCGGCTGTGGGGGCGAGGACAGGGCGCTGTACGCGGGTGGCACTAGGGCGGCCTGGCGCTGCAGCAGCTGCATGACGGCAGCCACGTCTGCAGTCATGCGTGTCTCCAGCCTGCAGACACATGGCACCGGGGTGAGCGGAGAACAGGCTGCGCCGTGGACCCTGTTTGGAGCCCCCCCGCCCCGGAGGAGCTGGGTCCATGCCCCCCGCCGCGGCCCTTGGCAGTACCTGTTGAGCTGGCGCTGCAGCAGGTCAAGCCGGCTCTCCAGCTCCGAGCGCTGGCGGCGGGCAGTGGTGGGTGGCGGCGGGAGGCTGAGGGCGGCGTGGGCCGGCACCGTGCAGCGCGGCAGCTCCTGGTACTGCCGCCCCCGGCTCTCGCCCCAGAAGCTGAAGATGTTGGAGACGCCTGAGAAGGCTCCTGAGCAAGGGGCCGGGGTCAGCGCCTGCAGGCACCGGCACCGGCTCTGCGGATGCCCGTGGAGCTGCAGGGGCCCTGGCCTGGCAGGGCAGAGATCCAGGGACCTGAGACCCCTCATGAGCCCCTCACCCCCAACAGGCTCCCGTGGGCTCGGTGTGGTCTGTGACCCCCCCGCCCCAGCCCCACCCACCTGAGAGGGGGTTGCAAATGTCGCTGCCCTTATCAGGGTCAAGGTCGGGGTCAGGATCAAGGGGTCCTGGGGCAGGTGGGGCAGTGTTGGGGCAGATGCCAGGTGCAGGGGTCTCATCCTCGTCACTGGAGATGGCGCTGGAGGCCGAGCTGCTGGGCCCCGGCTCCCACTCGGCCGAGCCCCGCGGTGCCCCTGGCGCCTGGCAGCTCCGGCCCGGGTGCAACGCGCGCCGCGCCTCATCCCTGGCCCCCGCGTCTGCAGGAGGGGGCAGCAGGTGAGCACGGCCTGATGCCGGGGCAAGAGCTGGAGCCACCCGTGGCCATCCTCAGACCCCCGCAGGCCCAGCTGTGCCTCCCCAACCTGTGCCCCAACCCATATGCTGAACACGCTGTCCCCCACATCTGCCCCTGCTCCCCGCAGGGCCCAACAGGGCCTGCCCCACATCCCCCCAGGACCCACTCCCCCAGGGCCCCAGCCCCACATCCCCCAGGTCCTGTGCCCGCTCACCCTTCTCAGTGCGCCGGCGGAAGGACAGCTTGCGCTTGCGGAGCCGGTTGAAGCCGCTGTCCAGATCATCGCTGCCAGGGGAGCCGGGGATCATGTTCGTCTGCACAAGGGGGAGAAGGCATGAGCTGAAGGGGCCACGGGAAGTAACCTGGACAGCACCCAGAGCCGTGGGGGGCTTGGACCTGCCCAGCCAAGGGCCCTGGGGGAAGGTGAAAGGGGGCTGCGGCCAAGCCACATGGCAAGGACCTGAACTCCGCACCCTGCAGACCCCCCTGGCAGACTGAGTCTCCCTCGGGGCCATGCTTCCCCCAGCCATGCCCGTCCCCCCCCGGACAGGCACTTACATCCCGCAGGTTGAAGGTGATCTCCAGGCTGGACCAGAAGTAGTCGGAGAACTCGGGGTACATGTCCAGCACTTCCAGCAGGTCGTCTCGGTGGATCTTGTGCAGGTCACAGTAGGTCAGCGCCCGCACGTCCGCGCTCGACTTCCCCGGCCGCGCGTACAGGTTCAGCGGCTCCCCGAAGATGTCATTCTTCCCTGGGAAAGGTAAGGTGGGGCCGTCAGCCACAGCCACGGCACTCACGTCCGCACCCCCAGGGACAGGGGAGGTGGTCCCCATGGGGCTCACCGAGGATGGCCACGACAACATCACCACGCAGGATCTCGATGGAGCCACGGGAGATGAAGTAGAGGGCGGTGAGGACGTCGCCAGCATGCACCAGCGTATCGCCGGGCGGTGCATGCGTGGTCTTGAACTTCATGGCCAGGGCCCGCAGGCAGCCCTTGGTGGCACCCTTGAAGGGCTTGCAGTTCTGCAGCAGGCTGCGGTTCAGGTGCAGGCAGATGTCGGCCTGCAGGCACTCAGGGAAGCCCTTCAGCACCTGCAGAGGGCAGGCATCAGCGCCAGTAGCACCCCTCGCCCATGCACGCGCACCAGGATCATCACACATGCAGGCGTGAGTGTTCACAGCCATGTCCGGGCGGCCGTGTGCAGCCCCACATGTGTGCAGATCCATCTCCCAGGAGGCAGGGAGCAGGCAGGCACCCCTTCACCTGCTCCCCAGACCCAAGCCTGTGTCACGGCGCTGTAAGCGTCACCATGGGAGTGGAGAAGGGCTCCCTGGTGTGTACCCAGAGCGTGGGGGCAGGGGTCTCCCTGCAAGGATCTTCCTGGCTAGCACAGGGGGATACTGGGGAAGCTGCGTGTGCGGGGGGAGGGGGCATACGTGCACAGGGGCTGGCGCCCAAGGGGCCAGGAGGCCACAGTAGCACCATGTACGGAAGAGGGTCCCAGGGAGTGCTGTGTGCATGAGTCGGGGGAGGGGGCAGGTGTACCATGGGGGCAGGGACCACATGC
This sequence comes from Crocodylus porosus, assembly GCF_001723895.1. Classification (NCBI taxonomy): domain Eukaryota; kingdom Metazoa; phylum Chordata; order Crocodylia; family Crocodylidae; genus Crocodylus; species Crocodylus porosus. The sequence goes on along the minus strand of NW_017728886.1, from coordinate 294,449 downwards.
GTGGAAGTGAGTTGCAAGGGGTGCTGTGTGTGCAGTAAGGAGAGTGGATGTGCCAGGCATGTGCAGGGATCATGGGGCAGGTGTGTGCATGCATGTGAGTGTGCATGCATGCCCACACGTATTTGGAGGTGGGGTTGTTGGTACTACCGTTCGCAGGAGGCTGGCAGGCACGCCAGGCATATGCAGCATCAAGGGACAACTGTGCAACACGTCTGGGGCAGGGTTTGTGTGTGTGGAAGGGGGTCACTAGGAGTGCAGCATGCATGGGGGGGTAGCAAGCATGCCACACACGTGCGGGGTCACGGGACAGGCATGCCACGCATGTGCGGGACCGGGGGCAGGCAGGCTCGCTCACGGCGTTCATGTCGATGCCGTTGGTGTAGGACCAGGCGTGCTGGAAGTACTCCTCAAGGCGCTGGCGCAGCGGGTTGGGGATCTGGTGGAAACGGATGAACTCGCGCACACGCAGCATCTGGGTGTGGTAGCGCGCGGTGCCCGAGTACAGGCGCTGGATGATGGCTGACACGTTCCCGAAGATGCTGGCGTACATCAGGGCTGCGGGACATGGTGTGTCACGGCCGGCACAGAGCCGCCCTCCCCGCGGCACGGGCCTCCAGCCACCCCCAAGCGCCTGCCCTGTCTGCCCACACCTGCATGGGCACACGTCCGGCCAGTCGCAGGGTCCGGGGAGCCTGCCAAGGGTGGGACCAGCCCAGCCAAGTATCGGCTCAATGTGCCCTCAAATACTTTGGGAACCAGCCCCTGCCTAACGTGGAGCACCCGGAAGGAGCCCTCGGCCTGCGCCTGGTGGCAGGGACGAGGGCCGGCTGCATCCTGCTGCTGTCAGTGGTGTTCATGGGTGCTCCAGGCCCTGCCCCCGCTGCAGAGGGGCAACCCCCCCAGCGCAGACCAGTCTGAGCAGGGAGGAAATCCCTTCCTGCCCCAGGGCAGCGTGGGGCTGAGCTGAGCGCAGGGGCAAGACCCTCCAGCCGGGACCCCGCGGGGTTGGTGCCAGCAGGAGCCAGGGCACAGCCCAGCCCCCGCCTCCGCTTGTGCTGCAGCAGCACCAGCGCCGCTGGGGGAGGCTTCGAGCCACCCCGATAACAGGAAAGGACACGCCAGGGCCTGCACACGCGCACGTGCATCCAGTTCACACATACACCCGCCCTTTGTGCATACACTCACATGCATGCCCCTCTTCCACACACATTCTCACGCCTTTTGTACATACGTACCCACATGCACCCATCTGCACACACAGACACGCATTCCAACTTGGCACACAAGTATACACGCGCAAACCCATATTGCACATACACTTGCACGTACAAACACACATGCACAGGCCCTTTACACACACACATTTGCACACACCAATGCCCTTGCACACACATACGCACACCTGTTACATGCACACCCACCCATATCACAACCCTTTTGCGTACATCCCCACTCTTTGTGCATGCACACACACACAGCCTTTGCACACACAGACATGTTCTTTGCGTGCATGTACACACACCCATATGCACAGCCTCTCTGCACCCACACACACGATCTTTGCATGCATGCGCACACACTCACCCCCTTTGCAAAACACATACAGGCCTGCAGGGACATACACACATGCACACCCTCATGCACACGCACCCGCCCTTTGCACGTGCCTCTTCCTTGCATGGAGACGTGCCGCCCCGGCACACACAGGAGGCCCCCAGGTGGAGCAGGGCAGGGGCAGGCTGGCCCTGGCCCCGACCCCAGCCCTGGTCCCGGCCCCAACTCACAGCCGATGAGCATGACACAGATGGAGAAGATCTTCTCGGAGTTGGTGTTGGGCGAGACATTGCCGAAGCCAACGCTGGTGAGGCTGCTGAAGGTGAAGTAGAGGGCGGTGACGTACTTGTCCTTGATGGAGGGGCCGTGCAGCTGGTGGCTCTCGTTGAAGGGCTTGCCGATCTGGTCGCCCAGTGAGCGCAGCCAGCCGATGCGCTGCTGCTCCACGTTGCCGATGGCGTACCAGATGCAGGCCAGCCAGTGCGCGATGAGCGCGAAGGTGCACATGAGCAGGAACAGCACAGCCGCCCCGTACTCCGAGTACCGATCCAGCTTGCGGGCCACCCGCACCAGCCGCAGCAACCGCGCCGTCTTCAGCAGCCCGATCAGCGTCGTCGTCTGCGGGCGCGGGACTGTCAGCGCTGCGGTCCCCAACCCGGTACACCCCCCGGAGATCCCGCTCCCTCCCCCCAGGCCGGGAGTCCATGCCTGCTCTGCTCCCCGCAGCCAGCACGACCACCCCCCCCGCCTCTGGGCCGGGGCAACGCCCTGCTCGCCCCCACGCTCACGGCGCAGAGGCGATGCGGACCCCGGCGTTACCTCCTCAGAGCCGGAGCCGAAGATGAGCAGGTCGAAGGGGATGGCGGCCACCATGTCGATGAGGAACCAGCCCTTGAAGTAGTGCGTGGCGATCTTGGCGGGGTGGCTGACCACCTCCTCGTTGGAGTTGACGTAGGTGGTGCGGAAGTTGATGAGGATGTCGATGATGAACATGATGTCCACGATGAGGTCCACCACGCTGAGCGGGCTGCAGTAGCTGCCGCAGGTCTCGGGCGGCTCCCCCGCCTCGTTCAACAGGAAGGCGGCCGAGTAGGGCGTGAAGATGGCCGTGTAGATGACCAGCAGCAGGATGAGCCAGTCCCACACCGCCTTGAAGGGGCTGTAGTGCAGGATGGTCCACTTGTGGATGCGCGGCGCCTGCAGCTTGTACTCGGGCAGCACGTCTGCGCCCAGCGACAGCACCTGCAACACCGGCGCGAGCCCACGTCACCGGGATGGGCAGCGCC
>NW_017728886.1:288796-291509 GCF_001723895.1 Crocodylus porosus | reverse complement strand
ACGGCCCTCAGGCCACCCCATGGACTGCCCTGCACACGCCCAATGCAAGCAGGCATGCCCGCCTGCTCTCTCCACATGCACACGCTTGCACATGCGTGTTCCCCACAAAGGCGTGAGCTGAGGGGCAGAGCCAGGGCAAGATACACTTGTAGCCCTTGGACACACACATGCACCCGCGGCACCCGCGCTGACACACGTGACTCTTTCAGGTCAGGCTGGGCAGCCCCCAGGGCCAGTGGCTCCCAACAGCTGCCTTGGGGTGGCGGCGGGGCGACACAAAGCATAGACCCAGCTGTGCCCCCAGCCCCTGGGCCCTGCCCCCCCATCCCAGGGAGCACACAGTGCACTCATGCCTGTGCCAAGCCCCTCACAAGACCACCCATGCGGCATCACAAGCACACATGGGCAGGTGCCACGGTACACGCCAAGGCAGACTCAGCACACGGGCAAAACCCCCAGACCCGTGCCCATCCTGCCGTGCTCTCGCCCACGGACTTGCCCCCGCCCCCAGCTCAGCCCCTCGGCAGCTCCCCGGCACCGCGGGCTGGGTTGGGCTCCGCCGGGTCGGGACGGGGTGCGAGCTGCTGGCAGCACGGGGCCACGGCGCCCGCAGCGCCCGCGCTCAGCAGCTGCTCCCGTCTGTCCGCGGGATTAGACGTTCCCGCTGCCCGGGGGCGCCCAGGCGCCGGCAGGGGCCGGGAAGTAGGAACCGGGGGCTGGGAGACAGGGGTCCCCGAGGGCTTCTGGGTCCACTGGGGGGAACACGGGTCAGCCATGCCCTTCCCCCACCCAGCTGCCCCACGGCCCTCAACGAGAGCGCGCGTGCAGGCAGACGGACACGGCGACCCGCGAGAGGGGAGTCCCTGTCCAGACATCCCCGACCTGCTCGGCCGTGGGCACAGGCACCGCTCCGTCCGGCTGCTCTCCGGGACGGCTCTAGCTCCAGCCCCCAGCCCCTCACTCCCGGCCTGCAGCCCCCTGCCCCGCCGGTGCCCCTCACTCCTGACCTGCAGCCCCCAAGCCCCCCGTGCTGCCAGTGCCCCTCACTCCCGACCCGCAGCCCCCTGCCCCATGCAGAGGACACGAGCCCCCACATCGTGTACTGCACGGCCCAGCTCCCTCCACCCTGACCCCAGGGCTGACACCGGTGCCACGGTGCCCCCAGCGGCGCAGCCCCCAAGACATCTGCCCCAGCCCCTGCCAGCTCTACCAGCCAGACCCACGTTGCCAGAGCTTCTGCCCCCAGTGCCTGGCATGGGGGGGTGGTGGGGGAACGTCCCCCCCGGCAGCCTCCGGCGGTACCTGGTCGTCCTGGCGGCGCCCGGCTCCACAGGCCGCCTCGTTGTCCAGGCACAGGCAGGTGCCGCACAGAGACAGGCTGGACATGGGTCCCGCTCGGGCCTGGGGGGTGGCGCCGGGGGCAGCCGAGACCTCCTGGAGAAGCTGCAGGAGCGATGCCAGCATCCTCACGCCGTGCCCATGGGCACCGGCTCGGCGCCCGGCACCACAGCAGGGACCCCGGCAGGGATGGACGGACGACGGAGTGCGTGGCAGCTGGGGGGGAGGGGGACACCACGTGCCACACCGAATTATTGGGGCGGAAACTTTACCCAGCCTGCCCTGCTCCACATAAATGGAGCCTCAGGCCACTGGGCACCCCCCCCCGCGTTAACCCTGACACGGCCAGGGTGCATGCCAGGGGGGTGGGCACAGGGAGACAGCACCCCTGCAGAGGGGCCTGGGGCACTGGCACTGCCATGGGTGCCTGGGTGGGGTCTCCATCGCCAGCCCCCCTGCAGGGCACCTGGCACAGGCATGGGGGAGCACGGGCAGTTCTAGCACACATATGTCCATGTCCGGCTGGGGGCCTGGGGCAGTCGGATCACAGCATGGGGCCTGCGGCATGCTCAGCCATGGGCAGAGCTGCTGCGTGTGCATGCCAGTGTACAGATGTCCATGTGCCCAGGTGTGCACCTGCTCCAGCCCAGAGGCAACAGCCCGTGCACATGCACGCCTGCCAAGACGTGTGCAAGCATGTGCAGGCATGTGTGCTGCTCTGAGCTTGTGTGTGGAGGAGACAGGCCTGCGCAGCATGTGCAGCCGCACGCCTGGGACCAGGCGGTGGAGCAGGGTGTTGCGCATGCGTGTTGAACACAGCTGCACGTGCGCGCACGCGGGGCTCCTGGCCTCACTCCTCTGGCTCTGGCACCTGCCCCAGCCTGGGCTGGGGCTGCTTCCCCAGTTGTGGGGGCAGAGCTTGTCCCCACATATATTCCTGGCACAGCCAAGGCATGTGCCTGGGGCTGGGGGCACACGCCTTGGCTAGGTCAGGCATACATGTGCATATGTGCAGCACTTGTGCACGGGTTGAGGCCCTGGGTTCAGGCCGATGGTTGCCCCCAGGTCTGCCCCCCGCCCCCCACCAGCCAGGGCTGCAATGCCCAGTGTGTGGAGGAAAGGGTCGCACTGTCCCTTTAAGAGAGAGCAGCAGGCTCAACCTCTGCTCCATTTATAGCCTGGATCCAGCCCGGGCCGCTAAAATTATCCAGAAATTGGGACAAGCAGCAGCTGGGGGAGCAGGGGATGCCCCTGGCTGTGCCCCCCTGCTTCCCTGCCCCCCAGCCCCGACGCCTCCTGCACAGGAGCCTGAGATGCAGCTGCTTCTGGGGTGAAGCGCGGCAGTTCCCGTCTGCCCAGGACGCAGGCCCCCGGG
>NW_017728886.1:247957-253157 GCF_001723895.1 Crocodylus porosus | reverse complement strand
GCTGTGCTGCGGCGGGGGCACACAGCAGGGGGCGCTGTGCTGCAGCGGGGCAGGCAGCAAGGGACACTGCTGGCAGGAGGGCACGGGGCGCTGTGCTGCGGCGGGGGCACACAGCAGGGGGCGCTGTGCTGGGGGGCGCACAGAGCAGGGGTGCTGCCCCCATTAGGTGGCGCTGCCCCAGGCAGGCGCTGATCTGTAATGGCGCTGCCCGCAGCCCGAGCAGGAGGCGCTGGGCCCCGGGTCGCCCAAGTTGGAGGAGGAGGAGCAGGACCTGAACAAGGCGCTGGGGGTGGCGCGCTTCCAGATCCTGCAGCACTCGCACTCGCACCCGCGCGGCGTGGAGGATGCCGGGCGAAGCTACAGCGAGGAGGACTTTGAGTGTGAGCAGGGGGGCGGGGCCCCGGGGCTGCCCCCTGTTCCCGGGGGCGCTGCCCGGGTGGCCCCCGGCTGAGCCCAGCCTGGTGCTTGCCCGCAGACCACCGGCAGAGCTCGCACCACATCCACCACCCGCTGTCGGCGCACCTGCCCGCGGATGCACGCCGCAAGAAGGGGCCGCGGAAAGGCAAGAAGAAGCGGCGCCGAGCGTCTGCGCCCGGGGAGACACCACCCATCGAGGAGGCCGAGGAGGACGAGGATGACGCTGGCGACACGGAGACTGAGCGCTCGGCCGAGGAGCTGCTGCAGGGCAGCGCGCCCGAGGCGGTGCAGGTGTGGTACAGGGGGCTTGGGGCAGCCCTGGGGCACGGCGGGGCTGGTGGCTGCCAGCCCCATGCGCCCCCTCCCCTTGTCTCAGTTTTTCCTGCAGGAGGATGACGCAGGCGAGCGCCAGACCGAGGAGTCACCCACTCCCAGCTCCCCGGCTGAGCCCAGTGTGCCCGCGCCCGTACCTGCTGCCCCCCACGATGCCAGGGGTCCCAGGTGAGTGACCTTGCTGCAGGGCCCAGGGATACCGGTGCGGGGGGGGTGGGCATCGACCCCCAGCTTGGTGCCGGGGGTAGATGCTGAGGCAGGGGTGTGCGTTGCAGCCCGGAGGCCGAGGAGGAGCGCGAGGCCGAGGGCACGGGGGTGGACGAGCCCGGCTCCCCCGGGCGCCCCTTGGCCAAGTCGCAGCCCGGGCACCGCAGCTACAACCTGCACGAGCGGCGACGCATCGGCAGCATGACAGGCGTGGAGCAGGCCCAGTATCAGAAGGTGCCCACGGACGAGTCAGAGGCCCAGACACTGGCCTCAGCCGATCTGGACTACATGAAGAGTGAGTGTGGGCGGCAGGGCCGGGGGGAGCTGGGCCGGAGTGTCCCCAGTCCCCCATGCTGGGCTGACCCGCGTCCCAGCCCAGGCAGCGGGGCCGGTGGACCACAGAGCTGCTCCCTGCATGCAGCATCCCCCTGTGCCCTCCCCCAGGCCCTAGGGTAGACCCCTTTCCCCACCCAGCCCAGGCCCAGTGTCTGCCCAGGGTGCCCTTGCTGTGGCAGGCACCCGGCAGTGCCAGGACAGGCCTCCCCAAGCCGTTTGCCCGCATGCCCATGGCCCTGCCTGCTCAGCTCTCCGTCCTGGCAGGTCACAGGTTCGAGGACGTGCCCGGGGTGCGCCGGCACCTGGTGCGGAAAAGCACCAAGGGTCAAATCGTGCACGTCAGCAAGGAGCACCGGGAGCCGAGTGTCCGGCACCGCAAGCACGACCGGCAGCCGCACGAGGTGGGGGCAGGTTTGGCAATGGGGTGGCAGCTCTGGGACCTGCCGTTTCCGGGGGCCAGACGGGCGATGGTTGGGGACCCACCTGGGGTCCCGCTCACCCATGCCCCGACCTGGCTGCAGGTGTTTGTGGAGCTGAACGAGCTGATGGTGGACAAGAACCAGGAGATGCAGTGGAAGGAGACGGCGCGCTGGATCAAGTTCGAGGAGGACGTGGAGGAGGAGACGGACCGCTGGGGCAAGCCCCACGTGGCCTCGCTGAGCTTCCGCAGCCTCCTGGAGCTGCGCAAGACGCTGGCGCACGGTAGGGGGGGCCACGGCCTGCCGGAGGGGGCTGGGCCCCCGGGGGGAGTGGTGCTGGGCCCCCGGCAGCCGCGCAGCGCCTTCAGCGCTGCCTCCCGCAGGGGCCGTGCTGCTGGACCTGGACCAGAAGACGCTGCCCGGCGTGGCCCACCAGGTGGTCGAGCAGATGATCATCTCGGACCAGATCCGGGCTGAGGACCGCGCCAATGTGCTGCGGGCACTGCTGCTCAAGCACAGGTCAGCCGAGCGCCACGGGGGCCGAGCCTGCTCTGCTTGCCCCCGGGGGGGTGCACCCCTGTAGGGACACCTGTCCACAACCCTCCCGGCAGCGGCAGCAGGACCTTGTCAGCTGCGGCCCCCCTGCTGTCCCAGGGGCAGGGGCAGGGGCAGGGGCAGGGGCGATGTCGGAGTCACTGTGTCGTGCTGCTCAGAGCTCTGTCCCCGGTGCAGAGATTTGGCCGTGGAGCAACATCTGCCTCTCTTGTGCTGCCAAATTTCCAGACGGGTGGGACAGACCGGAGGGCCAGGCCCCCTGTCCCTGCTGGGGCCAGATCCCAGCAGGCAGGGCTGGCACGGGCCCAATCCAGATGCACAGGGGGCTTGTGCAGGGCCTGATCCGGCCGGGGGACTGGCCCTGCGCCACTCGCCTGTCCCGCAGGGCCAAAAAGCCGAGCTCAACAGGGTCTGGCGAGGCTTCATGTGGGAGGGTGGGGACAGGGCGGATCCTGCCCCAGCCTGGCCCGCGTGTCCATGACGGCCCCGTGCACCCGCAGCCACCCGAGCGATGAGAAGGACTTCTCCTTCCCCCGCAACATCTCAGCTGGTAGCCTGGGCTCCCTGCTGGGGCACCACCACAGCGTCAACCACGTGGGCGAGGGTGCCGAGCCAGCCGTCACCGAGCCCCTCATCGGCGCTGTCCCCGTCGAGCACGAGGTCCAAGTCGACATTGAGCGTGAGGTCAGTGGCAGCCCGGGCCCCTGCCACCGCGAGCCCCAGCCCCGTGCCTGTCTCCCACTACTCTCCCTCCAAGCCCTGCCGCCTCCATCACCCTTGTCCCCTGCCCTGTGCCTACCCCGCCATCACCACCCGCGCTCACCTGTCCCCCCACCCGCTGCAGAGGGAGGTCCTGACCCCTCCGCCACCCGCCGGCATCACACGCTCCAAGTCCAAGCACGAGCTGAAGCTGCTGGAGAAGATCCCGGATAACGCGGAGGCCACGGTGGTGCTCGTGGGTAAGGGCCGGCAGGACCGGGCGGGGTGGGGGCACTGCCGCGGCCAGGCACTCACCCCTGTCCCGGCGTGCAGGCTGCGTGGAGTTCCTGGACCAGCCCACCATGGCCTTCGTGCGGCTGCAGGAAGCCGCAGAGCTGGACTCCGTGCTGGAGGTGCCCATCCCCGTGCGCTTCCTCTTCGTGCTGCTGGGGCCCAGCAGCGCCAACATGGACTACCACGAGATCGGCCGCTCCATCTCCACCCTCATGTCCGACAAGGTACCTGCGACCCATAGGCTCCCTCCTGCCCCAGGCCGGGAGGGATTCGTGGTCCCCCTCTAGTCCCACGTAACACAGTGGGTGCCCACAGCCCTTCCATGAGGCGGCCTACCTGGCGGACGACCGGCACGATCTGCTTAACGCCATCAACGAGTTCCTGGACTGCAGCGTGGTGCTGCCGCCCTCCGAGGTGCAGGGCGAGGAGCTGCTGCGCAGCGTCGCCCACTTCCAGCGTGAGATGCTCAAGCGGCGCGAGGAGCAGGAGCGGCGCCTGCTGCTGGAGCCCAAGTCCCCCGAGGAGAAAGGTGCCAGGGCCGGCCCCGCCGGGGGCATGGGCGGCGGTGGGGGGCACGGGGTGGCGGGCGCAGCAGTGACGTGGGGCGTGTTGTGCATGGCAGCGCTGCTGCGGCTGGCGGTGGCAGAGGCCGAGGACGACCCACTGCGCCGCACGGGACGCCCATTCGGGGGCCTGATCCGGGATGTGCGCCGGCGCTACCCCAAGTACCTGAGCGACTTCCGCGACGCCCTCAACCCCCAGTGCATCGCTGCCGTCATCTTCATCTACTTTGCCGCCCTCTCGCCTGCCATCACCTTCGGGGGGCTGCTGGGTAAGGGGGTCTGCGTGGGGTGCGGGTCAGGGGGGTCTGTCCCGGGGGTAACAGGGTAAAGGGGGCTCAGGGCAACTGGGGGTGAGTGAGCCAAGCTGTGGGGGTCGGGTTGGGGGTGATCATATGGGGCCCTGGGGGTGGCTATTACTCCACCGGGGGTAAGTGGGGCATGGCTGGGGCATGGTCCCCAGTGCTGGGGGCTGCACAGGGGTTATCTGGGTCTGGCTGCAGGGGCCTGGCTCAAGTGCCGGGCTCTAATGCTGCCCCTCCGCCCGCCTGCCCCAGGGGAGAAGACGGAGAACCTGATCGGGGTGTCGGAGCTGATCATCTCCACGGCGCTGCAGGGTATCATCTTCTGCCTTCTGGGTGCGCAGCCCCTACTCGTCATCGGCTTCTCGGGGCCCCTGCTTGTCTTTGAGGAGGCTTTCTACACGGTGAGCCTGGCCCCCCAACAGCCACCATGGCCAACCTTGGAGGGCCTGTTCCTGGAGCTGGGGAGGGGCCGTGTCCCGGCACCACCCGCCTCTGGCCCCCCGGCTGGGACAGTGCCTCACGGGCTGCCTGGCAGGGACCCCCGTCCTGCCCGCAGCTGCAGCCTGCGTGGGTACCCGGGGGCACCGGCCTGGCCCTGTCCCGGGGGGTGACCTGGGGGCCTGGAGGGGACTGGAGGCGGGTGTGGGGTGCAGGGCCACAGCGCTGAGCCGGCGGGTGCAGTTCTGCAGGTCCAACGGGTTGGAGTACCTGGTGGGGCGCGTCTGGATCGGACTGTGGCTTGTGCTCATCGTGCTGGTGATGGTGGCCTTCGAAGGCAGCTTCCTCGTGCGCTTCGTGTCCCGCTTCACCCAGGAGATCTTTGCCTTCCTCATCTCCCTCATCTTCATCTACGAGACCTTCTCCAAGCTGGCCAAGGTCCGGTTCAGCGGGGGAATGGGGGGCCATGGGCTGGACTGGGGGGGTGGTTCTGCCCTGGGGGCTGGTGCGGGCTCTGCATGCGGGTGGGCAGCACTGGGGGCAGGGATGGGAATGGAGGCTGTGGGAGTCAGGGGCTGGGGTCACGGGCAGGGGGCTGCAGTGGGGGATCTGTTGCTGGGAGTGTTGTGATGGGGGC
>NW_017728886.1:232311-247639 GCF_001723895.1 Crocodylus porosus | reverse complement strand
AGGGCAGGGCTGGGATCAGGCAGCGGGGCTGGGGGTGCTGGGGTGGGGAGCTGCACCCTGATGCACTGTCCCTGCAGATCCGGCGGGTGATTGGGGACTTTGGCGTGCCCATCGCCATCCTCGTCATGGTGCTAGTCGACTACAGCATCCAGGACACCACCTACACACAGGTCCGCAGGGCAGGGTGTCGGGGGACAGGGTGGGGGCCCGAGGGCCAGTTCCTCTTGCCTGTGGTGCTCATCCCCGCTGCCATCTCCCTGCAGAAGCTGAAGGTGCCAAGCGGCTTCTCGGTGACAGCGCCCGAGAAGCGGGGCTGGGTGATCAACCCGCTGGGGGAGAAGGACCCCTTCCCCATCTGGATGATGGTGGCCAGCGTCCTCCCGGCCATCCTCGTCTTTATTCTCATCTTCATGGAGACCCAGATCACCACGTGAGAGCCCTGTGCCCTCTGGGGCTGGGGGTGTGCTGGGCCTGTGTGGGGGCTGGGACACCTGGGAGGTGCTGGAAGCAGAAGTCTGGGCTGTGCAGGGGGGAGCTGGGAGTACTGGGGGGTCAAGTCTCTGCTGGGGGGAGTTGGGGGTGCTGGGGAGGGGACCAAGCTATGCTGAGGGGGAGCTGGGAGTGCTGGCGGCGGGGGACTAGAAGTGCTTGGGAAGTCTGGGCCGCGTGCCGGGGGGCTGCCAGTGGTGCCTGACCTGCCCCGCTCCCCCAGGCTGATCATCAGCAAGAAGGAGCGCATGCTGCAGAAGGGCTCTGGCTTCCACCTGGACCTGCTGCTCATCGTGGCCATGGGTGGCTGCTTTGCGCTGTTCGGGCTTCCCTGGCTGGCGGCCGCCACGGTGCGCTCGGTCACACATGCCAATGCGCTCACCGTCATGAGCAAGGCCGTGGCACCCGGTGACAAGCCCAAGATCCAGGAGGTGAAGGAGCAGCGCGTCACCGGACTGCTGGTGGCCGTGCTTGTGGGTGAGTCCTGCCCAGGCCGTGCCATGCCGTGCCGAGCCCCGTCGCACCCTGGCTGGGCCTGGTAGCTCTAGGTGGCAGGAGGGTGATGCTGGGTGCAGCCTCGTCTGCAGGGTGCCCTTGGGGAGTGGGAGCGGGGGTGCGGGCCCAGGGCAAAGGTGACCCCCTCTGCCCCCAGGCCTGTCCATCGTCATTGGGGAGCTTTTGCAGAAGATTCCGCTAGCCGTGCTCTTCGGGATCTTCCTCTACATGGGGGTGACATCGCTTAACGGCATCCAGTTCTACGAGCGCCTCCAGCTGCTGCTCATGCCCCCCAAACACCACCCTGATCTCCCCTACGTCAAGAAGGTGCGGGGGTCAGAGCTGGTGCAGGGGTATCTCTGGAGGGCTGGGAGCCCTGGTGGGCAGCAGCACCGTGGAGGGACCTGGGGGTGTCGCTAGATCCCAAACCCAACGGGCATCTGCAGCATGATGCAGCCACACACAAAGTCAATGCGGTTTGGGGGCTGCGTCAATAGAAGCATCAGGTGCAAGACATGGGAGGTGCTGGTGCTTCTCTGCTTGGCACTGGTGAGGCATCCTCTGGATCTTGCATGCAGTTCTGGGCTCCATATTTTGAAAAGAACGTGGAGAAGTGAGAGAGGGACCACAGGCAGCAACAGAGATGCTCAAGGGCTCGGAGGGCAGGTCAAGCCAGAAGCTCCAGTAACTGGGCCCGTTCAGGTGGCAGGAAAGCTGCTTCAGAAGCGATGCGAGAACAGGCTGCATTACCTGCAGGGCTGCCTGCCACAAGGAGGGAAAGATCCTGTTCCCTTCTGCTGAGAGCAGGGCACAAGCAGCACCTCTAAGTGGCAGCAAAGCAGGTTTAGGCTGGACCTCAGGAATCACTTCTGTGTGGGCAGAGCAGGGAGGCCGTGGGAGAGATGCCGGGGAAGGAGGGACTCGCCATCGCTGGAGGTGTCAAAGGGGTTGGACAGACACCAGTCAGCGATGATCGAGGCACAACCATGCCTGTGCTCTGGTGGGGGGACTCCCCGGGCTGTACTGGTTGCACCTTTCCTACTTTTGCTCCATGTGTCCAGGTTCTTGAAGCCTCTCCCAAAGGTGCTGGGTGCTGGCTACAGCCCGCACTGGGCTGTGAAAATGCTCCTGATGGCACCAGCCTGCAGGGTCCTGGCGAGAGGGTCTGCTCCTCAGCTCAGGATGTTGCCCCATCCCCCTGCTCTAGGCAATGACTGTTGCTGAACCTGAGGCTATCGGGGCGTTGTAGGACCAGGGCTGACAAGGCCTTTTCTGGTGGGGCTCAGACAGGGCTGCTGCTTGGGGCAGAGGTTGGATGAGCAGCAACCCCCAGCGGTCCTGACCCTGGCCGCTGCCCTGACCCGTGGACTTTGTGCTTGCAGGTGCGGACGCTGCGCATGCACCTGTTCACAGGGCTGCAGCTGGTGTGCCTGGCTGTACTGTGGGCTGTCATGTCCACTGTGGCTTCACTGGCCTTCCCCTTCATCCTCATCCTCACTGTGCCCCTGCGCATGTGCCTGCTGGCCCGTATCTTCACTGACCACGAGATGAAGTGTGTAAGTGCCCACCCCCCCAGGCCATGTGGTGTGGAGACCCTCATCCTACTGATGCCTGTCCCGTGATCAGGCCCAGTGCCTCTGGCTGTGGTGTGAGGGTCTCGCCCACCCTGTGCCAGGCAGCGGCAGCTCTGGAATCGGGCTTCGGGGGTGGAAAGAGGCCCCCTAAGCTCTGTGCCCACCTTGAGCCCCCCCATATCTCCCCAGCTGGATGCCAACGAAGCTGAGCCTGTGCTGGACGAACGGGAGGGCATTGACGAGTACAACGAGATGCCGATGCCTGTGTGAGCCGCCAGCCCGGCCTGGCGCAGACGGATACGCGGCCCCACGTCACTATCGCCAAAGGGCCTGGAACGGCCCTGGGGCCCCACTGTGGACCCCGCGCTCGCCCAGTGCCTTGCTCCCCACGCCAGCAGGGAGGACATCCCCTTCCTGGCCGCAGGCGCCTGCCAAAGAACCTGCCTTGCTGCCCAGCTGCCATCCAGGGGCAGGGAGCAGGGCCCTGCTGGGGTTTGGGGCCCGCCCCCTGCCCAGCCCTGTGCCAGCCCAGCCCTTGGTGCCTCTGACAATCAGGTGGTTCCAAGACTGCAGTATTTTATTTAAGACAATAACTGAACTGTTAATCAATGGCTTCATAAGGAGCTGGGGCTGCAGTGGGGGCAGCTTCCGGGGCTCTGCAGCAGATGCCGGCCAAGCCTCCAGCCATGACTCTCCACCTTCTCTGACTCGCAGCCCAGACAGACTGAGGGTCCCAGGCCTGACCCAGCGCCCAGCTGCCTGTTCTTGCTGCAGGACTGTGGCAGAGCCACTCCAGGGTGGCAGAGACCACCAGGCTGCAGGGCTGGACACTGGCTCTCTTGGTTTCTCTTTTGCATCTTGTCTGCAACCCTTGTGCCAACACTAACCCCTGCAGGGCAGCCCTGGGGGCCTGCTCATGGGGGAGAGGCTGCACTTAGGGACACTGCCAACATTCCCGTTGCCACGGCCCTGAGCCCAGGCCGCACCAGATGGATACATGGCCGGGCCAAGGGAGGCTGTCAGCAGCCCCTAGAGGGGTGGGGGCCACAGCACTGGGGCACCTGGGGTGCACAGGAGCTGCTCCCAGGGCAGCTAATAAATGCAAAGACAAGGCAGATTTTTCACCTCTTTTATTGTAAAGTTTGTCCTCTGGGTCCAGCGCCCAGGCAGGGTGACCACACACACGGCCACAGCCGGCCCAGCCCCACGGCGCCACTGTGCAAAGGGCCAGGCCCCCCCCCACGCACTCTTGGCCCCCAGAGCACCACAGGGCAGCAGTGACCATGGGCAGGTGCTGTGGCAGGCTCGGGGACCTGCCCCCCCGTGGCATCAGGCAGTAGACGGGCCCCTGCCACGGCTCGGCCCAGCACCCAGCCCCGCTGCCAGGCAGTGCCTGTCCCTCAACCCCATCCCCACCAACGGCAATAAATAAGTCTGGCCTAGCCCTGTCCCCGCTCCCCAGGGCCAGGGCTGAGGGACCCCTCAGAAGCGCAGCTCCCTCAACTTCTGCCGCAGGTACTGCTTGGCCTCCTCGATGCCACTCACTTTCTCCAGCTCCGTGTAGGGCAGCTAGAAATGGGGGGAGCAGGTCATGGGGGTCCAGGAGGCCACAGCAGTCAGGGAGGGGGGTAGCAGAGATGGCCCCACAACGGGTGGAGAACACTGCCCCTTTCAGGGCAGACTTTACCCCTGTCCCTGGCCATTAGCCAGCTGGAGCAACCCCAGCGCTGCCCCTGGCCTTCCCTCCAAAGTCTAGGCCCAAGGGAATAGATGGGGGAGGAGGGGGTGTTGGGGTTGGTCATAGTCTTAACATGACTGCAATGGGACATTGGCACCAGGCAGCAAGTGTCACTACACTCAGCACTGGCAGGAGCATGGTGGGGCAAAGGACACTAGAGAGGAGCATGGCACAGCCCAGCTGCAACCAGGGCACAGGGCAGCTCCAGGCACCTGGTGTCAGGAGGTGATGAAGGCCCCAGGGCCAGTCAAGGGCCAGGAGAAGGGGGCAGGAGATGAGGACAGGGACAGCCAGCCATGAGGTTGTTGATGTGGTGTTGCAGCCATGGCAGGAAACACCATGACCTTGGGCAAAGGTGGGACAAGGTCCCTAGGAAGGCTCTGTCTGGGGGCAGGCAAAGTCCCTTGCCCGATCCAGCCTGCATGTCCCCCCATCTGCAGGGAGGAGTGAGGGGCAGCCCCTGCCCTGCACACACCCCACTCACCTGGACCAGGCAGTAGCCCAGCAGCTGCAGGTGCCGGTCACGCATGGCCCGTGAGCCCACCAGGATGTCCGAGTTCTGGCAGTAGTGCCACTTGTCGTTGACTGACAGCACGACCCTGCGGGACAGAGCAGGCAGCGTCAGGCTGACTGGGGCTGCAGGGGAGACCTCCCAGGGTAGGGGCAAGGCTTGGGCAGTGCAACCTCATGCCAGTCATCCCAATGCTGAGGGCTGAGACGGGAAGGTCCCCTGCTCGGGGCCCTTGAGCAGATCTGTCAGTGCCAAAAAAGGCAGGGAGGCGGGGGGAGCTGGGGCAGAGCAGGGCAAGCCAGGCCAGTACCTCTGGATCTCCTCGGCCCCCTGTGGCACATCGCTTAGGCCACCCTTGGGGCTGGGTAGGTGCGGGGAGGGGGGAGCGCAGGCCTCGTCACGGGCAGTCGGACTCCTTTCCTCTGTCTCATCAGGAGGCTGCTCCCCACGAAAGCAGCCAGGCGCAGCCTCCGGCCCCTCCAGGATCTTGCCAATGGGGAACTGGAAGAGTGTGGCAGTTGTGGTGCCGCGAGGGGAGCAGTCAGGGGTGCCGGTGGCCTGTGTGGCTAGGCACTCGGAGGGGCTGCTCAACGTAGAGCTGCCCTGGCTGCCCAGGGATGACTCCTTGCTCAGGCTGCAGTAATAGTCTGAAGGGGGCTGGTAGCAGGGCCCCCCGGGCGCAGGGCACAGCGTGGGTAAGAACCGCCCGGCCAGGTCGCTCTCCCGCGGACCCTGGGGGCTGCTCGGT
The DNA here is from genome assembly GCF_001723895.1 of Crocodylus porosus. Classification (NCBI taxonomy): domain Eukaryota; kingdom Metazoa; phylum Chordata; order Crocodylia; family Crocodylidae; genus Crocodylus; species Crocodylus porosus. Next base: position 242,084 of record NW_017728886.1, on the reverse strand, counting down.
GTCTCTGGAGCAAAGGGGGCAAAGTCCTGCAAGTCCGAGGTGAGGGCCAGCACACTGGTGCGCAGGGGGGCCACGGCGGGGCGCGGAGGGGGGGCCTTGTACGCTGCAGGGACCCGGGACAGAGGCAGCACGGCGCCCACGTTGTTGACCCACAGCAGGAAGTCTGCAGAGAGAGAGCAGGTGGTCAAACCAACAACACAACTAATTGAACGGACACCAGGTAGTTCCTTTTCACACTGCATAGAATGGAAGTGTGCAGCTCGTGGGCAACAGACATGGCAGGAGCTGAGTTCTGCCAGATTCACAAGGGGCTGGATGTGTGCTTGGAGGAAAAGGGCATTGGTCATTACTAAGCAGGGAGCGAGTGGCACACCCTCTGCACCAGGCCTGCCTGGACCCCCAACGCTGGAGGCTGCAAATGGGAGAGGAGCATGTGAAAACTCTGCTCAGACCCTGGTCTCTGTCCTGCAGAGGCTGGAGGAGTGTGGAGCTGAGCCAGGATGTGGCAGTTCTGATGCCAAAGCAAGACCTGTGGCAGTAAGGCCAGTAGACCAGGCTACACCTCCCCTTCCCCCCCAGAGACAGGGTGTACTGCCCATGTGCCCTGTGAAGGGGATACTACCCTTGGAAGGGGCCACTGGGGAAGCCCACCCCTGCCGGCACCTCATTGCACACCCCTGCTCCCGCCAGGCCCAGCCCTGCTACCTGCACTGTATCCAGGGGGCAGCACCTCGTCCTGCCGGTAGCACTCCTCTCCCACCAGCTGCCGCAGGGCCTCCGCCACCAGCCCCTTGTAACTATGGAGAGGAGTGAGATGGTCACGTCCCGTTTCAGCCAGGCCCCATGGCCCTGCCAGGCTGCAAGGCAGCCCCCTTGACTCCAGATCCCAAGTGTCCAGTACCAGGGCTGCAAAGGAGCTAGGGGTCTTGGAGCCCCATTTCCCACCAGCCTTGCATGTCTGATGCACTGGGGGCAGGCAAGGAGCCTCAGACACCTGCAGCAGCCAGGGGCCCACTCCCTGCTTGTTGTGGAGCAGGGCTGTGGGCAGAAAGGGCTCATGGGTGGATAACCATTGCCCTCCACAGCACAGCAGTGCCCATCTCCCACTACAGGGAGCTCATGCCTCACATCTCTGCAGATGGCCACGTGCCCATCTAGGGGCCCAGGCTGCCCGCATGGGCCCCAGCTCCCCCACCACACCCTCCCACCCCCAGCTCCTGTTGGCCCTGCCTGCCCCCCTGTTGCGCCTACGCACCTGTACTTCCTGTTGGCCTCATCGGCAGTCAAGGCATGGTCAAACATGAGGATGCGGTAGCGAGGATCGAGGCGGGGGCCGTTGTAGTCCTGGAACTCCAGCTCCACTGTGGCATCCAGCAGGGAGAGGTAGCGGCGTACAATCACAGCATGGGGGCTGTCTGTGGGTAGGACAGGGGGCAGCATGTGCCTGGTGCCCCTGGCCCCCCACATCCCCCAGGGCCCTCCTGTCCTGTCCCTGGGAAGGGATGGACCCCACCAAGGGCCTCTATTCACACCCCACATGCACAGTCCCTATCACCCAGCACTGCTGGACCCCTCTGCAGCCCCGCACCTGCTCCTCCCAGCCCAGGCCCCTGCTCTGGACCCAGCAACAGGTCTACCCAGGCAGAAGCCCAACATACTCATGACGGTGGTGATGAAGGCTGGGGAAAAGACCTGGTGCAGAACACACTGGGGGAAGTGGCTGAGCTGGAACATGGACATGAGGATGTTGACGGTGGCCAGGGGCGAGCTTATGGCCTTCTGATCCAGGATGGCCTCCAGCTTGGGGAAGAGCTCGCCATGGTTGGAGGGCCGGTAGTTCATGCGGCTGAAGGGGAACACCAGCTTCTGGATCACCTGCAGCAGAGACAGGGTCAGGAAGGGCCGGGGCAGCATGGGCCAGCCCCAGCGTGGGGGGTCAGGCAGGTGCCAGACCATGATGTGACGGCACGCTGCCCTGGGGAAGCCTGGCCCCAGCGACCAGCCAGCCTAGCTCCAGGCGCTCACCTTGCTGTCCAGCTGCTCCCCACGCTTCAGCAGGAAGGCAGCAATGGTGTCAAGCAAGCGCGGTTCACGCAGCCGGTGGCGGGCCACGTACTTGGCGATCAAGGCCATGGTGTAGGGGGTGAGGTTCTCCACCTTCCGGGGCAACCACTCTGTGGGGAAGCGCAGCATGCCTGTGTCACCCAGGCCCAGCCAGCAGGCACGAGGGGAAGGGGTGGCACCCCCAGGCAAGCCTCTGCCCAGGGGAATACCAGGGCTCTCACACAGCCTGCAGGGCTCCCAGATGCCTGGTCACAGAAAAAGTGCCCTAGACCATTTGGGCTGCAGCAGGGGTTTCCGTACATGCCCTCTCCCAGAACTGATCTGCGCCCGGCTCCTGGAATGAGGTGGCCTCTAGGATGTCTGTCTGTGGGCTGCATGCCCCTGTGCTGACCGGGGAAGCTGCCACACCAGCCACAGGGAGGTATAACCTGTCTCTGGTCCTTCACCTCCCTCAGCCAGTCCAACAGGGTGCTGGGACTCACCTGCGCCCTGCTTGGAGAACCTTGGCCTGGACCAGGGCAGCTCAGAGGGCACAACCTTCAAACCCCAGCATGGACCTACGGTCCCCTCCAGTGTGGCTCACACTCCCCAGAACTTCCCCACAGGAGCTGCCCCGACACCCCTCCTATCAGAGCAGCAGCGGGAGAGCTCACACCCCCAGCAGCCACAATGGCTGCTGCTCCCACTCTGACTCCAGGCACCTTCCAGTCTCAGCTCCGCCAGGCCAGCCTCATGCAGAGCTCAGCGGATCTGAAGGCCCGGGCGAGAGCAGGCAGCAGCCCTCACCTGCCATGCTGCGTATGAAGCGCTCCTGGCGGTTCTCATAGAAGAGCTGTGAGCTGAAGATGGCCTCCAGGGCCTTGTTGTTGGCCTCCTGGGCACAGAGGGCCAGCATCTCGTCCAGCAGGGCCAGTTCGTGCTCCCGCACGGCGCTCACCTGCCCCAGTGTATGCCGCACGAGCCGCAGGATCTTGCGGTTGTTGAGCAGCTGCTGGTCGGAGGCTGCGTGGCCCTGCAGCGCCTGGGCCCGCAGCCGGTAGTAGGACAGCAGCAGGAAGAGGGTCTGCGGGTGCCGCTCCTTCTCCAGGTGCCGCTCCAGGCTGCTAAGGCAGGACTCCACCAGCGGGTGCGGGCTGGACGGGTGCAGCCGCATCACGCTGCTGAACACCATGGAGAGGTCTTTCTGGTTGAAGCGGCCCAGGCGGCTCCGGGACTCGTCCTCCAGCACCCGCACCAGGGGCGACTCCCCAGGGAGGCCTGGGGAGAGAGCAGAGGTCTGGGTTCAAGGACACGGAGGGAGGCCTGAAGCCATACAACAAGACATTTGTTTGTGGGCTACCCAGAAGGTTTGGTTCAGATGCACATGAAGTCGTTTGCTTTGTTTTCAGGTGACTTCACCACTGTCAAGCTTTCCATTTTCACAAAAAAAAAAAAAATAAAAAAAATGTCAAAACCTTTTGCTCTGGAGACGTCAAAATGAAATCACAGTCACACAGAAGTTGGGCTGAAAGTGACCTGCAACGGTCACATCTGGTGCAACCCGCGGCTTGAGGCAGGACCAGCCCTGTACAAACCAACCCACTGTCCAACCTCTTAGCAGAAGTGCAGTCACCTTGACACAGCCCCAGGCATTGCCCCTGTCCCCAGGAAAGTAGAGAGGCTACACACCAACATCCTGCTGCTGCCAGGAGGGTCATGGACACTCCAGAGATCCCAGGCCAAAGCTGGTGCCCCGCTGCAGAGGAAGAATGCCACCACCGCCGCCCCCTCCCTCCAGTCTGGGACCAGTCTGAGCAGGAGGGGAATCTCTTCCTGCCCCCAGTGCAGTGTCAGGCTGAGCCCAAGTGCCAGGGCAAGACCCTGCAGTCAGGACCCTGTGGGGTTGGTGCCAGCAGGAGCATTAATTGCCACAGCCCAGTCCCCAATCTCCAGCCTGGGCTGCAGCAGCACCCAGCGCCTCGGGGGAGTCTTAAAAAGAAAACCTCCCTAACATGTAGCAGCAAGAGGGGAATGAATTCCTTCCCCACCCCACACAGCAGCCAGCACAGCCCAGAAGTCTGGGAAATATCCATCACAGAGCACAGGCATCGCCAGGCCTAGATCATCCCCACCCAGCAACTGTCCACCCTCTCCCTGAACCTCCCCAGTGATGAAGAGTCTGCACCCCCTGGCATCTATTCCACTGCCTCCCTGCTCTGACAGCAAAAAGGTTTTTTCTGCTATCCAGTATTTTCACTTTTCCAAAATGCACCCCTCTCTTCCCTTTGTGACCATTCACCCATTCAACAGCAGGCCAGGGCTGGTTACTCCTGGAAGTGTCCAACAGCTGGCCTCTCCACTGCAGACACTGATCAATCAGAGGCAACCGTTTTATTCTGGCTTTGGGAATCCCAGTATCACAGCGCGGCCGGGCTGGCAGGGCTCTATGGAGGTCACGTCCAGAGTAGCCCCCACTCCAGGCAGGATCAGCCCCTTCTGAACCAGCAGACAAGGGTCCGTCTAATCCAGCTTTCCCACAGCTGCCTCTTCCTTTGCTATGCCTTGCGGGGGTCACACGCCACTAGCACAGCCCACACAGTGGGGAAGGATACCAGGGAGCCACCCCTGCAGCCTATGGCCCACGCAGCATGCGGCCCCCAGCCACACCACAGCCGAACAGGCCTGGCCTACTGTGCTCCTAAACAAGCAGCCGTCACGCAGCTGCCAGGCACAAGAGCCCCCACCTCCTGACCTGCCCCCAGGCTGGGACACACGGACCAGTCACGGAAGACCACTGGGGATGAAGAAGTGTAAGTGACTATGTGCAGAGCACATGGAAAGACGCAGGCGCCTGGCTCGTCGCATCAGAAGGACAAACTGAAACGGAGGAATCTGGCAAGCAAAGGCAACCAGACCACGGAGCCCAGGGCTGGACAGAGGAGGCCCCATTTTTTGCACCTAAATATCTCCACCCTGTACCGCCGGGCTGGGGGGAGCTAGCGTGGGAGGACTTTGGATCTCAATGGACATGTAACCACCTGAAAGTGGAGCTAGGAACAGGCAGAGGCTCTTGAAGATGGGAAGGGAGCGCATGCAGGAGGGCAGGGACAGTGAGCAGCGCCAGACCTTGCAAAAGACATCCAAACCAAAAGCAAGAGGTGCCTCAGCCTACACAAGGAGAGAACAAGAGGAGAAGAGGTGGAGCCATGAGGCTGGGACAGGGATAAAAAGCACCCAGGTGCAGCCCCAACTCTCACCTCGGGCTCCATCCTAGTTTCAGGAGGAACAGTGACAGGGCAAGGGCAGGACAGCTAATAGGAAGAAGGGTACGGAAACGCGAGTTACCACTGCCGAGCAGGAAGCAAAGTCCCGGCAAGGCTGGGGATCTGTCAGCCCTAGGAATAGCACCTCTAGCAGTTGGAACTGTAACAGACCCATGAGATCTGTGATGGCACCATGAGACTGAGAAACAGCAAAGCACAGCACCCGAGTGCAAGAAGGGTGCAGGGGCCTAAGCAACTATGCACTTGCTAGTCCAATGCCACCAACAGGCAAAGGGTTTAAGGGTTTAGAGCAAATTTTGGAAGAAAGATAAGATGACAGAGAAGAAAACAGAAAATGAGAGAGAAGCTGCAGGGGTTCAATGAGGCTGGGCTATGCCAGACTAGTCTGGTGTCCTTCCTCAAACAAATAAACGATTCTCTAAACAAGAGAAACACCCGGCTTCAACACATCTGATACTAATTTAATTACTCTGGAGAAGATGGGGACCAGCACACGAGCTGTACAGTGGAGAGAGGCTAGTGAAAGGGGAGAGGCAATGGGCTGCTTTGGAAAGGAGGGCATCAGGGAGGAGGGGGATTTGCCAAGATCATTCCTGGAACCACCATCGTTAAGTGTGCCAGTTCACAATCTGGGCAGAAGCAGCAGCATGCTAACAAACCCTGTTGACAGCACAATGCTGGGAAGCACTGGAATATCACCAGGAAGAGCTGCATGACTTCAGCCGCGCACCATACAAACAGGATGAAACTCAGCAGCGCCAAACCCAACCTACAGACCAACAACAAGAGCTTCTGCTACGCGCTGGAGCTGTTAGCTTGAAACGCGAGCGGAGGAGGACGTGGAGTCGAAGCCAGTCACGGAAGGACTCCGAGACACGAGTGGGATCACAGAATTGGAGAGCCCTGGAGTTGGAAGGGAGCTCCAAAGGTCACATCTAGTCCAACCCCTGCCTCGGGCAGGGTCAGCCCTGTCCAAACCAACCCAGACCACCCAAACTCTACACAAGACAAATGTCAGCCCTGGCAATGCCACACCTCACACCTGGACCTGCCACAGGGAAGGCAGAGGAGTCGCAGCCACCAATGTCCTGCTGCTGCATGGGGGGGTTAATATACACTCCAGAGATCCCAGATAGAGGTCAATGTCCCACACCACAGAGGAAGGCAACCCCTGCCTCCACCTGGACCAGCCTGACCAGAGGGTCACGTTCCTTCCAGTGCAGCATGGGGCTGAGCCTGTGCACAGGGGCAAGACCCTCCAGCCAGGACCCTGCAGGGTTGGTCCCAGCAGCATTGACACAACCCAGTCCCCATCCCCAGCCTGGGCTGCAGCAGCACCCAGCGCCTCTGGGGAAGGCTTACACACTTCCTGATGCAGGGAGCAGAAAGGAGGGGTGGGGGCAACCACCACAGGCCACCAGAAGCCTGGGAAATACCCACAGCAGAACACAGGCATCTCTGTACCCAGATCATCCAAACCCAACCTCTCCTTGACACCTCCAGCATTGGAGAGTCCACCCCTTCCCTGGCATCTCTTCCACTGCTTCCCTGCTCTGAGAAGTGGTTCTTGAGATCCAACCTAAATTCAAACTTCATCCAATTCCATTACAAGAGTTTGAAGGCCCACAACACTGCCTCAAAAGTCAATACCCCAAAATAACGGACCAAGTCTTGCAACGCCACATGCTTGCAATGAAACGAGCTTTCCCTGGACATGGATGTGGAGATGCATTTTGAGACAGCAGTGTCAAAGCCAGTCACAAGGCTCTGGCAAGACCTCACCTGGAACAGCCCAGGCAGGTCTGGTCACTGTGTTCAGAAGGGACAGCCCCAAAGAGGGATGGAGACAGGGACAGGTTCAGAGTGGTCTGGGGTGTGACAGGGAGAAGCTCCCCGGGAGAGGCTGCAGGCATGACAACATGTCTCCTTCCCAACCCCACATTTACTGAAAACAAGGTAAGCCCCAGCCACTTGCCCCTATGGGGCCAGACCCGCAGTGGGCAGGAAGGCTTCACTTGGGGCCTTGGAGTGGGCACCCAGGGCCATGCTGGAGCTCTCTAAGGGCAACCTGGCAGCGGTGCTCAGGTGCCCCGGGATGCTCCTGAGCTGTCTGCTGGCCCACCTCTAAGTCCCTCAGCAGAAGTGAGGGGATGGGGCTTGCTCTGCTGGGGGCAGAGCTGGGGGAGGGGGAGCTGCACAGACATGGCCTAAAGCAGCCAGGCTCTCCTAGTCTGGCAGAGCACAGGCAGCACAACCCCAGGTCTCTGAACCCTGGAAAGGCAGCTTCCCAAGTACCATGCGAGGACTGAAACCACGCAGGCGAGGGGGAGCCACAGCACCCTGCGAGGGGCAACAGCTGCTGCCATTGGGGGCAGGATGCAAAACCACATCCTACTCCGCAGTGCAGATGCTACACACTGCGTCACCAGTCGTGCAGCACCTGGAGGCACAAGCCACCAGGGCACACTTATTTGCACAGCAACGGGACTATGTAAAACAGCGTGAGAGAGAACAGCTTGCAACACAATGCCCCAAGCTAGAAGTCAGCAGCATTGGGCTGCCGTCCAGACTGGTGGGGATTTGGGGATGTTCTGAACAGCAGAAAAGGGGCAGAAGACCCCACAGATGGAAAGGACCTGATCAGATTGAAGGACAAGACTAGCATGAGGACAGCAGGGACTGAACTGGCCAGGAATAAAGTATAGCTGGAAACCAGGTTCCCCCTCAGAGCCAGGAGGCACTGGGGCAGCTCCCCAGCTGGGACTACAGGGAGAACCCAGCCCTGTACTCCGTGGAGCCCTGGTTACCCTGACTTGGGTGGGCACAGGGCCGGCTCTCAGGCAGAGGCCTGGCTCCCACGATCCCTGGCGCTTGCCTTCCGGGGCAGGGAATTAAGACTCCCACGTCCGTAAGCCGCTGCCAGGAGCCCTTGTTAATAACACGGTTTTTGAACTAAATTAAGCTTTTAATGAAGCTAATGATGCAGGAACAGAGGCACAGCCAATAAGCACCAGTAACCACAGCATAATTAGGGCCAGCACGGGGTGGGGGCAGGAGGGAGATGGACCGGCTGCTCAGCAGGGCTCAGCTGGAGGAAAGGGCCGTCTGGTCCCCAGAGCAGCAGGGAAGTTAGAAGAAATCAACTGGGAACTGAAGCTGCATGCGCGCCGCTGAGAAGGGGGAGCAGGAAGGCAGGGAGCAGCCAGCACCAGCCCGAGGGAAACACTCAGCACTCACCACCAGGCAAGCACGGGCATGGGCTCGGCAGGGCACAGAGCAAAGGGCTGTGTGGAACTTGGGGGCGAATGACTGGCGCTCCACAGGTCAGTCAGATGCAGGAGGCTGCCGAGGCCCCTCAGGTCTGCTGGATCTCCGCGGCTGAGGGAGGGGCACAAGGACGGCGCAGGAAGAAAAGCGGTTGCTTTGTGTCCGCTGCTCCCACTGGGAGCAGGAGACCTGCCTTGCTCTTCTGAGCCCGCCGGACCCCCTGATGTGCAGGGGCGGCCCCGCCACCTTGTCCCATCTCCATGAGCAGGCCTCCACCTCTGCCAAGGAGGGAATGGCTTACTCCACATGCACAGACGTGAGGGCCCTGCAGGTGCCATGCCCCAAGCACGCCCTGACAAGTAACCCCTTACTGCTGCACACCTGCCTCACCTCTCTGCACACCTGATGGATCCTCTCCTTGCCCTCAAGGCATGAGGCCCCTTCCCACCTGTGCACACCCACCCCATCACCATTGCTCGCACCTCAGAGCAGCGCAGTGACCCTCCCGCCCGCCCCTGTCAGCACTCACCCAGGGCTGCGGCAGCATACAGGCAGTTGACAATGCTGAAGTTGTCGAACTTGGGGCAGCCATTGATGATGGCCTGGCAGAGCGCCTGGAACTCGGGGTGCTCCAGCACCTGGCCAGGCCCACGGCTCTCCCCGTTCAGCACGGCCTGGCCCGGTGGCAATGGCTGCTGCTGCAGAAGCTGGCCCAGCTTGTGCAGGGCAATGGGGTAGTGGCTGGCGGACACCTTGCCGGGGTTCTGGGTTACCCAGCGCAGCACCTCCCCCACACTGTGCGAGCGCTCAATCAGCCGTTTCATGGTGAAGAAGGTGTCATAGCTCATCTTCTCGTGGACGAAGCTCCAGCTCTTCCTCTTGCCGTGGCCGCGGGCCCGGCAGACCTCCTGGGGCAGGCTCTGCAGCAACCCATGGCCGTAGGGCTCCAGGGGCAGCAGCACGGCCCGCGGCTTGGCCTTGCCCGTGCAGTAGCAGGCAGGGAACATCCTCGCCTCACCGGCCGCCGGCCCCGGCAGGCCGCCAGCCCACGCGCTCTCCCGGGTCAGGGCACGGAGGCATGGCAGCAGGCGCAGCATGGTGCAGGCGGGGCAGCTCGAGGGGCAGCTGGGAGCGAGGGGACCCTGTGGGATGGCGGGGCCAGCGTCAGCGGGGCGCACC
>NW_017728886.1:218957-231966 GCF_001723895.1 Crocodylus porosus | reverse complement strand
CCGCCATCTTCCCGGCAGCACCCGCGCCGCCCTCCCCTCACTTCCGGGGGCGGCAGCGGGCGCAGGCGCAATACGGACAGGGGCCGAGGAGGGTCACGCCCGCAGGCCAGAACGCTGCATCGCGCATGCGCGCCCCGCGCGGACTGGCGCCGGGGAGGGTTAGGCGGAGGACATACAGCTCCTGCCTCGCAATGCCACGGGGCCCGCGAGCGCGGCCCACTCGGAGCTGCCGGGGCCCGGCCGCAGCGGCCGGGGGTCAAAGCTGCCGTGTGGCGGGGGGACTTGCTGGGCTGGGCTGCCTCGTAGTCCTACCCCGGCCCCGCGAGCATCCCGTCCGCCCGCCCTGCCCTCACGGTGCTGCCCAGCCCAGCCCAGCCCAGCCCCGTGGGAGCCCGGCGCAGCGCTGCCCCCGACGGACTACTGGAGGGAACCTCGCCCGGGCTGCGCGGGACGGGACGGGGATACTCACCCGCCTGCTGCATCGCGCCGCGGAGTCCGGCTTCCGCGCGGGGCATTGTGGGGTCTGTAGTCTGAGCGCTGCTCTCCCCACGCGAGGCACTGTGGGGGCTGTAGCGCCCCTGTTTCTCACCCTGCGCGCAGCATTGTGGGGGTTGCAGTCCTAGCTCAGCTCTGGCCCAGCGCGGGGCATTGTGGGGGCTGCAGTCGTAGCGCGCCTTGGCCCAGCCCAGGGCATTGTGGGGGCTGTAGTCCGAGCGCTGCTCTCCCCACGCGAGGCACTGTGGGGGCTGCAGTGCTCCTGTTTCTCACCCTGCGCGCAGCATTGTGGGGGCTGCAGTTGTAGCGCGGCTCTGTCCCAGCGCGGGGCATTGTGGGGGCTGTAGTCTGAGCGTTGCTCTCCCCACGCGAGGCACTGTGGGGGCTGCAGTGCCCCTGTTTCTCACCCTGCGCGCAGCATTGTGGGGGCTGCAGTCGTAGCTGGGCTCCGGCCCAGCGCGGGGCATTGTGGGGGCTGTGGTGCCATGATGTGCACATCTGCGCATGGGCTGTAGTCCTAGCTCTGCCCTCCCCCAGCGCAGGCCGTTGTGGGGTGCGGTTCTTCGAGGCCCACACCCACGCAGGGCATTGTGGGGGCTGTAGTCTTAGCTCTCCCCCCGCCCTGGGCATGGTGGGGCTGTGGTGCCCCTGCCCCCGGAGAGCCAGGCCAGGCTGTGCTGCTGTGGCGGGCAGCGGGCTGTCGGCCCTGGCGTCATGGTCCTGGCCTGCCCAGGGCCCCGAGACTGCCCTGTCCCAGTAGCGCGGGATCCCAAGGCGCTGCCCCTGCAGCGGAGAAGCCGGTGGGCGTGCACGGGGGGCCTTGGGGCCACAGTCACAGAGAAGAGAAGAGAAGAGAAGAGGGGCTGGCAGGGAGCTGCGGGGTCACGTCCAGTCCTGCCCCTGGCCCAAGGCAGGATCAGCCTCTTCCAAACCAGCCCAGATAAACCCAGTGCCCAACCCTGGAGTCACACGACGGCCCCAGGCATCGCCCCCGGGATGGCAGGGGGGCTGCGGCTGCCAATGTCCTGCGGCTGCCTCGCGCCCCTCTGCAACCCCCCAGCCTGCACCCATCTGACCGGGGAAATCCCTTCCTGCCCTCCTTGGCCAGAACGACCTCCAGCTGCTGGCTCGGGCAGGCTGTAATTACCAGGCGCCTTCCTGCGGCCAGCTGGCTCTTGGGCTTTAGGAAGCAGAGACCGATGCGGCAAGGAGAGCAGAGCAGGACGCGGGGGAGGTCCTTTTTGGAGCGCAGTGGCACCATCGCCTCCGTGTCTCGCACCTGATCCCCCTAGGCAGCCCAGAGCTGTATTTGCTTTTTTTCACAACTGCATCACGTTGCTGACTCAGGCTGCGTCTAGGATCCACCAAACCCCGAGATCCTTCTCAGCAGCTCTGCCGTCATCTGTATTTGTATTCCCTCCGTGCAGCACCTTGCTTTTGTCCTCCTCAAACTTCCTGCCGCTGCCTGTAGCCCAGCTCTTCAGTCTATCAGGATTTTTTTTTAATCTGCTCCTGTTCTCCTAGGTGTCGGCAATCCTTCCCTGTCTGATATCATCTGCCGAAAGCTCCGTATTCTGGCAGTCCTAATTAATCAACGTGTTAAACAACCCCGGAGCCAGGACAGACCTCTGTGAAACCCTACTCGAAACCTGCCGTTCCGACAATGATCCATTTACAGTTGCCCTTTGCTTGTGGTTGCAGAGCCAATTACCCAGCTATTAGTATTTTATCCAGTCTGCACTACTCCAGTTTATTTGGGGGAGTGCTGTGTGGGACTTGATCAAAAGCCATACTGAAGGCCAAGCACGTGATGTCCACCTCATCCCCTTCATCTACCACTAGTAACTTTGTCAAGTTGCCGTGGCTGATTTTTTGCTCCACAGCCCCAGGGCCTGGAGCAGATTGGAAATGAGCAGAGAGAGGACTCCAAAAGAAGAGGGGAAAGCAGAGAGTGGACAGAGCCAAGGAGAAGAGCTGTGCGAAGTGCTGGAGCCCAGCATGGAAAGGGAGCGGGTACTGGCCTTGGGTGGCTGCATAAATGGGCAGAGGGAGATGGGGCTGGAAGGGGCTGAGGACAACGGGGCTAGTAGGTCCCACGGCCATGCTGCGTCGGTGTGGCCTCGACAAGAACACACTTGGGGCAGCTTCACGGCATCACCCCCGTGATGTCCAGGCCCTCCCCGTCCCACGGAGCAGCAGGGACTGCGTCCCAAAGGAAACTTGAGCTGCCCTGAGAAAACAACCAGACAAACTGCAGGTGCCAAGAGGGAAGTGACCGTGGCCCAGTGCTGGCCCCTGGAACAGCAGGTTGGTTTGCAGGGAGTCTAGAGAGCTGCTTTGCCTTACAGAAGAGACAGGAGGTGGGTCATGGGACAGTTTCAGAAAGTAAACCTGATCTGTAAGTCCCAGACACTGCAAGTGCGGGTGCCTCCGAGAGACGGCGCCACACTGGTCAGCTCAGCTAGCGTTAGAGATAGCGCGGGGGCCAAAGCCAAATGGCCACTTACTCTTCTTCTGAGAGACGACTAAAGTACTTGCTTTCAGTTCCAGGTGAGGTTTGTGACACCAAGGGCACATCTACATGTGCACGGCTTTTACTGTGACGTGCTAATGCACAGTAGAATTAGTCTACTGCACATTAAGCATCTGGTATAGATGTACCCCAAGAAACCTACTCTGAAAAACTACTCTGAGATGTGGCAAAAAAGAAGCACGTAGCAGCACAGAGACATCACAGGCAGTGCCGGACACATGCACGAGAGAACGGGCAGATCTCCGGGGTCCTGAGCATGCAGAGGACAGAAAAGGAGAGAAAGGCAGGCCTGGAACCCAGGGGAAGAAAGCAGGAAAAGAAAAGCAATAGAGCTGAGTCCAGGACAGAGTGTTTGGCTTAAGGCAATGTCAGAGTGAACAGTGCTGAATGATTTGGATGTGCCTTTGAGCTGGTGTTGACAGGCTGACATGCCCAACGAGAAAAGCTGCATTTTTACATCGTTTGTGAAGCAAACAACAGGCGGAAGAAGTCAAGTTACAGAATGCTGGGTCCTCCCGGTACAGCATAAACCAGGATGTGACGTAACAGCAACTGCCTGGAGTGAGGGACTGTGGGATAGGAGGTCGCTCTCCAGATTTTTGCCCACACACATGGGATCTGGTGTCTCCAGCCCACTCACATCCTGCTTGCATTATCCTCTGTCTGAAGCCAAGGCAGCATTTTGCATAATGAGTTCTGTAATGGGGGTACAGGCACGTGGCTTCCCCCTGCTTCCTGGAAATCAGTCGCTGCCTTTTTGTCTCCGGAGTGATGCAGCCCTCCAGCCGCATCCAACATATAGGGGCAGGCAGGTGGGTTGTAATGATCGTGGCAGGAGAGAGACAGGAGCTTGTCTGGGATACACAAATCCAAACCCCTTCTCTCCTCTCATCACAGTCCTGGTATGGCCCAGGGGAGCAGAAACAGGTTTGAATTGCTGGGCTTTCTTTTGCAGCCTTCATGAGCAGCTCCTGCTCTCTGCATTTCATTGCAGCTTGGGCATGCTCCCACCTCACGCCCTACGTAGTCCTTCGGCTGCCCCTCCACGTCTCTACCCCTCGCTGCAGAGGGAGCCAGCAGCGGGTCCTTTCGTCTTCCAGAAAGACCCCTGGGCCACCGCTGCCAGTTCCTGAAACAAGAAATTTGTCAGCCAAACCTAAGACAGTCACTAGATGTCGCTGGGCAGAGCTCCCAAAGCCGCCAGCCGTCATGAGATATTTACCAAGTGTTACATCTAGAAAACTGATGCACGAGCTTAATGCAGACCCCCGGCCCTGGGTCTGGCAGCAACCCCTCCAGGTCAGCAACGCTGCCCAAAATGCATCTCTCTTTCTCACTAAAACCTCCCTCTCTCGTGGGTGGAAAAGGAGCCCTTTCACATCCCTGCACTGAAACTCCCGCAGTGCCTCAGGGATCCGAGCTGGGATGAACTGGGAGCTGGACAGTGTCCTCTCACAGGAGGCAAGCTCGCCGCGATGGTGACTTCCAACCAGAGTGGTCTTGACCTTGCAGGGGGCTGTGGCCTGCCCTGCAAGAGCCAAGGGGCTGGTGAGGACCGGCGTGTGGCTTCCAGCGCCAGGGCACGGGGGAGGCAGACAGCTGTGGGCAGCCTATGCCGAAGACGCCTGTCCGAGGAGGTATGAGAAGCAGCCATCAAAGAAAGCTGGAGCTGGAGCTCTGAGCCTCTGCTGGGATCTCAAGGCTGGAGCCTGTGATAGGAGGAGGCCTGGGCTTGTCTCTCTGCCCCACCACCTGCAGGACACCTTCCTCCAAAGAACTGACTGCCTGCCCCAGGGGAAAAGCTGCCTTGGAGTGAGGAGGGGAGGCTGCGGCTTAAGAGGGTGCTTGGTCTGACCCGCTGGCGTTGGACACCAGGGTGGAGCAGAGGAAGGAGCCGCCAGCTTGTCGCGAGGGGCAGGCTCCCCCCACAAGGTGCCATCCGGAGGGGACACAAGCCTGGCTGGATCCTGGCAGGGGGAGCTGAGTCACGCAGCCACTGGCTGAGGCGATCGTATCAGTATCTTACTGAGGTTGGGCAACCAGGGCACCTGCTTAGAGGGGATGCCCCCAGGTCCCCTCCCTCTGCTGCAGCACAGCTTGCCCCAAGCTGACCCCCTGCTCCGCTCATCCCTTTGCCATTGGCCCTCTGCAGCATCCCCAGCCCTCCCTGCTCCTGCTCCTGCTCCCATGCAGCCACTGAATTCACCCTGTGGGGCAGCCAGTGGCGCTGGGGGTCAGCTGTGAGGGGAGGGGGCAACTGCTGCCGTAGGGGGCTGTAAGAGCGCTAGAGCCAGGGGCTGCGCAGCAGCAGGCATCTTGGACATGGCTCAGGCATCCCTTTCCCGGGGTGCTGAAGAGCTGCTGCTTCCATCTCCCTGCTGGGGCAGCCGCAGGAAGGTGTGCTAGACTAGTCCTAGTCCTCCAGGACTCTGGTCCTGCAAAGGGTCCCCACGTGACCATCGCTGAAGAGGTGAGTCTGGAGCTCTCCAGACCCTGAGACAGGTGTAACCCGGGTGCGCCCAAGTATGTGCTGCCCTCTCCAAATACAAGGGATGGGTGACCAGGAAGGAGTGCCATAAGAGGGATGTGCAACACCGGCCCATTCCCTCTGTCCTCTATAGAGTCAGGCCAGGACAAAAATTGTTTAACTATATACAGGTTTATTAACATATATATGTACTGCGTGCACTGAGGTGCCAGCCCCATGCCGGGGCTTGCAGACCCAAGCTGCTTCGTGCAGTTCCCAGCGTCTGAGCAACATGCACCACTGCGAGACCCGAGCTGCCTCGCACAGAGGCCAGGGTCTCGCCCCCTGCGCCGCACTATGCACTGACTGGGCGGAAGCTGTCCGCCACTCCTGTCCAGCGAGAGGCGTCTTCAGGGCAACAGCATCTGTCCGCTGGACTGCTCTCCCCTAGCTCTTCTTCGCCCTGCTCTCTTCTCCGTCCCTCAATGCATCTGCCCGCGTGTCGGGCACACTGTTCTTTTATCCCCTCCGGCGGCTCTGCCCCCAGGTTGTAAATGGACCAATCTGGGCGAGATGGAGCTGGTCTACAACCAGGTTCAGACTGGTCACCTTGTCCTGGGTAAGGGCGGGGCTAGCCCCCCCAAGTGTTACCTGATTGGTGGGAACAGTGCACCAATCAGAATCAAGCTTCTCCAAGCCCAGCACGCTGGGCAATGGCCGACGAGCCGCCACGCGGGTAAAGAGCAGGTGCTGGAGTCCATCACAGGTCCACTCTCCAGTCACGGGTCACGTTGACAGCCCTGCGCACAACTCCCTTTTGCCCCTGTATGATCCCCCTGTCCCCTTCTCAGCCTCTGTGCGCTGCCTGAGTGCCATCACAGGGCAATGCAATGGGATCTCTGTGCAGAACGTGCTGTGGGGCACGCAGCTCCAGTCCTCCAGCTCTTAGTTGCTTTCTGGGTGCAATTGCGGGTGCTGGATTTGACCTTTAAGGCTCTAAATCAAGGGCAGGCAAAATACGGTCTGCGGGCTGAATCTGGCCTGCCAGGCCATTTTATATCACTCCCAGATAGAGCCTAAAAAATTTAGAAAATATTTAGCTGCTCCTGGCTGCTTGTCAAAGATGACAGGAGTCAGGGGCAGCAGGACCCAGGGGAGCTCGCAGCTGGAGACAGGAGCCCAGTGCCATCCACCCCCAGCCATTTCCCTGCTTCCTGCCCCTGCCCTGCTCCAGCACCACGTTGCTCCCGGGTGTATGGCTGGACTAGGGAGCCCGGGCCCCACCGATACAGGGGTGAGTGTGCATGCACAGGCAGGGGCAAAGCATGAGTGTGTGCACGTGCAGGTGCAGGCAGGGTCAAGATGTGTGTAGGCAGGGTCAGCGTATGTGTAAGCAGGGGCAGTGTGTGTGTGTGTGTGTGTGTGTGTGTGTGTGCAGGCAGGGGTAGAGTGTGTGTGTGTATTCATAGGGTGAGTCCCACATGCATACCACACCATACACATGCACCCACACCCCCCCTTGCACTGCCATAGAGACCCCCACACCCACACCTCCTCACACATCCCAGCCACCCTCCCCCACACACATTTACCCCACAAACCCCACATCCACCCACACCCCACATATCTACACACATACCCACATGCTCCCTCACCCCACACACACACAGCCCCCCAGAATCCTATCCCTACCCCTCACAATATACAAGTGTAAGAATTCATTTTAAGCTATTGTGCAGTCACCTCTATGTACACCACACAAACATATAAATCAGGGCAAAAATATTTTTTGAAATCAAATTAATGAACGTTTTACATGTGCACTTTTTAGAATACAATTTGGTATTTTTCTGGTTCCAAGATGGCAAAACCCCTTGCTGAAAGGAAAACTTCTGGGGGCCAGGGGAGGGACTTCTGGTGGCGAAGGTCAGAGGTCAGGGGGCAAGACTTCTGATCCCAAGATGGCAGCCAAGGGGTGGGGCACCTGTTAAGGGGTGGGGCTACCCAAGCAGCCCTTGACAGCTCGCCAAAACTCAGTAAGTGGCCCTCCACCTGAAATAATTGCTCGCCTCCTCTGTAAATGGCCTGGACCCTACATACTGTATCTTCCCACCTACCACAGGCCCCTAAATGAGACACAGTCCTTGTTTTGCGGAAGGTGGCATGAAGAAAAAAAGATTTTCCTAGCGTTCTGGCCACACAGAAGGGCTGGAGCCTCATCTTCAGCTTGCTCACTCTCTTCTTCCTGCTCAGCCAAAAGCTTCAACCCTAGCTGCTGCTGGCAACTGGTCTCTATGGGAGGATCTATGATTTTGAAGGCTGTGAAATAGAAGAGAGACCAGGATTAGCTAGCCGATAGCACAGCTGCCGGAAGGAAGGCTAGCTTGATTAACAGAACATCAAGGCCATTAGAAGGGAGAGATGGTTGTTAACACAGCAGCAGTGACAAACAAGGAGCTGTGAAGTCAATCAACTCCCTCAGCTGCTTGAATAGAAATGTCACTGCTGCTGCCAGGTGGAGCAGGAATAAAGTGGGGCACTTCTATTCTGGGCAGAAAATCATTTTGCCCATTTAAGACGCAGCCCAACGTGCCGATGTTCGACAAAAGGTGCATGCAGTATGAGCACAGAGCCGAAGGGGCTGCCTTCGCCCTTATGCCCCATTGTGATCCCCAAGGTCAGCCTGGAGCAGCCTCCTGCAGGTATCATCAGTACGTCAAGTCCACGTAGGAAGGGACCTTGCAGGGACATCTCGTCCAGCCCCAGGCCAGCATCCCTGGCCAAACCACCCCAGCCACGTGTCTGTCCAGCCTACTCTTGGACATTTCCAGGGATGCAGTTTCCACAGTCCCTCTCGTGCCTGTTCCAGTGTTTGACCTCCTTCATTTGCCACTTGGTAAAACATGTGGGAGGTTGTTCTCGGCAGCTGCTCCTCAGCTCGGCATTTCCCTCTCTCCAGAGCCCAGGCCTGGCACTGCAAGACCTTTTGGGCATGCATTTAACTTGCAAAGGGAGGCTGCGATGTACATGTGGGGGTCTCTGCTTTATGTTGTTATCTTAGCTGTGCTTTTTGGTTGTTCTCTTCTATTACTGGGAACCTTTGTTGGGAAAGGCGGCCAGTGCATGGCACAAACAGCTCACTAAATACAAGACTCCTTCATGTAGGGCCTATTGCTATGGGGGGCAGAGGTTGTCATCACACCTCATAGGAGGAAAACCAGCAGGGCACAAAGAATTAATCGAGATCTAACCCAGACCAACAGTTTTCCAGTGTGGCCTGAACAGTGTTGTGAATGGGGGGGGGGAACAGCTGTTTCTGGCATCTGCATGATGGTGCAGGTGACGCTGGGCCGCCGGGGCTGAAGGAAGCGAGATGCGGATGATCTGCTAAGAGGAACGACTGGCTGTTCATGTTGAAGAGCTTTTGTCTCTGGTGTTTTCTCAGTTCCCACTTCTGGCCAAGATCTTTCAAATACAGCTCATTTGAAATCTCCCAGGATCAAGCCATTTTGTAGCCGACACAGGGCACAAAGCAGTAGGAAGAACTTCACAAGGGGAATTACTCTCTATCTTTTTTTGTGCCCTCATCTTATAAACAGCACATCCAGATAACCTCAAAGACCGGAAAGGACTTGTTTGACCACAGGTCAGGTGTGCCAGTTTTTCAGCTGAAAGGGCTTTTATTGTCAAAATCAAATAATGAAGAATGCTGGTCTAGGAACAAAGCCACGGTGCCCACAGGGAACAAAGCGGAGAGAGATCGCTTAATAATATAACATCCTCTCTCCGTTGCATCATCCACGAGGATCTAAAATTATTTTCCCCTATGTGACCTTGGGTCACTTCTGATGGTGAAACCAGGGGGAAATTTTCCTCCTAACAAGGTCAGACAGAAGCTCCACGTTGTCCCCATGCGCCAACGTGCCATTGCCATTTCGGTCTGACTGAGGCTGCTGAGAGGGTGCAAGCAATCCTGGGGGCTGGCCGGCCCAGGGAGGATGGAGCCTTTTATCTCAATGCCCTGGTCCAGGTCTGGGCAGAGGGACGTGGGGTATGGGGCCCACAGCGGGAGGGCAGCACCTGCAACAAGTGGCCAGATCCACATCAAAAGCGATCCAGATTGGCTGGCGAGGCCCTTAGCACCAATCCAAACCGGTGCGGGAAGTCACTGAAGTCTGCTCACATCCCCAAGCCCTTAGACCAGAACACGGCAATCGTTACCTTCTCCAACTGTTAGCGTCTTGGGCCAAGGGTGGGCACCAGCAGCCGCACTGGAGAGCGAGCAGGGATGCCATGCTTTGTGCTGAATGCCGGGCTGCTGCCTCAGGGGGCACCGCACCCCGGGCGCTGAGCTGGGGACAGAGGCACCCCTGCACAGTCCTGGGCCAGGCGCCCGACCGAGCTGGGAGGAGCGGGGCTCAGACACGCCCGTGCCTGGCACCTCCCTGCTCAGCCCCTCAGCTCTTTGAAGTGCCCTCAGGAGGTGTTGTGGGCTCCCCATTCCCTGAACAGGCCTCCCGGGTGCAGAGCCTGTCCGCCTGGCTCTCCCGCTGGGCCCAGGCACCGCGCTTCTCGGTGTGAGGAGCTCTAGGGACAGGGCCTACGGGCTAGGATCTGGGTCCAGGGGTCTCAAGGCCATGGGGTGCAGAGGCTTGGGCTCCGCTCCTGCTCTCTGCCCCCTGTGCATTGCAGCACCGCGCCCAGGGCACACTGCCCTGCAACCAGGTGGCACATGGGTCTTGCTCCCGTCCTCACAAGCATGCCAGGTGCTGGCGACTGCAGATGTTTCTCCTGGGTGCCTGTCCCCACCCCACGGACCTCAGAGCCTGCAGCCCCGATCGTCCCGGGCAGTCTCGGAAGTGGAGCTGCTGACGCTGAGAGAGTGCCAGCGTGCACAGAAGTTAAAAATAGGCTGCTGCCGGCTTTCTGGCTCATCGCTGGCTCCTGGAAGCCTACGGGGAGAGCAGTTCTCTCCAGCTGAGAAGAGAAATGGCCTGCTGACGCACCGTGCCCCAAAGTCTCTGGAAAGTTGTAGACTCGGTTGTTCAGCAGTGGAGCCTCCTTGCTCATTATCTGCACATCTCTTCCAGCCTCGGGTTTCCGAGCACTGGCAACTGCTCCCCCTTCCCTCCCGGGCAGCGTAGGCTGAGGTGGCACCAGGCTGACGCCTCCTCGCTGCCAGCTCTGCTGATACTGGCGGGGCGGAGGGGGGATGCGCGGGGCAGGTGCCTCCAGCGCCGTCCCGCTGCGTGGGAGCAGGAGAGCAAACATCACGCAGGGAGGCGGGGGGGCTCCACAGAGGCACTTCTGAGCACTGTGGGGAGTGGGGGGGCAGGGACCCCCCCAAGCACTGCGGGGAGTGGGGGGGTAGGGACCCCCCAGCACTGCGGGAAGTGGGGGGGCAGGGACCCCCCCAGCACTACAGGAATGGGGGGGCAGGGACCCCCGGATGCTGCAGGGAGTGGGGCAGGGTGGTGGGCACGGCGGAGGGACCCTGCATGCCAGGCCTGTGCAGAAGGGTGCAGGGTGACCGCAGAGCACAGGGGCTGGGTGGCCATGGGGGAGGGCACCGCTGCAGCATGGGAAAGGTGGGGTTCAGCCACCAGGTCAAACTGGGGGTCTTTGACCCCGCTCAGCAGCCGGAGACCGAAGCAGAGCTCCTGGCCCAGCCTGGTCAGAAGAGGAGATTAGCGCCACTGGGAAGGGGTGACGGAGGGACGTGGAGCGCCGAGACCGAGACCGGTGCAGCTGGAGCTGGGCTCGCCTTCCCTGGTTGCAGAGCAGCATGGAGATGCCTGAGCCTCTGGGCTTTGCTGGTTGCCACATGAGGCCGGGAAGGAATTTTTCTCCGCTTGTTGCTACAAGGGTCATGGCATTTTATTTTCCTTCACTGTCTTCAGAGGCGCTGAGTGCTGGCTGCAGCCCAGGCAGGGGTGGGGACCAAAGCTCCTGCTGGGACCAACCCTGGAGGGCCCTGGCTAATGAGTCTTGACCCTCTGCTTAGGCTCAGCTTGATGCTGCACTGGGGGAGGAAAGGATTTGATCCCCTGGTCAGACTGGTCTGGACCGGGCAGGGGGCTGCCTTCCTCTTGCAGCAGAGGCATGGCCTTGCCCTGGGATCTCTTCAGTGTATATTAACACCCTTCGCAGCAGCAGGGTGTTGGCCGCCGCAGCTCTCCCTAGGGCAGGTTTGGGTGCTTTTGGTGGTTTTTTTGGCAATATGCCCTGTAGTTGTGCAAAAAGACTGACTGTGTAGTTTTAGGAACAGGTTGGCTAGGCACGTGTCAAGAACGGTTCAGGCAGGGGTGATGCTGCCTCAGGCAGGGGTTGGATGAGAAGTGAGCTCCAGATGTCCCTTCCAACCCACCTTTTCCATGACTCTCTGAGCCCACGATTTTAGGTAACCAACTTGGGGCACCTGTGGACTGATTGTTTTTTCTGAGCTGCTGGAATTCAGGAGCTAGGAGACTCCATAAATGGAGGCATGTTTGTATACAGAAAATATGTACTTAGCTTTTGAGTCACTTGAACGAATTTAACTCAGCTGGGCCTAACACAATTCATCCCCAGGTGCTGAAGTAGCTAGAAGGCAGGGTAGATTGGCACCTTATAGCCTAACCAAAGTATGTATGGCACATATACATGTCCTATACAGCACAAACTTTTGTGGGCTATAGCTCTCTGCTGAAGGAACTGGCAGAAGGGATCTCAGAGCCCTTGGTAATAATATCTGCAAAATCGTGGGAAACAGGTGAGGCTCCAGATGACTGGATCAGGGCCAACATAGCGGTCTTCTTTAAAAATGGGGGAAATGAGGAGCCAGGGAGCTATAGACTGACTAACCTGATTCGATGTCTGGGAAGTTACAAGGGCAAATGATAAAGAAATCAGTTTGTAAATGGCTGGAGGAGGAAAGGCTGACTATTAGCCGCCAATGTGAGTCAGGGAGGCATGAGGCCAGAAGGGATCTTGGGGGTGACCTGGTCCAAACCCCTGCATGAATGCAGGAATGTTATTCCTAAGTCACCCGCTGCTTATCCACAGCAAATCACACCAACCCACCATAATCTCCTCTGACACAGAAACAAGTTGGGTGGATGAAAGGAGTACAGTGGACATCGTGTGCTTGGACTTCAGTAATGCTTTTGATAAAGTCCTATATGACATTCTCATAAGTAAACTGGGGAATAATAGGATCACAGAAAATCAGGATGGGAAGGGACATCTAGACCAGCCCCAGCTACATCATCCCAGCCAAGGCTTTGTCCACCCGGGTCTTCAAACCTCCAAGGATGGAGACTCCACCACCTCTCTGGGGAGCCTGTCCCAGTGCTTCACCACCCTCCTCATGAGAGAGTTTTTCCTAATATCCAACCTCAACTTCCCTTGCTGCAGCCTGAGCCCATTGCTGCTTGTCCTGTCACGCGCATGATCAGAGGTCAGGAAAACAGATCTTACGATGACAGGCTGAGAGCCATGGGACTCTTTAGCCTGGAAAAGCGCAGGCTCGGGGG
>NW_017728886.1:212247-218857 GCF_001723895.1 Crocodylus porosus | reverse complement strand
TTCAAGAGTAAATTGGATGCTTATCTTGCTGGGATCCTATGACCCCAGCTGACTTCCTGCCCTTTGGGCAGGGGGATGGACTCGATGATCTCCTGAGGTCCCTTCCAGCCCTAATGTCTATGAAATCTATGAAAACCTGCCCCCACTGAGAACAGTCCAGCTCCATCCTCTGTGCAGCCCCCGGCAGGGAGGTGAAGGCTGCTGTTCAATCCCCCTCCCTCGTCTCTTCTGCAGACTCAATCAGCCCATTTCCCTCAGCCTCTCCCCACCACTCCTGTCCCCCAGCCCCCAAATCATTTTCATTGCCCTCCAGTGGAGATGCTGGCCTAGATAAAATTACTATGTGGATGCATAATTGGTTCAATAATTGAAAGGATCATTATGAATGGATCAATGTCCAAATGGCAGGAGGTTTCAAGTGGGGATCCACAGAGGTCTGCCCTGGCTCTGGTGTTTTTTAACATGTTTATTAATCATTTGGATGCCAGAAAATAGAGAGCTTATTGCTCAAGTTTACAGAAACATAAAACAGGGAAAGATTGCTAAACTCTTGGGGGACATGAAGCAGATTTTTAAAAAGTCTTGATAGAGAAGTAGGCGAGAGACGGTGGAAGGAAGTTTGATGCAGACAAATGCAAGGTGCTGCACAGAGAGAAGAGAAACCAAAGACACTGATACAGGATGGGAGATGACGGTGGCATTGCTGAGAAGGACCTGGATTTTTGATGGAGCATAGACTCAGCAGGAGTCAGCAATATGATGCAGTCACAGGAAATGTAATTTTGGGTTGCGTCAGTAGGTTTTTGAGGTGTACGCTACGGGAGGTGATAATGCCATTCGGTGCTGGTTAACTCTCAGCTGGAATTGTGTGTGTAGTCCCAGACTGCTCCTTTTCAGAAGGAAGTGGAGAGACAAAAGGGTTCAGGGGCGACTGACAATGAAAAAAGGGAGGTGAGGAAGGCAGACTGTAAAAAGAAAGGTCAAGAGAACTGGGCACACTTAGCTTGGAGAAAAAGAGATGTAGGGGAGACATGGCAGTAGTTTTCAAACGTCGGAAAGACTGCTGTAAAGAAGAGGGAGAACAACTGGTTTCCTTTTCTGCAGAGGGCAAGAAATGCAGCAATGGATTTCAGTTCCAACAAAGCTGATTAATATTAAACCTCAGGAGAAACTTCCTCACGGTTCGAATCGTCAGGCAGTGGAACAGACTGGCCAGGGAAACTGGAACATCTCCTCCTGCGGAGGCTTTCCTGCGCCGGCTGGATAAGCCCTTGATGGGGCTGGGTTAGGAGTCGCACAGGCCTGCAAAGGCCTGGAGCAGATGACCTTTGAAGTCCCTTTCAACCATCCACTTCTGTATGGGAGGAGGAGAGATCGGGCCACAGGGTTACACTTGGGATGAGTGTGTTATATGATTATTCTACATGAAATACATGAATAGGAAAAGATAAAGCATCTAAGGCAGCTGTGTACAGATTAAGATAGGCAAGAGGAAAAGAAAACACTGTAGATAATCAAACCTTATTGTTATTAACCTTGTTACTATTATTTAAATAAGATGTCATTAAGTGACAAAAGTCACAAACTGGGATGATGGAGCTGGGGCTGGTCCTGCTTGGAGCAGGAGGTTGGACCAGATGTGACTTCCTGAGGTCCCTTCCCACCTTCATTGTCTATGAGTCTAAACTCTTCCTCCTTCTCCCACGGGATGGGAAGACCCTGCATACTTGAACTTGGAGGGAAGTTGAATCAGGTATTTCTAATAAAATCCGGTTATGTCAAAACAAAAAGTTTCAAACTTCCAATGCAATGCACGCAGGTTGGTGAAGAGCTCTGCCTGTTCTCCTACTAGCTCACCTGACAGCCGGCTGGGGCCCTAGGGCTTCTAGGGTTTGATTTCCTGGACCCCAGGACTTTTACACTCTTTGCTGAAGGTCCAGTTTCCCAGCTTCACACTCAGCTCTTGGCCGGGGGTCTCAGGCTCCCAGGTTCCCTGACACAGAGAGCCTGTCACAGGCCAGCTGGGCATTGTGAGTGTATTAATTTTATCACAGGCCTACTGGGCTGTTTGATTCAGTTTCGGATCAAGGAGGCAAAGTTGGGAGTGAAGCAAAGGCAAATTTATTATAGCTTACACACACACACAACAGTTAACAGATAAATGTGGTAAGCAGATAATGCAGTATTAAAGAGCTAATAGTAAATAATAACAGATAATAACAACAGATAGATCAATTCTATCGGAGGCCAGTTGAGCACTGTGAGGGTATTAGCCACTGGGCTGTTCAAAACAACAGATAGACAGACATGGGTTGGCAACTTATCAATACTCCCTCAATGCCAGGTATGTGTCCAGTGATTCCAGCGAAGTCAGGCGTCCCTTGATCAACGCTGTCAGAGGGTTACCGGGGAAGGTCCCTTGATCAGGATCCCATCCTCGCTCACACTGGGAGTGCCGGAGTGGAACAGAAATGACCGGTCTGTTCCCTCCTTCCTACTGGTTACCTGATGCACGTGCTTTTTATACCTAGTCTTATGTTAATCTGTTGGCCTCAGAGCCACTCACAATGTTACCCTATAGCTATTACCCTATGGGATTGAAAGGTGTTAAAATTATCATAAAAGGTTACTACCCAGACTCGGGTTTATCCAATAAGCAAATTATGATGCAGCACCTTTAGGTCTGAAATTGACATTGCTCCGCCTAAGCCCCAACCCCTTTCAGGCGTCATTTGAATATGCTTTCTTGGGACATGCTTTCCTGGAAGGTGTTGGGTGTGCTCGGCAGTTGGATCCAGTTTTATCATCAAGGCTGAACCCTGAGTAAAAAAACCGTTAGGTCTCCTAATCTTACAGCTACAGCTTTGCCTATGGGGCCCAGTCAGTTCCATGAACAGTTAATTTATCGTTTTGGTTAAACTTATGACAGACAAGTTACATTTGCAGTTTACAAACTTACAAGCTTTATATTAACCTGTTTAGGCAAATACCAAATGCCTCCAAGAAGCACATATTTATTGCTTATTAATCCCTCTGGTTCTCGCTGTTACAAGAGCCTAGCCTTCCCGAACACCTGGGCTAACGCTGGGTCTCTCCAGCATCCAGTCTCCTTGCTGTGAACCTGGGAGCTTTTCCCACCCCAATTTCATTGAACAGTGACATGCATCTGTTGTGACTCTTCCCATTTCTGCTGCTTTTCTTCTTGTCCAGCACGAACCCTCCTCTCTTTTTTTTTTTTTTTTAGTTTAAGAATTTAGAATTTACCATAAAATTCAAACCTTTGCTGGTTGTACAGGAACCACCGGCAGCTGTAACTCCAGATCCTTTTGAGGACTGCAAATGGGCGTATAATGCTGCTTGATGGTGGGATAACAGCAGCTGCAAAGTCAGACAGGCATTTCCCCCTTTTGTGCATGGGTTTTAGTTTACAGCCCGAAGCTCCAGTCCTACACAGAGCCCCTTGCACAGAGCTGTCTGTCTGGCTAGGTCCTAAATTCAAATGAGGGCTGTAAGTAGATAAAAAGGAGAAAAGAAAGACAATGCATAGCAAGAACACCCACTGTGACCTAGCGGAGCATGTATACACCTTGCTGGCTCTATTGCATTTGGGTTCTGTATTGAAGAAAGGTTAAACTCACTTCTCATAAGTGGGGAAGCAAGAGGCATTTAGCTTAAAGCAGAGATGCAGCACAACAGCGCCGGTACTGAAAATGCCCCCTCCACACAGGGAGAATGGAAAGCACAGTGGGTTGAGTAGATGCCACTGAAAAGCTCGATGGGGTAGGAAGATTTGTCAAATGAAACACGCTCAGAGGTAGTTTGGAGGTGAATGATTCAGAGCCTTGAAAGCAAGAACAAGCAACTTAAACATAATATACTGTGCCACAGGGACCCAGCAAAGGGAGTCAGACTAGGGTAATGTGAGCTAAAGAAGTGAAGGGTGCAGTTTTGGTGCCAGCCTCTGACGGGGGAGCGGGGCAGGCAAGGCAGGTATGCAGGACTGGGGAGGAGAAAGCAGCAGATACTTAGGCCATAAACAAGGCAACTCGGTGTTGGTTGGAAAGAAGAGGCAGTGTTTTAATTATTGTGCAGGGAAAAAACCAAACAAACCAGGATTAGTAAGTTCCTGGATACAGAAAATAAATTATGTCTGAACAAAATCACTGGAGTCACTGAATTAAAATACACACGTCAAGACAAATTTTATCCCACGTCCTGGATTGTTCTAAACTTTTGAGAGAAGCCCGTCACGTTACCCCAATGCGTAGCGAGGGTGGGGCGAGCAGGGCCTGGCCTCCTGTATTTCTCTCCCCATTAAGCTGCATCTGTGTTGAGCCCAAGAATGCATGCTTGAGTAAAATATTTTTACCAGAAAATATCCAGTCTGGATGTGATGACCTCAGTAGGAAGAGAATCTACCACTTCTCTTGCTAGTTTTTTCCAGCGGTTAGTCACCCTCCCTGGTAAGAGTTGCACCTTATTTTCAACTTGCATTTGTCTAGCTTTGGCTTTCAGCTGCGGGTCTGTATTTTTCTCCACTACATTAAAGTGCTCTTAAGCAGCCCATATTCTCTGTCAGGATCATACTTATTCACTGTAATCAAGTTACCTCTCCAATCTTCGTTTTCACAGGCTAAACACTTGTGCCCTGTAAAGATCTCAATATAAGACAATTTCTTTAGGCCTCTAATTATTCTTGTGACTCTTCTTTCATCCTCTCCAACTCTTCAACATCCTTTTAAATATAAAGACCCTAGAACAGCAGACACTTTCCCAGTAATTGTATTAGCAGTGCAGCATGCAGATGTGAAGTCATCGCTCTGCTGCAAGTCACGATTCCCCGGGCCTGTAAATAAGTGAGGGCAAGGAGGAAGGCAGGGTGAATTCACTGTTCACTGTTCACTGTTCACCCCCAGTAAATTTCCCGCCCCCCCCCCAGAGATATTATTTAATCCAGGTTTTTCTAGGCTAGCTTCTTAGTCTGATTCTCCTCAGATGAGTGTCTCAGTGGCTGTGTCTACATGAGACGTTTTACTACGCAGTACACTAATTCATCTATTGCACAGTAAAGCATCACAGCCCACACATGCAGGTGCATACTGCACAGTAAATTAGCCTACTGCGCAGTAAATTTACTACCTGCTTATCCATCTACATTTATTGCACAACAAAGCTAAATGGCATTAATTGCACGTGTAGACGTGCCCAGTGTTAGGGCCACAGAATAGTAGTCAAGGTCACAGACCTGGTAGCTAGCTAGTACAGGTAGTGTGTGTGTGTGTGTGTCACTGACTGTGTTTCAGGCAAGTGAGGTGTAGAGATGGCATTACTTTGCTGCTCTAATAAAAGGTGTGTAATGCTGTTAAGAACGTGTCTGCAGAAGCCTGCAGTGTGCAGAGCTACAAGGAGTGGTTTTATTCTGGAGTTGCTGTGAACAAACCCTGCCTCCCTTTTTAGAAGAAAAAGGGGAAGGAGAATGTAGTAATACCTGCAATACACACAGGGTTTGAAATACCAGATTCTTTTAATAAACCTGTGGTTCTCAACCTTTTTAGACTCAAGGCACCACTCACTAGACTTGAGATCCCTCTTGGAAAATGCCAGCTCTGAGTTTTCATTTGCTTTTTAGTTTCCAGAAAAATACCAGAGCAATTCTTCTTTTTCAAGGAACACAGACAGACAGCCCACAGCAGGGTAGGGTGGTTTTATGGATTCCTATTTGAAATCTCTGCATTTATCTTGTGAATCATGCTTGCACACCTAACACTGCGTGGCACCCTGCAACACCCCCGAAAGGATGGCACAGTGCCCCAGGAGGCCACAACACCTGGCTGAGAATCGCTGTAATAAACATTAGACTCTACTTAACTTGTGACTTACACTATATACGTACAAGGGCGGTTGTCTCTGCCTACGCACTTTTCTATGTCAAGTCTTTGTTCTAGGTCATTAGCTGCTCATGTTCCCCCCATGCAAAACTCTTTGAACCTTTTGTTCCGGCTCCAAAGTTCATTAGTTGAAGGGTGTCTGAACAGGGCACGTCTAGCATGATGCTTCCCCTGCCAGACCCTCCATGGCACCTACCGTCCTTGGCTCTGAGGTGTCAGAGGACACATCCCTGACTGGTCCATTTAACAGCTACTAATGGACTCCTCCCCCCACCCCATGAATTTCTCTGATCCCTTACTGAACCTGTGACATGCACACATCTGCATCAAGTTACAAAAACAGCCAGCCAGGCACTCATGATGAGGGAGGGTTAGACAGAGGAGGAAGAGGAGGGTGCTTCTAAGTTTTAGCCTGAACAAGGGTAGTTACTTTAGGACACTCATCCAAAAAGCTGGGGGGTCTAGGGTCAGCCTCAAATGGTAGGCCAGAGAGGGGATTGACCAGTGCCTAACCAGTGGCACAGTGGTTCCAGCACTGTGCTGAGAAATGATGGGCGCCCAGGAGCCAGGTATTTGGCTTCCTGGGTGAGCATCTTACCCACTCAGCTACTAAGGCTACAACAGGGGTGTGGCAGAAAGCCACCTTGTTTCTCCCCAAAATCTCTGCCCTGTGACACTGTGACTAAAATCTCTGAGCTGCAACCATTTGATGAGGGTGGGCC
>NW_017728886.1:200840-211928 GCF_001723895.1 Crocodylus porosus | reverse complement strand
AAAAAAAAAAAAAAAGGAGACAGAGGCGCCTTGCCATCAGGACCTAGCTCTCTCGCTCACCCCACAACTCCAGAGGGGAAACTGGGGAACTCTGGAAGACGCTTGTGAGTAAGTTACTCGAGATCTGATTAGATATCTAGCTGGCAGTAACACAGATGCGTGATCAAATGGCTACCTCAGCCAGACTGTTTGCTCTTTAGGATTTCTAAGATATTACTCAACCCTGTACCCTAGTTTCCCCTACCCCCTGTAATCAATAAAGTTCTCCTTTTTGACCGGTGTGGGAGACTTATTGAGGGGTGGGTCTAAATTATGCCAAAGAGACCCCTTAGGTCTGCGGACTAAGGGAGACTTTCCTTTTTGCCCCCTGACTTGGGGAAGTGCCCCAAGTGCCTGTACTGTGTTGGGTACCCATCAGACTATTAGACCTGTGTTTCCCCAAGGACACGGGGCCAAGACAGTCCCTTCTCGGGGTGGTGGCGGTGACATTACCCCCAGACTAGCGAGGGTGCTCCGGGAAGGGGTCGGCCAGACGCGAGGCGCCCCAGGGAGGCACTCGGGGCCTGGCAGGGGGTCGGGCGCAGGGAGGTGGGCGGCTCAACGCAGGAGCGCCCCCTACTGGCCCACCACAAGGGGAAGAACCTCCAATCCTTGCCCCTGTTCTTCTGGGACTTATGCTTAGGTGTGCATACATGTGCTGTGTATGTACCAGGCCAGTGTGTAGCCCTACTTCATATGCATCTTTATACATCATATGGACAAGGCCAAACATGACTTGAAACCTGCCACTTAGATCTGCAGAGGGGAGTAGAATTTCATCCCTGGTGGAAGAGGGGCTGAGATAGTTCTCGGTCTGGGCACACCTGTGATTTGTCCATCCCTTAAAGAGACTCTACCACACTCCGTTCAAAACTACTACAAGGCAGAGAGATAACTGGCTCGACAGCCGCAAGCAAAAGTAATCATTAATAGATCCATGTCAGAATGGCAGGAGGTTTTGAATGGAGTCCCATGGGGCCTGTCCTGAACCCGGTGCTGCTCAACATGTTTATTAATGATGTGGATGCTGGCACAGAGAGCTGCTTGAGCAAGTCTGCAGACAACATGGGACTGGGAAGGATTGTGAACACACTGGGGGACGCGAGCGCAATTCAGAAGCATCTTGATGGATTGGAAAGCTGGGCTAGAGCTAACAGGATGAAGTTCAGCGTGGACAAATGCAAGGTGCTGAGCTTCTGGAGGAGAAATCAAAAACACAGATGCAAAATGGGGGACACCTGGCTGGATGGGAGCTCTATGGAAAAGGACCTGGGAGTCTTGGTGGAGCACAGACTCAGTAGGAGTCTGCAGTGCGATGCAGCCGCAAAAAAGGCCGGGGTGGTTTGGTTCTGCATCAATAGAAGCATCAGGTGCAAGACACAGGAGGTGATCGTGCCTCTCTGCTCAGCGCTGGTCAGGCCTCCTCTTCTGGGCTCCACTTTTTAAAAAGGACATGGAGATGTTTGAGTGGGTCCAGAGGCAGTAACAAAGATGATGAAGGGCTTGGAAGGGAGGTCACACGAGGAAAGGCTGAAGGAGCTGGACAGGTTCAGCTGGTGGAAAAGGCACTTTAAAGGGCACATGAGAGCAGTCTGCAAATACCTGAAGAGCTGCCATAGAGAAGAGGGAAAGCAGCTTTTCTCTCCCGCTGCAGAGAGAAGGATGCAGATCAATGGCTTGAAGTTTCAGCAAAGTACATTTAGACTGGATATCCAGAAAACCTTTTTCACTGTGAGAACAGAGGGGCGGTGAAGCAGATGCCTAGGGAAGGTGTGGACTCCCCATCACTGGAGGTGTCAAGGAGAGGTTGGACAGCCACTGGTTGGGGATGTCTATGTTGAACCGTGGGCATTTCCTATGCTTCTGGGCTTGGCTGGTTGCTCTCCCTTTTTTTGCTATGTGTCAGGGTGTTTTTAACCCTCCCCAGAAGCTACAGCTAAGGCTGAGACTTCAACTGGGCTGTGCTAGGAGGAAAGCCAGAGGATCCAGGCTAGGC
This sequence comes from Crocodylus porosus, assembly GCF_001723895.1. Taxonomy (NCBI): domain Eukaryota; kingdom Metazoa; phylum Chordata; order Crocodylia; family Crocodylidae; genus Crocodylus; species Crocodylus porosus. The sequence continues at coordinate 209,893 of NW_017728886.1, read as the reverse complement.
GGTCGTGCCCCTCCGCTCAGGGTCAGACTGGTGCTGCATTGAGGCAGGCAGGAATTTTACCCCATGGTCAGATTGATATGTACTGGGGCGGGGGGGTTGCTTTCCTCTGTAGCAGGAGGGCATGGCCCACAACCTGGGATCTCTTGAGCATATATTGACAACACTTCGTAGAAGCTGGGCGTTGGCTGCCGCAGTTGCCCTGCTTTACCAGGGGCAGGTTCAGGTGTGATGTCTGTGTTGTGTCAGGGTTATCGGTAGTCTTATGCAGGACTTAGGTTATGGTTTGTATGGGATGGTTGGGACAGGAATGATCCTATCTCAGGCTGGGGGTTGGAGTAGATGACCTCTGAAGGTCCCTTCCAGCCCCACTTCTCCATGCCTCTAGTCCCACACCAAAATATTATTATTTCCACACCTTTGACCTGTGCCAAACCATCTTTTCCAGCCCCTATAAATTATAAATCCTTTATCTTGAAAATATCTCCATAACTTGATGTATTTGATTTACCATATAACAATTTTGCTGATTTTATTTCCATTAGTTTGTTGGCATTATTGAGTAATGAATATGATATTTATTTTGTCATGTCGCTTCCTTCTCAGGTGCCACAACTGCTGCTTTGGTGTTCTTATCAATGGAAAGAATCAGGTACTATTTAGAAATCTTGCAAAGATTATTAAGTTTGCTGTGATAAATGAGGTGCCTCCCTGAGGAGGAGATCAAGACATCATAAATTTCAAGGACTTAATATTAATCTAAACAATTCTCCAGGGGATTTTCATCCACCTGCTTAAGTTCACTGCAGGACAAAGTTGAAAACTGCTCTGAAAACCATTCAATTCAGAATTAAAAAATGGATGTGATGAAGACGAAGGTTTGTTATAAATTGTCAGAAAAATGGGGATGTCATAGAAACCTAGAGAAGTAGGGCTGGAAGGGATCTTTAGAGGTCACTTAGTCCAACCCCTGCCTGAGGCAGGATCAGCCCTAATTTCACGTTTCTTTGCCTGCAGCATGACACTGTGAGGGATGCTGTGCAAGAGTGCAAAGGAGCCATATAAATCTTTTCCAAAAGAAATTAAATGGGAAATACCTTAGTGTGTCAGAAGAACTCGGCAGGGGAAGATGATATGTTCTCATATGGGAACTCCCTTGCATTTTTTTTCTCAGGAATAAAGTGAGCATCACATATAGAGACCAGCACCTGGAAAGATTCATGGAAAGAATATGTGCAGGGACTTGAAAATCTTGAAAATAATCTTCTATCGTCCAGGAGAGATTTGAAGTCTGTATTTTGTCATGGCTATGGCTGTCTGTCCATTGAAACTAGAGGGCTGTGGAAGGCACAGAATAATCTAACTTTGTTCTTCAAAATCGTTTTTCATAAACTCAGCTAAGAAGTTTGTGCTCCTGCGAACAATTAACGTCAAAGGAACTAATTAGTGTACTTTGCCAGAAGTGTCATGTTGATTCCTGCTGCCTGTGAAGAATTTCAGCCAGAGAGGGAGGTTTGAAGATTTCCTCTAAATACCCTGCTCTGAAGGATGTCTGTGATGAAGCATCAAAGTTGATACGTGCCACCAAAAAAAACGAAGTATTGCTCCAAAAGTTTCAAGTTTCTAGTCACTGAGCCATTAAACTGGGCTTCCCAAGTGTAAAGGGGCAACTGGGGTCTCAGCCAACACAAACTGATTCATGAAACCAGTGGCTAATTGCGAAAGCGGTTTTTGAAAATAACTCCAGGTTGTATAAAAGCTTGTCAGCATCTCTTCCACCACATCTCAAGACTTCCTCAAACTATAGTTTGAAGCATTGGTGACGCGTACAGGGTGCACGTGGGCACTTGCCACCCCGCTCTGCCAACACCGCCGCAGCTGCCTGCAGGCAGTCGCCATGCTCCCCCAACCTCCAGGGGCATGTGGTGTTCATGGTTTGAAGCATCAGTCATAGGTTATGAGACTGCCTTTGCTTGTTTGGAAAGAATTGTATTGCACCAAAGGTTGAGCTTGACCCATAAAAGACAGATAAACCCCATTTTCCTGTCATGGGAAAGTGATTTGTCTTCAAAACTAGATCTGTATGTTTTTGTAGAAGAATTCAGATATCATTATCCAAGAAAATTTCACCTCTGGTTTCATGAATAGCCCTTATAATCCACAGCACATTCATGCTAAGATCTGTATTTTTACGTTTCTAGCTCTTTGAATACTTGAATATTGGTTATGCTGCACAATCACATAAATATGTATTTTATCTTTTTTCAGTTCCAAAACTAAAGTGGAACAAGGCTTCTGACCAAGACTGCCTTTTTCCTGAATGACATACTCTTCTGTTGGCAACCACAGCTCTCCCTCTTTTCAGGGAGTCTGCTGCCCCATGTCGATACTTTAGCTATGGGATAGTGACTCTCCTGGATAAACACCCAAGGATCACGAGCGCTGTTGACTACAGCATCACATGGGAAGCTTACATTCATTTCCTTGTCGTTAATGTGCATTAGCCTAATTTAATGCACATTAAGAGTGCGTGTCTATGTGATTAATTAGACAGCATTAACGCATGTGTAGATGTGATCCAGCACTAACTTTAGTACCAGGTCTGTCCAGCCATTAGGGGCACATGACCGGGCTGCAAGGACTTGGCACTAACTTTACTGCCAAGTCCTTGCACATGTAGACACCTGCCAAAAATCACTTAATGTGCATTAAATTTAGTCACACTTAAATGTATGTGTAGACACACCCACTGCCTCTTAGATCCTTTCCACATTCACTGCCTTCCATGATTCAGCCTCCTTGCCCCATCCCCCTGCATGTACAAATGGTCTGCAGTCTTTGTGCCTAAATATAATGTTGCATTTGGCTTAATTAAAACCTATTTTCTTTGAATGAGCCCAGATCACTAAGGAAGGTCACTCTGTGCAACTGGCCTGCCCTGTCCTCATTATTTGCATTCTGCCCATTTTTCTGTTATCCTAAAATTTTATCACTGATTTTATATTTGCTTCTAGATAACCAATTAATAAGGCATTCAAGCCAGTCCCAGTCCCTGCAGTACTTCACTACAAACTACACTGTTCGCTGATGCCTTATTGACAACAGTTCTTTGAGATCTGTCACTCGGCTATTTCTTAATCCATTTTTGTGTAGGCTTTACTGATATTGAACATAACTGTTTTTTAAATCAGCATGCCACATGGTACTAAGTCATCTGTGAAATCTATGAAACTGCCTTTCACATCTAATCATCAAGCTGGGTAGAAATTGATGATAAAAATAGATTTTTTTTCATTTAAACAGGATTTTTAATTTAAATGAAATATATTTTTCCATTTCAAAACAAACCTATTAAATCAAATGTGACAACTTCTATACAACATCTATACTTAGGAAAATAATTTAACTTAAAAATATTGGAATAGAACATGCCTGTTGCTGAAGTTTTAAGGAGAGTCAGTCTGCTACACTGGGGAAAATCCTTAGTTTCATGTGTGGAGCCAGTGTTGAAGTGGAGGGCAGTACAGCAGTGCAGGGACGGCAACACAGAATAGATTCATAGATGTTCAGGTCAAAGGGGACCTCAATAAATCATCGAGTCCAACCCCCTGCCCTGGGCAGGAAAGAGTACTGGGGTCAGACAACCCTAGCCAGATGCCGATCCAGCCTTCTGTTAAAGACCCCCAAGGTAGGGGAGAGCACCACCCCCCTTGGAGCCCATTCCAGATTCTGGCCACCCTTACCGTGAAGAAGTTTTTCCTGATATCCAGCTTAAATCTGCTCTCTGTCAGTTTGTGACCATTGTTCCTTGTTACCCCAGAGGTGCCCTGGTGAACAGAGCATCTCCGATCCCTTGCTGCGTCCCTCTCATGAATTTGGAGGCGGCCACAAGATCCCCTCTCAGCCTTCTCTTGTGGAGGCTGATGAAGTCCAGGTGCCTCCATCTCACCTCATAGGGCTTGTCCTGTAAGCGCCTAACCATACGAGTGGCCTCCTCTGGACCCTCTCGAGTCTATTCACATCCTTCTTGAAGTGCGGCTCCCAAAACTGGATGCAGTCCTCCACCTGCGGTCTGACCAATGCCACATAGAGAGGAAGTGATACCTCCTTGGATCTATTCGCCATGCATCTGCTGATGCACGATAACGTGTGGTTAGTTTTGCTGATGGTTTCATCACACTGACGACTCACGATCATCTTGGATCCACTATGACTCCGAGATCCGTTTCCACTTCCGTGCACTGAGAGGGTCACTTCCCAGCCAGTAGGTGCTGGATATTTTTGCGCCCTCGGTGCAGCACTCTGCACTTGTCCTTGTTGTACTGCATCCTGTTGTGTTTTGCCCACTTTTCTAACCTGCCTGAAATAGTTCCCTACCCTCCGGTGTGTGCACTACACCCCACAACTTAGTATCATCCGCAAACTTAGATAGAGTACACTTCACACCCACATCCAAGTCACTGAGGAAGATAATGAAGGGTACAGGTCCAAGGACCGAACCCTGCAGGACCCCACTACCCACATTCTTCCAGGTTGATACCGACCCATCTACTACCACTGTCTGGGTGCGACCGCTAAGCCAATTTGCCACCCACTGGACCATGTAAACATCTATGTCACAGCTTCTTAATTTATTTATGAGAATGGGATGAGATACCGTATCAAAGGCCTTGCTAAAGTCCAAGAAAACAACATCCACCTCCACTCTTGTGTCTAAGTGTTTTGTGACCCTGTCATAAAATGAAACCAGGCTGGTCAGGCATGATCTACCTGCTACGAATCCATGCTGGTTTCCCTGCTGCATTTTTTCCCACTGGACTCCCACCAATATGATCCTTCATAATCTTTTCAAAGACCTTTCCAAGGATGGAGGTGAGACTGGCTGGCCTGTAATTACTTGGATCCTCCTTCCTCCCCTTCTTGAAAATAGGGACTACACTGGCCCTTTTCCAGTCCTCTGAGACCTGACCCAAGTGCCATGAGTGCTCAAACAGCCGTGCCAGTGGCTCTGCTATGACACCGGCCAACTCCTTCAGTGCCCTCGGACACAGTTCATCAGGGCCTGAGGACTCGACCATGTCCAGTCCATCTAAGTGGATACCCATTCCTCGTGGACTCCCCTTTCTAAGGGGGCATGGCCTCTTAGTGCCTCACTGACCAATATCCTGAGTTTGTGAAAGTCAGCCTTCCCAAAGTTGAGGATTTCTGTTTTGCAGAGGGATTTGCTCACCTTGTGTTGGACAGAGAAAGTTATCAGTTCATGGTCGCAGTCACCAAGCTTCCCCTTGATCCTCAGATCGCTCACCAGATCTTCCCCTTTGGCCAGAACTAGATCTAGCAGTGCCTCTTCCCTAGTCTGCCCATAGACCACTTGAGTTAGGTACAGGTCATCAGTGCAAGCAAGAAAGCTACACAACCGGTCAGATTTAGCCGTGTGCTCGTCCCACAAGATGTCAGGGAAGTTGAAGTGCCCCATGACGATGATGCATTGGGAGCATGCAGCCTCAGCCAGTTTCCTATTGAATTTGCAGTCCGGTTGGTCTTCTTGGTGGGGAGGTCTATAATAGACTCCTGTGAGTATATCTCCATCCCCATGTTCTCCCCATATTTTAACCCAGAGGGTCTTAAGACGCCCTTCATGGCTAGTGAACTCAGTTTGAAGGGAAGGGGTGGAGGTGTAGCTCGCTCCTTGACGTAGCAAGCTACACCCCCACCCCTCTTCCTAACATGGTCCCTCCTGTACAACGTATAGTCTTTTATACCAACAAACCAGTCATAGGTGGAGTCCCACCAGGTCTCCGTTATCCCTACATCACACAAGAGAAGGACCAGTTCCTCTTGCTTTTTTCCCAAGCTCCTGGAGTCTGTGTAAAGGTAATTGAGTCTACCATGGGAAACCCCAAGTTTCCTTATATGATGGGACATGACTTTTTCCTGGGCTGTCATCAGAGTGGGTTCCCTTGAGCTACCTAAGCTGTTACTATTGTGGTTGACATGACCTGGGCTAGAACTGTTAATTGACCACCCATCTCCAGCGATCTTAGTTTAAAGCCCTGTCGAGGAGGTCAGCCATCCTGGCCAAGAAGAGCTTCTTCCCTTTCTGAGTGAGGTGGAGGCCATCCCTTCCCAACATCCCACGACCTCACTCACTGAAGTGCGGACCATGGTCGAAGAAGATGAACCCCTAGCAATGGCACCATCGCCAGAGTCTTCTGTTCACCTCTTCACCTATCCATCTCTAAGTACTTGGAGGATAAAGTGGTGATTATGAACAGTTAGCATGGATTCACCAGGGGCAAGTCATACCTGACCAACCTGGTTGCTTTCTATGATGAGGAAACTGGCTCAGTGGATGCGGGGAGACAAGTGGATGTGGTGCACCTTGATTTTAGCAAGGCTTTTGATATGGTCTCCAAAAGCATTCTCACAGGCAAGCTAAGGAATTGTGGGCTGGATGAATGGACTGTAAGGTGGATGGAAAACTGGCTGAAGCATTGGGCTCAGAGAGTAGTAATCAATAGCTCAATGTCTAGTTGGCAGCTGGTATCAAGTGGAGTGTCCCTGGAGTTGGTCCTAGGGCTGGTTTTGGTCAATGGTTTCATCAACAACCCGGAGAATGGCATAGAGCGCACCCTCACCAAGTTTGCAGATGACACAAAGCTGATATGGTGAAGGTCTGATGGAGAGCAGGGCTAGGATTCAGAGTGACCTAGACAAATTGGAGGATTGGGCCAGAAGAAATCTCATGAGGTTCAGCAAGGACAAGTTCAAAGGAGGGAACAATCCCCTGCACCGGTGCAGGCTGGTGGGGTGATGGCCTGGGCATTAGCTCTGCAGGAAAGGACCTGGAGGTGACAGGGGACAAGAAGATGGACAGGAGCCGGCAGTGTGCCCGTGTTGCCAAGAAGGTGACCGGCATCTGGGGGTGCATTGGGAGGAGCGTTGCTGACAGATTGAGGGAAGTGATTCTTTCCCCTGAATCAGCACTGGGGAGGCCACATCTGGAGTCCTGTGTCCCGCTGTGGGCCCCCACTACAGAAAGGATGTGGACACATTGGAGAGAGTCCAGTGGAGGGCAATAAAAATGGTTTGGGGGCTGGAGGACATGACTGGTGAGGAAAGACTGAGGGAACTGGGCTGATTTAGTCTGGAGAAGGGAAAACCGAGGGGATTTGATAGCAGCCTTCACCTCCCTGCAGGGGGGCTGCGAGGAGGATGGAGCTGGGCCCATCCTCAGTGGGGGCAGATGGCAGGACAAGGAGCAATGGGCTCAAGTTACAGCAAGAGAGGTTTAGGTTAGATATTAGGAAAAACTCTCTCACTAGGAGGGTAGTAAAGCACCAGAACGGGTTACCCAGACAGGTGGTGGAGTCTCCATTCTTGGGGATGTTTAAGACCTGGCTAGACAAAACCTTGTCTGAAATGATGTAAGTTGGGGCTGGTCCTGCTTGGAGCAGGGGGTTGGACTACATGTGACCTCCTGAGGTCCATTCCCACCACTGGCGATGCGTAGGGGGTGCATGTGGGTTCACGTGCACCCCCTGAGGTTGGCTGTGCACTCCCTGGAAGCGCCAGCTGCGAAACTGGAAGTGCCAGCGGGCATGTACTTCCAGTTTCATGAGTTTCACTGTTGGTGGCTCTGGTCTCAGCGGTCGCCTGCGGGGGATCCCCCCATCAGCGATCTGGTGTCCCCCCAGACTCGGGAGGCACCGGTCGCCCATCCTTCCCACCCTGACAATTCTATGAAGTGAGAATGAAACTGGCAGCCGTCGTGTCTCCTGCAGGTGCAGGAAAAAGATCTTAAACTTCACTATATTCTATTGAGGTTTGCAATGAGTTAGTTCAAAATTGAAAAACAGGTAAGTCATTGAAAATGAATGAAAGCTGGTTTTATTGTCATAATTTACTAATAAAAACCAAATAGAAAAGGTTGAGATTTATTAGTTTGAAAGTCTTGAAGAATGACTATTTCTAGTCACACATCTAATTCACTAGCTCCAGATAAGACTTCTCTTTTTCTTAAGAAATTATTTTGTCTATTATAGACTTCCACACCAAGTAGACCAAATAGACTTCTATGCAAAGGACTCCTATTATAGGAGCCCTTTGCCTCTCAGGAGAGCTTTGCAGTCCATGCCCCGCAATACACTAATGCACCCATGTTGGCTTTAGCTCTAGACCTACCCCAAGAGGCTTCCTAGCTCCTCAGATTCCTCCTCAGACTCCCAGTCCGAGGGACACGGTGTCCCCGATTAGCTGCCGCTCACACCACAATGGTTATGGTGCTCCTCCTGTTTCACAGAATTAGCACCGAATGGGGTATAAGCTATAATCAGTGGCAAATCAATGCCTTAATGAGCACCAATGTACACATGCAAAACAAGATTAACATAGATTATTTAAAATCAAGGTGTTTTACCTACTGATTTAACTCCTGATTGAAATCAGTGATTTCGATTACGGTGATTTAAATCCATTCACCCTGCTAAGTGTGTTAGACCTATGCAATTACCTCTATCAGTCAAACTTGGAATCTCCTCAAAGTAAGAAATCAGGTTTGTGTGTGATAAGGCCTGTTTTCCATATTTTCCTATTTTCTATGTATTGGCTGGTGTTAATTGTATTCCTGACCTTTAATTCTTTATTAATTGAATCCTGTACCAGCTTTTCTGTTGCCACACCCCACCCTGCTATTGTGCTGCCTGGACTACAGTTACCCAGTATAATTCCACTTGCCCTTTTTGAATATTGCCACAGTACTTGCATTCTTCCTGTGCTAGAGAGAACCTGTCCTAAACCAAAGACTTTTTCAATGGAATAAAAATGGCTGATGTTCTAGCATCCTCTGATATTTTAATTTAACTAATCCCCTACCACCATGAAGGTAATGCATCGGCATTGCCCTTGACTCCTGCTCTTTACAGTGGCACTTCATAGTTTCATAGTTGTAGGGTCAGAAGGCACCTGAGCAGATCATCAAGTCCGACCCCCTGCCATGGCAGGAAAGAGTACTGGGGTCAAATGACCCCAGCAAGGTGATTGTCCAGCCTTGTCTT
>NW_017728886.1:194633-200829 GCF_001723895.1 Crocodylus porosus | reverse complement strand
GCTACAGAGGCCCAGGTCCCTCGGCCTCTCCTCGTAGGGCTGCCTCGCACGTGCCTGATCATACGGGGGGCTCTTCTCTGGACCCGCTCAAGTTCTTCCACGTCCTCGTTGAAGTGCCGCGCCCAGAACTGGACGCACTGCTCCAGCTGTGGTCTTGTGCGTGCTGAGTACAGTGGGAGTGTCACTGCCTTCCTTTTAAAAGAGATGCAGGCCAGCGTGGTGTTTGCCCAGCTGACCACCGCGTCGCACTGCCGGCTCGTATTCATGCAGTGGTCAGTCGCTACCCCTAGGTCCCTTTTGGCCGTGGCGCAAGTCAAGCTGTCACCACCGAGCCTGTACAGACCCCTGAGGGACATCACTGGCCACTTCACACGAGGACGACACGGATCTGTTCATGAGGACTCTCCAGGTCCTACCCTGCAGCCAGTTTCTCATCCACTGAACCATCGAGCAGCTGAGCCCACAATCTTCCAGGTTTCCCACAAGGATATCATGGGATACTAGATCAAAAATCTTTTGGAAGTCTAGGTGTGTAATGTCTACCTCGTCTCCCGTGCCCAGGTGGCAGAGACGTGGTCGTAGAAGGAGATGAGATTGTCATGGATAGGTCTCGTCTTACCAAAGCCGTGCTGGCTGTCATTCAGGCTCTTACTTTCCACGAGCGTATTGCACATATATTTTTTAATGAGCTTTTCCAGGATTGTCCCTGGCATAGAGGTTAGTCTGATTGGCCTATACTTTCCCAGGTCCTCCCTGTTCCCCTTCTTGAAGATGGGCACAATGTTGGCCCACTTCCAGTCCTCGGGGATCTCCCATGAGTGCCATGAATTTTGGAAGATCTTTGGCAGGGGTCCCGTGATGACCTCAGCCAGCTCCTTCAGCACTCTTGGATGGAGTCCATCCAGTCCAGCTGACTTATAAATGTCTAGCTTTTCTAGTTGGTATTGCACCCGCTCAGCACCCACACTGGGGAGCCTGTCACTCCTGGCATGTCCCCTATGAGCCTTATCTTGCTTTACTTTCCCTTTGGTCTGGTGAAATACCAAAGCAAAGTGGACATTCAGGAGTTCAGTTTTTTCCTGAATGTCGGTTACCGGCTGTCCCGAGGTGGTAAGCAGGGGTCCCATGCTCCCATTTGTTTTCCTTCTACTGCTTGCATACCAAAACCATTCAATGGCTCGATGCCCTTTTGGCAGCTGGTATCAGGCGGAGTGCCCCAGGGGTTGGTCCCAGAGCTGATGTTGTTCAATGTCTCCATCAGCGACCTAGAAGATGGGATGCAGCGCACCCACTGCAAGTTCCCAGATGACACCAAGCTGGGGGGAGCCGTAGATACGCTGGAGGGTAGGGCTGGGATTCAGAGAGACCTCGACAAATTGGAGGACTGGGCCACGAGGAATCTCATGAGGTTCAGCAAGGACAAGTGCAAAGTCCTGCACTTAGGACGGACCAATCCCATGCACTGGGACAGTTTGGGGGCCGACTAGCTAGTCAGCAGCTCTGCAGAAAAGGACCTGGGGGGAGGGGACAAGAAGCTGAACAGGGGCCAGCAGTGCGCCCTTGGTGCCAAGAAGGGAAACGGCATCCTGGGCTGCATTGGTAGGAGTGTTGCCGGCAGATCGAGGGCAGTGACTCTTCCCTCTATTCTGCACGGGGGAGGCCACATCTGGAGTCCTGTGTCCAGATGTGGGCCCCCACTACAGAAAGGATGTGGACACGCTGGAGAGAGTCCAGCGGAGGGCAAGGAAAATGGTTGTGGGGCTGGGGGACAGGACTGGTGAAGAGGGGCTGAGGGACCTGGGCTGACTCAGTTTGGAGAAGGGAAGACCGAGGGGGAGTGACTAGCAGCCGTCACCTCCCTGCCGGGGGGCTGCAAGAGGATGGCACTGGGCTGGTCTCAGCGATGGCAGATGACAGGACAAGGAGCAATGGGCTCAGGCTGCAGCAAGGGAAGTTGAGGTTAGATATGAGAAACTTTCTCACTAAGAAGGTGGTAAAGCACTGGGACAGGTTACCCAGATAGGTTGTGAACTCTCCATCCTTGGAGGTGTTTAAGAACTAGGTAGACAAGGCCTTGGCCGGGATGATGCAGTGGGGGCTGGTCCTGTTCTGAGCAGGGGGCTGGACTAGATGTGACCTCCCGAGGCCCCTGCCACCCCTCGCTATCTGTGATTTGGTACAAGAGGCAGGGCCTGGGGATGCTGCGCGGCAGGCGGTGCAAGACTGGGCTGCACAGGCAGGTGCATGGCGGGTGGGAATCTTTGCAGGGCACAAGGCAGCGTCTGTGTGAGGATGGGGAGGTCAGAGCTTACATGTGCTGGAAAGAGAGAGCAAGAGGGGCAGCAGAGAGCACAGGCAGGTTGAGGCTGGGTCTCGGGAAGAGCATTGTCCCTGTGTGAGCAGAGAGGCCGGGGCCGGCGCCAGGGAAGGGGGGACTCCCCATCACTGGACAGGCTGGACAGACGCTGCTCAGGGATGCTTTAGGCGCAGCGGTGCCTGCGTTCTCCTGGGGGTCTCTCAGGCTTCTGGCCTTTGCCCCTTACTGCATGGAGCCAGGAAGGAGTATTTCCCTCCTCTCGCTGGTGCATGTCAGATCATTTTTTGGTCTTTTTGTTTCCACCTTCCCCCGAGTTGCTGGTGCTCCCGCAGCCCGGGGCTGGGGCTGGGCTGGGCCAATGCTTCTGGTGGCACCAACCCGGCAGGGTCCCGGCTGGAGGGTCTCGCCCATGCGCTAAGGCTCAGCCCCATGCTGCACTGGAGGCAGGAAGGGATATCCCCCCTACTCAGACTGGTCCGGACTGGGGGGTTTGCCTCTGCAGGAGGGGCACGGCCTGGCTTGGGGTCTCCGGAGTGTCCATGAACCCCTTTTGCAGCAGCAGGATGTTGGGGCTATAGCCCCCCTGCTTTCCCGGGGGGCTGGGGGTGATGCCTGGGCTGTGTCGGGGGCGACCGTGTCATGCTGGATATGGGGTATGTTTGGACGGGGCTGATCCTGCCTCAGGCCGTGGCTGGACTCCCACAGCCCTGGGAGTCCTGTGGTTTTGGGGGGCAGAGGAGAGGACCCTTGGGGAAGGGGTACAGCTGGAGACCCTGTGCTGGCAGCAGCAGGAGACATGGGGGGTCGTGCTACTGGGGTCCCCTCCCCAGAAGGACCCTGCGGCATCCCGTGGGCAGCGTTGGGGCGCGATGGGGGGGACGGGGGAAGGAGGGGAGCGAGCCTGCAGCCCACAGGAGCCCCCGTGTGCGGCTCCAGAAGCCTCGTGGGTGTCAGCGGTGTGGTCCCCGGCTCTCGGGGCGCGCCGCGGGGTTGCATGGGGAGCTGCGCTGTGGGGCCGTGCTCCCTGGTCTGGGCGGGGGTGCGCAGCTCTGCAGCCTCCGCATCCCGGACCGCTCTGGGCAGCGTGCGGGGGGCACGCGGGGCCGTGGCGGGGGCAGTGAGCCATGAGCCCTGGGTGCGATGCTGGGCTGGGAAGCCGGGAGGCCGCCGGGGCGCGCGGGGTGTGCTGGATGTGTGCGGATCAGTGCCGTGCGTGGTGAGAGCTGGTGGGCCCCGAGGTGAGGGGGTCCTGGAGCCAGGGATGCTCGACGCGCAGCCCGGCACGGGGCACAGCGCTGGGAGCAGCCCCGGGGGCCGCCGCGAGGGAGGTGGCTACCCTGCGGCCCCGCCAGGCATCTCCAGCCTGCGCCAGTTCTGCTGCAGGAGCCAGGCCCGGGGCTCGTTGCCTGGGCTGGGGGTCGGGACAGTCCTTTCTGGGCTTAAAACCTGTGAACACCCCCCCCCACCATGGCGGTAGGGGACCTTGACTCCCTCCCCCCTTCTCTCTGCAGAGGGGCTCTGCTGCCACCTGGTGGCCATCACGGGGGATGCAAGGGTCCTGATCCTGATCCTGGCGCGGCACCTGTCCCTCCCCAGCGCCCCCTTGCAGCTCCTGCAGGAGCCCGAGCGCTCCTTGCAAGCCCCTGGCCTGCCCCAGCCTCTGGGGCCCGGTCAGCCAGAGCAGCCTGGCGAGTCGGGGCCACCGTGTTTCACTGCGGAGCTGGGTGCTGCCGGGGCAGGATGTGCCCCTGCCCCTCTGGGCCACCCAGACCCCCTGGGTGCGGGGGAGGCGTCCAGGGCTGCGCGTGGGGGGCACGAGGGAGGGTCGTGCAGTGATGGGGACTGGGGTGAGGCTGAGCGGCCTGTCATGCTGTGGCTGGAGACCCCGGGCTCAGCGGAGAAGAGGGAGATAATGCTTCCGGGCAGTGCGACTCCGAGGGGTGCAGGGCCGGAGGGGGGCACCCGGCGCTCCCCATGAGGGTCAGCTGCTGGAGCCGGCTCCCGCAGACTGTGGGGGTTGTCCCCACGTGAGGGTGTCCGCTCCGGCCTAGCTGCCTCACCAGGGCCAAGGTCACGTCTGGGGAATGGGTGCAGGGACGTGGGGTTGTGCCAGTGCAGCCAGTCCCTCCTGGGCTAGTGCCACAGGAGCTGGGCGGGGGCATCGCCCTGCCTCCCCCTGCCCCTCCTGTCTCCCTCGTGGTTGCAGGCTGAGCCCCCCCGCCATACACACACCTGCTCCTCCCCAGCCACAGCTGCCATGGACCAGCAGGGGGTGCTGCTGCACTGGGGCACGGGGACTCGGGGTGTGGGGGCTGATCCCAGGGCGGGGGCACGTGGCACCAGGAGAGAGGGCAGGAGCTCCCACGTGCCGGTGCTGGGCCATGTCCCGTGTCCCCCAGCCGTGCAGCCTTGGCCGTGGCTCTGGTTCGCACCCTGCTCCTTTCACGCCACCGCCGCCGCGCTGTGGGCCTTGGCCTCCTGCCCACCCCCGGCAGGTCCCGGCGCCGGCCCGGGGGCCTTGGCTCCTGTTCCAGGGCGGGATCCAGCCCCGGAGTTTGCGCTGCGCTGGAGCCCGTCTGGGCTTGCAGGTCCCCTGGGAGAGGCGGCTCCGGGAGGAGGTGCAGCCGCCAGCCCCAGCGCCTGCGTCCCTGCCCCGTCCTGCCGGGCTGGGCTGGGTCGGGTCGCCGGGGCATGGGGCCGCGGCGCTGAGATGGCCGAGGGCTGGCGATGGAGCGGGGCCGGCCGAGGCCCCCGGCGGGCCGTGAGCGTCTGTGAGTCGCTGGACCTGCAGAGCGTCCCCGCCGTCCAGGCAGCCCTCCACGCCGCCCAGCAGCAGAGGAGGAGGCCCAAGAGCCTGTGCTCCATGGGCAATGGACTGGGCCCCAGCCCCCTGGCCCTGCCGGCCCCCGCCAGAGCCCGCGGCAGCCTGCTGGACTTCTTCCGGCTGCGCTCGCCGCGCCGGCGGCCCGAGGACAGGGACGGCGACGGGGATGAGGAGGACGCAGGCGCCGCACCGCTGCTGTCCCCGGGGCCGGACGGGGGGCCTTGCCTGCGCCCCGCCAGCATGGCCCTGCCGCCCCTAACGCCCCCGGCCGAGGGCACCGGCTTCCTGCGGGGCGGCTCGCTGTGGAGCAGCCGGCGCTGGAACCTCTTCGGGGGCGGCGGGGGCCAGAGCAGCCCGAGCCCCCGCCGCAGCTTCAGGTCCCTGCGCAAGAGCTTCAGCTTCCGGCTGCGCCGGGGTCACGGGCTGCGGCGCTCGGAGTCAGGCAGCTTGCTGCGGCCCCCGCGCCTCCGCACGCGCAGCGAGGGCGACGCCACCTCCCTGCACACCTGCCCCAGCAAGCGCGACCTGCTCTACCCCGAGCTGCCCCGGCCCGGTGGCTCGCGGCCCCCGGGGGCTGGCCAGTCCGGTGGCTTCTGGAGACTCCTCGCCAGCCGCTTTCGCAGGCGGGAGCGAGGCAGCGACGACGACGCTGGCCCCAGGGACCCACGGAGAGGGGCCGAGCCCTGCCTGCGTGGGAGCAGCGCGCTGCGAGCCCTGGGTAAGTGGGGCGGGGGAACGGCCACGGTGCCACCTCTGCCAGGGTGCTGGGGCTTTCTGGCTGTCCCCAGGAGGGGCCCGAGCGCCCCGCGCTGCCCTGCAGCTTTCCTGGTCTGGAGGAGGTGGCCAGGGGAGAGGGAGTCTGCAGGGCTGGTGCTGAATGAACAGCAGCAGGCTCCGGCCCGGGCCGTCTGCGGGGTGCCTTCCTGCTCCCTGGGGCGGCAGCCACAGCCCCACAACCCCCAGGCACGGCTGGGCCCGGGGCCCCATCCTGCTCTCCTGGGCAGGGCAGGGCAGGGCAGGGCAGGGCAGGGCAGGTCCCTGCACCTCGCCGAGGT
>NW_017728886.1:186595-194533 GCF_001723895.1 Crocodylus porosus | reverse complement strand
CAGGCGAGGGGCCGTGCTGGGCGCTGGTCCCGGGCCCTGGCAGCGTCGGTGCTGCCAGGGCCTGCACGGGGACAGGGAGGGCAGCGTCCGGGCCGTTAGGAGAGCAGCCAAAGGGCAGAGGGGGCCGTGCCCAGAGCACTCTCCTGAGTGATGCCCGGAGCAGTGGTGCTGCCCGGCTCCCTCCCCGCTCCTCCTGGGCTCTTGCAGAGGGGCGCGTCGCACCGGGGGACCGCTGGTCCCCGCGGGCCGCGGGGCTCGGAGCCGAGCTGCTCTTGGGCCCAGGGTGCTGGCTGGGACGGGGCCGGGCGCCGGTGCATGCCGGAGCCTGGAGCTGCGAGGGCGCAGGGACTTGCGGCCGGCACCACGAGGTTCCCAGGCTGTGGGGAGGCCGCGTTCATGGCTCAGGAATGTGGGTGTGTTGCACGCCGAGGAGGGCTTGGCCCCTTCCCTCGCAGCAAGACCTGTCGCTGCTTGCCGGCAGCGTGCTCTCGCAGCAGGGCACTCGGGGCTGCTGGCGCCGGGAGCTCGGGATGGCGGCGCGCTCCACCCACCCGGCTGGAGGGGAAGGGGCCGAAGCTGCTGCGGGGCCCACATTTGGGGGGGTGGTGACCCCAGGGCAGCTCAAGCCGGGGTGCTCTTTTGCAAGGGTGTCTGGTGGGCTGCAGCAGGGCGCTGACACAGGGGACCAGGAGCACAGCTGCCAAAGCAAAACCCTCTTGGCTGATCCCGCTCCACAGTCCGTCTCCCCTGCGACAGGGTGCTGCTGGGCCCAGGGCCCGTGGGGGCCTGGATCCTGCCTTTGCAGGGTGGGGAGGACCCCAGCATCCCCCGAGGTCTTGGGGCTGTGCACCGGGTGTGCACGCTCCGTCCTGTCCTGGTCGGACTCCTGTTTCGGCCTCACACAACTGGAGCGCGGTTGGCAGGGTGTGCGTGGGAGCCGCCGGTCCTGCTCGGGGCCTCGTAGCATCATAGAGCCACGGGGTCGCATCCAACCCAACCCCTGCCTGAGGTAGGATCAGCCCTGTCTAAACCAGCCCGGACAAACTCCGTGTCCGAGCTCTGAGCAAAATTGCGGTCAATCCTGACACAGCCCCAGGCCTCGCACCTGACCCTGATTCGGGGAAAGCAGGGGCACCGCGGTAGCCAGCATCCTGCTCCTATACACGGTTGTTAATAGATGCTCCAGGGAGCCCCCACTGCAGAGGAAGGCAAAACCCCCCAGTTTGCACCAGTGTGAGCAGGGGAGAAATCCCCTCCTGTCCCAGTGCAGCATGAGGCTGAGCCTGAGCCTGGGGGCGAGACCCTCCTGCCGGGACCCTGCAGTTTAGCACCATGTGCACGAGTCTGGGCGTCAGCGTGTGAAGCAGATAGGCTTAACTCGGAGTGAATTCGGAAAGGGCTATGCTGGGGGGGGCGCTGGGCTTGCTCAGTTCAGGACGATGGGGATGGCGAGGGGCTGGTATCGCTCTTTGGAGGGTGTCCACGGAGAGAAGAGCTGTTTGGGCTGGAAAAACTCGGCTGTGGATGCCTCTGGGGTGGGGATGAGGAGGTTTCCAGCCTGATGCCTCGCGGTGGCCGTGGTGGGACCAGACCCCGTCGTGTGCTCTGGTTGCCGGATCCGGGAGGGAAGGCTGCCGGCCTCGGGGTGCTTTGCTTTCCTCCGGAGCGCTGGGCCGCAGCCGTGGCGCGGGTGCGATGCTCCTGCCGCGGCGCAGACGCCGCGCGGGCCCCTGGCTGGGCGTCGGGCAGCACCTTCCCCCGGGTCAGACCGGCACAGCGCACGCGCCTTGCCTTGCTCTGCAGCGGGCGCAGGCCCTGGTCCCTGGAGCGCCGAGCATCGATAGCTGCTGACCCCGTCGCAGCCCGGCCAGGCGCTGGCTGGGCCATGGCTTCCCAACGGCGCAGGGGTGCGCGCCTCGTGACTGCGGCCAGGGTCTGGAGCGGGGCCGTGGAGGACTCCTGCCAGTGAGCGCCTGAGTGCAGAGGATGGCGCCCCAACCCGGGAGGCCGCTCCAAACTCGTCCCGTCGGGGCACCGGTCTGACAGTCCCTGCTGCCCCGTGTCAGACCCGTGGGCCAGAAGCCCACAGCGCCTGCGATGCTTTTGGCGGGGTTGGACACGTGTTATCCGCCCTAGCCCAGGGCAGGTTGGGGTGGGAGGAGGGCACTCCCGCGTGCCGTGCTTGGCTGCTCCTCCGTCCCTCTTACCGTGCAGAGTGTGTCTGCAGCAGGGAGCGCGGCTGCACCTGTCCGCCACGACGCCGTGCCAGCGGGGAGGCTGCGCCAGCTCCCTGGGGCGCGGGGTGACCAGCGGGTGTGTGCTCGCCGGTGTGGGCTGGCTGGGGACGCTAGCTGGTTCGTACCAGAGGGTTGTGCTACCTGGGCAACCAGGATGTACTAGCAGCTGTGTTGTGTATAGCGGGGGAAGCAGGTGTGTACCAGTAGGTGTGTACTAGCGGGGAGGCAGGGTTGCTGGCTGCTGTGTGCTGGTGCGCCGGGTTCGGGTGTCTGCAGCCCGGGGCTGCACGCGGGCAGCGCTCGGCATGGCTGCGAGCCTGTGCCGCCAGCTCCAACCGGCTGCGTGCAGCCGTCCCTCCCGGGCTCGCGGCGTCGGTGTCCTGCCCTGCGCGCCCCAGGGCTCCTCATGCGTGCAGCTGGCTGGGCTGCGAGGGCCCCAGCCACCAGCCTGTCCTGCCAGGCGGGGGTCAGGTTCCTTGGGGACTGACCCCCTCCCTGCCGTGCTCCCCCACGGGCACCGGGGTCCTGGTGGGCACGGTCCTGCACAGGGTCCCCCGGATGCGCAGCCTGGCTCTGGGGCACCAGCTCCGGCCTGGGAGCGCAGGCCTCCCGCTCGTGGGAGGCGCGGTGCAGGCGTGGGTGGGTGTCTGGCTGCATCGGGGGGGCGGGGGGCATTTGAACATGGCTCAGTAACGGGGGGGTTGCTCTGCTGCATCCGGTGAGGGCTGGGTCTGGCAGGACCGGGGGGAGCGGGAAGGGGCAGCAGAAGCTGCTGGAGGAGGCCCGTCGCCCCCTCCTCCCCTTGCCCCAGCGGGGCTTTCGGCTTGGCCACGCAGCGCTGATGGGCCAGGCTGGGGACACCAGCCCTCGCCTTGCCGCAGAAGCGCAGGCGGCTGTGGGGGCCAGGCCGAGCCGGGCACGGTTTGGTGGAGGGGCTCCTGGTCACCCCAGTCCCCACGCTGGCTGGCTCCGAGCTGGGACTCCCTCCTCTCCCCCTCCAGCTTCCCTGGCCCTCTCCGAGCCGGGGAGGTGCCCGGGGCTGGGGTTGCTGGCCCCCGTGGAGCCGTGCTGCCCCGGCCGGGGGTGGGCAGGCCAGCAGGGCCACGGGGCATGTTTGCACAGCCTCTGGCCACGTTTCAGGGCTGGGATTTCAGCGCCTGGAGGTTCAATGTTCACGCGAGTCCTGCAGCAACTCGGAGAGCGGCTTCGTTAATGATTAGGTGCATCTGTCCGTGGCAGGAGCCCAGATGCCCCTGGCACGGGGCTCTTTGAGCGGGGCTTGGCAGCATCCCTTGGGAAGGGCAGGCGTCGAGGGCATGTCAGCCTTGTCGCTTTCCCTCCCCAGACCCCGCTGGGTGCACGCAGCTTCGGTCAGCAGTGCCCTCGTGCGTTCACGTGCACTGGTCGCGTCTCCGCAGCGCGCTCGCCGTGCCCGGCTCCCCTAGGCGGGCTGCCTGGCCTGACTGGGCTTATCTGTGTGTTGGCGCTTGTAGCCCCCGACCAGACCTCCTCCGCTGGCAGCTGCAGGCCGGGCTCCTGCGCCCGGGCTGCGGACGTGTTCCCCTCCTGTTCCTACAGGTGCCGGGGGGGTTGAAGCCTCCCCCAGGGGTGCTGGGTGCTGCAGCCTGGGCTGGGGCTGGGCTGGGCCACTGCTCCTCTGGCACGGACCCCGCGGGGTCCTGGCAGGAGGGTCTCGCCCCCGCGCTTGGGCTCAGCCCAACACTGCACGGGGGCAGGAAGGGTTTCCCCCCTGCTCACACTGGTGCGCACTGGGGGGTTTGCCTTCCTCTGCAGCGGGGGCACGGCCTGGCCTGGGCTCCCTGCAGCGTCCATGACCCCCCGGCGGCAGCAGGATGTTGGTGGCTGCGGCCCCCCTGCTTTCCCAGGACAGGGGCGATGCCTGGGGCTGTGTCAGGGGCGAGCGCTGTGTTGCTCTGCAGTCGGACATGGGGTTTGTCTGAGCTGGTTTGAGTGGGGCTGGGGCTGGACTGGATGTGACCCCGTGGCTCTGAGACACTCCGGGATCCTCTGCTTTGGGGGCTGCAGCGACCGCTCGTGGCATCTGGGGCCCAGCTCCGTGGGCTTCCTCCACGCTCGCTGTCACCGCGAGGAGATGCCGATCACCAGCGCAGGGATGATGCCGAGCAGCAAGAACCAGTGCAGCCAGGCCCGGCGCGTGGGTTTTGAGCTCCCCCGTTCCCTTTGACGGCACGTCTGGCTTCGAGGGGCCGGAGCAGGATGAGCACAGGCGGGGCGGGGGGACTCGGGGATCCAGCGTCCTCTCCCGCTGGAGGCTGGTCAGCGTCAGTGGGGGGACAGGGGCCGATCACGGTGTCCGGTCTGCAGGGTTGTGCAGAGCCGAGCGCAGGCAGGGTGCGTGGCTGGGGCTGTTTCAGCATCCCATGACAGGAGCACGGCACTGCCGTCCCCACTTTCCTTTCGGGGTGCAGGGAGGAGCGCAGCCACCCTGGCAGGAGCTCGCAGCACCTGAGGAGCCGGCTCGGGGCCCGCAGCATGGGTGGCACCGAGTCCAGCTCCTTGTCCAGGTGGCCCGTCCTGGCCCCGCCGCGCTCACGGTGCCGGTGTCGTGCCAGCGCGGTCTGCTGGGCTCTCCCGTCGTCCCGCTGGCAGCTCCTGCTCATCTGTCTAACTTTCCAAAGGAGGCCAAGGTGCCCGAGTGCGGTCCAGCGGCGAGGTCTGGCAAGCCCAGGCCAGGGGCAAGGTTTGGGTGGCGCGGGTGACTCGCCATGGGGGGTTGGAGCAGGGCCTTGCCATCGTGGCGGTGTCATGTGAGCATGGAGGGGTTTTGGGAAGGATCCTTGCTCTGCTGCAGAGCGGAGCCGGTTCCTGGACGCCGGGCAGCTTGTGGGAGACGGGAGCTCAGGCCTGACGATCCCAGAGCCCCTCTGGTCTGGGCAGACGGATGGACGGACAGAGCTGGGGTACGATGGAGATGGCCCTTCCCCACCCCAGAGCCAATGGAGGGGGCGTCCTAGCCGGAGACCGGGGCCAGAGTCGACGCAGGTGTGGCCGCACCTGTGGGCCTGCTGCCACGTCCGGCATGGGCGTCCCGGCAGGGTGGATGCGCCCAGGGCCGGCACCTCTGCCCCGAGGGGCTGGTGCCAAGGAAGCCGTCCCTTGCCCGCGCTGCCCGGGCTCCCGGCTGGAGGCCGAGGAGCAGCGCGGCCCGCGTGGGCGCAGACGGGCACGCGCCATGCCGCGTGTGGGGCCAGCGGCAGTCCCTCGGGCAGGCGGTGATCCCCTGGCAGGCGCGCCATGCCGCGGTCCTTGGCTCTCTTAGCCCTGGCAGCCTGGGCACGTGCGGTCAACGTAGGGTCGATTGCAAGGATTCCTGCTCCAGGCTGGGTGCTGGGGCTGGCGGGGGCGCGGTCGCTGATTGCAGGGGTGGCCGTGGCAATGAACTGCCGGCCGGGTGCGTCCGGGGAGCCCTGGCAGGGCAAAGGCTGGGACCTCGTCCAGCACCTCCTTGTTCAGGGAAGATAAATGCAAACGGACCTGGGTCCGGAGCTGGGCGCTGCAGCAACCAGGAGCGGAGAAGGGGCTGGCGAGGCACCGCCGGGAGAGGGATGTGTATGCGCCGCTGGGGCGAGCCGTCCCCGGGCGACCGTAGGCAGCTCCGCAAGCCCCTGCGCACACTCTGGCCCTTTGCCCGAACGGCAGGACAGAGGTGCGGTGCGCCAGGATCGGCCTCGCCCCGCGCCCTACCGCCGCGCTGCGTGGAGCGCCGGCGCTGCGGCGTGCCGGGGAGCTGAGCCCGGCAGCCGCTCGACTCGCCCGACCAGTCTGGGTGGTGCCGCGGGATGATGCTGACATCGGGAAAGACCGGAGCCTCTGGGGCGCTGCCGGGGCTGGGACCTGGCTCCGGTGCCCAGGGCCGCGGGCGCTGTTCCCTGCGGGGGGAGGAGGCAGCCGGGGCAGGGGGGGAGGCGTGGGGTCTGCGCGGGCAGCGGGAGCGGGCGGGGAGGGGGAAGGAGCCATTGTGAGCACCCGAGGGACACCAGCCCGCACCCTGGAGACCAGTGCAGCTACCCCCACGCGGGCGCCCGCCAGCCCCCGGCCCTGCTCGCATGCAGCTGCTCCAGCTGTGCCCCTGCCCTCGGCTGCAGCCCTGGCCTGCGCACTGCGCCGGTGCTGCTGCGGCGCAGCCTGGGGCTGGGCACTGGGCTGCGCCAGTGCTCCTGCTGGCACCAGGTTTGGGCAGGGCTGGTCCGGTTCAGGCCAAGGCTGGACTAGATGTGGCCTCTGGAGCTCCCTGCCAGTCCCACGGCTAAGGACGCGTCTGCCCTTGCTCCCATTGCCACTGGTGTCTTTGGCCCCAAGGGGCAGCTCCTCCCTGCAGCCCGCGTGGCCTGGGGGTGGGTGTGCCAGGGGCCGTAGTGCATCGCCCCTGCGGGGTCCCGGTGTGGCCGAGCTGTTCGCGCAGCCTTGCCGGGAGCCCACCCCTCTGCAGGGCGGGCGGGATCCTGAGGCCGCGTTTCCTCTGGCCAGACCTGACCGCTGCTTTTCTCTCTCTGCAGATTCGTTTGTGAACAGCCAGGAGTGGACCCTGAGCCGCTCGGTGCCGGAGCTCAAAGTGGTGAGTACGAGCCGCACTGGCCGACGTCGCCTGCAGCTGCGGCTGTCCCGGGACCCCCGGCCCTGTGCTGGGGGCTACACCCCTGCCTGCTGGAAAGGGGTCAGTTCCTTGCATGGGGGTCAGGCTCCTGCGGGGATCATTCCTGCGGATTGGGATGGGTCCTGGTCTGGGGCAGAGGTCATAGCAGTCAACCCAGGGTGCAACTCGGAGCCTATCCAGCGACTCCTGCGCTAGCCCGGCTCGCCCGCCCGGGTCGGAGGGACTGTCTGAAGGAAATCTTACCGGGCACGGTGCCATCCCCGTTCCTGCGCGCGGTTCCCCGTGACACCGTGCGGTTCCTCTGCTCAGCGACTTATCTGCCGTCACGCCATAGCGCTCTTGGCCAGGGCTGCCAAGGTGCGTCCTCCACCTTGCACTTGGGACCTGCGCCTGGCTGGGCTGACACGCGTGTTTTCTGCGTACTGCTCCTCGACCGTTTGTCAGGGGCTTGTCTTTGCCAATATTTACCACTCCCGTGTTTTACAGCAGAGCATCACAGCAGCCATGTGCTGGTCAGACCCAGGTCTGTCGTGCAGTCCCCTGTGTCCCACGGGGCAGGGAGCAGAGGCTGCAGGGACAGTGTCGGGGTCTGAGCAGGGTTTTCCCCTGCTCCTCTCCCACTTGCAGCCTCCAGCGTTGCAGGGCTGATGCAGGGCCCGTGCCCCTCGCTCCCTGCCCCAGAGCCACCGATGCCTCTTTCCTCTACGCCCTTGTGAACCTGGCTGAGCTCCCGGCTCCAGCCGCGTCTGGTGCTGTGAGTCCACCCTTTAATGCCGCGCCGGGTGATTTAAGATCTTCGTTGTCGGTGCTAGACTTACTGCCCGCTCATCCCATGTTGTGACCCTTTGCCCTTTTCTGGGGAAGACAAATCCTGGTGCCTTTCTCTTCTCCATAGATTTCATAGACATCAGGGCTGGAAGGGACCTTGGGAGATCATCGAGTCCAGCCCCCTGCCCAAAGGGCAGGAAGTCAGCAGGATCATAGGATCCCAGCAAGATAAGCATCCAATTTACTCTTGAAGGTGTTCAGTGTAGGCGCTTGAACCACCTCCGCTGGCAGACTGCT
>NW_017728886.1:178753-186495 GCF_001723895.1 Crocodylus porosus | reverse complement strand
GGGCTGCTGTGCCTTCTTGCTGCCTTTCCTCCGTGTTGGAATAGATTTAGCTTGTGCACTGAGGATCGCTTCCCTTGAGAAGCAACCACTCTTATCGAACTCTTCTAGAGTATGTTGCAAGCCTTGTCCGTCCCCTCTCCAGCATCTCTTTCCTACCCTGACCAGGCCCGGCCTCGTTAGTGTCTCCTCCTAGGGAAGCCCCTCGCTAGCACTCAGCATCCTTGTTGCCCTTCTCTGCACCTTCTCTCTCTCCTTTCTGAGGCGCAGGGACCAGATCTGGGCACCGTATTCAAGGTGTGAATGTATAGGGGCATTGTGATACCTTCTGCTTTGTTTGCAGTTCCCTCCTTCACTGTCCCTACCATTGGGTTTGCTGTCAGAGCCGATGTTTTTACTGTACACAGTGACCCCCAGGTCTCTCCCCTGTTCGATAACCACTAATGTAGGTAGAGCCTGTCCCAGTGCTGCATCGACTGAGCTGTTGGACAGCTTGGGTCCTGCTAGGAGCGCCCCTGTCCCTGGCAATGGCCATTGCCGTCCCGTTCCGGGAGCTGCGAGGGAGCCAGGCTTTCATCCGTGCCCCGCGTCCCGTGCTGGCTCTGCACGGTGCTAATCGTTAAGCAGGAGGGTGCGAGGGGCTGAGCCATGCGCGCGAGGGGGCTCTCGGTGTTTTGGGGCAGTGGGTCTTGTAGCTGTGCACAGGGCTGCCGTGTAGTGTTAGCAACAGGTCGGGCGAGGCTGTGTCCGAGGTGCTTTGGATGGGGCTGATCCTGCCCCAGGCAGGGGTTGGACTAGCTGTGAGCTCCGGGGGCCAGGCCTTCCCCTGCGTCTTGGGGTGGAAACAGACGGCATCTTTGCGCCCCCATAAAAACGGTGATGGCAGCACAAAGGCCAAGCAAACTTGGCCATGCCCCTTGTTGCCCTACAAACAACCCAGAGTCGTGGTCATGGCAAACGCGGTCGCGGTTTCTGCTGCTGTTTTACTGCAGCAAACATCTGTTTGCTTTATGGTGCAGGAGGGTGGGCAGCCTGGAGCCGCCTGTGCCTTCCAGCTGCGCGGGACTGGCGCTCCCAGGGCTTGCGTGGCCCAGTGCTGTGTGCCTTGGGGATCCCCATGCAGAATCGGGCCCCTGCAGCCCCAGGAGCGCCTGTGCAGCTTTCCCCTCTTCTGGAGACGCGCCCCGGGGCAGAGCCAGGGTTTGCTGCTTGCACAAGCTCTGGGGCACGTCTCTATCAGCAGAGAACTGTTGCTTTCCCTGTGTAGAGATGTGCCCCCGAGCTTCCCTGGGCTTGTCGTCTGCTGTCTCAGGATCGGGCCCCTGCCCAGTGCCGGACAATGGGCAGCATTTGTTCCACCCAGCGACGTGGATCAGCGACCCCGTCCATCCCCTAAGAGACCTGCTGGCCATACTGGGCTGGCACTGGAGTCGTTGGCTGAGCCTGGGCAGGGCAGGGGTCCGAACAGGCCAGCTGCCATGAGACGCTGACCTCGGATGACCGAGCTGGGGGGAGTCGTGAATATGCTGGAGGGTGGAGCTAGGATTTAGCGAGACCTCAACACATTGGAGGATTGGACCAAAAGAAACAAGGTTCAGCAAGAACAAGTGCAAAGTCCTGCACCGGTGCAGGCGGGGGGTGACAGGCTGGGCAGCAGCTCTGCAGAAAAGGACCTGGGGGGGGACAGGGGCAAGGAGCTGAACAGGAACCACCAGTGCGTCCTTGTCGCCAAGAAAGCTAACAGCATGCTGAGCTGCATGGGTAGGTGTGTTCCCAGCAGGCCAAAGGCAGTGATCCTTCTCCTCTATTCGGCACTGGGGAGGCCACATCTGGAGTCCTGTGTCCAGCTGTGGGCCCCACTGCAGAAAGGATGTGGACACACTGGAGAGAGTCCAGCAGAGGGCAACGAAAATGGCTGTGGGCTGGGGGACAGGACTGGTGAGGAGAGGCCCAGGGAACTGGACTGATTGAGTCTGCAGAAGAGAGGACCGAGGGGGACTGAACAGCAGTCGCCACCTCCCTGCCGGGGGCTGCACAGAGGCTGGAGCTGGACTGGTCTCAGTGGGGGCAGCCGACAGGACAAGGAGCAACGGGCTCAAGCTGCAGCAAGGGAAGTTGAGGTTAGATATTAGGAAATGCTTTCTGATGAAGAGGGTAGTAAACCACTGGAACAGGCTCCGCAGAGAGGTGGTGCAGTCTCCATCCTTGGGGGTGTTTAAGACCCATCTAGACAAAGCCTTGTCTGGGATGATGTAGTTAGGGGTGGTCCTGCTATCAGTAGGGAGATGGACTAGATGTAACCTCCTGAGCTCCCTTCACCCCTCCTTGTCTGTGGGAGCCGGCTCAGGAGTTTGGAGGCTCTTGGGGCTCTGTGTCTCACATTGGGCACTTGCAGCGTAGGGCTGCAGCCGCTGGTGGCTGCATCCCATCCCTCTCCTGGCCCCTATTTTTGTCCACCCTTCATCTTCAGAATAGGCTCTTGAGCGTGGCAGTGATGCACTGGGAGCATCACCCTCCTCAGGGCAGGCCCTTGCCCAGCCACACACCCACTGTCGGCACCATCCTGTGCTGGGAAGCCAGGCGTGGGAGCTCTGCCCCACGGGCACCGGAGGGGCTGCCTCCTAGAGCAGCATCCGTGCACAAAGGGCATCACATCCTGGAGCGCAGGTAACTGTTTGCCCCGAGAGCTGAGCTAAATCTGCTTGTCTGCCCTGTAAAGCCATTGCCCTGGGTCCTGCCTTCTGCAGCAGGGCACTGCCGCTCTCCCTTCTTCACGGCAGCCTCTCGGGCGGGGGCAGCTGCAGGGGGGCAGTTGCACGCCTCCTTGACGCCTGCTCTGTCCACGCTGCCAGGAGGGGCAACGGCATTTCTATTCCGCCAGTCCTGGCATCTCTCTCCTGCTTCGTAGCCCCGCCGGCTGTTTGTAGCTCTCGCTGAACACCTTAACTCCGGTGTAGAAATGACTGACAGCAAAGTGTTGGGGGCAGTGCCAAGACACTCGATCTGACTAAGAGATGTACTTTAACTGTGACGACTACAGAACTACTGATGCGATGCCCGTTGATTATTTTGACTCTTTTTTTTTTGCCTAATTTGAGTTTTTTAAACTTCTTATCCAGCAAATTAATGCATGTTCCAGTAGTTATGTGTTTTTGCTTTGATCTTGAGTAGTATAGCTCTAGGTCCCTGGCATTTTAGTAAAGCTTCTTGTTTCTCCTTACCTGGAGAAACATGCGTTGTCACATGTGACGATGTACCATGCCGTCTGCACCCCCCTTTCTGAAATCCTCGATCCACCCAGGCTCTCGGATATTGGAGGCTGCTGTCCCGTCCCTCCCCAGTCACCGTTCCCTTAGCTGAGCACGCCCAATTCTTTCTACCATCCAGCTGCTGCCGGTGGGAGCTGCAATACAGGTGCCTTGCTGAGAACGGCGTCTGCCCAGCCCCACTCTGCCCTAGGCCCTGCCTGCAAAGCGGGGGGCTGATGCTGGCTTGCAGCCTGGCCACTGACCCGGGTTTCATGGGGTCGTGGCAGGGCGTGGGAGTCCCAGGGCTGTGTCTGAATGGTGCTGTGGCTCGGCAGTGCCCAGGGGAGGAAGGAGCCGGCTGGGGAAGCGGGCACTCATGCTCACCTCTATTGCAGGGCATCGTGGGGAACCTCTCCAGCGGCAAGTCGGCGCTGGTGCATCGCTACCTGACGGGCACCTACGTGCAGGAGGAGTCCCCGGAAGGTAAGGCCGTCCCCAGCTGCAGCCCTGGGCACCTCATGGGGTAGCCTGCACCATGGCCTGGGGGGTTCCCCTAGCCAGATCCCCCTCCGGGCAGCACCGGCCTCAGAGCCGCGCCTGACGAGCTGCTCTGCTCTGCTCTGCCCTGCTCTCCAGGCGGACGGTTTAAGAAGGAGATCGTTGTGGATGGTCAGAGTTACCTGCTGCTGATTCGAGATGAAGGGGGCCCCCCTGAGCTGCAGGTAAGGGGACCCCTCTCGCCCCCATGGCGCCTGCCTCTGAGACCCCTGTCCCCAGCCTGTCCTCCAGAAGCCCCGGGAAGGGGCTGTGGTCTGGGGCGCGGGGAGCTGGATCTCACTGCACTGCGGGGGGCTGAGAGGGGCATGCAGCTACGGGGCTGGCTCTTCCCTTGGCTGATGTCCCCGAAGGGGGCCCGGGGCCCGGGCTGCACGGTGATGCCTGGTGTTTCCCCGCCAGTTCGCGGCCTGGGTGGATGCCGTGGTGTTTGTCTTCAGCCTGGAGGACGAGATCAGCTTCCAGACGGTGTATAACTACTACCTGCGGCTCTGCAGCTACCGCAACACGGCCGAGGTGCCCATGGTGCTGGTGGGCACGCAAGGTGAGGTGGGCGGCGGGGCCTGCCCGCATCCCCGAAATGGGGCAGGACTCCCCCGGCCCTCGGGCTTGCCCCAGGACCGTAGGGGCTGCTGGCATCTGCATGCATCTGGCTGAGCTCTGGGCCGCCCCCGTGATTGAGCCCTTTGGAGCCAGGTGTGCCCCAGTCTCCTTTGAGCCTGCCAGTGCCAGGTCTAGTCGGCGGGGGGGTGGTCTGGGGCAGCAGGGATAAGGTGGACTTGTGCAGGTGCAAAGGGGACGGCCTTCCTCAGGGCAGGGCAGGGCCCCGGGCTTAGGCTGAGCTTGGCCCCCGAGGGGTGGGCACGCCTGCTGTCCAGGTCCCCTGGAGCCCTGTGGCCCCCAGTGTGGCTCCAAGTGCCCGTGGAGGTGGCCCAGATGCAGCTCTCTAGGACCAGCCCCAGGGCCTGTCCTGCCATGAGACTGCGCCTTGTCTGTGGCCCGGCGCCTTTCAGCGAGTCCACGAGCGCTTGAATCCCAGGCGGGGACTTGCCGGTACTGGGGGTCAAAGTGATCGGCTGCGGCTGTTCCCCACCACGACGGCGAGTGGCAGGCAGCGCGGCCGAACCAGGCCAGCTCAGAGCCCGTCCTGCCAGGCCCCTGCCCTGCCCTGCCCCAGGGCCTCGCGGATGTCTCCACTGGGACCCTGTACCAGACTGCAGACCAGGAGCAGGCAAAATTTGGCCCACCAGGGGATTTTGTCCAACCAGTAGCGGGTCCCTCAGCCCAGGCATGGGGGCAGCCCAGGCCATAGTGCGTGTGGCCGGTCCCACCACCCCCGGCTGCAACACAGAGCTGGAGCAGTGCGGGGGCTGGACTTGCTTCCCGGCAGCTTCTTTCAGCTGGCACTGGTGCCGGACCGTCCACCCCACGCTCACTGCTGGGGGCAGGACCCGTGCGGGCCGGGTGGTGGCCGGGCAGATGGGATGGGGCCATGGGCGGGCAGGGAGCAGGTCTGGGAACGGGGCTGAGATTACAGGGCAGGATCACGGGACCGTGACAGCAGGGGATAGACCTGGGGCTGAGCCACGACCCGCTGCCCGCACGCCCCTGTGATTAGTGCCAGCTCTGCAGGTAGGGATGGGCGGGGAGCAGATCATGGCTCTGCATCAGCCCCACGCTGTCACCGCCTGTGATCCCAGCCCTGGCCCTTCCTGTCCTCCCTGCTCCAAGGTGCTGCTTCCTGCTTGCCTGTCCCAGCTGCTGGCATCTTCACACCTGGGCCCGAGCTCTGCCTCCCAGTCATTACCAACCACTGCCCAGTCCTTGCTCCCTGGCTGTCGTCACCAGCTCACAGCTGGTCAGCCATTCGGTCCTTAATAGCCGTCCCTATGGAGCCTGTCGTGCTCGGGACATCGAACCCTGCTGCACCGCAGTGAAGGAGTTGGCCCCGTGGGCGTGATGAGGGCACCCCAGGAGGCACACCCATAATATACCAGGGTGAAGTTACACCACACTTGGCCCATACTAAGGGCAGTTCAGACATGAGTGTCTGCACATTAAAGCTTGTTAATGCGTGTTAACTGCCCCGAGCATCTCCAAGTGACCCACTTCAGGCAGAGATGAGCTCTGCGCCGTGCTCCCAGCTCATATTAGGGTAACTTCAGTCTGCTCCATGGAGATAAAACAGGCATTTTGCAGTCTTCCAGCATCCCAAGATGCACTGCTCCCAGCCCCCTAGCAGGGTGGATCCCTAGCCCCACCCCTGCTCGCCCGCCCCCTGGTGGCACCTCTGGAGCCCTGCAGGCAATTCACGATATTAACCCTTCAGGGCCCCAAGCTGGGAGCCCTGGACCTCTGCCCAGGACGGTGCTGTGCAGGGTCTGTATTGTGTCTGGGGAGAGCTGGTGGGTGCTGTCTCGGCCCCCCTCTCTGACCTGCCCCCCACCCCTCTGCTTCCAGACGCCATCAGCGCCACGAACCCTCGCGTCATCGACGACTCCCGGGCCCGGAAGCTCTCCAATGACTTGAAGCGCTGCACGTACTACGAGACCTGTGCCACCTATGGCCTGAACGTGGAGCGAGTCTTCCAGGACGGTAACTGTGCGGGGGCGGGCAGGACAGGGCGCGGCGCCCCTCTCCCTTCCTCCACGCTGTTCTGGGGCCGGTGCTTGTCGTTTGAGCTGTGCCGTGGGGTGTGATGGCAGCCCTGAGGAAGGGCCCCTGCATGACAGGCAGCTGCAGGGCTTGTGTCGTGGCGGGTCTGGGAGCTCGCCGGCTGCTCTTCTTGTGGCAGAGTGGACAGGTGGTGCCCTCTTGGTTGCCCCCTTCCCCCTGCATGTCCTGCCCCTCCGCGGGCAGCGAGGACGAGTGTCCGTGTGAACAGCTGCGGGAGAGCGAGCAGCGCGGGGGGCTCGCCGACGAGGGTCTGTCTAGACAAGCCTGGCACTGGAGCGCAGGTGCCACCAGCCCAGATCCCAGGGTGCACGTGGTACCAAGCACCGCTGAGTCTCTGGCTGTAGTTTGTTCAGGTCCGGGGCCCCGGGTGAGGCTGCTCTGGGACCGGGTCCTGGTGCCACCAGCCCATTTGAGGGGTCTCTTTAAGCAAAGCCCTTCACCCCTCGGGGGCTGGCGACCAGGGCTCAGGGCCCAGCTGTGGGCACTGACAATGTGCGATGCACGGTGTTGGCTCTGGACTTATTTCTCAGCATCTGCAGTCACTCGAAAGGGGCCCTGGAGCAACGTGGGTCAGGAGCAAGGTGCTGCAAACTGGAAGGAAGGAGGAAATGGCAGGGAGCAGGCAAGGCAAAGCAGCAGCTGCCTCCCAGAAAGGGTCTTGACAACTGCTGCGTGATTTCTGGCTCGTCGGGAGCGCGTTTGCCTGGGCCTCTGCTCCCTGCCCTGTGCCCAGGCTCTGCCCGAGACAGAGAACGAGGAGCCCGTCCTGGGCCAGGAGGATGGCAGAACTGGGGGCAATGCAGCGGAGGGTGCAGGCACACAGCGCGCGTCCTGCCAGGAGCAGACTGCCTGGAGCGGCTGCACGGCCTGTCGTCTGACCGCAGAGAAAGTACGTCTGAGGTGCCAGGTGTTGGGTCAGACCCCAGGTCCGTCTTGCCCAGACTCCGGCATCCTACGAGCAGAGAGCAGAGGCAGGAAGGGAGAGTGACTGGGCCTGAGCAGGGTTTTCCCTTGTTCCCTCTCCCTTGCAGTCTCCAGCATTGAAGGTGAGGAGGTTCAGATTCAGAGGCCATGCCCCTCGTTCCTGTGCTCGCTGGCTGCTGAGCCCCCTTTCCTACAGAAAATGTAAAACTTCCCCAGAGCCACTTGCCCTGCAGTGAATGCTGTGGGGAGAGACAGGCATCGCCAAGCTGATGCAGGTCTGCTGTGGTGAGAGAGTTTCATAGTTTCTAGGGTCGGAAGGGACCTGAGCAGATCATCTAGTCC
>NW_017728886.1:169775-178186 GCF_001723895.1 Crocodylus porosus | reverse complement strand
AGGTATGGTGCCGGTTGTTCTTCCCCAGGTGCAGCACCTTGCACTTGTCAGTGTTGAATCCCATCCTGTTCTCATCCTCCCACCCCTGTAACGTGTCCAGATCCAATTGCAGCCTGTTGCTCCCTTCTAGCATACCCATAGCCCCCCACATCTTAGTGTCATCAGCAAATTTGAACAGGTGCTTTTTACCCCCTCGTCCAAGTCACTGATGAAGATGTTGAACAGTGCGGGCCCACAGCCGATCCACTTCCCCAGGTGACCTACACATCTGCCCTGATGCTGCACTGGGTCCCCTGCCCAGTGCAGGGTGAGGGGCAGTTGTCCCTGTGCTGCCCAGCGCTGATTGGAGCTCACCCTGCGCGGGGTCAACACGTGCATGACTTAATTCTGGCTGCACGACAGCCTTGCAGTGGGGACCGGCCGGGGAGCACCCTTCTGCATCTGCGGGGTGCTGCCAGAGTTGGTGCGAGCTCTGCTGCTATTCAAGGCTTTTGCCAGTGCCCTGAAAATAAATGTAAAACCAGCTGCTGCTTTTAAATCTGCAAGTGAGACAGAAACTGGACACATGGAGAGTAAGGCCAGGGTCAGGGCAATCGCATCATGTGGAAACCTCCATCTACGCGAGAAAAACGGTACAGCTGGAGTCCAATTACACCTGAAGGGTGGAGGGCATAGCTGAGGGCAGCTGCTCTCCTGCGAACCCATGACTCGATGCAAGCAGCCCATGCGATGCTGCAGCACTGAGCTCAGGCCACCCTCGGAGGAGGACCTGGGACCAAGATCGGCGCGGGGCATTCCCGCCTGCACGTGGAATTGGTGAGAGTGGTGCTGAGAGGCTGCAGCACCGAAGCATCGAAGTGTCCACACTGAGCCCCTGAGGGGCAAAGAAGAGCCACAAGAGTGATTCAGGGGCTGGAGGGAGCTGTGGGCAGCAGAGGCTGGAGAGCTCGAGCGGCTCATCTTGGTGCAGGGAGATGGAGTGACTGGTCACAGCATGCAAGGGCCTTCGCAGGGAGAGGACAGCAGTGCTCAGCGCATGGTGCAGAAATGAGCAGCTGAGGCCAGAGGGAGAAGATGGGCAGCTCCAGCTGGGAACACGGCATTTGGGGAGTCAGCAGCTGGAGCAAACCAGTGAGGGCAGCCGCCTCCACTGACTGCGGTTTTCAGACATGGATGAGACCTGCCTGCCAGGTGCTGAGACAGGGGCGAGCCCTGGGCTCAGCACCAGGGACCATCATGAAGTTCTGCAGCTGGGATTTACCAATCAGACCCTGTCCCTTCGGGCTGCGATGTGCCGTGCCTGCTTGCTTCAGTCTGCTGTGCCGGGTCGTGCTCTTCACTGGAAGCCCTGGGGCAAGTGCTGCCATGCACGGTGTGGAGCTCGTGTGCGCCCACTCGCTGGGACCAACAGCCTCAGGACCTCACCGCCGTCGCCCAGTTCTTGGTCCGTGCTGGCAGTGGCAGCCAGCGTGCAGCCATGGGGAGATCCAGCGCTAGTCCATGCGATGGCCTGATGGGCTGCAGGCCCAGGCTGCAGCAAGAGGTGAGGAGTGAAACATGAAACATGCAAAGCAGGGACTAGGTGCTTGACACCCCTAGCCCCAGGGTTTGCTCAGGGAGGCTGTGGGGTGCAGCTGGTGGCAGGGCGGGGGGCTGTGCTGGTGCTGCAGGAGGAGAAGCCTGCCCGCAGGTGAGCCATGGCTCTTTGGGGCTGGAGGTCACAGCAAAGCAGGTTTAGACCAAGTGCACTTGAAGCGTGGCCTCATGGGCTTCAGAGCCAGGCCAGGAAGCCTCTGCTGGGTGCTGAGGTCCGTGGCTGTCATGCGCAGAGGCTGCCTCTGCCCCGGGACCTGGCCTCCCCGTGGCAGGAGGGCTCCAGGGGCTGGCCCATGCTGGGGTACCCACTGCAGGAGCCCGGGATTGAGCGTGCTGCCGCAGTGCTGGAGCCCCGTCGTATCGGAGCCGCGCACTGGAGTACGGTCATCCAGAGCCCAGACGGAGTCAGAGCTGCAACCCACAGCTGCCACTGCAGCAGCGCCGAGCTCTCTGCCACCATCGCCGCTTCCCCTGAATTGGCCACTTTAATTTCCTTTGCTCGTTAACTCCTGGGGCCAGCTCAAATGGTCTCTCTCACGGTCCTGGGAACCTGCCAGCCCCTCTGCTTTAGCCCCAGGAGGATGGGGCCAGCTAGAGGAGGGGGACCCACATGTCACGGTCATTGTCAGGCTAGCAGAGCTGGACCTGCCTGTGTCTGCACCTGGCTTGGAGGCCTCTGGGAGTGGCGTGCGAGTGCTATAGGGCAGAGATGCAGTGGGGTCTGAGGGCCCCGAGTCTTCTCCGGGCCCTCCTCGGGCTTGGGTCTGGCCAAGGCACGTCTCCCAGGAGAGGCTCCCAGGACGCCTGCTGTGTGTTCCTGCCCTGGGGCAGGGTCCGCCGGGGGTGGAGAGACGTGGCTGGGATTATGGGACTTCCCGTGTCACTGCAGTGCTGGCCAGCCTGCTCATGGCAGGGGGTTCCCCAGAAAGGTCTGGGACAAGATCGCTGCGGGCTGGGGTGGGGGTGAGATCAGCAGCCGCAGGAGACGTGGGGCAGTGTGTTGCATCGTTAGGTGGCCTGAGAGCTGGGGCTGGCATCTGGCGTGGAGCACAAGAGCTGGGCATGGGCTCCAGAGCAGTGGGGTCCCCTGCGGTGCAGAGCGCCAGGCCCCGCTCCCAGGCGGCTGGTTGGAGACACTGTCGGATGCAGGACGCGGCACTTTGTACCACTTCCATTCACCCTCCCGATGCCGTGCTTGCCCCGCAAGTCTGGGGATGGGGCTCCTGCTTCTCCCACCAGTGTCAGCAGCTCTGCCACCTCAGTCCTAGTCTGAAGCACTCACCCTTAAGCCCAGCTCTCAGGGCTGGAGGCACGGGAGAGGCCGGTGGTGGGGCGCAAGGACCGCTGGCTGCGCTGCAACGTTGCAGAGTGACTGGCAGTGCTGGCTGCAGGCTTCTGCACCCCTGCCCCGTGCACAGCGCTGTGCGGTTCACCCTTGCTCCATCCCCTGCCTGCCTCTCCCCAGGTGAAGCCTCCTGAGCTGTGTATGCTCCACGCTCCCTGCTGCCCGTGGCTCGGAGCCATCACCTCCCCCATGGTTCATATGCCGGTGGTCTGGAGGTGCGTGTTTACTGGGTAGAGGAGCTCCAAGCCAGGGTCCCAGCACGGTCAGACCTCGCCGAGCGCAGTTGTGCTGCAATCTCCACAGAGGGAACTGGCTGGGAGGAGCATGGCAGACCACATGGGGAGGGCAGGTCGTGGCACACTGAAGTAGCCTGTGCCTTTGGGAACGGGCCTCCTCCTGCCACAGACCAAGGGCCAGGAACTCCCCGCTGAACTGCACCATGGACCTGCAGCGTCCTGCCCTGCTCCGTTTCCAGCCGCCCGGGAGCCGTGGGGAGCACACGTGGAGGGATCCAGACAAGGTGGCCCGAGGAGATCCTGAATTTTGGAAAGGGCGTGCGGATGGTGAACTTGACACAGTTTTGTCCAGTTAAAAGTAAACTAGAAGCTTCACTAATATCCTGGGGGTTCAGGGCTGTGTGATTTGGTATAAGATCGAAGCGAAACCAAATATCACTTCATCGGAATGAAATGAAAGCGACCTGTGGGGCTGTGAAATAGGAGGCGCGTGACCAGGAGCAGCCAACAGATGGGGCAGCAGAACAGAGGAGAGCGTCACTGGTGGAACGTCTGGGCGGTTGCAAAGAGGAGCGGGCCGTCAACATGTGTGGACTGGAGAGATTAGCAGGAAGCGGGTAGATGGCAATGAGCTGTGAAGTCACGTGACTCCCCCAGTGCTGCCTGACTAGAAATGTCACTGCCAGTGTCAGTGCCAGACGGCTGGGTTTAAGGTTTGGGTGGAGCAGGGACCAAAGGGTGTGGGTGCCTCGGCACCCGTGCCCCCCCGGACCCACCATGCAGGTCGTGTGCGAGCAGCCATCCTCGGCCGGCTCCTGAAGAGTCCGGGAGGCTCCGGTCTACATGCGCGGCCTGGGCATCTGCCAGCACCTGCCCCGGTGACGTGGCCTGCGTGCATCAGGGTCTCCTGGCCTTTGCCTGGGCCACGGAGAGGGCAAGAAGCCTCCCCCCTCCACTTGGAGCGACACAACTGTTGCTGCCCAGCCCATCTCGTTGCAGCCGTCTCACCAGGCTGTGGTCACAGCCCCGTGGACACGGTCCCCAGCCCTGTGCGGGGCCAGCGCCCGGTGTGATGGGGGCCCTCCAGTGGAGGCCCAGTCTGGTGAGGAGGTTGGGAGGGGCGTGCAGGGTGGGCCTGCTTCTGTTCATGGGGCTGAGGAGTCCCGAGGCGCCTGGCACCCGTGTTGCAGGGGAGCGCTGCTGGTCGGGGGTCCCTGCTTCCCATGCTGCCTGCCGCAGCCTGGACAGCCCTTGCATGGGGCTGGCACGGCAGCCCTCAGTGCTGCGTGCTGGGAGAGTGGGCAGACTTGACCGTGGGCTGCGGGGGGTTATGGCAGGGCAGCCCAGGGGAGGTGTCTGGGTTGAAGCTGGGTGGTCTGGGCCATTTGGGGCACGTGCAGGGCTGCATCCCCGGTCCTGTTCCCTGGGGAGCCACGTGTGAACAGGTCACGGGTTAGATTTCCCCCAGGCAAAGCCCAGGGACTGACTGCAGCCCACAGCCTGGCTGGGGCCTCTAAGAAACCTGCCGCCTGGCCTGGTCCCTGACCCTGTTCTCCTCTTGCAGTGGCGCAGAAGGTGGTCGCCCTGCGCAAGAAGCAGCAGCTCTCCATCGGCCCCTGCAAGTCCCTGCCCAACTCGCCCAGCCACTCGTCCGTCTCTGCGGCCTCCATCCCCTCTGTGCACATCAACCAGGTGAGAGCGGGGCCGCGGCAGGGCTGCCTCCCCTACCCACCCCGGGGCACCCCCTTCGGACGATGCCCCACAGCAGACACCTCCCACAAGGAGGGGCGCTGGGTGCAAGCTCCGCGGCTCGGCCCTGCTGCCCGGGGGCTGGGGCTGGGGATGGTCCGTCCTGCAGCACAGGGGTCTCCCCCCGGGATGGGGCACAGCCGGGAGGTGCAGATGGGGCGCAGCGGGGAGAGTCATCGCGGGCATCAGGGAGGGAGGGCTCAGAGATGCCAGGAGAGCCCATGGGGGCCCTGCTGTGCTGCTTCCCCCACGCCGGGGAGGGGGCTTTGCAGCCCCGGGAGGAAGCAGAGTCCGTGCAGCAGGGGCCAGCTCCACCAGACCCCGAGGGAAGCAAGCAGCGGCAGGGCAGGCCAAAAGACAACCTAGAAATGACCCCTTGGGAGCTTGGCCTCGGCTTTCGGCAACGTCGGCGATGCCAAGCGCAGGGGCGAAGGCCGGACGGCTGGAACGAGGGCACAGAAACTGGGTGGCCGTGATGGCGCTGGCAGCCAAGCTTGGAGAGCTTTGAATTGGAAAGCCCTGGCCCGTGGCCCTGCGGCCTCTTAGCAAGGGCCTGTAATGAGTCCAGCAAGGCGGGCATGGCCCCGTGTGACTGGAGAGGATCCTGCACGGGTGCTGGGAATGGGAAAAGGGAAGCACGTGGTCCTGGGCAGCTGCAGGCTCAGTCTCGGTGCTGCATCAGGCAGTGGAAAAAGCCCCGAGGAGAACGGAGGAGGGTACACAGCCGGGCGTGCGTTCGCCAGATGGACCCACCTGATGCCGTTTCCACCCTGGGAGCTGCAAAAGGGCCGCAGAAGAAACTGTTGCTCCAGGCTTTAGCAAAGCATCTGGTCCGGTGCCATGTGGGAAAGCGTTGGCTGAAGCGGGGTTGGCAGACGAGCTGCATGGGATGAAGGCGCTGGTGAAACGGGAGGGGACGACGGGACGACAGCGCACCATGCCAGCAGGGAGCTGGTGTGCTGCGAGGAGGCTCTCGGCATGTTCTTGAGATGGGTGTGATGCCATGTTTTCATCTATCACCTCAGCATGCATCATCAGGACCAGCTCCAAGCAATGGCCCCTCCACTCAGGATCAAAGCACTGGTTATATTTTCGGTCAGGAAGGGATTTTCCCCATGCTCAGACTGGTCTGGACTGGGGGGTTTTGCCTCCCTGTGCAGCAGGGACGCGGCCTCGGCCTAGGTCTCTGCAGTACCCACAACCCCCCTTGGCGGCGGCAGGACGTCGGCAGCCGCGGCCCCCCCGTATACTGGGGGCAGGGGTAGGGGTGATTAGTTTTGCTTAAGTGTTTGGATTGTGGGTTTGGGCTGGTTTGGACAGGGCTGATCCTGCCTCAGGCGGGAGCTGGACTAGATGTGACCTCTGGAGCTCCCTGCCAGCCCTGCGGCTCCATGGTAGGACCAGGGCATTGCCTGGAAGAAGCGGTTGGTCGAGGTGAGAGAACGGGCTGAAGCTCAGTGGTGCACGGGGCAGGGTTGTGGCCGCGAGGCCAGCGCGCGCGCGCATCGGGAACAGCCGAGGAGGAGCGGGGTCTGGCGCCCCAGCCGGTCACAGGATGGCAACGGGCAGTCCTGTCGGGCACGGGGCATGCAGCCGGGATGGGACATATCTGCATTGCTGTGCCTGCCCTGGCGAGCCCTCGGGCTGCAATTGCTGCCTACAGATGCACGAGCTGGTCGGAGGTGCAGAGAACCAGGAGCGCCGGGCCTGGGGCAGGCGGGTCAAGACTGAAGCGGTCACTTAGCACTGTCCCGCGGCACCCCGGAGCTGTGGGGAGCAGGGGGCTGAGCCCGGGCAGGGGGCAGCTTGTCCTGAGCCTGCAGGTGCCCCAGGGAGAGGGCGATGGTGGACCCGGCTGCTCCAGGAGAGGGGGGTCCTGCTGGCACTGTTCAGGACACCCGGAAACCAGCCTGACAAGCAGGAGCATGGGCCCTGCTGCTTTGGCCCGAGGCTGAGGGCCTAGGCCTGGGCCAGGTTATGGCGGAGGCCATGGGACAACTTGGGGTTGACACGAGCCAGGTCTGTGCAACAGCCCCCGGGGCTGAGCCCGGCACGCGGCCGCGGCCGGAGAGCCAGCACAGGAGGGGCCGCGGGACTTGTCACAGCTGCACGTGGGACCTCAGCGGCTGCACCCAGCTGGGACGCCCACAAATCGCAGCGCCCCAGAAAGTGCCCAGGGCCCCTATGGGGTCCCATGAAATCCCTGCTCCGGGCAGGCGGGGAGGAGGCCACCCTGTGAGACAAGCCTGGTCTGCGCCGCGTCCCTCTGCCACGACTGCCTGTCCCCACTGCCTGTGTGGCTGCGCCGGCGCGTGCCTGGAGCGGGGTTAGGGCGCGGGGGCGTCTGGCCAGCGGCGTTCTCGGGGCTGCACGCGGCCCCGCACCGTTGCAGCCCCCTCCCGCTTCCCCAGGAGCGTGGGACAGGTGCGGTGCTGGGGGTGCCCCCCAAGCCTGTGTGATGCTTCTTGAAGCCGTGCCCCACTGAGCCTTGGCCCACCCCGGGGCTGAAGCGCACGAGGCTGATCAGCCTGGACCCCAGCCCCAAGCATCTCGAGTCTCGTCCTTGAAGCAGCAGAGAAGTCCTCTGCCCAGGCTGGTCACAGGCGGAGGACAGCGCCCAGCCTTGCCGGGACAGCCAGCAGCAGACGTGTCCTTTCACGCGTCCTTCCTGCAGCAGAGCTGGCAACGGCCCCCCTCGCACGGGCTGCAGGGATGCATCAGTCGCCTCCGCGACCGTGGTCCGGGGCCCTCCAGAGCCTGCTTCTCCCAGGACCAAAGCTGGGACCAGCTACGCTCGGCGGGGCGAATCTGCTGGGGCTGCTTCGATGCCTGGCCCCTGCTTGCTGCTCCCAGGGCACGGGGTGCCTGCTTGTGCCCCGGGGCTGGCCGGCCTCCCCAGCACTTGCGCAGAGCCGTGTCCGGATGGACAGAGCTCCCAGCTGCCTGCTAGAGGCACGCGGCCTGGCGAGAGGGGAGCCGTTGCCTCCCTCGAGTACCGCTGCCTGGCATCGAGGCGCCGGTGTGACCCCGAGGGGTGTCTCTGGCAAACGCCCAGTACCTATCGCCTGCAGGTCTCCTGTTGCCAAGCAGCACGGCATCTTTAGCTCCATTTTAGAGGTGGGGACAGTGAGGCGCAAAGGGGCACGGTTGTTCCCGGCCCGGCGGCCTGGGAATGGAGCCCTGGTTTCCTGTGTCCCAGGCCAGTGCCCCCGGCCCTGGAGCCGTGATGGGGGGCAGGGGAATGGGATGCCTCCAGCCGCCCTCCCGCCCCGCCCCGCTCACCCTCTGTCTCTGCCTCTCAGGCCACCAACGGCAGCGGAGCCTTTAGTGACTACTCCTCCTCTGTGCCCTCCACCCCCAGCATCAGCCAGCGGGAGCTGCGGATCGAGACCATCGCCGCCTCCAACACGCCCACCCCCATCCGCAAGCAGTCAAAACGCCGTTCCAACATTTTCACGGTAAGCGCCGCGGGGCCAGGCCGGCTG
>NW_017728886.1:168362-169437 GCF_001723895.1 Crocodylus porosus | reverse complement strand
GCGGCGCTGGAGGGCTGGGGGCAGGCCGCAGGCAGGGCGGTGCCCTGCGCCCGTGATGGCCCTCGGAGGACGCAGGGGCCTGGTGGGGACGGCCGTAGCCGCGGCCGCAGGGGCAGAGGGCTGTGCCCGGCAGGCACGTGGTTCTGGGCCGGCCGCTGCCCACACCTGGGTGCGCACGGGTGGGGGTGGCAGTGCCCTGCCGGTGGCAGGGAGCGTGGGCACCCTCTCTCCTGCCCCGCAGGGAATGGCACCCTCCGGGCTGGGCGCCGACCGGTTCCCTCCATGGTGTCGGAGCCCCTCTTCTCTGGCGCCCAGACCTGCGCCGGCTGTGGCTCTCGCCGGGCACCAGGGAGCTGCTGTGGGGCCCGGGTGAGTCTGGGGTGGGGGAGCGAAACGAAGCAGGGGTCCGAGGAGCCGGCCTGGCTTGGGGACCCCTCTCCCCGGGACGCTGTCTGCTGGTTGTGTTTGCACCCGCCCCGGGCACATGCGGCCCCGTGCCCACACGCTCCCTGTGCTGCCCCCCGCCACCTCCGCGACCCCCGGGGCTTCCTCCAGCCCCTTCCCCCACCTGGATGCACCCACACACATACCCGTGCCTTGCAGACACTGTCCTACACTCCCACGCAGCCCCCCCACCCCTGCACACACACGCAGCCCCTGCCGGCCACGTCCCACGGCTCCCCGCGCGTGCACCGGCCCGCGGCCCTGCTGCGCTCTCGTCCTCGCGGCGCCCGCCCGCCTTCACCCGCCGTTCCGTCTGCTCACGCTCACGCTTGCTGCCGCGCTCGTGCTCCATCGCGCTCATCCTGCTGCTCGCCCGGCCGGTCCCGAGCTTGCCGGCGGCTCGCCCCCGCTCCGGCTGGCGGCTGCCGTCCCCCGCTCGCTTGCTCGCTCGCTGCTGTCGTGCTTGGGGGGCGGGGGGGCTTGCTGCGGGGCTTGCGCTTGCTCGCTGTGGACGTCGCCCTGGTGCCGGGGCTCCTGCTCGCTTGCTCGCTGGCGCGTGCACACGGCTCCCGTTGGAGGCTTCGCCCCATTCGGTGGCGGTGGCGGCAGCAGCTCCTGATGGCGCCGATTC
>NW_017728886.1:151639-168262 GCF_001723895.1 Crocodylus porosus | reverse complement strand
TGCGCGCGGGGCAGGGGACCCCGGGTCTCTTTGCAGAGGGGGCGGCCGGCAACGTGTCCCCAGAGAGCGCCGGCCCCAGGGGTGGGTGTGCAGGGCCCCTGCGAGGGGCCTGGCATGGGGCCGGGGCACCGAGCCCTGTGCCCTGGGTCCGAGCGGCACACACGGTCTCTTCCGTTTCCTCCCTCCCTCCCTCCTGCTGCGCTCTGCTCCGAGCCGTGCCCGCTCCCCGTGCGCGCAGGCCCCGAGCTCCGGACCAGGACGGGTGCGCGTCTCGGTGGCCGTCAGGCGGAGACAGACTCCTGTTCGCGGCGAAGGCTGCGTCCCGACGCCCTAGCTAGCCCGGAGCGCCTGCCCCATGCTGAGCCTGCTGCTGCCTCCGGTCCGCCCGCGGCCGCTGTCTGTCTGTGTCTCCGGCGCCCGCCGGCAGCCGCGTGTCCGGGTTCTGAGTCTAACTTGCCAAACTCTTTATTCTTTCGATATTTGCAGATATGTGCCACTGTTTCCAACTTTTCATCAACAAAAAGGCCTTTCCAACTCCTTCCAAATTAGAAGATCCAGGTGGTTACACGCGGCACCTCTGTACAAATTCTCTCACTTTTCATTGCCTCTCCAGGGCCGGATAAGGGATGGGCACTGGGATTGATCTAAGATTAAAGGCTCGCCCGCCCTCCAGCCAGCATGGGCCCCCCTCCCGGAGACACGCAGGAGCCTTTTAAGCCCCCCCCAATGTAAAGTCTAGGAAGCGCGGAGACGGCCTGCGCCTGCACTTTAAGCTGGGACATTTCCGGGCCTGCCGGATGCTGCCTAGGCACTTTCCGCGCTCCGGGGATGCCGGGCGACGACCCTCGCGGGATGGAAAGACCTGCAGAGCTGCCGGGACCAGGCGACGGCCGCGAGCGGAGCTGGAGGGGCCGAGGGACGCTTTGCTGCCTTAGCGCCTGCTGCTCGCACTCCGGCCCCCTCCTCCCTCCTGCATTTCCTGCCGCTGCATGGACTCCTGCTCCTCCTCTCCTCCTCCTCCTCGCGCAGAGCAGCCATCTGTGTCTCTCTAATTCTCCTCTCTTTCAACCTCCTTGTTCGGTCTGGACCCCCAAAGCCAGCGGCTCGGTGCCCCGGGCGCATGGGGCGGACCCTGCGGGGCGGCGTGGGAGGCCAGAGGGGCCGGCCCCGCGCCGCCCCCCCGCCATTGTTGTGACCCTGAATGTATTGATTGTGCTCCATGCCGTGTATGACTTGGTATTTCCCTCTGTCTGATGCACTTTGACCGAGTTCTGCTCGACAGACTGCATAGTTCATATTGTATTTATTGGAGTTTGCTCTCACCGCCGCCGGGGACCGGCCGGTTTTGCTCTTGGCTCTCTAGACGTGTGATCGGTATTTATTGTCCATGCTCTTTTGTAAGGGGTGGGTCTCTCCACCCAGTGACCTGTGCTACTTTGTATGGTGCAAGTGTGTTCACGGAATAAACCTGTTGGATTAGTAGCGGTGTCCGTTCCTTTCACTGCCTGAGCCCCCTGCTTCCATCCGTGCTGCCCTGCATCCCATGCCATCCTGTCTGTGTCGCCGCGTCCTGTGTGCCCCGGGCGGGCGGACGGGCTGGGCCGGGGGCGCGGGGGGCCGGCTCGCCGTGGTATCCTTAGAGGGGAGGGGGAAGACGACGGCTTCCCCCAGCCCCGGGGGTGCGTGCCGGCACCGGAGCGGCGGGGTTGCATGTTCCCTCTGCCCCGGCCCAGCCTCTAATGCACCCGTGTCTCTTCTCTTCCAGTCTCGAAAGGGCGCCGACCCGGAGCGGGACAAGAAGGTGCCGGAGTGCAAGGCGGACAGCATCGGCAGCGGGCGCGCCATCCCCATCAAGCAGGTGCGCCGCAGCGGGGCCCTGGGGTGGGGACCTGGAGCCAGCCGGGGGCGCGGGGGTCGGTGAGGGACGCGGGAGCGGGGCCATCGTGTGTTTCCATGCAAGTGTCGCTGTCGCCGGCTCTGCGGGGCAGGCATGCCTGCCTGCGCACATGTACTTGTCAGCTTGCTGGCGTGCGTGTGTGCAAGTCCCGGCGTGCGGGCGGGCGGCTGCATGGGGGTGGCCCTGCGCTGCTGGCAGGGCGCTCCCCAGCAGAGGGCAGCAGCGTGCTGCTGCAGCCGTGCAGCCTGCGCCCGCCAGGCGAGGAGGCCCCCCCGGTCCTGGGGGCACAGCGGCAGCAGGGGTGGCCCCACGATCCCCTGCCCGGGCCCTCTCCTCTGGCTGCCGCTTGCAGGAGGGGTGAGACGGGCTGCAGCTGCCCCTGCGCTGGATCGCGCCCCGCAGCTCCTCTGGGCTGGCTTGGCTGCAGGGCAGGGCTGGGGGTCTCGGCAGGCGCGGACAGGCCAGCTGCATGCACCTGCCGTGCCCCTTCCTCAGTCACTGCCCTGCCCCGGACCCAGAGCCTGGGCTGGGGGTGATTCGTGGCAGGGCGCAGAGCCGGTGCCTTCAGCCCTGTGTGGACACCAGGCAGCCGGGGAAGGGGAGGCCCTGAGACAGCTCCTGCTAGCCCGGAGATGTCTCCCAGTCCCCGGGCCCTTTGCCACGC
Organism: Crocodylus porosus; assembly: GCF_001723895.1. Lineage (NCBI taxonomy): Eukaryota > Metazoa > Chordata > Crocodylia > Crocodylidae > Crocodylus > Crocodylus porosus. Next base: position 165,701 of record NW_017728886.1, on the reverse strand, counting down.
CTGGCGACCTGGGGTTGCTTTTCCAGCTCTTGTCCATTGCTGGGAACCCCCTTGGTGCCCCCTGGCAGCGTCCCCTCCTCCCTGACGCCAGGCCCGGGTAGGGCAGGGCGGGTACCCCGGCAGCTCCGCTCGGGGCCTCACGTGGAGCCGTGCCCCGGAGAGGGGTGTCTAGGTGCTCGGGACCGTGCGCTCGGTGCAGGTGGGGAGGCGGCAGTGCCAGCGGCTGCATGCGCAGGCGCACTCCCTTTCCCCAGGCCCCTGGACCCGCTTTGCTCCCTGCGGGGGGTCGCATCCTGCCCGCGTCCTGTGGCCATGCTCCAGCGCAGCTGCAGCATTGGGCCAGCGCCTGCGCACGGCTGGAAGTGGGGAGCGTGCTGCCTCCGGCTGCCTGTCCCAGCCCGGTGCTGCCAGGGACCTGCTTCTCGTCTCTCTCGAGCCCCAGGCGGAGGCTTGAAACGGAGGCTCCCGGTGCTGTAGGAACCTACCTGGGCCCAAGCCGGTCCCTCCGGCCCCTGCCCTGGGCACCTGGTGCCTTGCGTCCTCCCGGCAGGGCCTGCAGCCGGCTGGGTGTGCAGCGGGAGAGCTGCTCCGTGCCTCAGAGAACTGGGTTAATTGGGCCGGGAGGCTGGGCTGGCCGTTGCTAGGAGCCGGCTCCTCGTCGTGCACGCGCTGGATCCTTCTGCGCCGGCTGCTGCGGTGTGCACGGCCAGCCCGGCATCCCCGGGCCCCTGGCCCTGCTCGGCTTGGGCCGCGCGCTCCAGCGGGGCCCAGCGCGGGCGGCTCCTCCTCGGTGGGAGCTGGGATCATGCTGGGAGCTTAGATTACATTTAAATTGCCATTTGCATTTTCCAATCAATACGCGACTTTACAATTAAGTTTGGTGTTAAAATTCTTCACGAAAAGTGAGTGGAAGGGAGATTTGTGGAGCAAACGAGTCCTTTGGGGGCCATCGCCGCTCCCTGCTTCATTACGCTGCATATTGCTGCTGCTGCTGCTTTTACTGTGCGCTGCCACGATCCAAGCGCCGCGCACAGCGATGGCGCGCGGGCCAGCCAGCGCGGGGAGGGGAGGGGAGGGTGGCTGGCGAGGCCCCGGCGGGGGAGTTGCTGCAGGACGCAGGGGTGGTCAGGGCCGGTGCAGGGTCCGCGGGGCACAGCCCTCGCGTGGCGTCGGCGCAGGGCCGGAGCAGGAACCAGGCTCCTGGCTCGGTGGCACCGCAGCCTTTTTCTGGCGGCTCCATGTCGCTGCTGCATCTCGCCGGCGCCTCGTTCCTCTCCCTTCTTTCTCTCCTGTCTGCCTGTGTCTTGCGGCCATTTGTGCTCCAGGTTTCGGGGACAGGGAGCAGTTGCACCCCCTGCCTTGGACCACCGGGCCTGACCCCAGCCCCAAGACACAGGGCCCTCGTGTACCCCCCATGCCAGCATCGCCAAGACTGGCAGAGCACCCCCTCCCCGAGAGACCCAACCTGCCGCTCTGCACTGGGCGAGAGGAAGGTGCTGGAAAGGCATCCTGCCCCAGGGACTGATGCCGCTCGTTAGAGACCATCCTCAGGGGATCTCCTGGCCCCTCTTGGAGGAGCTCAAGCTGCCGCGGCCTCTGCTGCAGGCAGGTTTCCCGGACCGCGAGTCGCCCCTGCCACTCTTTTCTGAACCCTCTGCAATTGCTCCACGTCCTTCCTGAAGAGCAGGAGCCAGAACCGGACCCAGCGCCCAGCAAGGGGCTCTCCAGGACCATGCTGGCTCCCTGAAGCTTCCCTGCTTGCACGGTTGCAGGTGCCACGCCGGGCGCTCGGGGTCTGGCTGCGCCCCATGTCCTCTAGGTCCCCGTCCCCCCGTCAGTCTGGCCCGTGTCCTTGGGGCCTGGAGCCAAGGAGGCCCCTAGCCACATCGTCCCAGCCTGGTCCGTGGGACTGAGCCATCCCCCCAGGAGTCACGGTCGTGCTCGTCAGGTGTGCACGTCTCCCAGGTCATGCCTAGACAGCGGAGGCTGCTGGGCCATGGGCTTGGCCTTGTAAAACCCTGCTAGAAAGACCTCAGACACCTCTTTGCTAGTTGTACCACCTCTGCCTTTTAACCGGTCTTTTGTCAGTTGATGGCTATCTGCTGTGAAAGTTGCCTGGTAGTAACAAAAATTTCTTGCCTGGGGCTCCGGCCGCTTTGCCATAAATCACAGTCTCACCAGACATGCTAGTGGACTTCGCCGACAGGATCTGTTTCCCGTGAACCCCATTGACAGGCATGATTTATGCTATCGTCCTTTGCTCTTTACCCATGGCTTCCTGCATTGGCTTGTCCATGGTTTTACCTGGTGTTGATGTTAGGCTACTTGGTATGTCACTACCTGAGTCATCCCTTTTTCCTTTTTAAATATTTGCCTAATATGAGCTGCTTTGCCATTCTCAGGTCCTCAGCCAGTTCTTTTACAACTCTTGAGTGCGATGACCTGATCCTGTGGATCAGCAAATGTGTGGCTTTAGCAGCTGCAGGCTGACATCCTCCCTTGTTACGGGGAGCACAGGACATGCTTCCTCCTCCCTGTACGCTGTGAACACAACGTCCTGCTGCTTCCCCAGTGGGGCACAGAAATGTCTGTTGACATCTCTGGCTCTCTGCGGTGCCACGGGAGGAAGCGCCGGAGCCCAGGCTGTGCGTAGGAGCCGTCGGGCTTGGGCTGTGGGCTGTGGGAGCTTGGTCACCTGCCAGGTCTGTCACAAACGCAGCTGTCCCCCGACTCCGCTCTCCATCGCTCTTGTCCCTGGTTCTGTCCTTGCTTTTCTCCCCACCAGCCTGCAAGTGCCCAGCCCAGCATCCCTCCCCCAGCCCATTACCCTGCCCTGGCGCTCTGCTCTTCCTGCACTGCAGGGCTGTGCCACGGCGGGGTGTCAGGGCTGAGAGCAGGGCTCTGGGGGCAGAGTCTGGGCTCGGCGGGCTGGGGGGAGCGGGGCTCTGGCTGGGGAGCAGCGAGTGATGAGCGGGGCCATGGGGTGGAAAGCGGGATGTGGGGAGCAGGACTCTGGGGCAGGGGCCGGGGGTGGGGAGTAGGGCTCCGGGGTTTGGAGCAGGGCAGTGGGGTTTTGGGGGAATGGGGCTCTGGGGCGGGGAGCAGGGCTCAGCGTTGGGCTGTGGGCAGGGAGCAGGGGGTTGGTAGCGGGGCTCTCGTGGGAGCAGGGCTCGGGACGGGTGCAGGGCTCTTTCTGCACATCTGAGCCATGGGCTGGCAGATGTGGAGCCCCGCATAGTTGGGCTCGGTGCTCAGCGACGTTTCGTAGCCCTGCTTGGCCCTGGCAGTCCCCCACATCCTGGGGAGCTGCTGGGATCCAGCCAGGGAGGCTAGGGGGGCTGGTTCGGTCGCGCCCCCTCTCCGGACCGACCTGGCCAAGCTCCTGGTGGGACACGGGAGGTGCCAGGTGGCTTTGGGAGCCCGGCTGGGCTGGCTGCCTCATCCCCCTCCCACTGCTCCTGGCTCCTGTGCCCGCACCCCAGCCCCTCACCCAGAGCCCCTGCGCTCTCTGCCCCCTGGTCCTCTGGCCACGTGTGACCACGGTGCCTCCACGCGGTGCCCCTGTGCTGCCCCATCGTGGGGCCCGTTCGCCTGCTGCGGTGGGGCATGGGTGCTGGGGTCAGCCAGCGTGTGCCGCCGGGGCATGCGGAGGGCAGCGCTGCTGCAGGTGGAGGCCGATCTGCGGCGGGATGCATGCGGCCCACGTGCACGTGGAGCCGCTCGGAGTGGTGGGGGGCATGGGGGCGGCTGGCTCCGTGCAGCATGGCGGAGCGGAGGTGTTACCTCGAGGTTGGGCAGGGAGAGGGAACAAATCTTGGAGCTGTCCAGGTATCGGGGCCCCTCCTGTGAGCCCCAAAATATGGACATCCCCTGGCCAGTGCCTCTTCCCTAACCCTCCCCTCTGCCCGGCAAGCAGAGGCTGGGCTGCCGGCTCCTGCCTCCTCTGCCCCTGCCGTGGCAAGGGCCGGAGGGAGCAGGGCTGGGAGGGCATGCGATGGCTGCCGGCTCATGCTGGGCAGCTAGCAGGGCCTGGGAGCCTGGCAGGATCCAGGGCTGCTGGAGCCTCACCCTTGCCCCTCTCCCCTCTCCCTGCGGCTGCGCTGGGCACCGGGGGTCCCGGCCCGGCGGGCACTGACGCAGCTCCTCTCCCGCAGGGCATCCTTCTGAAGCGCAGCGGCAAGTCCCTCAACAAGGAATGGAAGAAGAAGTACGTGACGCTGTGCGACAACGGGCTGCTCACCTACCACCCCAGCCTGCACGTGAGTGCCGCCCGGGCTTGCAGGGCAGAGGGAGCCCCCCGAGTGGGTGTGGGTGCAAACCGCCTGGCCCCAGCAGATGCAACGCTGCAGCCTCCGTGCAGCGTGTGCTGGCCCCTGCCTTCCCCGGGTGGGCTGCTCCTTGGGGCCATGGACACCTCCTCTGGTGCTGGCTGTGCCCCAGCGAGGAGCAGGGGCGAGAAGCAGGGTGCAACGAGGTGCCCGGTCGCTGGGTGTTGGGAGGCAGTGCCGGGCGGCTGTGTGGGACCTGCCGCTGCGTGGCTCTCCGCTGCGTGGCTCAGGCGCACAGCTGCCGGCCCCATCCATCTCTGTCGCCGACCCACTGCGGGGCTAATGGCTTTTCCCCGCTCCCTCTCGCACACAGCGTGCGGTGGGGATGGCATGCACCTGTGGCATCGTGGAGCGCGGCGTCCTCCGGACGGAGGGGATCACGGCTGCCGGGTGGGGGAGGCCGGCTCGGCCGAGCACGGGGCACGGGCAGGCACGCTTTCCGAGTTGGGGCCTGGCATTGCATTGCTGCCCGGGGCTTTGCTCCCGCCCGCAGCCCCCCGTGCTGCTCTGAGCTCTGTCGCCTCTGCCCGGGCGTGCTCCCCTGCTCCCGGCATCCTGGGCCCTGCCACCCTCCTCCCAGCCCGTGCCCAGTCCCCTTCACGCTCCCCACCTCCCTGCCCAAGCCTGTGAGTGCTTGAGCAGCTGCCAGGCTTTTATTACATGCTGTAAAAAAGCCAGAGACCCCGGGGGGAGGCACCCGGGCGCAAGGAGCCGCGGCCAGCCCTCATCACCTCTGGCACCGGCGGTGCGGGGGCGCCCGGTGCTACTGAGCAGCCGGTAGAGGCGATGCCCAGGGCAGCAGCACCTGTGGGGTGGGCTGGGGTCACCTGCCTGGCAGGGACGGCTGGCCACGGAGCACGTGGCAGGGATGTCCATCTCGGGACAGGGTCCTGTCCCATCACCAGGTGTCTGGCAGGCCGGGGAGCCGCACGTGGCCCCGGCGCTCCCTTACTTGCTCCTACCACCACATGTCCTCCAGCTACTCGCAGCCCACGGCCCAGCTCCGCAGCGGGGGCAGAGCTGAGCCCTCCTCGTACTCCCAGGCCGTGCCCCAGCTGCGAGGCGGAGGTGTCTCGCCACAGCCTCTGCGTCGCCGTGGCCTGTCCCCTGCACCCCAGGCTGCCCCCCACCTGGGGCGGGGGTGGCGGCACCGCGCTGCGAGGCTGAGCCTCCCTGCGGTGGGGCTGAGGCATTTCTGTGGCTTCCCGGGGATTTGCTGCTCCCCGTCTGCCAGGACTGTCCCTCGGTCGTGGCGACGGGCTCCGTGGGGCACGTGCGCGGTGACACGCGAGTCGAGGTGCCTGCGAGCTGGCGCAGGCCTGCAGGGAGCTGCCACGGCCCTGTGGCTGCACCGCTCTGCGCCCCTGGCAGCTGGGCCTGCAGATCGGGCAAGTCGCGGCTCGGGGCTTCCCCTGGGACCCATGCTCAGCAGATGGGATGCCCAAGGCCGGAGCCTGGCTGCAGCCGTGCCCCACGGGCCAAATCCCAGCATGGCCTCTCCTCCCTCCGTGGGTGCCCAACGGCGTCGATGCCGTGCAGAAAGTGAGGCCCGTGCGCTCTGACGCCGCGGCCCTGGCCCCAGCGCTCCTGGGGCCCCGCATGCTGCTCGGCCCGGCTCCGGCGAGCCACGCGGCGCTGCGCAGAGCCAGGAAGGCAGCGTCTCCCATTTTGCAGCCAGTGGAGCCATTCACACAATCACCTTCTGTTAATTCTATCTGCAACATCAATTAAATTGTTTGTAGAAACTAATTGAATGTGGCTTAATCACACATCTTAATAGCTTTCCACGCTTTGAACTCGTTGTTAATTCCAGTAATAAAATGAAATGAGAGAACTGGCTGGGTAATTAGCGAGGAGGCTTGGGAAGAAATTGCTGTTTTATAGCATGTAATAAAAGCCGCGCGCTGGTGACCGCTCTCTCCGGCAGGCAGCCGGCTAGTGCGCCGATTGTGCTGAGCTAGGGAAAATCCTCCCGGCCCTCTGCGATTCCCCGCCCGGGGGTTTCTCCTGGCTCCCCCTCAGCCTGGCCGCGGCCCCGCTGGGGACGCTGGGTCGCCAGGCCGGTGCCTGGGGTGCGCACGGGGCACGGGCGGCGTTGTGTCCTGCTCAGGCCGCCCTGCCGGACGCTGCGTCCCGCCCCAGGATCGGTCTCCCCTTGACCCCCGGCATCTCAGCCTGTGGGAGGTGCGGAGGGAGCGCGGGGCTCAGGCTGCGCCCGGGGCTCGGAGGGGAGCCCGGCTGCCCCGAGCGCCCCGGGTCGGGGACGTGCTGCCCCGCACCTCCCCACCTGCTGCTCCCAGCCCGGGGCCCGGAAGAGCCGCGGCCGTGGCCTGGGAGCGGGGCGGGCCGCCACGGCCCGTGGCGGCGCTGATCTGCTCTGTGACCTGCTTGTGAACTGGAGCAGACCCGAGCTCCGCCGGGGAGAGACTGCAGCTGCAGCTTCCTCCGGGCCAGCTGCCGCTCGGCTGCGGGGGAGCTGCGCGGGCGTGGGGGCCCCGAACAGGGACCGGACCCCCGCCCGAGCTCCCAGGGGACCCCCTTGCCCTCTGGGAACCCGTGCCTGGAGCCACGAAAAGCCCTGCCCAGAGCAGCTCTGCCTGCCCTTCCCTGGTCCCAGGGGCTGCTGCACCCTCGCCTCGAGGTGCCTCCGTCCCAGACGGACGCTGATGGCGGGGGGGTGGCGGAGACCCCGCAGGGCACGGGGGCTGCAGCCTGCACTGACCTCCTTGGCTTCGAGGCGGATATTTGCGCCTGCTGCGGCCAGGTCCCAGCAGCGGGGGGTGAACAGCTGGAACCCCTCCCGCCCTGGTCCCCGGGGCCAGACCCCACTGGCCGTAAGCTGGGAGAGGGGCGCCCAGCCCCTGCCAGCCGGGACCCCCCATCTCTGTTCTGGTCCAGCCGGGGTCTCACAGGAGCACCGGTTCTGACCCCTCCCTAAAGGCTCCTCCGGGGTTAGGGAGCGGCACTGGGGTCAGGAGATGGGCGCTGGGGCTGGCCTGCAGCCTCCCACCCCTCGGCCCCAGCCCAGCAGCTGCAGGGAGGGCAGGAGGAGGCTGTGTGCCTCCGGGGCAGTGCAGGCAGGGGAGGGTCCCGTGCCGCGTCCTGACCGCGCTGCTTGTGCTGCAGGATTACATGCAGAACGTCCACGGCAAGGAGATCGACCTGCTGAGAACGACCGTGAAGGTGCCGGGCAAGCGGCTCCCGAGGGCGACTACGGCCACGGCCCCCAGCGCCAGCCCCAAGACCAACGGGCTCGCCAAGGAGCGGAGCAGCACGCAGTTCCCGGGGAACACTGGTAAGACCAGCGGCCACGGCCACGGCGGGCACCCACGCTCCCCCTGCACGCTGCCTGTGCCCTGTCTAGCCGCGCGGGCCGCTGACACGGTGCACGAGGGGCCTGGTGCTCCCTGCCTGAGACCCCACTGTGTTTTATGCACGGGGGGCTGAGTTTGTTCTGCTGATGGGTAGCGCCAGGCAAGGTTAGTCCCGGGGTGGGTGGGGGAGGCCTGGGCGCTGCGCGCCTGCGGGCACACGGCTGCACGTGCTGGAGGAGCAGGTGCATCGCTCACTGCTGCAAGGCCCGAGGCGCCGTCTGGGCTGGGTGGTGCGGGGCTGGAGGGCAGGGGTCAAGGACGGGCTGCAGTGTCCGCACTGCCGAGGAGGTGGGCTGCGCAAGTTCATTAGCAGTCGCTCGGGGCATGGCATTGTACGTTGCTCCATGCTTGGGCATCGTGCCTTGTTGCCGTCCAGGCAGAGGGGTCAGCAAGGCCGGGGCAGGTCAGTCCGCCTCCTTCCCTTGCCTTCTGGCGCCAGCTCTGCCGCTTTAGGGCCTCGGTTTTAATGCCCCGGTCTGGAAAATGGTTTCCGTCTGTTGCGAAGAGGTGCAGGGACTGGCTGCGCCAGGGAGATGAGCACCGTCAGAGCGGCTGGAGCTGCCTGAGGCGGGATGCACGCTGGCATGCACCTCCTGCACTCGGGGCTGGGCCGGACACGGCTGGGGCCTGCGACCCCGGGAGTGTCTGAGCTGCCAGGGGCATGAAGCCTCTCCAAAATCCTGCTCTGTGGCAGGGAGCGGGGTGCAAGGGGCTTTTCCGACAGGTGGTTTGTTAATCTGTCGGTGCTCGTTTCAGAGGGGCGAGAAGAGGCAGTTTCTTAGGGTTTCGCTGAGCTGCCTCGGGGCTGGGTGGGGAGCGGGCTGTGAAGACGCAGGATTGTGGGGGCTGCGGAGCAAAGGGGGCTGAGCCCTGCCGCACGTGTACAGCCGGGGGCTGGGTGAGAGCTCTGACTCGCTTGTGTTTGCTCCCAACAAACCCTGGAGCCCCGGGGGCTGCCTGCGCCGCTCCGACGCCTAGAAAAGGGTACCGGGCATTGCACCGGGCAAAGGGAACGGAGGGCCAGAGAGCCCGGTGCCGGCCCTGGACAGGAGGGTGGAGCAGCTAATGTGGGATCCTGTCAGCGTGTCTGTCCACGTGACTCCGGTGGAGCTTGTCCCATTGCACCAGCCTTGGAGGGGGTGACCGCAGGCTCGCTGACCGGTCTGGCAGCACGCGCAGATGGGGAGAGCGCAGCTGATGCGTCTCCCGCGGCCCAGCCCCAGGCCGGCCGTTCCTAGGCCCAGCTCATCAGCATCCTCATCAGTGACCAGGCGACGCCAGAGCTTTGCTGGTGATGGTTTCAGATGGCGTGGGGGGGTAACCCGACAGCAGGTGCTTGGGGGGGCTGCAGCCAGGGCCCAGGAGAGGAACCAGCTCGAGGCTGTGGGAGCCCGGTCCACCCGCTTCTCTGGAGGAGGCCGGGAGGGGGCCCGTCGGTGCCGCCCGCGGGGGCCTCAGCGGGTGCAGACGACGGCATCCGCAGCCAGTCTCGAAAGTGCAGTTTCCTGCAGCGCGGGTGACGCTGTCGCAGCAGGCGCACAAGGCAGGGGCTCCACGCAGGCCAGGGTCTGCAGAGATGAGACCTCTCCCTGGTGCCTGCCCAGCCCAGGAGGAGCTCCCGGGCCTCCCTGCGTGGGTGGGGGAAGGTGACAGCCCCTCTGGCCCTGGGTGCTGGAGCCGAGCTCTTCCCTTCCTGGGACGGGATCGCTGCATCGACATCTGCTCGCCAGAACATGCGCGACTCGCCCAAGGCGATGTGTCATCAGGGCTGCATGGGTCAAGGGGGATTTGTCCCATGATGCACAGCTGTCCAGATGTGTTGTGTGCGTGCATATGTTCACACCTGTGTGCGCATGTTTCTCACCTTACTCTGGCACACTGGGGCCAAGGCACCGGGCGAGCTGGCCCAATCCTCCAAGGTGGTGAGGGTCTCCTGCCTCCTGGCTGAGGTCTGGGCTGGTGCCTGCTCCCGTGGCTGGACCTCACGTTGGGCAGAAGTCCCCCAAAACCAGATTTGGGCCTGGAGGGAAGCTCTGGGAGGACTTCTGGGAGCTTTCTGGAGCGCATGGGCCTCACTGTGCTTCCCCCTTGGACCTGTCAGGTACACTGGCATTGTGTCGCCATCCTCCTCCTTCATTTTGCAGCTTTCACGTTCTTCCAGCATCGTGGTTTTTTCCATGGAGTGAGACAGGGAAGAAAATCCAGGCAGGGACAAGACTCGCTGAGCCCAAGCGCCGGGTCTATTAACAGTTTTTAGATCTAATTAAATGCAAATAACTAGCATTAATGCCGCATTAAGGCTGAGCAATCAAGCCCTTAAAAGTCAGGAAATTCCCCAAGTGAAGGTGCCTGCCCCGCGTTACCTCCGCTGCTCTGCACTTCTTGCTGGTGTGTTAACCACAAGCTGCGCCGCCTGCCGGGGCCACGAACAGCTGGCGCGTCGGCATCGCGCTCCATGCCCAGGAAGATGGGGAGGGGTCCTCCACCCTCCCTCGTGCCCCGGCCGTGCCCTGGGCCGAGCCAAGCTGTGGGGGTGCCACCCAAGCTGCAGGGCCTGGTCTCTGATGAGGTGTAACCACAGCAAGCTGGCTCCACGTGGACCTGCAGTCAGTGGAACCCTGGGCAGGCCCGGCGTGGCCCCACGTGGCCGACAGACAAGCCCCCATGACATTTGAGACCCCGTCTGCACAGGACGTGTCCCCTGGAGCCAGGGAGCACCAGGACGCAGGTGCCCTGTGCAGTCACACTGCAGACCCCGGTCCTGGCTCCCACGACCGTGCTGGGGTCTCGTGGCCAAGCCCAGCCTCACCCCTTGAGGTTCCCATTCGCCTCCGTACTGCATCCCCGGCTAGGCCCGGCTCGGTGCTGCCCCCGAGGGCTGCAGCAACACCCCAGGCCTTTCCTGCTGGTGGCCCAGAGCTGAGGGCACAGCTGTCCCGTGCCCCCAGTGCGGGACGTGGCACAGAGATGTGCCTGGTTGGACATCTCTGGACCCGGCTTTTCCAAAGCGCCACCCCCACGGCAGGAGGAGACAGGAGCGCGGGACGTCGGAGCCCAGGGCACCGCGAGGGATGATCGGGAAGCGGCTGGTGGAGCCTGTGGGACCTGCCGGAGGCGCGCACAGACCTGGTGCCAAGGCCAGGGCAGAACCCAGCAGCGTCCCCGCTCCCCCCTCCCCACGTGCCACTGGGTGCAGGGCCCACCCCGGCCGCCACCAGAGCCCGGCCCAGCGCATGGGGTCGTGCCGCGCAGCCGGACCCCGGGGCGTGGGCCGCCTCCGGCTGGCGCTCCTGAACTGCAGGCGCCGCTTCCAATTAAGGCAAGTCTGAATGCAGCTTGCTCATTGAAAAGGGCTGGGCGGGTGCCCCGTGGCGCCACGTTGGCATGTCGGTAGGTCCCCAGCGCAGGTTCGTGTCCTCTGCATAAGGAAGTAGCTGGTAGCAGTGGAAAGCTGCTCTCCTCTGCATGGACCTGGTGTCGGCAGGTTTTGGAGCAGCGGAGGGATGATGAGATGGGGGATGCGGGTGCCAGGCAGGTCCAGGCTGCGCAGGGGCTGTACGCGCCGGTAGCAGCCCCGGCGTCACTGTCACCTTCTGCACCAAAGTCCCACCGCACTGAGCGGCTCCTCTGCTCCTGGCCTCCCCACCTGGCTCCCCGGCTCCAGCTCCTAGCCCCTCTCCCCTGCAGCTCCTGCCCCGTGCCCTGGCCCATCACCTTTCCCTCTCCCCCAGTCTTGCTCTCTGTGCTGCGGCCAGGTGGGTCCCTCCTTGCCCTCCAGCAAGGGGACCCCAGAGAGGGCAATGGAGAGGCTTCTTGCCAGGAAGAGCCCTTGCTCAGCCCCGGGGATGGCGGCTGTGCCCAGGAGGGAGCTGTGCGGGGCTCTGTGCCACCCTCTGCCACATCTCTGTGCCTGTGCAAGTGGGCACTCCAGGGCTGATTGCAGGCCTGGCTGACCGCATGGCCCTGACCCCAGGGTGACCCCTGCCACGGGTCAGTGCCTGTCCAGAGCCGAGAGGGGCTAGACGAGAGCACAGTTGTCACATCAGCAGGGTGAAGCTGCAGGGTCCGTCCCTGAGCGGGTGCTCTGCTTTGCTCCCCGTGCAGACGTCCAGTTTGTGCCGTGCAGATGCTGCAAGTCGGGCCCTGGCAATGCCCGCGGGACAGTCGGACTCCTCTCCGCGTGCAGCCTCCTGGTCCTGTCGTGGCGGGGTCCCGCCTGCCGCGCGCTGCCTGTGTCCCTGGTGTCCTGGCGTTCCCCAGCGCTTCTCGGCTGCATCAGCCGGTGGTGTGGGGGGTTCGCTTCTCACCCCCTTCCCAGACCACGTCCGCACCGACGCTGGGTCCAGGGGGTCGTTCTCCCAGCCCTTGGTCCTGTCTCAGCTGGTGCTGGGGCTGTGCCAGCACTTTGCCTTTGACTCTCGTTCTCTTGATGGTTTCTCAGGGAAAGCTGTCACAAAGGGACTTGGGAGTTTGCGTGAATGCTGATAAAACTCACAGGCTGCTAAGAGCATCTCCGAGCTCTTACTGTCTCCAGCACCTGGCAGCAGCTCTGGAGCACTCCTGTGAACTGGGGAAACTGGGAGGATTGGGAACAAGTGGATGGAGGGAGCCAGTGCTCAGACCAGGGCAGGGCACCTGCTCCAGGGGTCTGGACTGTCTCCTGCAGCAATGCACTGGGTTAATGGCCCAGATGGTGGCTGCTGGCTGGCGGTCTCGGCCTGATCCGTGGCCATGCTGGTGCCACGCAGCTTCTGTGGGCAGCCGCTGGAGCGAGGCGTGCCTGCCAGCCACGCCTGGGCTGCATCGTGGTGGGCACGTCCGGGCAGGAGGTCCCTGCGGATGGCTAGCGGCACCGAGCAGCAATGGCTTGGGCCAGATGCGCCCCGCGGGGTTTGTTGGGCAGCCGCAGAGGGGACAGGGCAGCAGCCCCGTGGCGAGAGACTCGGGCTTCGCTGGCCGCGCCAGGAGCTGTCGCTGGGAGGCGCAGCGCAGGAAACGGGTCTGGGCGCAGGAAGCGTCGGTGCCCAGTCGCCCCGGGGGGCCGTGACGCAGGGAGCCTGAGCGGAGGGACCTTGGTCCCTGCCCCCTGGCCGGACGCTCGTCTCTCCCTGCGCCCTCTCAGCCCTGGCGCCGAGTGCGAGAGCCCCTCTGCGCCAGCCAGCGGCATCCAGCTGCCAGCCCCTTCCCATCACGCCGCAGGCTTGGTGCTGCCCCGTGACCCGACCCCTTCCCCCATGGTCAGGAGGGCCTGCATTGTTCAGGCTCTTGTGGGCACGGCAGCAAGGGGGGGTGGCAGGCTTGGCGAGTGTGCCCGGCCCCCATGCGTGGGGGGAGTGTGGCAGGGCAGTGGTGCGTGGGGCTATCCCCCTTGGCCAGTGTGGCAGGAGCAGGCGCAGACCCGTGCCCAGGAGCAGGAGCCAGAGGCGTGCGTGAAACGAGGGGCCAGGCTGCTGGGGTGGGCATGAAGCATCACTGGAGACACGGCCCCGGGGGCTGTCCTGTCCCTGCACGTGGTGCGGCTTCCCAGGTCCCAGCCGGGGCAGGCACTGCAGTCCCGCGGGGGTCTGCCTGGGTGATCCGGCTTTCGTGTCGACAACAGCGACGCCGGCGTGCAGGGTGGGAGCAGAGCACGGGCTGCCGGGGTCCCCGGGGGAGAGTCAGCTGCTGCCCGGGGGTGCGGGTCCCCACTGGGGTGGCTCACAGCAGGCTCCGGGGGTACCGAGGAGGAGGGAGGGAGGAGATGTGTGGGGGGAAGAGGAGGCGGGGTAGGCTGTGGGAGATGCTGCTGGCAGGGAGAGGCAGGATGGTCCCTGCACTGCAGCGTGGACTGTGGGGCTGGGTGCTGCCCAGGCCCTCCCCATCCTCGCTGCAGAGCAGGCAGGCTGCCCTCCCCAGAGCCTCTGCAGCAAGGGGGGACTCCCTTGGCCCTTGGGAGGTCTGGGTCTCTTCCCCGCTGCATGCAGCACCTGTACCACGCAGAGTGCCCATGGCCAGGGTGCTGGCTGGGCTCTTGCAGGCGGTGACGCCCGGGCCCTGCAGCCCTGCCTCTCCGCAGCGCCGGCAGCTGAAGGTGCTGGAAAAGTTTCACAGTTGGTCGGTCGGAAGGGACCTGAGCAGATCATCTAGTCTGACCCCCTGCCATGGCAGGAAAGAGTACTGGGGTCAAACAACCCCAGCAAGGTGTTTGTCCAGCCCCCTCTTAAACACCCCCAGGGTAGGAGCCAGCACCACTTCTCTTGGAAGCTGGTCCCAGATGCTAGCCGCCCTGACCGTGAAGTCGCGCCTCCTGATGTCTAACCTAAACCTACCCTCTGCCAGCTTGTGACCGTTATTCCTGGTCACTCCTGGCGGTGCTCGGGG
>NW_017728886.1:133203-151199 GCF_001723895.1 Crocodylus porosus | reverse complement strand
GTTGGGATTACCTCCCTTTGGGCTTGGAGGATCATCTCGTTAAGGAGACCACTCTCCTTGGACACCTGGCTCCCCTCCCCCCCGGGACCTCAGCACTTCTCCAACTATCCTCCTTAGCTCGGTGAAGTCTGCCCTCCTAAAATCCAGGGCCGCTGCCTTGCTGCCGGCCTTTGCCACCTTGCGCTGGATGGTGAATCCCAGCAGGCGATGATCACTGTCGCCAGGTGGTCGAGCCCCCGCAGCCCCCGCACCAGGTCATCGCCCGTGGCCAGCACCAGGCCCAAGGCGTCTCCCCGGTGGGGCTGTGCACCTCCTGGGTTAGATGGAGGCCCTGCATATCGGCTAGGGACGTACGTGAGCGGTCAGACCTGGCTGACTGCTCCTCCCAGCAGACGTCTGGAAAGTTCAGGTCCCCCGTGACTACCACGTCCTTGGACCTAACGACCTCCGTGAGCCGACTTAAGAATTTCTGGTCAAGCTCTTCCCCATGGTTGGGGGGTCTGTAGTAGACCCCCACCATTAAGTCTCTTTCCCCTCGACTGCCTCGTGTCCTAACCCAGAGCACTTCTGTGTGCTCCTCCTCTGACTTTGCGCTACCTGGCGAGGATGTGTATTCCTCCTTAATGTAGAGTGCCACCCCCGCCTTTCCTCCCCTCCTGTCCCTCCTGTACAGCCCAGAGCCCTTGATATTCACCGCCCATTCGTGCATTGGGTCCCCCCACGGTTCAGTGAGCTGGTGAGTTGCTTTTAAGTGGTGCATGGGGGCGAGAGCCACACTGGGAGCCCGAGTGGATGGCATGGGCTCTGTTGGGTGCATGCACAGAGCCAAGGGCACATGGCCTGGGGCTGACCGTGTCCGCGTGCAGGGGGCACGACACGGCCCAGATCCTGCGTCTGCGGCAGGGGCTGGGGCGAGCGCGGCCCCCCAGTGCTCCATGCGGCAGCGTGAGGCCCGGCTCCCCCAGGCCGGGGTTGCTGAGCCTGCTGTGATCATGTCACGTCGGGCTCCGTCGATGTTAACATCTCATTATCTTTGTTACTGTAATTACATTATCCGCTGCTTTATGCAGAATTATTCTCCGAGGACTAATTGATGGATCCATGTTTAATTCATTAATCATTAGCATCAAATTCGACAATTACAGTGCACACTGATTGTGGAATTTCAAATGTAATGAGGGGAGAATTAACAAAGAAAAGGGAAAACCTGTTTCCCTGGCACACTGCTGCTCGCCGTGGGGGACAATGACATTGAGGAAGGAAGAGAGAGGCAGCGGAGCCCGTGCTGGGTCGCGCGGGGCGGGACGCGAGACCTACCGTCCACCCTGGCTTGCAGGACAGGGCACAGCCTGTGTCCCCCCTCCCGCCCCGGGACCTGGGCGGGCGTCTGCGTGCCAGGAGGGGAGCTCGGGTCCGGGAGGGCAGACCTGGACAGCGGCTGGGCTGGGAGGCGGCGGGCCCCGCTGGCAGCAGGGGGTTTGTGGGGTGCACCCAGGCTCGGGCGGGGGTTGGGGTGTGCCCTCGGGACTCCCCTCCTGCCCCTCTGTCAGCCAGCCCCAGTGCAAGCCGGAGGGGCCTGCAGAGCCAGCGATGCTGCCCCTCCGCCTCCCGGCTCTGCCCAGTGCTGTCGCCCCTCGGGAGGTCTCGGCTGCGCCCTGCCACGGTGCCGGCTGGGGCGGGGGGGCTCCGTTCACCCCCCGCGTGCGCAGTCGGACCGGGCAGCGCTGGAACCGACCCCGCAGACGCACGCTGTCCCCTCCATCCTGGGTGCAGCTGCACGCGCTCTCCGTGGGTCTCTGCAATGAGCAGCATCCTGCAGGCATTTGCTCCGGCACTGGCGCCACCCCCGGCGTGGATAACCGGGGTAGGGGCATCAGGCGGCCCCGGGGTTCTGCCTCCCGCGCCCCACCCAGGCGTGCGTGGCCCGGGCTGCCGGCGCCCTCCAGCGCTGGGGCTCGGGCGCCAGGAGGGGGCCGCCCCCCCGTGCTGCGCGGGCGCTGCTGGCTGTGCCGCGAGCCGTACGCTTGCTTCCGAGGGCCGTGCCCGTGTGGTGCCGGCCAGCCCGGCGCTCCCGCGCAAGGTGCTGTTCTGCCCTTCCCCACCCGCCGCCGCGTCCCTGCCTGCCGCGCGCCACCCTGGGCGCAGGGTTCGTTGCAGCCGTGCGGGTGCGGTGACTTTGCAGCCAGGCGCGAGGGGAGTAGAGGGAGCGTGGAGCCTGGCCTGTATGGCGAACCGCTCGGCAGGTCCCAGTCTGGGACCGGGGCCAGGCTCTTTCGAGGGGCTTGGTCAAGCGACTGCATCAGCTGCAGCGGGACCACCCAGCTCTCCCGCAGGCCCGGCCAGGGTCCCTCCCTGGACCCGCTCAGGCTGAGCCGCTCTCTTCGTCTCTCCAGCCCAGGATCCTGTGCAGTCCACCCCGCGGCACCGGGTAAACAACGCTTGCGCTTCCACGCTCGCCCTGTTCAGCCCCAATTTCTTCAGCCTCCTGGTGCCTCTCAGCTTTTGGGCAGGCACCGTTGGTGCCTGGACAGTGCAACCTCGCCTGGCTCCATGGCGCTAGGCCATGGCTCTCCTGAGGGGCCAAGAAGTCGAGACCTGTGTCTCCGGCCAGTTCTGCGGCCAGTGGGGAAGCTGCCCCGAGTCCCAGGACCCAGAGCTGGGGTTTGAACGAGTCCGTCCCAGAGCTGCTTCTCCAGGCAGGATCGTCTCAGGCCTCACCGTGGCCTCTGCAGCAGACGAGCCCGCGCCTGAGGCTCTGCAAGGAGCCTGCAGGACCCATCACACCTGTCTGCCTGGCCAGGGCTTTCGTGGCCTCTGCCTGCTGTCCTTGGGCCCCGGGGCTCCAGAGAGCGCAGCAGCAGGCGAGACCGGCAGCTCCAGCTCCTGTGATGCCGTCCCAGGATCAGACGTGCTGTGCTCCGGTAAGCCTGCTGTCTCGGGAGGCTGCACGCTGGGTGTGTGCGTGCGCACGGGAGGGGACGGGGGCAGTTCGCAGCCTGCGCCTAGAGCCAGTCTTCCCTCCCTGGGAGTCACCAGAAAGCCCTGCCAGGCTCCGTGCAGGGCACCGCCACGTCGCCTGGCAGCATCGCTGCTGTGCCCCGGAAAGTGGGTGCCACAGCCCGGGTCTGACCCTCTCTGCTGGGCTGGTCCAGCCACTCTCCGCTGGTCCCAGCAAGTCACGCCTGCCTTGTCGCTGTCTGTCTCTTAGCAGGCTCCTAAATCTTGGGGATCGGAGGTGAAATGCAGGGCGAGGGGTGTTTTCTGGGGGGTTGGCCCGTGGAGGCAGAGCGGGCCCCGGTGCAGCTGCCACGCGTTGCCTTCTGCGATTTGCGTGGAGATTCCCGGGGAGGTCGTGGTGCCTCTGTGGCCTGGGCCCTGGAGACCCTGCCTGGCCCACGTGTGAGCCTGTCAGCCTGCGCGTGAGCCCGTCCCCCCATGCTGCGCCGATCGCACTGACACTCAGGTGCGTGTGTGCGTCTCCCCCCCCGGAGCGGGGGGAACTGCTGCTCTTTCCAGCTGCACGGCTCTGTGAAATAGCTTTCCGAGGTGTCACTCTGCTCCGACACATGCACAGGCCCCCTCCGTTGCGTGTTCATTTATTTTCCAGTGGCAAACCGCATCGGCAGCCCCGGCTGTCAGCAGCCCACGGGGAGGGGGCTCGGGCACAAAGTGCCTGGAGCTGCCACCAGCCCCGGGGACCCCGGGCTATCATGCACTGAGCCCTCCAGGCACGGGCCGTTCCAGGCGAGCCAGAGCCCCCGAAGCAAGGACTCGTGCGTCACAGCGTGAGCCTGACTGCTTGGCACCCGGCATGGCAGCTGGAGGGCCCGCTCCCCCGGGCACGAGCGCACGGGGCCTGCAAGGGGTGCGCCTGCGTCGCGCTTTCATGCACCTCTGTGCGCATCGGTGACGCGGTGGCCGGGCTGCCGTGGGCACGCTGGCCCTGGGCAGGGCCTCCCCGCGGTCCCCGTCCATCCGCCCGTCCACTGCGCTCGCCCCCATGCCGGGGGGCTGCCAGCAGCCAGGGTGGGGGGCGGCTCGCCAGGAGGAGCCGGCACGCGGGAGGGAGGGAGCTGCTGCCTCTGCCCCCGCTCAGCTCTTGCCGCCCTCCCTGATGGGAAACCAGAGATTGATTTTCTCCAATCCAACAGTATAATCACTAACCCTAATTAGAGATAATTACTGGGACTTGCTACGCTTATTACTTGTTAGAGCAGTAAAGGAGCTGCACGCGGCAGGGCTGTGCAGGGGGAAAGGCCACAGAGGAAGTGCGGGGGTGGGGGGAGGAAGAGCGGAGAAGTGGGGGGGTGGGGAGCGGGGCTTGGCGTGGAAGTGCGGGAGGGCGGGTGTGCAAAGTGCCTCCTGGCACCAGGGGCCTCTGCAGCCACCCCGGTGCCTCCGGCTCGGGAGCCAGCGTCCCTGCCTCCCGGCCCGTCGGCCCCAGCGGCACTCCCTCCGCTTGCCCGCTGGTCCAGGCGCTACCATCGCTGGGCTCGGGCACGAGGTCCACGTGGTTTAGGGGTGGCCGGTGTCGGGTGCTGCACAGGGGAGCATAAAGCCGGCAGCAGCGAGTGCAGGGTTACTCGCTGCCACCATGGGCTCGCCTCAGTCCCCTCGGTCGTGTCCCAGGGCCCGTGCCTTCTGTACTGCGCAAGAGGGGTCTGGAGCCTGGGGGGCTCGCGCTGCCCGCCTGGGCCTTCCCTCCGCTTTGCACAAAGCCTGTAGACCCGACGCTGGAGCTCAACACAGACAGAGGCGCAGGACCCCTATCCTCTCCGCCTCTGCAGCGAGGTTGGCAGGGGGGCGCAGAGCCAGCACCCCGCAGGAGCTCAGGGGCAGGTGATCTCAGGGCGGTCGTGTTTGTGGGTGCGGAGGATAGAGACCGAACCAGCCCTGTGTATTTGGTACTTTAACAGGACCCTGGAAGCAAGGATGAGCCAGATCAGCCGGGAGAAAAAAATTAAACCAGGAAAGCAGGAATGATCCTCTTTGGGACTATTTCACCCCATGTTTTAGAAGCCACAGTCAGGGCAGAAGGCCTCTCTACTTAGACATGCAGTCAGGCTTCGAGATAATGTTGGGTAGTTATTAAAAAAAAAAAAAAAAAAAAAAAAAAAACAATGGAGAAGCTGATTAGTAATTAGTAGACATCCACTTTCTACAAGAGAAAGTTATCAAAAGGGCACAGGGAGAAGTCCCTGACTCGATACCAACAATAAAACAGAGGTGCCAAGTCACTCGGCAGGTATTTCTCTTCTCTATTTAGGAACATCAAAGCAATGGGCTTCTAGACAGGTCAACAGCAAAACACTTTCCATCCCAACAGTAACTAGAAATGATGTTAAGCAGCAGCTGCCACAGTTGGGCAGATGTTAATCACCAGCTGTGCATAACTTGCATCCAAGAGTTTTAGAAGAGCTGGCCAAGGAGCTCTCTAGCTTGTTAATGGTACTTTTATCAAACCTTAGAATATGGGCAGCGTTCCAGAGGACTTGAAGAAGTTAATGTTGTGCCAATAGTTAAAGCAGGTGGATGAGACAATCCAGGTAACAATTGCTCTCGGCCTGACTTCAGTCCCAGCCAAAATAATGGAAGGGCTGCTACAGGACTTGACTAATCAAGAGTTAGAGAGGAAAAGTAACTGATGCCAAGGGAACATCGGTTTATGGGACATGGATCCTGTCACCCTTGGTATGTTCTGAGGGGTCTTTTTGATAAAGCTATGAGTATAAAATAAGTTTTGACTTCTGTCAGGCATCCAACGTGCCTGTATACAACAGTTTGCTTTGGAAACAAGGATGGCACCGTGTCAGCGTGGCCCATGTTAAATGGACTGAGAGCTGGGTAAGTGACGGGCCTCACGATAACCTTTCAAACAGGGAATCCTTGTGACCTGGGTGGCTTCTAGGTGGTTCCCCCCCACCCATGATCGCTTCTGGGTTTTGCTGTCTTTAGCATCTCTCTCATCAGCGAAGCAGAAGGACACATAGGATCTAGCGCAGGGACACGCAGGCAGGTCACTGATGCAGAGCGACTCTGGCCTCCCCATAAGACGGGGACAGGGCTCTACGCATCCCGAAGCCCCTTCCAGTCCTGTGTGCGTTTCCGGCGGCCACATGTAAAGCGCTGCACTCAGCAGCAGCGAGCGTGGACCGTGGGCACCGCAGACTCTGCCCGGAGCTACAGCGTCTCTGTCAGCTTTATCCATGAATACCTGAGCGGCTTGATCAGTTTGGAGGTACCGTTCCCAGGGACCTGCTCCACCAAGTGCTGGTTGGGCTTGAAGGGCCGGAGGAGTTCCCTGCAGAGGAAGCTGCCTGGGGGGAGATTTAGCTTTATGCCATCTGGGAGCAGCCCCTGGGAATCCAGATCATTGGCTTGGCCGCATCCCGCGCGCCCAGCCCGCGTTGTGCAGGTGGCTGCAGATGCCGGACACGGTGCGGTAGCATTAAGCCTAACCCGGGCTTGGAACGGCTTGTGTTGCTGATTGCTTGGTGCGGGTCTCTGACCCTAAAGCCATGGACCGTAGGGAGCTCAGTCTTGCTCTCTGGGTAAGGGGTGTGACCTTAGACCCCCGGAGCCAAGGAGCCATGGCTCAGACTCGTCCCCCTCTGCACGAGGAGGAGGGGGAAGGCCGTCTCCAGCACCTGCGGCCCCATGCAACAGGTCTCGTGTTCCCGGCTGTTGTAGCTGCTGCTCGCCAGGGCATCTTGTAGTGGTGTCATGAGGGTGCAATGAACATCTGCTGTGTGCGTGCGCACTCTCGTCCTCAGCCCTGGGGAAGGAGGGTGATGTGCTGTGGAGTGTCTGAGTTAGTACAGCTTTAATATGCCTTTTTCTAGTATTTGCACACATGCGCACGCACGCACATGGGCCTGCTGCTGCGTGTTAGGTAGGGCAGGTCCCAGAAACGCACATTGCTGTTGCAGGGAGAGCGAGGGGAGGGGGTCTAGTGTTGCTTCTAGGCTCTTGGAGGAGCTCGTCCCAGCCCTACAGCGAGTTCAATCCCCACGGATGAGCTCCCCTGTGCTGGGGGAGGCCCTGATCACAGGGAGAGCCGCAAAAGAGGCATCCACGAGGCACGCGAAGCATCTCCAGGCTTCTACGCCAAGAAACGTCAGGACTGGTTTGAGGGGAACGATACAGAAATTCAAGCTCTCGTTGACAGAAAAGGGGAACCTTTGAAGCTCGGCAGAACGGTGTCAGCTCCCAACAGAAGCAGCACAGCTGTTGCTACATTAAAGCTGAGACCAGAGGAAAACTCGAGAGCAAACGAGTATGTTGTGGGGGGAGAAAGCAAAAGAGATCCAAAAGTTTGCCAGCAGCCACAGGATCTGGTTTCTCTAGCACGCTGCAGGCCAAGCACACCAGGAGCTGCCCCGCCAACGTCCCAGGGTGGAACAACACTTTAAAGGCAACTCCACCATCAACGCACGGTGGAAGCAGCACTTGCAAGAGCTCCTGAACCAAGATTTGAAGCCCTTCCACACCACCCCGTGATGGACTACCTTGCCGTCCACCAGCGTCTCCAGAGACCTTGAAAGCCACTGAGCAGGTGAAGCACAACGAGACACGTGGTCCTGATGGACCGCCTGCTGCAATTTGTACACGAGGTGGAAAAAAGTTCTTGGCAACTACACATCATCCTTGTGCAAATCTGGGAACAGAATCGTAGCGTCCCGGAGCCATGGAGCTGGACGGGACCCCCAGAGATCGCATCTAGCCCGGGCCCTGCCTGGGACAGCATCACCCCATCCAAACCGTCCTGTCCAAATCCACGAGCAGACCCCCCAGTGACTCGAGCGGAGCCAGAGCTGTCACCGTATTCGAGAGGGGAGATGGACCGGACTGCAACCGTTATCGTGGCATTGCACGCCTGTCTGCAGCTGGGAAGGTCCTTGCCCCCGTTCTCCTCAACAGACTCACTTCCTCGCCGGGGAGGGTCTGCTCGCGTCCCGGGGTGGTTTCAGACCTCTCAGAGGGACAGTAGATATGATCTTTATTGCTAGACAGCTGCCACCGGTGACGCTGAGATCTTTACATAGCCTCCATTGACCTGATGAAGGCCTTTGCTGCAATCAACAGAGGCACTTTATGGAAGATCCTGATGAGACCTGGATGCCCGCCAAAACCTGTTACCATCCTCACACTTCGTCAGGGCGACGTGACAGCAGCTGCCCTAAGCAATGGCTTGGAAACGGACCCCCTTGCTAGTCGAACTGGGGCCGAGTGAGGTGTGTTTGCACCCACGCGCTTTTCCATCTGTATCACAGTTACTCTGCATCTCATTGCTGGTAGACTTCCCTCTGGAGTCAGCATCCAGTATTGCACGGACACGGATGTCTTTCATGTCACCCCGATCCTGTCCCCTGCCTGCGTCACCACGCACAAGAGCTGGGGGGGGTGTTTCCCCTGTGCCTGGCATGTGGCTCACACCCTGTCCAGACAGACGCGGGGCCTCGGACCCCGGCCACCTCTGCCAGGTGAGAGGGTCGTCCTGGGGGACCGTGTCGAGCCCCGTGGGGAGCTCCCAGAGGACGAGAGCAGCCGTCCGCCTGCCGGGGGGCTGGATCTGCAGGCAGGGTCCCAGCTGGCCTGACGCCCGTCTCCCCCAGCACCTTTCCCGCAGCGGCGGTCACGGTGGAGCGCACGGATGTTCTCCAGTCCGGCCTTCCCGCTTCGTCCTGTTCCCGGCGCGGTGCAGCCGCGCTGCCTTCCTGGCGTCGCACCTAGGCCGCTCCACCCCGCAGCCCTCGGGTCCTCCGGCAGCCGCGTGGTGCCTCCCTCCCCGCCAGCCCTGGGGCAGCAAGCTTGCGGCTGGCGCCAAGCAGACGGTGACCGGGACCGGGGTCCCCTTGCCCTTCCCTGAAGCCCCAGCCAGTCTCGGGGGGGGGGGGGTGTTGGGGGCCAGCGTGTGCAGGGCAAGGCAGGCGTGCAGCCTGGGTCGCAGCCCCCTCCCCTTGTGGCCCAGGGGACAGTCGATCGCTCCCAGGCCGGACCAAAGAGCGGCCCCAGCCTCGCCTTCCCGAGCCCAGCTCCATCCCGGGCTGCACCCCAGACTCCCTGTGGCTCCCTCCTCGCGTCGCCAGGAAGGCGCAGGGACCCCAGTACGCAGCACGCGGCCCCCCTTGCTGATGCAGGAGCTGGTTCTGCCCAGCTGGGACCTGGGGCGCGGGCTGAGGATGCAGCAGCCCCCCGGGTCGTGGGAGCCCCCAGGCCCCCAGTGGGGTCTTTGTGGAGGATGTGACTCGGCTGCCCCGCGCCTTGCTCTGGGTGGGGGCTCATCTCAGGTCGTGGCCCTGCGGGAGCTCGACTCCCGGGGCACAGCGCCCTGTCTGCAGGCGACCCGTGCAGCGCCGTGGGGTGGATGGATGGATGGATGCTCTGGGTGCTGAGTGCCACCAGCACCCTGCCTCTCCCCGTCCCAGGAGAGCAGCCCCCTGCCCGGGCGGCAGCCGGCGTCCCTCCCGTACGGAGGCGAGTGGAGATGGATGCGGCAGTCAGGAGCAGAGCGCCAGCTAATTACCCTTCCGAGTGTGTCTTGTAAATTAAGGGCTAATTAGAGGCAAAGTCAGTGTCATGGTTTTACACGTGTTTCTGTGGCGCTGAACGCGGGGAAGGAGGGGCGGGGGGAGCCTGCGGCAGCCGGGCTCCCAGCACACGCGCCGGTCGGTGGGTCCCGGGGCCGGTGCCCGGGGACTCGCCTGGAGGGGAAGTGCTGGCCCTGGGGGAGGTCAGGCCCAGAGGTCGGGGGCGAGGCGGCCTGGCACAGCAGACCGGTGGGGTGGGGAGTCTGGCGGCTCCGGGCAATGAGCGCCGCGGGCCGCGCTGCCCAGGCTGGGCGCCGGGCCCTTCCTCCGCTGGCGCCCGCGTCCCGGAGCCCAGGAAATGGGGAACCTGTCGTGGCTCCAGGCCCGGGCGTGCGGCTGCAGCCTCTGTTGCAGCTGGGGGCCGGAGGTGCGCGCCTTGCACGGGCAGCGCAGGACACCGGTCACGGCGCGGGGGCCCTGCGGGGCCAGCGGGGTTTGAGAAAAACGAAAAGCAGCTTCAGCTGGAGAACAAGGATGGTGCCGGTGCCCCAGGCTTCCTGCCCTCCTGCCCCGGCCTGGGGGAGGAACGGGGGTCTCTGGCCTGGACGGCCATGCATGCGTGCTCATGCCTCCCGCTCAGACCCCTCGGGCTCTTGCGCCCACCGATCTCGCGCTGTGCCAGAGGAGGAGGGCCTGGCCCCAGCCCCGGGCCTCGGTCCCTGAATGCAGCCCAGGTGGTGGGTTGCTTCCAGGAGCTGTCCCACCCCCCCCGCCTCCCGCAGCATGGGGCCCCTGGCTGCAGCCGCTCACAAGCAGGGGCCCCAGCATGCAGGGGCCTGGCGGGCGGACTGGGGGAGCCCTGCGAGGGAAATGGGGCAGGGTGCCCGGCTGGACAGTGCTGGCCTGGTGCATGTCTGGGTGCCTGTGTCCAGGTGCCCACCGGGGTGGGGTTGTGGGTTGTGTGTGTCCAGGTGTGTGGCTGGGTGGTACAGGGGGTTGTTTTTGTGTCTGGGTGCCCAGCTGGGCAGGGCTGGGGGTTGTCCGGGTGCCCACAGAACCAGTGCTGGGGTTGTGTGTCATGTGCCCCGGGGTTGTGTGCGTGTCCAGGTGCCGGGGACTGCATGCACATCCAGGTGCCCAGCGGCAGGTGCTGGGGGCATGTGTGTGCATGCTGGGCACCTGGCAGGGGTGCTGGGGGCAGGCCACGTTCTCGAGGACGGTGTGTGTGGCCGGTGGCTGGGCCTCCTCGGCCAGGTGCCAGCAGGACGAGTCAAAGGTGGGGGGTGCGGCGGTGGCGCTGGCGCCAGCTGAGCATGTCCCTGTCCCTGTCCCGCAGGTGCCCCGCACTCGACCAGCAGCACCTCCCTGCACTCGGAGCGCTCCATCAGTGGCATCAACCTGGTGGGCTTCAGCTCCAAGCCGGACGGCATGCACCAGCGCTCCTACTCTGTCTCCAGCGCTGACCAGTGGAGCGAGGCCGTGGCTGGCCCCGGCGCCTGCCCGAACCCCCGTAAGTAGCGTGTGCAGCCCCGGTTCGCTGCCGGCACCGGCAAGGAGCAATGCAGAGTCCGGCCCTGGGGGTTCCCACACTAGAGAGGGGGCAGAGAGACTTCCCGGCAGGACTTCCCCTGCCATGGGGCACACGGGGCGGGTGGCGGGACAGCGGCCGAGCACGGCTGACGTGCGCCTGGCGCGCAGGCTGGGGCGGTGCCCGGCCCCCTCCTCCCCCCGCCTTGCGCGCGCCCCGTCTCTGCTGTTTCAGGACAGTTGAGTGAATTAAAATAATTCATACATTTCCCAACGTAGCCACTTTGCCGAATTGGAAAATAAATGCTTTTGTGCTGCATTCATCACTCCGGCGTGCCGGGCTCTGCCGCCGCCGCACTAAAAAAGCAGTTAAATGCACATCAAGAGTGGAGGAGCCATTTCCATGCCTGCTCGCCCCCTTGTCGTTCTCATTAGCGCGGCAGCCGCCCCCCCGCGCGGTCCCAGGGGCTTTCGCAGTTTAAAGAGAGCCTCTTTATGATCATTACCGGAGTCCGACTGTGCCGGCGCCATTTGCAGCTGAGGAGGCTCCTCATTTGTAACTGTGAAAAACTATCAATTTCGGCGCGCCTGGTGCAGCGCCTCCATCATCGGCCCCATCAGCTCCCTGCTGGAAGCGAATTAATCAGACTGTTACTGCTGATGGGGCAGCGCCGGCAGCGAGCGCGAGGGCGCAGCTCCGAGCCAGCCGGCGAGCGGCGATGTGCCGGCGCCCCCGCCCACCCCCTCTCCTCGGACACGGAGCCCGGCGGGGCCGGCTCTGGCTCTGTCTTCAGCTCCGGTTCTGGAGGAGCCAGCGCGGGGACGGGAGCAGGGCTGGCATCGCACCCCTGCCCCGGTGGGCCCTGGCTCAGGCCCTGCCCCATCCGGTCCCACCCTGCCGGCACGGGGGACCGCCTGCTCCAGGGTCCTGAGGCCGCCCCCAGCCCCAACGGCTCGCTTCCCCGTGCCGGCTGCAGCAGCAAGGTCTGTGCGCTCGCACGGGGCGTGCGATGCTGTGGATTGGACGAGATGGCCTCTGCCGGTCCTTTCACCCCCCTTCTCTGATGGTGCGCTCGCACAGGGCATGTTGCACTATGCGCTCGCACGGGGCAGGGAGGTATCGTGAGCTCACGTGGGCCGGGGGCTGCACTTGCACAGTACAGGAGTGCTTGAAACGCTGTGTCCCCTGCCGAGGCCATGGCCTCTGGAGGCGGGTCTGGGGTCTCCCAGGCCCCAGCGCTGCTCAGCCTGGTGCTGTCTGTGCCCCCATCAGGCCAGGGGCAGGGGCTGGGGGCTCAGGGCCAGGGGCAGTGCCTGGCACTGGCATCCAGGACCGTGCCCCCGGCCCTGGCCATGACACGTGGGGCAGGGAAGTGCTGTGGGTTGGCAGCTCCTGCACCGTGTTTCGTCACCCAGGGCCGGAGGCGAAGGGGGCACGTGGGGCTGACGCTGCCCCGTGCTGCGGCAGGTGGAGTGCGCTGCAGGTGTCGCGGGCGCCGCTTGCCTGGCTGCTTTCAGCAAGGTCCCCGGGTGGGCAGGCGGGCACCAGCCCCAGGAGCACCGTGGGGGGCTTTCAGCTCCGGCCCTGGCTCCTTGCACCAGAGTGAGACGCTGGACCCTCTGCCTATGACCCCCTTCCTGCCGGCGCCTCTCGCTCTGCCCATGCTGGGTGCGTTCGCTAGGACGCCAGCAGGGAAGGGGCTAATCTCCCTCCCCGTGCGCAAGACGAGGCGGGGAGGGAACCTGACACCCAGGATGCCGGCCCCGGGCCCGATGCCGGACCCAGGGCTGCATGGCCCCTGGCAAGGGGGGTCAGAGCACGGCCGAGGCGGCCTGGAGGCCCCTGCCCCAGGTCTGTAGGTGCAGGAGCAGGTGCTGGGGCTGCATAAATGCAGAGCAGCGAGTCCCCAGAGCCTGCAGGCTCAGAGCGGCGGGACAGCCAAGGGGCCACGCAGCTCACAGCCACGAGCAGGTCGGGGCAAGGCTACACACGCGGACAGCTGCTCTGCTACGTGTGAGTGGGCTTGGACACGCAGCTGTGTGCCCTGGTTTGTACTTTATCCCGGGATGCCAAACAGACAGATGCTAGCGCTCCCTGCACCCGTGATGCTCATGCAGCATCTTTCCCAGGAGGCTGTGTCCTGGGGGAGCAGGGCAGGGGCAGCCCCCAGCACTGGCCAGGTCACAAGGGGTACTGGCATCCAGGAAAACCCCCTGGCAGAGGCAGTTACCCCAGGATAATGCAGACATATGCTTACCCCAGTGTCGCTTTTACCTCTGATGTTTTCCAAGGCAGTTTTTGCCCTGGGTGCAAATGACGTGCAGTATAGGACTGTGTCCCCACACCCTTATGCCTGGCTACGCCATGCCCGGGGCTCTGGCTCGGCATCCTGGCACTGTGTGAGCCGGCTACAGCAGCAAGGACAGCCGGTGAGTTCGGATCCAGGGAGGAGCTGCCACCCTGTGCTGTCGTACCTGCGACTCTCAGCTGGGCGAACAACTTGGCCCGGCGGTGGTAGCAGGAACGCACAGCTGGCGCCTGCATCCGCAGCAGGGCCAGAGACAGGGAAGGTCTTGCCCAGCCCCTGTCCTTTCTCTGGGGCAATGGGACAAGGTGTCCCAGCAGCGCGGGCGTGCTCCCCAGGTCTCTGTCCCATCAGGACGCGGCCCCACCACCGCTTCCACCTTGCCAAGAGCCCTGCACGCAGGGCAGGAGCCACAGCCCCGGCCCCAGGGAGCACGGCCTGCGTGCGGTGGGGGTGTGGGGGGGGGCGGGGAGCAGCGTGGGGTCCCGGGCAGAGCCACCACCAGGATGCAGCTCCCTCGAATCCTGCCCGGACGCTGCCCCGTGTTAGCAGGGCTCCTGGGCCCCTCCTGCTGCCTGCCTCCGGACTCCAGCTCCTGCGGCACGTGGAGTCGGGGATCGGGCCCCGGGGCAGGGGCGAGGGCAGGGGCAGGACCCAGGCGGGCGGCGGGGCAGGCGCGCCTTTCGGAGAGGGTTAACAGTGGAGCGACTTGTGCCCCGCGCTGCCTTCCCCGGAGTCTGCATTTTTATGCTGATTGGAAGCCTGAGCCGTGTGCGCCGCTGAAATTGAATGTCAGGCTTTTGATTTTGTTGCTGGTCTCTAATGAAATTTGACATTTAATGGTGAGTGCAGCGGCAGCGTGTGTGTGTGTGATCGGAGCTTGATTAGCGCGCTCTAATTGACAGTAATTAGGCAGCTCCCTGATTGTTTCTAATTCTGCTATTAATTGTAAGGAACAGTGTGATTGAGGATAAATTTGGTGCGTTGCTGCTGGGGATGCGGCTTCTTCAGCACCGTACCGGGAGCCTACGGAGACCATCCTGCGCGGGCGCCTGTGCGGCAACCCCAGCCCCTCCCCGGAGCAGGAGGCGGCTGCGGCGGGGTAGTGGGGCTCCGCGGCCAGAGCTGCCCCAGAGCCGGGTCCCAAGGAGGGCGGGGGTCCCAGGGCATCCCCATGGCTGTGGGTGCAACATCCGGGGAGACGGGGATGGGCGTCAAAAGCTGGCTCCGCCACGGGGCCTGGCAGCTCCGAGTGGGGCAGGGGCTCTGGTGGCCCAAAGCCGGGGGCATCCCTGTGTGGTGGGGCCGGGGGGTCTGGGCCGAGGTGGTGGGCCTGGGTGTTGGGGCTAGGGGCTCTGAATGGGACAGGTCTGGGCCGGGGGGATGGGGCCAGGCTCTCTGGGTGGTTCACGGTGATGGGGCGGGGGGCTCTCAGTGGGACACTTTTCTGGGTTGGGGCAATAGGGCAGGGGTCTGGGTGGGGGTGATGGGGCGGGGGGCTCTGAGTGGGGCCAGGTGTCAGGCATCGCCCTCCACTGCCTTCTCTCCTTCTTTCTCCAGCTAACGGCACGGCAGAGTCTCTCAGCTCCAGCCCGAACATTTCCAACGCTGCCAGCCCAAAGCTGGAGCCGCCTCCGTCCCCACATGCGAACAGGAAGAAACACCGCAGAAAAAAGAGCACGGGGACGACCCGGCCCGACGGCCCCAGCGCAGCCGCGGAAGGTAGGCAGGGGCTGTCGTGCAGCTGGGCGGCCCCCCGAGCCCACCGCCCGGCTCCCCGCTCCCCCAGCGCCGGAGCGAGACCTCGGGGATCAGCTGGTCGAGCCCCTGACGTCGGCCCCCTGGGAGGCAGCTGCCAGACGCAACCCATAAGATCCTCGTTCCCATCACCTGCGGATTCGCACCTCTGCCCGTCCGCGCCACGCGGGCTACGCAGGCTGGGTTTCCCTGCAGAAAGGCCGGCGGTTTCAGGGAGCCAGTTTTCCTCTTGTCTTGCCCAAAACCGTGCACAGAGCCCTGCCTGCTTCAGGACAGAGCCCGAGAGCTCGTGAGAACCGAGGCAGGGCAGTCTGCCACTTAACGCCCCAGTTTCCAGTAGCGAAACTGATCTCTGCGCCCTGACGCGTGACAAGGTTTAGCGTCCGTTCCCAGAATCGCCGTCACCAGCGCAGTCACTAGGGATGTTCGTGGCCCATCCTGCGTCCCGCCTGCAAAGGTCGAGGCCTGAACGGCCTCCTCTGCCAGCGGCTCCCACGTGTGTGGAAACCCTGCGCAAGTGGCACGTCGCTCTCCTCCTCGCTCCATGCAGAGCTCCCGTGTCCTGAGTCGGGGAGAGCGGGCGATCTGCGTCTGCCTTCTCCAAGCCATCAGTTTGGAGGCTTTATTGTCTGACCCCCTTGTCTGCATCCTACAGTCCCCATAACTGTATTTAGCCCCACTGGCCAGTGATCGAGCTGTGCTTCCTTTAGCTTCCCTTATCAGTCACCTCTATGTTTTCCTTCTCACTTGGGTCTGTTGCCCTGGACCTCCCCTCCATGCCAGCTTTCATGTCTGACTGCTCCCTTCACATCTACTTTTAACCAAGAAGCCTTTTTTCCCAGCGTAATCGTCCTGTCTCTGGAAGGCAGGTGCTGGGGACGGCTGCCGGCCACAGCTCCGGTTTGCATTAGCGTTCCCCACTTCACCGTCCGTTTCTGGGTCAGCTCTGCCCACGATAGCTTTGAGGTTTGCCGTGGTTGTACTCAGAGCCGTGACGCGGCGGAGGAAGCGCGCGCTCCTTGCACTAGCGAGGCGCGTGCGAGATGCAGTGAAAGCAGGCTCAGATGTTAACAGAGAGGGGTCAGCAGGCAGCGTCTCCTGGGGCTGGCTCGGGGTCCGGGGCTATTCAGTTCTTTTATCAGCAATCCCAAGGATGTGAGATCTGTGCTGGTGACGTCTGCCGGCGGCCCAGAGCGCCTGGGGAGAGAAGTTGTCAGCACGCGGCTGTCAGAGTTGTTGGGTTAAGATGATCACCGGCCCGCTGAACGGGTCTTAATGCGGTGCAGCGTGCGACAGTCGCCTGCAAGCCCCGCAGACAAGCCAGGGTGCCGTCTGGGCAGGCAGGGGACGTCGGTCTCTGCGGTGGGCATGGGGTCAGTGCAGAGCGGTGCTGGGCATCGGGGGAGCGGGCGGGGGTCGTCTCTGCACGGTGCTGGGGAGGTGGCTCTCCGGAGGGCAGGAGCTTGGAGCAGAGGGGCCCGTGGCTTGATGCTGCGGGGAATTGGCGGCCTGGGTGGGTGCGGCGGGTGGCAGACAAAGGTTTCCGAATCTGGCCTCGATGCCCCGGGCAGTGCGGACAATGCCAGCACGGCCGGTGCCTGGCGTGGGGGGCTCCACGTGGGCTGGGGTCTGCAGCAAGGTGAGACTTCGGTGCCCAGCCCTGGAGTGAGGCTGCGGTTGGCACGTGGACTGGAGGCAGTGCTGTGCCCTGAGTGTCCCTGCCCGCCCCGTCTCTCCGGTGGTCCCTGGTGGAGGCCTCGCAGCCCTGGGTGCCTGCGCAGGAAGCTGCTGATGCAGCACTAGCTCTGTTGCGCCTGGCACCACGTTGGCCCCTCTGACCCTGCCTTGTACCACGCGCCACCTCCTGCGCGGTCGCGGCGAGCCCAGCCCACTCGGGCGCTGCGCGGGTCACCGAGGCCCGGTCCAGAGTGGGCTATGCTGCATGCACGGGCCAGCCAGCGAGCGCTGAGCACCCTCTGCATCCATCCCTGCTTCCCATTGCCACGGCCAGGGCAGCATCAGGCCCAGGATGGCGAGCAGGGGGGTGCGCTCGGCGCTCCTGTTGCCAGTGCCCAGGGGCCGTGGCGGGGAAGGAGGAGGCAGCCCAGCTGGCTTGAACACACACAGCTGGAGAGGATGGCGGGAGGGATGGGGACAGGCCACGGGGGCAGGATGGTGTTGCACCCCAACTCTCCGGACCCCAGTGCTCCCCACAGCCGCACGCCCATGGCGAGGTGTGCGTCGTGGCCCCTGCAGTGGCTGGTAAGCACGGAGGTAACAGCCCTGTACTGCTGGCTGCTCCCTGCCAGCTCCAGCGGTGGGAGCCTGAGTGGGGGTCCGTGCCAGCAGCCCCGCAGTGTCCAGTGGCTCCCTGCAGCAGAGCTGCTGGTTTAATGCTCTCCTTTAAACCCTGGTTTGGGGGTTGAACACACTTCCCTTTGCCTGGACCCCGCCTGGGTGCCCGAGTCAAGCGCTCGGGAGGCGACGGGTCTCCCGGGATTCTCCAGGAGTTTCCCTCCCACCCAGCAGGGCTGTGTGCAAGGGATTTGGGGATGAGCCTGGGCCTATAGTATCACCTGGACCTGCTCCCAGCCGGCCCAGGGAGAAGCGAGTGTGTCTGCTCGGGCATCGCAACAGCCAGGGCCGGCCCGCGGCACTGAGCTGGGCTCCCAGGCGCCTCTGGGGACAGTCTCCCTGCACCAACCTGCACCCCGCACACCCCTCGGGCCGGCTGGGGGCAGCTGGAGGAGGCCGGTTCTGCCCTCGGGCATCCGCGGGGACCAGGAGGATGCTCCCCCGCCCCGGCCGTGCATCGCCCTGCCCCTTCCCCGCGCACGCTTTCCGGCCCTTGTGCGGGAGGGGGCAGCCAGCCATG
>NW_017728886.1:127326-133192 GCF_001723895.1 Crocodylus porosus | reverse complement strand
GTCTCTGGAAGGCAGGTGCTGGGGACGGCTGCCGGCCACAGCTCCGGTTTGCATTAGCGTTCCCCACTTCACCGTCCGTTTCTGGGTCAGCTCTGCCCACGATAGCTTTGAGGTTTGCCGTGGTTGTACTCAGAGCCGTGACGCGGCGGAGGAAGCGCGCGCTCCTTGCACTAGCGAGGCGCGTGCGAGATGCAGTGAAAGCAGGCTCAGATGTTAACAGAGAGGGGTCAGCAGGCAGCGTCTCCTGGGGCTGGCTCGGGGTCCGGGGCTATTCAGTTCTTTTATCAGCAATCCCAAGGATGTGAGATCTGTGCTGGTGACGTCTGCCGGCGGCCCAGAGCGCCTGGGGAGAGAAGTTGTCAGCACGCGGCTGTCAGAGTTGTTGGGTTAAGATGATCACCGGCCCGCTGAACGGGTCTTAATGCGGTGCAGCGTGCGACAGTCGCCTGCAAGCCCCGCAGACAAGCCAGGGTGCCGTCTGGGCAGGCAGGGGACGTCGGTCTCTGCGGTGGGCATGGGGTCAGTGCAGAGCGGTGCTGGGCATCGGGGGAGCGGGCGGGGGTCGTCTCTGCACGGTGCTGGGGAGGTGGCTCTCCGGAGGGCAGGAGCTTGGAGCAGAGGGGCCCGTGGCTTGATGCTGCGGGGAATTGGCGGCCTGGGTGGGTGCGGCGGGTGGCAGACAAAGGTTTCCGAATCTGGCCTCGATGCCCCGGGCAGTGCGGACAATGCCAGCACGGCCGGTGCCTGGCGTGGGGGGCTCCACGTGGGCTGGGGTCTGCAGCAAGGTGAGACTTCGGTGCCCAGCCCTGGAGTGAGGCTGCGGTTGGCACGTGGACTGGAGGCAGTGCTGTGCCCTGAGTGTCCCTGCCCGCCCCGTCTCTCCGGTGGTCCCTGGTGGAGGCCTCGCAGCCCTGGGTGCCTGCGCAGGAAGCTGCTGATGCAGCACTAGCTCTGTTGCGCCTGGCACCACGTTGGCCCCTCTGACCCTGCCTTGTACCACGCGCCACCTCCTGCGCGGTCGCGGCGAGCCCAGCCCACTCGGGCGCTGCGCGGGTCACCGAGGCCCGGTCCAGAGTGGGCTATGCTGCATGCACGGGCCAGCCAGCGAGCGCTGAGCACCCTCTGCATCCATCCCTGCTTCCCATTGCCACGGCCAGGGCAGCATCAGGCCCAGGATGGCGAGCAGGGGGGTGCGCTCGGCGCTCCTGTTGCCAGTGCCCAGGGGCCGTGGCGGGGAAGGAGGAGGCAGCCCAGCTGGCTTGAACACACACAGCTGGAGAGGATGGCGGGAGGGATGGGGACAGGCCACGGGGGCAGGATGGTGTTGCACCCCAACTCTCCGGACCCCAGTGCTCCCCACAGCCGCACGCCCATGGCGAGGTGTGCGTCGTGGCCCCTGCAGTGGCTGGTAAGCACGGAGGTAACAGCCCTGTACTGCTGGCTGCTCCCTGCCAGCTCCAGCGGTGGGAGCCTGAGTGGGGGTCCGTGCCAGCAGCCCCGCAGTGTCCAGTGGCTCCCTGCAGCAGAGCTGCTGGTTTAATGCTCTCCTTTAAACCCTGGTTTGGGGGTTGAACACACTTCCCTTTGCCTGGACCCCGCCTGGGTGCCCGAGTCAAGCGCTCGGGAGGCGACGGGTCTCCCGGGATTCTCCAGGAGTTTCCCTCCCACCCAGCAGGGCTGTGTGCAAGGGATTTGGGGATGAGCCTGGGCCTATAGTATCACCTGGACCTGCTCCCAGCCGGCCCAGGGAGAAGCGAGTGTGTCTGCTCGGGCATCGCAACAGCCAGGGCCGGCCCGCGGCACTGAGCTGGGCTCCCAGGCGCCTCTGGGGACAGTCTCCCTGCACCAACCTGCACCCCGCACACCCCTCGGGCCGGCTGGGGGCAGCTGGAGGAGGCCGGTTCTGCCCTCGGGCATCCGCGGGGACCAGGAGGATGCTCCCCCGCCCCGGCCGTGCATCGCCCTGCCCCTTCCCCGCGCACGCTTTCCGGCCCTTGTGCGGGAGGGGGCAGCCAGCCATGTGTGCTGGGTGCCAGTGTCTCAGGTTAGCATCCTGGGAAAGTTGGTGAGGTCTGGGGATAAATTGCTATCAGTTTATCTCATTTAGGAGGTAATCAGAGCCGGGGACGTGCGGAGCAATTGAATCTTAGTTGTTCTGAAGTATCATAAATCAAACGAGCTGTTGCTTTTTTACATGGGCGCATGTTAAAGAGAGCGCTGTGTCAGGTTGCTAGGGAGCATCAACAAACTATGGCAAGCGTGGCGGCATAGGGCTGCTAGGGAACGTCACCAAACCGCCGAGCGCGGCCGGGGGCTGTCTGCGAGCGTCAGCCTGTCGGCGGCCGGCTACGGGGGAGCATCCCAGCGCCCGGCGTGGACCGTCGCCCCGGCAGGATGCTGCAGCCGCGGGTGATGGGGGACCGGGGCAGGCCAGGGCTCCTTGGTCTGGGCCCGGCTCTGCTCCCTGCGGTGTCCAGAGAAAGCCCCGTGCTGCCCCTCGGGGGCCCGCGTGGCGCCCAGCCAGGCCAGGGGTGCGCGGCTGCATGTGGGT
This sequence comes from Crocodylus porosus, assembly GCF_001723895.1. Classification (NCBI taxonomy): domain Eukaryota; kingdom Metazoa; phylum Chordata; order Crocodylia; family Crocodylidae; genus Crocodylus; species Crocodylus porosus. The sequence continues at coordinate 130,641 of NW_017728886.1, read as the reverse complement.
AGAGGCAGGCACCGTTGCGACGCTCCCTGGGCCAGCCCCCCATGGCTGCCACAGCTCCGGGGATAATGAACTTCTCATGTGCTTAAAGAGTGATGCAGGGTGCATGGCGAGAAGCTGACAGCCCCGTAATGGGCTTCGCCGGGGCGGCCAACGACGCGCTTTTGTCTTTGTTTTTGAGTTTGAAACCCCCCGGGAAATTGATGGCCAGTGAAGAGCTGCGCCGGGCGACGGCCGTGATTAATGCTGGTGCCGGGGCCGTCGGGGGCTGGGAGCGCCGTGCTGAGCTGCTCTCAGCCCGTCACTGGGGCTGGCAGCTGCCAACACGCCGCTCGGGGCACCCGCGCCTGGAGCTGCAGCCAGGGCCTCTCGCTCGCTGCACCCCAGCCCGGCAGCCGGTGCCCAGGTCCCTGCGCCCAGCTTGGCCTTCCCGGGCTGCCCCCTGGCTCCAGCCTCCCCTGCAGATGTGCCCCCAGCACCTGCGCGTGTACACAACCTTTGCACCCCCAGGGCACGTGCCCGTGGCCTGCCTGGTGCCCGCAGCTTGACCCGCCCCTTGCACACGCCTCTTGCCCTAGGGCCCTTGGAGGCAACACCTCCTCACCCCTTCCGGGTGCCCCTCGGCACGGGCTGTGCACGCGGGCCCCGTGCCTTTCCTCGTGCATGCGCACGTGCACATCCCAGTGGGACCCTGCACCCGTGCCCCTGCTCTCCCAGCCTTCGAGGGACCCCGGAGGCTGGCGCTGGGCGCCGAGGCCATGCAGGCAGGTGCGTGGGCACCGCGGCGCTCCGGCGGCGCTGGGCAGGGTGAAGCGCGGCGGAAGTCTCCATGGCAGTGCGGCGGGCGCGCGGCTCCGTGGGGAGGGGCCCGTCCCCGCCACACTAATACAGGTTAGGAATATTGGGTTTAATGATCTGCAAAATGAGGAGGCAGCGAGCTGACATTTACGGATGGCGCCTGCATCCTCCGCTCCCCAACGCCTGCTAATTTGTTGATATCCCAAACACCTCATCACCGTGCCAAATGCTGGCAGCTCGCAAGGCCCCGGCCCCGGCCCCGGCCCAGCCTCAGAGGAGGAAGGCAATGCCCCGTAACCCTGGGCTGGGGACGCCCTGCCCTCCGCTCCTGGTGCCAGCCCGAGGCCCCGCCGGGCAGGCGTGCATGCGCTGCCCTGCACTTCCTTTGGCCCGTTGGCTGGTCGGAGGAGCTGGGGCCCCACGCGTTGGGCTCCGCGCCCGTGCCCGCTCCTGCGCGGGGTGCCTCGTCCCAGGGTGCCGGCGCAAGCAGGAGAGGGCTGCCAGGCTGTGGGTGCGGGAGGAGGAGGGTTGTGGGGCCGTGGCCGTGGCAGTGTGCGCGGCGGACCCTGCTGCGGGCTGGGCGTGCGACCGCCCCGCGTATGCTTGTGCTGAGGCAGGAGCCCCGGTGATGCCATCCGGGCCCAGGCCCTGCTCCCCCTTGGTGCAACCCCGCTGCGCAGTGCTGGGAATTCAAGCCCCCCGGGCAGTGGGGAGCCCCTGGCGCTCCCCGCCGCTGGGAGACTCTCGTGCTAATTTCACAGCTGCGGTCACTGCCGCCGGCCGCCACGTGCTAATCGTGGCCGGCCCGTGGCCGCGACCCGGCTGAGTCTGCCCCCGTTGAAGGCTGGGGGGGCGTGGGGTTAATGCCCATTAGCAGCACCGGCTCGCACCGCGCTCCGCAGCTGCCCTTCACAACGCTCGGTCTTTAAAACATCATCAAAACATCATCAGGAGAGCGGCTGGCGCTTTCGCTTCCACTGCCCACCGGCGTTCGCGGGCTGCTGCACAGACCGCACCAGCCCCGCAGCCCTGCGCCGGCCGGCTGGGATCGCCCCACGCTGCATCCTGGGGGCCGCGCTGGGGGTACGGGGTTGGTGCATCCCCAACGGTACAGGGGTCGCAGCCAGGCTTTGCCGGCATGCGGTGGTGATCGCCACGGTCTGGCACCCAGGCCCTGGGCCGAGCTGGGGGTGCTTGGCCCGGCTGCTCTTGCTGGAGCACGGCAAAGCCAGGCCAGACACAGCAGTCGGGGCCAGCTCAGCCGTGCGGGGCCAGCCTCCGCTGCATCCACAAGCCCGGCCTGCGGCCCCCGGCGGCTTCGGGTGCTGGGGCCGTGGACCCAGCCAGGCCGCCACCTCCATGGGCTGCCGGAGCCAGCGGCAACGTGGTTGCCAGGGCCAGGGGTGAGATCGCAGCCCGTTCAAGCGTCTCTGGTCCTTGCTGGCAGGTCAGGGCACACGGACCCCCCCCGGCTGCAGTGCCAAGCAGATCCGAGCCCTGCCCTGTCCTGCCCCCCCCGGCTGCCCCTCGGCCTCCCCGCCGGCTCCGGAGCTGCGCAGTCGGCTCCCTGCTTTTAATAGAGAGCTGGGAAGGCACATTATGGAGATGAGGGTGTTATTTGCATAACGCTAATTAGGTAATTACAAATCATTTTGCTATGAGCTGAAGCGTGTGCTGTGACATAACGTTTATTAGTCATTCCATTCAAGCCCCGCGTAGTTAAGTCGTTCACAGCACTAACGCCCCAAGTCGGGTGATAAAAGGTGAGCGCTGCACCCATGGGGGCCTGCACGGGCTAGGGGGTGGCCAGGGGGACAGTTGCCACCTCCTGCCACCCTGTGCCTGGCCCGTGACGGGCCCTTCCTGCCAGAGCCCGCGAAGGGAAGCATTATGGCCCTGCTCCGCCACTGACTGCCTGTGTGCCCTTGGGTGTGTCACTTAGGCGCTGCTGTCCCTCTGTCTATGCCGTCGTCCATTCAGCGCCCCCCCAGCACTGCTGTGCTGTGCCCAGCCCGAGACTCTCCCACCCCCAGGCTCACATCCTTGCCCTGGATCAGGGGAGCGGGGCAGGGACCCTGGGCCTCTCTAGGGCCCATGCAGGCAGGCACCTGCTGAGATATGTGGCGGTCCCAGAGCAGAGGGAGATGCTGGCCTGGATGGAGAGGGGGCTGCCATCCGGGGGGGCTCAGCATGGCAGGGCTAAGTGCTGCCCCTTCATGCGTCCAGGGCCATGGCTTGGGCAGCCTGGAGGGTGATGGGCTTGACCTGCCAGGGGAGGCAGTGAGCATCATGGCTGGCCTGGCCCTGGCAAATAGTGCAGTGGCCCCATCGCAGTGCAGCGCAGTGCCCCGTGCCCTGCAGTGACCCGTCCCTTCTCTTCCTCTTGCAGAGCCGGATGAGCCATTTGAGTTCATCATCGTGTCGCTGACGGGGCAGACGTGGCTCTTCGAGGCCTCGACGGCGGAGGAGCGGGAGCTGTGGGTCCAGGCCATCGAGAGCCAGATCCTGGCCAGCCTGCAG
>NW_017728886.1:119966-127103 GCF_001723895.1 Crocodylus porosus | reverse complement strand
ACTGCCGGGACGGTGATGGGAGGCGACGGGCCGGGGCAGCCGCCAGCCGTGACCGATGCCGCCGGCACCGCTGCCTCCCCTGCAGGCTCGGCTGGGCAGCCAGAGCGACGCGCTGGCCCTGCAGGCCGTCCGCACCGCCCGCGGCAACAGCTTCTGCGTGGACTGCGATGCACCCAGTGAGTCCGCCCGTGCGGGGGGCCAGAGGGGGGTTCGTGCCTGGGACCCCCGGGGCTCTGCGCTCCCTGAACCCCCACGGCCCCTGCTGTGGGGTCCCTGGCTCCTGGGGAGGTGGGTGCCCAGGGTGGGGAGCACGGCACGGGGAGGATGGGGCCCCTGCTCTGCGCTGACCCCCTCCATCACCACCCCAGACCCTGACTGGGCAAGCCTGAACCTGGGCGCGCTCATGTGCATCGAGTGCTCCGGCATCCACCGCAACCTGGGCACGCACCTGTCCCGCGTCCGCTCCCTGGACCTGGACGACTGGCCTGGCGAGCTGCTCGCCGTCATGACGGCCATCGGCAACGCCCTGGCCAACGCCGTCTGGGAGGGCGCCGTCGAGGGCTACCCCAAGCCCGGCCCCGAGAGCAGCAGGTGAGACGCGGCGCCGTGGTCCGGAGGCTGATGCCGGGGAGCTGGCCCGGCTGCGGGGCGGAAGGGGTTAACGGTGACAGCTTGGCCGCGGTGCCGCGGCGCGGCGGGTCCCTGGGGTGCGTCCCATTCAGGCCTCGCCGGTCCCCTCCGCCTGTCAGTCATCCCGACAAGAGCCCATTCTGCGGCCTTATCAGCGGATAAGAGCAGGTCAGGGGGCGGCGGCAGGGAGCATGCGCCGCAGCGCGTATTGATCGCCACCCGCCCCAGGCAGATGGATAGAATGGGAGCAGATAGCGGGCCTGCGGCGCACATCGATCCGGGCCCCGGCGGGACCCCGCGGCCGCCCGGCGGCCCACACAGAGCTGTGCCAGGCCGTCTGGCCACGTCCAACGCGGGCACTGGTGGGGTGGCCTGTGCCCTGGGGCGTGCGTGCCCACCGGGCAGGGCAGCGTGCGCACGAGGGCCGGGGTGTGCACGGGGCTGCACATATGGGTGCGCACACGAGAGGCCATGGGACGCCGGGCCCTGGCCCACATGGCCCCCCCTGACCATATCCCGCCCGCACGGCAGGGAAGAGAAGGAGCGCTGGATCCGGGCTAAGTACGAGCAGAAGCTGTTCGTGGCCCCGCTGCCGCCGTCGGACGTGCCGCTGGGGCAGCAGCTGCTGCGAGCGGTGGTGGAGGACGACCTGCGCCTGGTGGTGACGCTGCTGGCCCACGGCACCAAGGAGGAAGTGAACGAGACCTACGGGGACGGCGATGGGCGCACGGCGCTGCACCTCTCTTGCGCCATGGCCAACGTCGTCTTCACGCAGCTCCTGATCTGGGTGAGCCCTGTCCGGCACCTGCCCACCCCCTCCCATGTCTCCCCGGGCCCGCCTGCCCCTGCAGCCCCCTCCCATTCACAGTCGCAGACTCCCAGAGCTGGGGGGCTGGCAGGGAGCTGTGGGGTCACATCCAGTCCCCTGCTTAGGGCAGGATCAGCCCCACCCGAACCAGCCCAGACAAACCCCACGTCCAACCTCGGAGCCGACACAGTCACCCCGACACAGCCCTGGGGGGGGAATCCCTTCCTGCCCCAGTGCAGCAGGGGGCTGAGCCTGAGCGCGGGGGCAAGACCCTCCAGCCGGGACCCTGCGGGGCTGGTGCCAGGAGGAGCATTGGCCCAGCCCAGCCCCACCCCCAGCGCCTCTGGAGGAGGCTTAAACCCCCCTGACATGTGGAGCAGAAACGGGGGGCATCGTGCACAGCCCAGAAACCAGTGAAATCCCCGTAGCAGAGTACACCCCGCACCCTCGCGTGCCCTGCCCGCCTGCCCTGCGCAGCCAGCCCGACTCCTGCCCGGGCCTGACCCGCCGGTTCTCTCCCTGCAGTACGGGGTGGACGTGAAGAGCCGGGACGCCCGTGGACTGACGCCCCTGGCGTACGCCCAGCGCGCCGGCAGCCAGGAGTGTGCCGACATCCTGCTGCAGCACGGCTGCCCCAGCGACGCCGCCCTCTCCGCGCTGACCCCCAGCCTGCCCCGCCGCAACGCCAACGCCAACAACAACGCTGCCGAGCTCAGCGCCAGCCCCGGCCCCCACTAGCTGCCCCGGCCCGCCCCGCGGCCCGGGGCCTGGCTCTGGCGACGGGCCCCCCCGCCTGGTGCAGGCTAGGCACTGGGGGCCGGTAGCCCCAGCATGTCCCCAGGGCGGGCAGCCCTGGTCCTTGCCTGGAGATGGGGGCGCAGGCTGCCTGCCCCCCCGAGTCCCCAGCGCTCAGAGCGGGGAGGCGAGCACCCCCGTATCCAGTATCAGGTTGGGGGGTTCCTATGAGCTGCCCCCCAGCTGGTGCAGGGGCAGTTCTGCAGCCTCCCTTGCCCGCTCCAGCCGGTACAAGGGGCCAGCCCCATGGGCGCTGCCTGCGCAGGTACGAAAGGGCAGTTCCTCCGAGCTCCCCAAAGCCGATGTGGGGGGGCGGTTCCCGCGAGCTCCCCTCCGCCCTCCTGCAGCCCCGACAGGGCCGGCGCCGGGCTGCGTGCATGCTGCTGTCGCTGCGGGGCCGCGGAGCTGGACCCGCTGCCTCGCACCGTAAAGGGACCCCTGCTCCCCCACAGCCTCTGTGCCCGCTAAGAGCTGGGTGGACGGGCCCGTGGCCCCAGGAGCCCACTGCCTGCGTCCGTCTGTCCGCCGGGCCGTTGCCCTCCTGGCTCCCTGCCGAGCCTGGCATCAGCGTGCCCCTGCCCGGCGTGGGCAGCGCGGCACGGCACAGCTGGCTCGAGGGCAGACGGCGGCTCTGCTTCGCCTGCGGCCGGCAGCAGGCGCCAGGCTCCCAGCCGCGGGTGCAGCCCCGGGCCGCCCCCGCCCCCTGTATAAAATGTACATTGGAAATATTTATATGGACGCACTGTAAATACTGTTTCTTTGCCCTCTGTGTGTGACCTGCAGCCGAGGAGAAACGGCCAATAAAGCACCCTGCCAGCCCTGCCACGGTCCCGTCGTGCTGCCTGCGCGCCCTCGCGCGGGATCCGGCTGGCTCGGGCCCGAGCGGCGAACGGCGGCGCCGCAGGTACAAGCTGTCGGGGGCGGCCGTGGCCGTGTCAGAGCAGCCGTGACCCCAGGAGATGCCGCAGGGCCGTGGCGGGTGCGTCTCGGTGCCCCGAGGGAGGCACCAGAGCCAAAGGGGCATGTGGGGCACAAGCCACGTGGGCCGCACCGGGACCTTGCATGCTGGGCTGTCACGGAGCCAGGCAGGGCCAGGCGGCTGCAGCACTTGTCAGCCGGGAGGAGATGGGGACACGTGCTGCAGGAGGAGGGCGCTTGCACCCGGGCAGAGGCAGCCCCGTGGCCCTGGAGCAGCACCACGGGCCCCTGTGCCCAGAGGGTGCCTCTGTCTTCAGCTTTGGCGCTGGACCGCGAGCCCCTCGTGCCAGGTGAGCAGCCGAGGCGGGACCCGGAGGCGCTGGTAGCAGCACCCCAGGCTGCGCTGCCGCGGTCCCTCGCACCTGCCCCAGCCCCTTGGTGCCACGGGCTCGGGCACGGCCGGTCCCGGCAGCTCCCGGAGCAGGGGGGCCGCAGGCCCTGCAGCCCCCCGCGTCTGGGTGCAGCCAGCACGTGCGGTGTGGGCCCCTGCTCCTCCTGCACGGGGGCATTTTTGGGGGTGGGTTGCTACGGCAGCAGCCTCAGGGGTAGGTGGGAGCCAGCCCCGCGTGCCCGGTGCCGGGAGCTGCCCCAGGGCTGGCACCTGCACCCTGTCCAGACCTCCCCGGGCAAGGGGGGAGACAGACCCGCCTGCCACCCTCACCTCCCCCCTGCGCTGCTGGCCCCTCCATCCCCTGACCCCGGGATTCGGGAGGGAGCAGCCCCTCCGGAGCCGTGGGTGCCCAGCTGCCCCCGCACGTCCCTGCCCCGCAAGTCCTGCCCCCTCCCGGCCCCCGCCCCGCGCAGGGTTTGGCTAATTTCCTGGCGACTGCATTAGCGGGAATGGAGGCCCAGGGACGCAGCTCCTCTGGGGACCCATTAATCATCCCCCTCAGACAAGCTGCCTTGATTACAAGTGGCAAGAAATTCATTAGGGCTGCGGCTCTGACAACTTTTATCTGCGCGGCTGGATCTGACTCATTAGGCAGCCAAATTAAAGCCATGATGGGCCCTGATGAAATTCACTGCTTGTTTATCTTGTGCGATCTGATACATCTGCCCATACATCATCTCCCCGCGCCGCAGCCCCGACCACCCCGGAGCCCCGGGGCTGCCCCACGCGCCCCCTGCCCTGCCCAGGCACCCACTGCCCCCTCCTCAGGCCTGGCCGGACCCTGCCCCGGTGCAGCTCCCCGCCGCCCCGGCTCCCATCGGGGTGCCGCCACGGGGCCAGCGGAGCTCAGCGCCGTGCACGCGTCGGCATTGCAGCGATCCTGCCGGCCTGCCCCTGCCCCCCCGGCTCCCCTGACCCAGGGCAGCGTGGACTCCGTCACCCCCAGCCCATGGTGGTTCAGTGTGACCGAGGAAACTGAGTCGTGCCCCATTCTCCACAGGACAGGACAGGACAGGTGCCCCCGGCCCTTCAGTCGCAAGTGGAGCAGGGCCTCCCCACCCCCAAGTCGGGGGTCACAGCCGCGCTCCCCGCGTGCACACGCCGTCCGTGGCCATGGGCCCACACGGTGCCCATGGGGAGCCCTGACGCTGCATGTTCTGGGTGCAGCCCGGCGGCCGCTGCAACACCCTGGCCCGCTGCGGGGGGCATGCTGGCAGCTGCAGCCCTGGCCTGTCCGAACCGGGCTCGGCTCCGGCCCCATCCACGCGCCGTGGCCTTGGCCCCACCAGACCCGAGGGGAGGGGGCTCCTGGAAGTGGCAGAGTAGCCAGAGCAGGGAAACTGAGGCATGGCTCCCAAGCGAGTGCTCCAGTCCTCCCTGTGGCACGGGGCAGCGGTCCGGGGCAGCTGGGTTCCCTGTCGGCGGCAGGCGGGTGCAACGCAGCGTCCCCTGCAGCTGCGGCTGCCGGCACAGATGGGTGCTGGGGCGCGTGCGGGGGCTCAGCGCGGTGCAGGATGCTCTCCCTGGCTCTGCTTCAGCACCAGGCCTCCCGTCTCGGCGCGTGATCCTGGCATGCAGCCTGGTCTGGCCCTGCAGCGGCAGGCGATCGGTGCTCAGGGCCCGGGCGGCTCCTCTGGCCCATGGGGCACAGCAGGTGCCCACGCTGCCGGACTGCATCCCTGCCCCCTCCTGGGGCCCTGACCAGTGCAACACTTTTGCAGCTGCAGCCATGCGTGGGGGGCTGGCCTGGTGATGCTGGAGCGGCCCCACCCTGTGCCTTGCCCCAGGACCGGGCCAGGCCATGCTGCGCCATCACCCAGGCTGCAGCCGGGCTGAGCAGGGGCCGTGGCCTGCCACGCAGCAGTGGGGGCCAGCACCCCAGGACTCCCAGCCGCGCGGTCTGCAGCCCCCGCGCGGGAGCGAGCCTGGGGCAGGTGCTGGAAGGAGAAGGGGGAGCGAAGTTGGTGCACGGCGCGTTGTCACGGGCCGTCGCAGTCCCTGAGCCGCCGGTGCTGGGGGTGCTGCAAGGCCCCGGGTGGGCTGCAGCGCCAGGCCTGCTCCATGCTTAGCCTCCCGGGAAGGGGGCGCCTCCTGCCTAGGGTGCGGGGCCCTCACGCGACCCAGCCAGGCAAGGACACTGCCGGTGCTGTCCTGCCTGTCCCCCTCCTTGTACCGGGGGGAGGGGAGGGACATGGCCCCTTGCTGCGAGATGCCCAGCACTGTCCTGTGTGCAGATCCCAGCAGGGCCTGCAGTTGCTGCATGCAGATGGACGCTGCAGGCGCTTGCCCTGGGGCAGCAGCAGTGCCCTCCAGGGCTGGCAGGGCCGTGGCTGCTGCCGTGGGCCTGGCCGGAGGGTCCGAGGCAGAAGGGGCCCCTCTGTCTGCCCTTTGCCTCTGCAGGCATGAGCCTGTCCAGCCCAACATACCCGTGTCCGCTGGGCTTTCCCCAGCCTGGCGCTGCTCCTGCTGCTGGTGCAGCGTGGTCCTGCAGGTGTGGCCCCAGGCCCAACCCAGCTGTGCCGCTGGCGCGCGCCAGGCCCTGCTGCGCTCTGGCGCTCTGCTCTTCCACCAGCCTCTCCATCCTGCCGTGTCCTGACCGCTCTTTTAATCTCCCCGCTGTCCCCCAGCCCCGCTCGGTCCTGTGACCGTCCCGTGGCACTGGCACCTCCAGACCTCTGGGGCTGGGGTCTTCTCCCTGCCCATCCCCATCAGCACTGGGGGGGTCCTGGGCACGGGGGGTCCCTGCAGCTGCCCTGGTCTGGGCAGAGCATCGCATTGCATCGCATCCCAGAGCTGTGGCGGGGTCGCATCTAGTCCAAACCCTGCCTCAGGCAGGATCAGCCTTGTCCAAACCGACTCAGACAACCATCACCTGAACCCCGCACGAGACTGCCGGCATCTCCAGCACAGCACCAGGTAATGTCACGCCTGCACCTGCTGCAAGGGAAGGAGCGGGGCCGCGGCGGCCAAACCCCCCGGTGCCTGGAGGCCGCCAGCACGTTGGCACAGGCACGCGCTCACCTGCGTGCACAGCCCTGCCCACGCCCACACCCGCGCGAGCTCACACCTGGTGCCGGCCGCGGAGGGAGGCTGCAGGCCCGGGCCCGGCTCCCCGCGCTGGGACCCGGGTGCTGGGCGCAGCGCCGGACAGCCTCGCCCTGCCGTCCCCGCCCGAGGCCCACGGCTGCGCCGCCCGCCCCGCTCGCTGTCCTCACCCGGCCCCCCAGCATGACACACGCTGCTGGACAACGTGGCCGGTGGCACGGAGCAGGCCCAACGTGTGCCTGGTGCGAGCCGGGGCAGCGGGGCACGGCCGGGCTCACCGGCACGGTGGGGTGTCGGGCAGCTTCTCTCCTGACCTAAGCCATGGGCAGGCCGTGGCGGGGCGCAGGGGTCCCGGGCCACGCGCTGGTGACAGCACAGCCAGCTTGGGCTGACTCGTTAGCAGGGCCGTGGCCACAGCTCGCTCGCCTAGCCCCGCTGTGGAGCACGGGATCTGGGAGACGGATGGTGCCGCCTTCCCGCGCGCTCGGGG
>NW_017728886.1:118713-119866 GCF_001723895.1 Crocodylus porosus | reverse complement strand
CTGCAACTTGGGAGGCAAACCAGTGGGGTGGGGAGAGGCTGGGCCTGGCCGGGCCGGATGCAGCATGCAGGGCACGGGGTGAGGGCCGAGGTGCGCGTGGCACTGGCTGGTGCCCAGGGGGTCTGGCCTCTTGGCTTCTCCCTCCCTCCCTCCCGCAGCCGCTTGCTGCTGCAGCAGAAGCACATGTGGTCCTGCTCCTGCGCCTGCTGGTGGCAGCTGGGGCCAGATGTGCGTGCGCACATGCACACACATAGGCACATGCACACACCACGGACATGCGCATGCCAACCGGCAAGGCCCCGGCAGTTGCGCAGGGCCCCAAGGGCAGCAGGGCCGAGCGCCCTCAGGCCATGTCCCCAGCCCCAGCCCGGCAGCGCCATGCTGGGCACCGGCCGCCGGCCTGCAGCGGGCAGGGCGGGAATGCGGGACCTGACCAAGCCGTGCCACAAGCCAGCCGGAGCAAACGCCCTCTGGACCGCAGGGGCAGGAGTTTGCCCTACAGGGCTGGGGGAGAAAGGCCTTTCAACACCACCACCCCTCCCCACACACATGCACAAGTACACGCACATGCACATGTGCGTGCAGCCAGCTCACAGGCGGCGGCCTGGCATGGCCCTGGGGGCTCCAGGCTGCAGAGGAGGCTGCGTTTGCTCCCTTGTGGGAACGTGTAGGCTCCCACCAGCGCCTCCGGCCTCTCGCTCCAGCGCTGCCGGGGCTGCAGTCATGGCCCCTGCCCTAGTTGCTGTACATCCCCCAGGGTTTATGGGACAGTGCGGACAGCCGGAGGCACTGCCGGTCCCTGCACAGGTGCGGGGCAGCTGGCTCAGGCGACGTGGGCAGTTTGGGGCCATGCCCCGCGCTGCCCCCAGGCTCCCGGTCCCTCTCAGACCTCTTCCCTGGCCCTGCAGACTATCCCCGGCCCAGCACGGCTGCGGCCCCCCGTGAGCACGCACCGTGCGGCCCCTCCGCAGCGGGCGCTGCACTCGCAGGCACCGAGCTGCTGGCGGACCCACCCTCAGGGCCCTGCCGCCCGGTGCCCCAGCACGCAGGGAACCGCGTGGCTCCCGAACACGAGGCTGGCCTGGGCCTTTTCCACCCGCCGGGTCCCTGCCCGCATGGTGCGGCCCTCCTGGGGCTGGGGCTGGGGCTGGGG
>NW_017728886.1:116790-118378 GCF_001723895.1 Crocodylus porosus | reverse complement strand
CCGCCGCGGCCCCGTCCCCTGGGGGCGCCGGGGGCTCAGGGGCGGCTGCCCTGCTCCAGCTGCTGGTGCTGGCTGCGCACGGCGAAGCGGTTGACGTGCACGGGTATGGGCACCACGATCTTGGGGTTGCGGACGGGCTCCCCGGAGCGGTTGTTGACGTTGCCGGCCTTGATGCGTTTCCACTTGGCGCGGCGGTTCTGGAACCAGATCTTGACCTGCACCTCGCTGAGCTTGAGGGCGTGGGCGATCTGGGAGCGCTCGGTCAGGCTCAGGTACTTCTTGCAGTGAAACTCCTTCTCCAGCTCCAGCAGCTGCTCGCTGGTGAAGGCCGTGCGGCGCCGCCGGCTCTTGCCCGGGTTGGACCCGGGCGGCGCCTGCTCCCCGCCGGCGCCGCCCTTGGGCTTGGGCTTGGGCCCCAGGGGGCCGCGCTCGGCCCCGTCCAGGAAGCTCTCGTCCTCGCTGTCCCCCGCGGAGCTCTCCTCCTCCCGCTCGCTGCAGGGCGTCGCGGCCGACTTCACCTCCAGCTTCTCCTCGTCGGAGCTGTACACCTTCCCGTCTGCAGCCGAGAGACAGAGTGTTAGCCGGTGCGGCTGGGGCGTGCAAACCGTGCCCCCGGGGCCTGGCTGCAACCAACCCCCAGGCCCTAGTGTAGGCAGTGCTCCCCCGCACCCCACAGTGCGAAGGTGCCAGGGCAGCTCCAGTGCCTTCCCCGCCTCCTGCTCCCGGGCAGCCACTGCAGGGGCAAGCTCAGGAGACCGCACAAGGGCCCCAGGGAGGATGAAGGTGCTGGGTGCCAGGCCCTGCCTCTGCCCCAGTTTGCATCTGGTCTGAAGCTATGGGACGGTCTGGCCTGGAGCTAGGGGCGAGGCAGGGGCTGGCTTGCTCTGGGGCCATGTAGCCAGCCACGTGGGTCACAGCATAACACCAGAGCGTCAGACCATCGGCCCATCCTGCCCCGCACTCCTTGCAAACCCGCGACCCTCGCTCCTGTCGCTGCTGTGTTGACGTTTGTCCCAGGGAAGCAGCCTTAGTGGCTCCCATCGCTAAGGGGGCTGACAGCTTGACTTGGGGGCTTGGCCACCGGCCCCGTGGCGCATCAGAAGGCCAGCGTGGCACAGTGGCGGGGGTGGAGGCTGAGGGAGGATGACCGGGTCCGAGCAGGGCTGTGCCCTGCTCCTCTCTCCCTTGCAGCCTCCAGCATTTAAGGGCCAATGCAGAGGCCCTGCCCCTCACTCCCGGGCTCAATAACTCCTGCTGCCCCTTTCCTCCAGGCGTGTGTCCCGTCCCCGTGGATCTGGCGCGCTCAGCTTCCCACAGGGCTGGTGGCCACGAGTCCTACACCTGAATCCCATGCCCGCCCTGCTGCTAGCTTCAGACCGCCGACCTGCTCCTTCGTTGCAGGCTGTGTCCCCCCGGTGTGGTCGGTGACACCTCCCGCGTGACTTTCTCTTCACCCTTCCGTGTTTTCTAACCCATGTGACAGCGCGCCTCGCCACTGCCGCCTGCCCTCGCTCCGGCACCAGCGAAGGGGCACCCCCGCCCCACGCAGGGCGCCGCCAGGCCGGCACAGCTGGGCCCGGGCCCACCC
>NW_017728886.1:107516-112240 GCF_001723895.1 Crocodylus porosus | reverse complement strand
CCGCGGGAGCCCCGGGGCTCAGCCCCTCTCTGCCCCGCGACAGGGCCGTGGCCACAGCTGCACCCAGGCCCAGGGGGCTGAGCCGGGGCCGGGGCCCAGCCTTTGAGGAGCCTCAGCACCGGGGGGGCGGGGCGCGGGCACCGCGGTGCCAGGGAGCGGGGCAGCCCCCGCTCGGCGCCCCGCGGCCTGCTCCGGGAGCAGCTGGCTCTGGCTCCACGCACCCGGGGAGGCCTCTCGTGTCTGCTGGCAGGAGGGCGAGGGCGAGGGCGCCCAGCTCCAGGCTGGGGGTCCCGCATGGGGGCTGGGGGGTTAAGCCCCGCTCCCTGGCTGTGCTCTGGCTCTTGCTACCGGCCAGCGGAGGTGGTCCTGGGCCCGCCGCAGCTGCAGTGCCGGCAGGCCGTGAGCGGGGCCGGCTGGCCGTGCCTCCCACCAGGCCAGGCGCTGGAACCGGGCCCTGGCAGTCTGCTGCGGGCCGCCCCAGCTCCGCCGCCCGCTCGCTGCCGCGGCACACAGCACCAGGGCTTTGCCCCCCCGGCAGCAGGGGGGCTCCCGGGTCCAGCCGCCGCGCGGGGGGGTGCGCTGCAGCCCCAGGGCGGGGCGGGGCTCGAGGTGCGGGGGGCTGCACGGCTCCCCTGCCCCCCCAGCGGGGCTGCGGCTTGTGCCCCGAACGAGCTGCCCCGTGCGCAGGGACCCAGGCCCGGCCCCCGGCCCCCGGCCAGGTCCTCCCTGTGCTGCGGCGAGACAACGGAGCAACAGGCGGCAGCGGCAGCCGGGGCCACGCTGGGCCGCGGGCAATCCAGCACCGGAGCAGCGTGGCCTTGCGCCCGCGGCCCGCGCTCAGCCGCGCAGGGAGGACGCCGGCAGGGCCCGTGCGCGTGCCCCCCGGCCTCTGCTCGGGGGCCCCGGGCATCTGCAGCTGGAGGGAGCTGCCCTGGCTCTCCTGGGCGGGGGCTCAGCCAAGCCTGCCGCCCAGGCAGGGACTCCAGCCGCCGGGACCCCTGCAGGGGTGCTGACCACGAGGGCCCGTCGGGGTGCGGCTCAGCCTCACGGCGCAGAGCTGCTTGGGCTGCTTCCGCAGCTCGCCCTGGCGCGGGAGCGGCCCGAGACGGAGACGGGCCCATGGGCTGTGCAGCCCCCGCACACAGCTCAGCCCCCACCTCCAGAGCTGCAAGCTCTGGCGCTCGCTCGGTCCCGGCCCAGCAGCCTCGCGCGGCGGGTCCCGAGGGCACCGCACCATGGGGCGCGCACGGTGTAGCAGCCACGGCTGCCTGTGCCCAAGCCCCAGCGCTGAGCCCCGCTTCCTGGAGGCAAGGGCGGAGAAGCCGATGGGCTTAGATGAGACGGCTCACAGGGGAGGAAGACTGCCCCCGTCCCTATATCTGCAAGCTCCCATGGGCCCGGATTTCCCTTCTGGGCAATACAGGCCCTCAACATCATCATCGCTCCAAGGACGATCTCTGCCGCAGCTCACTGATGGATCTCGAGGTGCCCATCCGCAGGTCCTTCCGCGGGGAGAGTCAGCTGCAGGCTGCGGATCGTCTCCTTCTCCTTGCTCCGCTCCTCCGCCTCCTCCTCCGAGGGCAAGACACAAAGCCTCGACGTGGGCTGCTGCTTGGCGGAGGCTGCGGCGCCGTGGGAGTTGCTTCGCCTCCAGTTCCTCCCAGCTCTCCACGTTGGCATCCATTTTCTTCAGGTCTGCCTTCAACGTGTCCTTGTAGGATCTCCTTGGGCTGCCGCCAGGTCTCGGGCCGCAGCTAAGTCGGGAGCAGAGCACTTGTTGAACAAAAGATCAAGCCACGTTGACTGTTGTTGCCGCAATTCAGTAGCACGAGGCACGGCTCGGAGGTGGACTCTGCAGCCTTTTCCAGCAGGAGCTTTGTTGCTCTGACACGCTTCCTGACCAGCTCTTTGAGGAAGTGATAAAGGGAACTAGTGTCGGGCGATGCAGCGGGTATATCACCGCTTAAACTCATGCCTGCTAAACTGTGCGCATTGTCGCCACTTTATTGTGCCAGCAATGCACGTGCAACCGACGCAGTAGGCAGCAGCCTGCCGCTGTGGTGCCTCCTGGCCAGGCCGGCTCAGGGAAGTCAGCAAAGTTCAGGACAAGCGCGTGTTACTGGCAGGCGATATGGACACATCCAGCGTCTCGGGTCTGTCTGAGCCCAGGATCTTGCCCTTCTGCTTGAGTCTCCAAACAGCCCTTGCAGCCCGCTCACATCTTCTTGTACAACAGTTCTAGATGCCTCTACACAAAATCCCATCCTGCACCAGCTCTCCTCCGACTCGGT
This sequence comes from Crocodylus porosus, assembly GCF_001723895.1. Taxonomy (NCBI): domain Eukaryota; kingdom Metazoa; phylum Chordata; order Crocodylia; family Crocodylidae; genus Crocodylus; species Crocodylus porosus. Next base: position 109,949 of record NW_017728886.1, on the reverse strand, counting down.
GACCAGGAGCGGGAATAGATGCCGGTAGCCGCGTCTCATCCTCCGCAGTAGCTCTGGCACTCGCGCTCAGCAACCTGCACAAGGCCAGAAGTGTTTTCTTTGTACAAGACTGACACGTACCCAGTCCGACCCTGGATTTAATTCTGGTGCACGTCTTTCATGCGTGCCAGCCCAGCAGTTCTTAACCTTTCCGGACTCGAGGCACCGCTCCACAGACCGGAGGCAACCCGTGGAAAACGCCGACTTCGTTTTTCTCCTTTTTTTTTGACTACAGAAAAACAACAGAGCCACTCTTCTGTTGCGAAAGAGCGCGCACAGACCACAGTCCCTGCACTGATCTTGTGAATCGCGTTTGCACGCCTCACAGTGCCCCGGAAAGGATCTCGAGGCCCCCCGAGCGCCGCGGCACCGTCCGCGAGCGACCCGCTGCAGCCACCCACTCGCTCGCAGGCTTGTACCACCCCGCTTCAGGTCACGCGGCCTGCTGGCGCTAAAGGCACGATCTCCGGGCCTCGGCGCCAAGCCTCGGCCTGTAGCCGAGCGTGTTGCCGTAGCCGAAGTGCCCGGTGTCCAGCTTTGAGCACCACGGAGCGAGGGGATGCCTAAGCCGCATGCACCAGCTCCTCCAGGGCTTGCTCTTGCTGTCACAGGACTGCAGGACTGTGGCCTTTTAACCACATCCTCCCATTTCTCAGGCTCTTGGTTAAGCCCCGCATCACCACTCACTGGGTTGCTGCCATGGGCCCAGACTGGAGGTTTGGGGGTGGGCTCGCTACAGACTTCCCCGAGTCTCAGGTATCTTTGGACCCACTGCTTGTGGGCAGGGATGGGCAAGCTGGCAACAGACTCAGCCCCACTCCGACCGCCTTGCTGGGCTGAACTGACACTGGGGTTGCTGAGCTCTCGTGCCGGTGCTCTGCTCGTCCCAGCCCTGCCAGGAGCCGCCGGTCGTGCCGTGCCGTGCACCACCCTGCCCCATGTCACAACGTCCCCGGACTTCCCGAAACTGGGAAACACCCCAGGGGCCAAATGCACTCAGCCGGGCAGCCTGTGGAAACCACGTCTCAGCCCCCCACTCCTTGATTTCTCCCCCTGTGGGCGGTGGAAAATATTAGTAAGTTTAAAACGACACCAGGAAGGTCTTTTTCATGCAGTGTGCCATCGAAGTGTGGGACTTGCTGCCACCAGATGCGGCGGATGCTGAGAGTTTAACTATTCAGACAGGGATCAGACAAGTGCGGGGCGGAAAGGGGCATCGGGAGCTACTGAGCAGGGGCGCAAGGGGCGCGGCCCCTGCATCAGACCTGCCAGGACCTAAATGCTGGAGGCTGCAAGTGGGAGGAACCGGAGAAAACCCCTGGTCAGACCCTGCTCGCCCTGCCTGCCAGCCTCCGCTCTGCCCGTGTGACGCAGGAGACCGGCAAGACGGACCTGCGGCCTGGCCCGGGAAAGGGCCTTTCCGACGTCCTTGTGCCCCTTGCTCTTCCACCTGCTGTCCCTCCACGGCTCCCCGGGCAGGAAGCCTGGGCAGCTCCAGCTCCAGCTCCTGCGCGGGGGGTGGGGGTCAGGCCCTGTCCCCTGTGCCGTGCTCTGCCGAGCGCTCCCAGCCCCTGGGGCCATCCTCAGTTGTCCTGGCCTCCTGCCCCTGCACTGAAAGCAACCTCTCAGCATCACCAAGAGGCTTTTAGCCCAAGAACCAAGCTGCTTTCCCCCCTTGGTACCATCACAGGTGCCATCACCAACCATGCTCCCCATCTAACGGGAAGATTGCCGCACAAACCCCAGCATCCACGTCAAAGCCAACGCTAGCAGCGTGGAGTCGACGACCCCCAAGCTCCAACGCGGCTGGACCGGACATTGCGTGCAGATCCCTGACTCTCAGCTCCCAAAGCAAGTGCTTTTCTCCCAGCTTAGCAGCGGCCCGAGATCCTGCGGTGGGCAGAGGAACCGCTGCAAGGACGGGTTGAAGGCACGCCCCGGGACAGAGGCCGGTGGCATCAAGGGCGAGCTAGGAGCTGGATGCCAGGGGTGCTGCAAGCTCAACCAAGCAGCAGCCGGCCTTGAGGTAAGGAGTCTCGGAGGAGAGAGCGCGGAGGACGGAAAAGGAGAGGAAACCCAGCCCGCAGCCCGCTCTCCCCCGCGGAAAAGACCTGCAGCCTCTGCAGACGGGTCTGTGGCTCAAGGACGGGACTCTTCAGCCATCCCAAGACGAGTATGAGAGATCATCCTCGAATCGAGGGATTGCCGATGGCTCAGGGTCTTGGTTAAAGCCCCCATGACACACTTAGCACTTCGGCCTTAGACCAACACAAACTCTTCCAAGTCCTCACCTGCCCTTGATGCTCTCTGTTTACAACCCCGCCTTACGTCACGTGCAGCGCCGTGCGCCCTGAGGCCGCACTGCAGGGACCCAGGGGCTTTGCCGGAGGCTGC
>NW_017728886.1:103213-104749 GCF_001723895.1 Crocodylus porosus | reverse complement strand
GCACATGCCAAGCCCCTGCCCAGCGCCTCTGCAGCGTGCAGCCCCCGGCCCACGGGCAGTGCTTCAGCGGGGCCGTGCCCTCCCCAGGCAGGGCTCGATGCCGGGGCCGCGGCGAGCCCGGGACCGCGGGGCACGAGCCCGCACCCGCGTGCGTGGCGATGGCAAGCAGCCGTCTGCCTGGGCCTGGCCTGCCCGAGGCTCGGCGGCGGTGCGGGCCTGGCCTGCGCGGGACGCGTGCGTGGGGTGCGGGTGCTGGGCGCAGGCGGGTCCTGCAGCACCCTCTGCTGGCCGCCCTGGGGAAGCGCCCCGCGCGGCCCCGCCCGGACCCCCAGAGCGGGAGGGGGCCCGGCTGCAGGACCGAAGCTCACCCCGCAGAGCTGCGGCACGAACAGGGCCGCGCGCGCCCCCGACGACGGGCACTGCCCCTTCTCTGCCCCCAGGCACCCCGCCCTATGGAGCTGGCGCCCCCCCACCAGGCCAGGGCGGGTCACCCCCAGGGTACGGGCGGCCCCAGGCACTGGCTGTCGGGGCACCCCGCCAGGCCCCAGGGAGCACCCCCGTGGGCTCCCCCAGCCCCGGGAGGCTGCTCCCCAGAGCCCTCCCTTGCTATTTCCCAGAGGCACCAGGACCCCCCCGCCCCCGGCCTGTGGTCAGGCTGGGTCTGGCCCGGGGGGAAGCCGGTGCAAGCATGGCCCTGGGCAGACCTGGGGTCCTTCGCTGCTCCTGAGCCCTGTCCCCACCGTGAGGCCCAGCCAGGTGGGCAGGGGGAATAGGTCCAGATGCAGCCTGCCCCTGCCGCCCCATTGCCCCCAGCCCCACCCTGGGAGCTCTTCCTCCTCCGCTCCACAGCCTCGCAGAGCCGGGGCTGCAGGGACGTGCAGAGGCCACATCCAGCCCAGCCCCTGCCTGATGCCGGGTCCGGGCGGCTCCGCGCCCAGCACACCCAGGCAGGTGCCGGCTCCGGGCAGGGCCTGCCCGCCCTGGCATCCGCGGGCTTCCCAAACTGCACCGGGGTCAGGGGTCAGGGGTCAGGCTGGGGCAGGGTCACGGAGCAGCCAGGCTGGCAGGGGCCTCCGGGGCCAGGATCAGCCCATCGCGGACACGTCCTTGTCTGACGGGCTCCTACCACGGCGCAACCGCCCGACACCACGAGCCCCGGACCCGGCCTCGGGCGGCGCGGACGAGGGTTGCCAGTGCCCTGCTGCCGCCGGGGGGCTCATGGACCCTGCAGAGACCCCAGCCCGAGGCCGTGCCCCCGCTGCAGAGGAAGGCAAACCCACTCCCCCACCCCAAGTCCAGGCCAGTCTGGGCAGGGGTAAATCCCTTCCTGCCCCAGTGCATCATTGGGCTGCGCAGGGGTAAGACCCTCCAGCCAGGACCCTGCAGGGTTGGAGCCAGCAGCACCCCGTGCTCTGCAGAGAGCAACCCCCCCCGCCACCTGTAGCAACAGGAGGGGGGAATAATTCACAGCCCCATGTGGCAAAGCCCAGGAGAAGACCCCACCGCCCTGCCCTGTCACCTGGGACTGCAAACGCC
>NW_017728886.1:94702-102452 GCF_001723895.1 Crocodylus porosus | reverse complement strand
CTCCGGGCGGCCGCAGGAGCCCGGGCCTGCGAGCAGCGGTCGGGCTGGAGGCGATCGGCCTTCCCGAGCGGCCTCCACCCGGTGCCGCTCACTGGGGCAGCCAGCCCCGCAGCGGCCACCACCTACCTGCCCGTGTCTCCTCCGCAGCACTGACCAGCAGCAAGGCCCCGCGCCCATCTGGGGCACGAGGCAAGAGCCCGGGGCAGGTCCCTGCGGGCCCCACCGGACCCACCCCAGGCGTGCCTGGGCCAGCAGGGGCTTGCACTTCCCCATGGCGGAGACCCAGACTGCACTCCCGGGGGCTTCTCTCCAGCCCCCCGGCTCTCACCCAGCACCCACCACTTTCACCCTCCTCCTCCCTGTGCCCGGCAAGACCCTGCACGTACTGGAGAGCCGAGACGCAGCTCCCAGCCTCAGCCGTGGCCCTGCGGGGGTGTGCGGGGGCCGGGTCTCCCTCAGCAGAATGGGAGCCCCCTCCCCGGAGCACGGAGCAGCCGGGACGGCAGCTGGACAGACACGAGCTGCTTCCTCCCGGCATCAGCCTGGGGGGCTTGCAGCGTGCACTGAACGTCCTGTCCGCAGCCCGCCCCCGTTTCCAGCCCCACCGGCCTGTGCCCCGCAGGCAGCGTGCTCGGTCCCGGCTCCCCCGCCCTCGGCATGGCAGCACGGGACTACCTGACGTCCCTCAGGGACATCTTGGGGGCCGCCGTCGGTCTCAGCGGCCCGGGAGCTCCGACATCAGCTAAGAACAAAGGGCCGAGGTCCGGCGCGACGTCCGGCGCTGCTGGTCTTCGCGGTGCTAAAAGGCTAACGCACTGAAACCGCAGGGCACAGGCGCTGGGGAGGGGGTGTCACGCACTTCCCGGGAACGGTGCTCGGGACCCTCCAGCCCTGCGGGCTGGTCCCGGGCGCAGCTGATCCGTGGCCCCGCGGAGCAGGCCTGGGGGGGGGAGAGCGAGGCCTCACCCGGTGGGTCCGTCAGCAGCAGTCGTGTCCCCGGGCCCTAGTGGGTCTCTCGTTCCTCCTTCGCCCTGGCTTCGCTGTCCCTGCGCCCCGTCTGCGTCCAGGGCCGCGTTGCCCTGCCCCGCGCAGCAGCTCCGCTCCGTGCAGCCCCGCGCCGCCCGCGCACCTGCCCCGGTCCTGGGCAGGGCCGAGCCCTTTCCACCCCAGCGGGCGGCAGGGCACTGAGGTCCTAAAGACTTTGTCAGCACCCTGATGGAGACGTCCCCTAGCACCTGCCACGGCGTGGCTCTGACCTCCCTGTCCCCAGATACAGCCTCTGGGGCCTGCCCCGCACGCAGCACGGGGGAGGTGGGGAGCTCGGGCTGCCTTCCTTGGCCAGGGAGGGGAAGGGGGGCAGGGAGCCACCCAGGGAGGGAGGAGAGGGGTGGTCCGGGAGGGGAGGGGGCACAGATGGTTTCCCTGCCCCGGCTTTCCCCCCTCGTGGGCAGTCCCGGCCTCCCAGAGAGCACAGAGCCCTTGAAGGACCGTCCCTGGCGCACCGGGGACCGGCGCACGAGCGTCGGTCGGGCGTCCCAGTCCCGGGTCCGGACCAGCCACAAGCAGCTGGGGGGCTGCAGTCAGGAGCTCCCAGACCAGCTCCCCGCCGCTGCACTGGTGCTGGGACGTGCAAAAGTCAGGCCAGCAGGGCCCAGGGGGTCGCATCCTGCCCAGCCCTGTCCGCACCGTCCCAGACAAGGGCTTGTCTGACTGCTGTCAGGCACCACGCAAGGTGCCCGCAGCCCAGCCCCAGCGGGGCAGCGAGGGCCCAGCCAGCAGCCTGCTGCAGCAGGGGCAGGACGGAGGTGGCTCACGCTCCAGGGGCCCCAGGCAGAGAACCGTCCCCGCCGGGCACGCGAAACCCCAGGACCCGGCGGGCTGCCCGAGCCCAGGCGTGGGGATGGGCTGCGAGCACATGACCGTACCCGCTTCCTGCAGCCTGTCGCGGCCCGCCCGGAGCCGGCGCGGCACCCGGGGCCGGCGGGTCCTGTCACTGCAACGCGCGGCCCGAGGACGCAGCAACGAGAAGCCTCTGCCCCCCAGGAGCTGCATCTGGGGCCAAGCTCCCCGGCTTAACCCCTGCCGCGCACAGCTCGCTGCACGGCCCCGGGGGGCACGGGCACCGCGGGGCTGGCTCTGAGCAGCCCCCCGTGCAGCCAGGGACCGAAGGGCTTTGAGCCAAACCCGCCTCCTGCACCCGCAGCCCGGGGCCTTGCCACCATCGCCCTCCGTGGCACCCCGCGGGCGCGGGCAGGAAGCGTCTGGCTGGAGGGGGGCCGCGCGGCACGGAGGGCTAGGCGAAGACCAGGGTTTATTCCTCGAAGTCCCTGCGGTACAGAAGCGGCGCCGCGGGCAGGAGCCGCGGCCGCCCAGCCGCTAGTAGAGCACGTCCTCGAAGTCGAGCAGCAGGAAGCGGAGCAGGGCGGGCGGCAGCCCCAGGCGCGGCGCGGCCAGCGGGACGCGGCCCTCCAGGCGGGCGCGCAGCGCGCAACGCGCCAGGTGCTGCAGGCTGCGCGGCCGCCGCCCCAGCGCGAGCAGCGACCGGTAGAAACCCCGGTGTTTCTGCAAGAAGAGGGCAGGGCGTCAGCGCCGGGCAGCCAGGGCCCCCGCCCCAGGGCGCTTCCCACCGGCACTGAACACGGAGCTCTCCCGGCGCCCCGCGGGAACGCCTGCCCGAGGGCCCGCACCTGCTGGGTCTCGCGGGGAACGGCCTCTGCCCACTCGTCGGGGACGCGCACGCGGTCGTAGCTGTTGATCAGGGCCTCGATGACGCGGGGGGCGGCGTGGCAGTACCGCAGCACCTGCGCCGGGGCGGGGCGGGGCGGGTCAGGGCTGGGCACTGCACGGCCTTCAACACCCCGAGCGGGGCCCAGCCGGGGTCGTGCCACGCAGCATGTGACACAGGCAGGTCCCTGCTGCCCGGGGCCGTGGCAGGATGCCTGGGCCCTGGGGCCGGGCGGGAAGAGGCAGGCCCCCACCCAGTCCCCCGGCTCCGACTCCCCGCCACCCAGGCCACGGCTAGCTGTCACAGCCAATCCGGCTGCAGAGTGATCCTCATTATCTGGTGTTAATAGGAGATTAATTAGTGTTAATTGTTGATTTTCCTGTATTTTCCCAAAGGGGAGAGCAATCTGCCGATCTCCGGGCTGGGTAATTATTGCTGCTCGGGAATTAAGACAGATGGTTAACCCCTTGCGAGCTGCTGCCCTGCGCCATGGAGGCAGCCAGCGCTGGAGGGGAGCCTGGGCAGCCCCGAGCCCATGCCCGTGTTCACATTGCCCCGGTGCTCCCCTCCTTGGGGGCTGGCAGCAGCCCCTGCTCCTGCCATGCCGCCCCTTTCCACCCCTCCCCCTCTCCCAGAGGCTTGTCTACACCAGGGCAGGGGTAGGCCCAGCGTGGTGGGGGACGGGTGGAGGACCAGAGCTCTGCCAGGAAAAAGGCATCTTAGCTCACAGCAGGGCGGTGGGGCCCCCCGTGGCCAGGGGAGCGCACGAGTGCCTCCTGGCCACACTGCCAAGCCACACACATGCACGCATAGACCTGCCCATGCATGCACACACAGGCTTGTGCATGCAGATGCACACACGTATGCGCAGGCCACGAGGGCTTCACACCTTGGTGAGGGAGCCGGGCCAGACGCGCACGGCACCGTGGTTGAGCAGGGCGCGCACAATGCGCTCAGGCTGGTGGAGCAGCTTGTAGGCGGCCACTTGCAGCACGTTGTGCATGGCGGTGTTGCCGCTGTAGTTCATGATGTTGACGCTGGCGCCATGGCTCAGCAGCAGCTCCACCACACGCGGATTAGCCACCTTGCAGGCCAGGTGCAGCGGGCGCTGCAGGTCGCGGTCGGGCACGTCCACGCGGGCCCCGTGCTCCACCAGCTGCTGGCACACTTCGAAGTAGCGCTCGATGTCCTCGGGCTCATGCGGCTGAGAGCAGGCGGCGTGCAGCGGCGTCTGGCCCTCCTCGTTCCCAGCGTCCACGGCGGCCCCGTACCGCAGCAGCAGGCCCACGTGCTCGGGCAGGCCGTGCCGGGCCGCCACGTGCAGAGGCGAGTCCTCCTCGTCCTCCGTGGCCACATTCACGCTGGCACCGCTCTGCAGCAGCAGCCGGGCGCACCTGAGCGGGGGCAGCGCTCAGCCGCGAGCCCCTGGCCCTGGCCCCCCACCCCGGAGCCTGGCCCCAGCACCCTTTGCCCCCTTCTGCCGCCCCATGTCCCGGCTGGGAGCACAGGACGAGCCCTGTGCACCTGGAGGGGCGCTGGGCACTGCCTCCCGGCCCCGCCGTCCTCCTGCCCCTCGCGCCCACCGGGACTCACTCCAGGGAGCCGGGGCTCTTGCAGAGGTGCAGCGGCTGGAAGCCGTCCTCCGACACGGCCTGCGGGTCGGCGCCGAAGCTCAGGAGCAGGCGCGCGCAGCCGGCGTGGGCGGCCGCGCAGGCCTCGTGCAGCGCCGTCTTGCCGCTGGGCGCGAAGTCCACCGCCGCGCCCCGCAGCAGCAGGAAGCGCAGGCAGTCGGCGTACCCGCGTCCCGCCGTGATGTGCAGCGGCGTGGTCAGCTCCTGCTCGTAGGTCAGCGACCACAGCCCTGTGGGGCGGTGGGGGTCAGCGGGGCAGCACCGGGCACCAGACCGCTGGAAAGGCCCAGATGCCCTCGCTCTGCCCTAGTCCGTACAACACCCAGAGGCCTGGGGGCTTGTGCTGGGGCGCAGGAAGGGAGGTCTACAGCTCCAGCCCAGGCAGCCCGGGCTGCCGGGGCTCACTGGCCTTTTTCCTGGGGTGAGGGCACGGGCAGGGGACGGGGCAGGAAGGCGGCAGCAGGGCTGGTCGGGGTAGGAAGGGATGCAACAGGCAGGAGCCAAGGGCTCCGGGGGCAGAGACACCCCTGTCCCCTCCAGACAGCAGCGGCAGCTCTCCGCACCCCAGTCAGGACCCCGACCCCACCAACATCAGCCTCAACCCCCCCCCCGGGACCGGTGACACCCCTGAACCAGCCTCAGAGACAGGGTGTGCACCCCTCACCCAGCCTCAGACCCCGTGGCCAGAAGGATCCACACCTGAGCAATCCCCCCACAGGCAGGTGCCACCCACCACCCAGTGCGGCCCCCCAGCACCCAGCCTCTACCCCCGGGGCCTGGCACGCGGTGCGACCGGGCCGTGCCAGCTGGCAACCCAGCCCCCCCGGCCCAGTGCCGGCAGAGGGGCCGTACGGAGGCAGCGGAAGTTGAAGCGGTAATTCTTCCACTCCTCCAGGTCGCTGGTGTCGAAGACGGCGCTGGGGCTGAGCGCGGCCCGCGGGTCGCCGAGCAGCTGGGACAGGGCGCCCACGTCCCCCTCCACCAGCGCCTGCCAGTACGCCCAGGCAGGGCCCTCCGCCTTCTTGGTCACGATGGGGTCTGGATGCCACTGGGCCGGCCGCCGGCCGCTGGCCTGTGCGCAGCTGCCCATGGCCCCGGCGCGGGGGAGCGCGGCACGCTCAGGACTGCTGCCGACACCGGGTGCTGGGGGGTCAGGGCTCGGGGGCTGGTCCAACTCGCCCCTGGGCTGGACGCTGGGGCTCCGGCCGTGGGTGGGGAGGCATGGGGGTGCCAGGTCTCCGCTTGCCCACAAGTGTCGGGTCACAGCCTGCGCTATTCTGGGGAGCCGCGTGACTTGGGAGCTCAGCCCAAAACGCAGATAAAAGGACGCGGCTCCGGCCAGCAGCGCCCGGCCCTGCACAACTGTTAGAGGGGACGTGATGGGGGGCAGGGAGAGGCAGGGCTGGGCGTGCCCCAGGGAAGTGGGGCTGGCACGGATTGCAGGGGACATATCTCACCCAAACCCTGCATGAGGCAGGATCAGCCCCGTCCAACCCCCACCCCGCCTAGACAAACCCCATGTGCGACCCTGGAGCCACACCAGTCACCCTGACACAGCCCCAGGTATCGCCCCTGCCCCTGGGATACAGGGGGGCCGCGGCCAATGTCCTGCTGCTGCCAGGGGGGTCATGGGCACTGCAGAGAGCCCAGACCTAGGCCATGCCCCCGGTGCAGAGGAAGACAAAACCCCCCAGTGCAGGCCAGTCTGAGCGGGGGGGGGGGAATCCCTTCCTGCCCCAGTGTAGCATGGGGCTGAGGCTGAGCATGGGGGCAAGACCCTCGAGCCAGGACCCTGCGGGGTTGGTGCTGGCAGGAGCATTGGCACAGCCCAGCCCCATCTCCACCCTGGGCTGTGGCACCCAGTGCCTCTGGGGGAGGCAGTACCCCCCCACACACATGCAAGCAGCAGGAGGGGGAACAAGCTTCCTTCCCACCCCTGGTAGCAGCCAGCAAAACCCAGAAGCCCAGGAAACACCCGCTGTGCTGAAACCAGGGAGGGGCTGGGACTATCACACATGGTCTGTGGCCAACCCAGCTGCCAGCCACCTCCTGGTTCCCCTGTCAGCCTCCAGATCTCGGAGAGCATTGCCACCCAGCACTGCCTGCGACAGATGCTGCTGTGACCACAGGGCACCCTGTCCCCATGGCTGGGGCAGAGCGCTCCCCTACTCTGGGGCAGCAGGCCCAACCTGGCATCCAGATGCACCCGGGAGGGTAAAGCCTGCAAAGGGACAGGAACTGTGGGCAAGGACACATCCACCTCAGCCTCAGCACTCAGGCCCCAAATGCCCCTCCCCACCACACGTATGTGCCTGGCTGCCCTGGTGCCTCCACGCCAGAGAGGGGCAGGCAGCAAAGGTGGGTGAGGCGGGAGGAGACAGCCCAAGGGGCGCCCGTCCTTCAACCGGCACCTGCGTGTGAAGCTGCCGTGGCCAACCCTGCTGCTAGGACTTTGCCTCCCTGGACCCACCAGCCAGCAACAGACCCCTGCACCACCAAGCCCCGTACCTGCCCTGCCCTCCTTGGCACCAGGGCCATGGCAGCTGCAGCACCACGAAGCACCAGGCACAAAGGCGAGCACCGGCTGGGACAAATGTGGTGCCAAGTTCGAGGGCCCAGCCAAAGCCTGCGTAGTGCTCCCAGTCCAGACCTGGGCATCTGGGACCGTCTCACCCTCGGGGCAGACCCAAGCAGCACCTGGCACTTCTGCAGCCTTCACAGGGCTAGGTGTACAGGCGGTGCATGTGCTTCCCCTGCACATGCATGCATATCCATGCATGCACAGCAAAACAAGCACAGGCTGCAACAGCCCCTGCACACGCATTTTCTTCAGAGTCCTTGAGCCATAGGCTTGGCAGGGAGCTCCAGACATCACACCCAGTCCTGAGGCAGGACCAGCCCTATCCAAACTAGCCAATAATAATCTGAACTCGGCATCAGATACCCTTAACCCTGACCCAGCACGGGCCCAATACCCAGCCCCACCACAGGTGAAGCAGGGGGGTCCCGGGGGGGACCGTGGCAGTCAACTTCCTGCTTCTATGAAATACTGTCAGTATATACTCGAGAGGCCCCGGGTACAGGACCGTGGCCGTCCTCTGCTCGTGGAAGTGGCTGGGAACCTGATGTGATTTAGGACAGGCCGGGGTGGGGCGGGGGACGTGCATGGCACCAGCACCGGGATCCCCCGCGCCCTTGGGCTCCTTCCCCCAGTCTCAGACCAGCCCTGTGCCCTACCCCCTCACCCAGCTTGCGGCTGGTCCAGCGCAGCTCGTCGCCCCTGGCCTCAATGACGAGGTTGACGGCAGCGCTCTCGGGGAAGTGCCGCCGCACCAGCGCCAGGTCGCCCGCGAACAGCGCGCTCTGCACCAGGGGGTCGCGGCAGGCCAGGGGC
>NW_017728886.1:87348-94602 GCF_001723895.1 Crocodylus porosus | reverse complement strand
CCCCGGCCGTGCAGCCGGTCCTCGTCCAGCCGCAGGGAGCGCAGCGCGGCCGGCGTGAACGCGAAGGTGAAGGCGCTGCCGGCCATGGCGAGCAAGGGACGAGCCCCTCCCCGATTTATAGGGCCGTCCGGCAGGGCCCCGTGCCCCCGGCTCCAGCAGCTCGCGGTGGGCTGCGCCCTTCAGTCCAGCCTGACTCACCCGCTATAAATAGCGGCTTGGCAGCCCAGCCCTGCACTGTGTGTTTGTCCTCCATGGCTGGAGCAGGCTTCCTGCGTCCCTTCGGCCAGGGGAGGTGGGTGGGGGGGGGACCCCCCTGCAGCCTCCCCTGCACGGGGGCACAGGCGCCCCGCCGTCTCCGCTGCGGCCTGGGCAGGGGGGCAGAGGCAGTTCGGGACCCCGGGGCTGCCAGGGGCTGTGTCCATGCAGGGGGTGCCCACAACCCCTGCCCAGGCCAGGCAGCACATGGTCACGTGGCAAGGTGGGGGGTGCCCAGCCCTGGGTGCCAGCCCCTCTCGTGCTCCAGGTGCTGAGCCAGAGGCGCAAGGAGCCAGCGCCTGCCCCGCAACAGCCCCAAAGCTTCCTCTGCGCCAGGATCTGTTCCCCGGCTGCAACAGCCAGGCCAGGAGCCCCCCCCCCCCCCGAGACCTGACGGGCACCGCAAGGGTCCCCAGGCCACCTGTGCGCTCCCAACCAGCATGCACAGCAAGGCTAGGTGTCACCGCTCCGGTTCCCTCCAGCTGCAACTGAACACACGTGGACATGTGCACCCACCCCTCTGTGACCCCCTCCCCCCCATGGGTCTACACCCCGGCACACCTTGGACAAGCACACGCACCTATACACATGCCACCCTCCTCCTCAGACAGGCAGGTGTGCTGCCCTCGGGCCAGACCCATGCACAAAGCCCTTTCCAGACTCGCCTGCACACGTACATGTCCCCCAAGCATGTGCCCACACACACGCACACACGCACTCCCTGCACATGGACCCACGGGTGCACACACCTGCACCAAGCCCCTCGCAAGGCTCAGCAGGGAAGGGCTGAGGGCAAGTTGGCTTTATGAGGCTGCCCCAGCCGGGGGTGCTGCCAGGTCCCTGCTTCCAGCCGGCTTTACTTCCTCCCCTTCTTCTTCCCTTGCATCTCCGTCCCTTCCACCTGCTCTTCCGTGCTCTTGAGCCACCTCTTACCCAGGGGTGTCTTCAGGTACCAGTCCTGAGAGGGAGACAGTGGGTAAGCGGAGGGGTCAGTGCTCCCAGGGGAGGCAGCGGGGAGCCGGGCCCAATGTGCACGCAGCCCCGCTGCTTGGTTCGGGCTGCACCGCTGTGCTCGGCAGCACGGGCCACCTCACCCCAGGCAATGCCCAGCCAGACCAAAGCACAGCGCAACTGGCTCCAGAGGCCCGCGTGCGCCCTGCCCGTCCCCAGGGTGGTGGTCGCAGCGGGGGGCAGTGGGGAGGGAGGGGGCCAGCACCTGGAGCATCCTCTCCTCCTCGGGGTAGATGGGGTCAGCCTTGGGCAGCCACTGCAGGAACTCCTCGGCGCGCAGCGGCCTCCTGGGCAGCTGCAGGATGCGCCGCTCGGTCAGCACCGCCCGCGCCGCCCGCGCCATGGAGCCCTGGCTGTAGCCGTCCGAGACCGTGGCCAGGGCGCTGAGGTCCAGGCCGCGGCCCACGGTGCCACCGTGCTTCTGGATCAGGCGCCGCCAGGTGACTGCGGGGAGAGGGGCGGTCACAGGGGACACAGCGGGGCAGGACGGGGGGCAGCTGGCCTGGCCGCACAAGCAAGGGGACGGAGGCACCGCACGCAGCTGCTGTGCAGGGGTGCGGGGGGGGTCACCAGCACAAGCCCAGGCAGCTGCGAGGCTCAGGGCCCAGCACCCCCGCCTCTGCTGTGCTGCACGACCAGGGCGGGTGGTGATCCCGCGAGCTCCGGCGGCGACTGCTAAGGGAGACGGGGCACCGTGGCCGGGCCCTGGCTCACCGTAGCGGGACGCGTAGTCGGGACGGGGCACGAGGAGGACCCGTTCGTAGGCCTTGCACAGGGCCCTGGCATCGGCCGCGTAGGGCCGGTCGGACGTGCCCAGCAGCAGCACCCGGTCGTCCGCCCGCAGCGTCTTCAGCGCCCTGGGCAGCTCCTTCCTCAGGCGCTTCGGCTCGGCCTGCGGGCGCAAGGGCCGGCCGGGCCCGGCTGGGCGAGGGGCCGGCGCTTCGGGACTCCCCGGCTCGTCGGCAGAGCGCGGCGCAGCCCAGAGAGCCCGGCTGGGTGGCGGACACGGCGGGGCAGGCGCACAGCCCAGAGCGGTGTCCCTGTGCCACGGCCCGGCACATCTTCCAGCTCCTGCCCCTCGGCCAGCCCTGCGGCCCCGTCTCCCCAGGGGCTTGTTCCCCACCTCTTCCAAGGGCATCCCCCCACCCTGCCCCACGGCCCCATGCCAGGCGCCCCGCGCGGCCTCACCTCCTTCTCCTCTTTCGGGACCTTCTTGTAAAACGTCTTCTCCGCGTTGCCGACCCAGATCACCGACGGCTGCAGGAGCCTCGCCACCTGCACGGGGCCGGGGGCAGGCGCTGAGCCGGGGGCGCGGGGGAAACAGCTCCCGGCTTGCTGCAGGCTTCCTCCCCAGCCCCACCGGCACCTTGAAGACCATGTGCATGAGCAGGCTGAGGCCCGCCTTCCCGGGGTACTTGTCCACCAGGTTCTCGGGGGAGAGGTCGAAGAGGTTGGCGCCCGTCTCGGTGCACACGGCGTGCACCAGCATCTTCTTCCCGGTGCCCGCAGGGCCAGCCAGCAGGAGGGACCTCACCTGCGGTGCCAGCTCGTGCACCGTGGGGGACCCTAGGGGCCGTGGGGGGTCTGTACGTGATCCCAGCGCAGGTGGCCGAGCACCCCAGCAGTGCCTGGCACCCTCCCACGGGCACACCCGGCCCTCCGCGGGACACTGCACGCAGCCTGGACCCCCGGGCTGCGGCACGGGGCCGGCTCTGCCCCTACCCAGGCGCAGGATGGCGTACAGCACGACGCTCTGCCGGACGTGCAGCACCGCGGGCGCGGGCTCGGCCCCCGCCGCGCGCGCCGTGCTGCCCAGGTAGCCGAAGTCACCTGCAGGGGGCGCAGGGGTCAAGGGGCAATAGGGGCAGCTCCCGCCCCCGCCCCCGAGCCACCCACCACGGGGCAGTGCCTAGGCCCGGCCCCTTCCCCCCCCAGGCAGGTGCCCACCGGTGTAGTCAGCCAGCCGCACGGGCTGGGGCTTTCTGAGGATGCCCTGCAGCGCCAGCTCCTCATACAGCGAGTCCAGGGTCCTGGGGGTAGGAGGGCATCAGGGAGCTCACGCCCCACTCAGCCCCTGCCAAGACGGGGGCAGGCTGCCCTCCGAGCAGGGGGGACGGGGTCGGACGAGCCCGGCCAGAGCAGGGCCAGGATCAGCGTGAGGGTGGCACCTGTCCTGGGTCAGGTCCTTCTCCTTTTTCCCTCTTTTCTTCCCCAACTTCTGCTTGGAAGAAAGAAGCGAAGGGGAAAACCTTACAATCGAGGCAGCCCGAGGGGCCGGTGTCCCACCTGCAGACAGCCCCCACCCGGCCCCGACCTTGCTGCTCTTCTTGGCCTTGAGAGGCCTGGGCTCCTCGCGGTCCACGGCCAGCCTCAGCCGCTGCAGCTCCTGGCGCATCAGCTCGTCCACCTGCGGAGCGGGGGGCTCGTGGCAGTGCCAGGGACACCCCCAGCTCCCCCCATCCTCACGTGGCCCCCGCAGACCCCCGTCCTCCCTGGGCAGCCTGGCCCCTGCATGCCCCAGGCTCAAGGGGAGGCGACAGAGCAGCCCCCCACATCCCCAACGGCCGTGGGGCCTGGCAGTGCCTCGGGGCGGGGACCCTGGCCCCCGCTGACCTGCAGCCGAACCTCCTCTTCCACCTCCTTCCGCATCTGGGCCTTGATCAGCTCCAGGTTGCAGCCCTGCTGCACCGACTCGCCCGTGTCCCGCTCCCCCCAGGTGGCTGCGGAGGAGGAGGAGGGGGCTGGTCTGACCCTGCCGCATCCCCCACCCCCTCTTCCCTCGTTCCCCCACCGCCCCCGCAAGCCACTGCAGCTCCGGGCACCCGCGGGCACCGCATCGGAGGAGTCGGCTCGGTAACGCCGCGTAGCTCCTGCCCCCAGCGCCCCCCTGCACAGCACCGAGGTGGCACTGGGGTCCCTGCCCCGAGTGACACCCTGTTGCCCGGCCGCGCCGCGCCGGTGCCAGCCCCTTGCATGCAGGCGGGAGGGCCACGGGCACCGCTCTCAGCCCCGGGACCTGCATCCCCACGGCCACCCGTCTGCGGCCTGGGCCGTGGGGAAGCGCCGGGCACAGGGGACCTGGGTGGCCAGGACAGGAGACCCTGCCGGGGTTGGTCCAGGCCATCGTTGCGGAGGCCTCCCTTGGTTCACAGTGCGGTTGTGGGTGTGAGCGGGTGTGCGCGCAGGTGGTGTGCTCCTCCCGCCCCATCCAGCCCCTCACCCTGGTACTGCGTGAAGCCCGCGCGGATGACGGGCAGGAAGCTGGAGGGAGGCAGTGTCAGACTCGCAGCTTCCTCCTGGGAAAAGCCCCAAGCGCCGGGAGTCACAGGATGCACCGGGAGCCCGCGGGGAGGAGCGGGGACAGCCCTGGTGCCCGGGGGAGGGCAGGCCGTACTTCCTCCCCTGCAACCAGGTGCTCACCGCTTTCTTGTCCTTCTTCTTCTTGCCTTTTTTCTCCTTCTCCTTCTCCTTCTCCTTCTCCTTCTCCTTCTCCTTCTCCTTCTCCTTCTCCTTCTTCTTCTTCTTCTCCCCCTCTTCTCTCTCCAGCTGCTCCAGCTCTTCTCTCACCTGCGGGCCCCCAGCATGACCCTGCTGGACCGGGGCGCCCCGCAGGACCCCAGCTCCCAGAGGGCTGGCAGAGATGGGGCCATAGACCCCCACGCGGTCCGTCAGCCTGGCCCCTTGCCCTGGCCCCAGGCACCCCTCCCCACCCCCTGCTGAATGTGCGGCACCCCACCCCGGGGCCAGCTTGCAGCCAGCTCCCCCCACCCCGGTCGCTGCTGCCCCCTGGCCTGGCGCCCCGTGACCTGCTCAGGGGTCTTCTCTGCAAATAGGATGCTGGAGCCCCCCACGTCCTTGTCGGGGTACTCTGGGAAGCGCCCGGTGAGATCCCTGCGCGAGGGGGCCCAACAAGCATGAGCGCCTGCCGGCGGGCGAGCGGGAGGGTGGAGCGGGGGCGGGGGCGATGCTCCGGGGCCCACCGGCACTCGAGGAACCACTGGCGCAGCTGCTCCCTCATGGCCTCCCGCAGGCTCGGCCCCTCGAGGTCCAGCAGCAACGCCCGGGTGCCGGCCAGCGCCTGCTGGTACTCGGCCTCGCGGTCCGCCTGCCGCAGCCGCCGGAAGTCCTCGCCCAGCTGCGCCCGCAGCGCCACCGCCGACAGCCCCGGGGCTGCTGGGTCGGAGACCTGCGGGGATGCCGCGGGGTGGGGGCACCGAAACGACTGGCGCGCGAGACCGGACACGGCGTGTAGTGACCAGGGGCCGAGCTGCCAGCACCTGCTTGTCCGGGGCCCACCGCCCCGCGCCTGCCACGGCTGGCTTGTGTCTTGTGCCCCCGGCTCTGCTGCAGAGATGGGGCCCATCCTGCCCGGCCCCTCCGCGCGGCGCCCGGGGCGGTGGGGGCGCGGAGTCGATTACCCGTAATGAGCCCGTAATATGCATGTGCGGTGCTTCCCGCGCGGCCGCGTCATCACAATGGCACAGGCACTTTCCCGCCTCATTGCCTCCCAAATGGATTTTAAATATCCTTCCGAGGACACAATTATTTAAAACGCTGAACTAAACACTCGCTAATGGGAAACCGCGTGTGGCCCCCGCCCCGCGTGGACGCGGCACACGCCCGCTGCCCCGCCGCACTTCCCCCCCACACCAGGCGCCTGGTCAGCTGCAGCCAGCGGGCCCGAGCAGAGCCACGGAGACCCCTGCCCACCCGCAGCAACAGGCTGGCGGTGCAGAGCGGGGAGGGTGGATCGGGGCCTGCAGGCCAGGCGCCCCGGACGGGGCAGGGCGCGCGGTCGGGTGCTCCCCCGGGACCGACAGAGGCAGCAGAGACGGCCCCGCAGGGCTCGCACGGCGCAGCGACCTGCCAGCTCGCAGCACCTTTGACCCCCGCACCAGCGGGCGCGCCGGGGGCTGCGGCCTGGCAGCTGCAGGCTCCGGCCGGCTGCCAACATATACGCAAACAGGCCCTGGGACCCGACTGCAGCCAAGCCTCTCCTGGCCCCTGCCGGAGACCCCCGTGCCGCCTCCTGCACTGGCCAGAGGTTTCTGCAGCCCTGCCCAGGCCCCCAGAGGCAGGCGGGGCGGGAGCGGAGCACCGGCTGCGTGCGGGCAAGGGGGGCACCCTCTTGGCAGGGATGGGGGGCAGGGCAGGGGGCAGGCTTCGTTGCCAGGCCAGCTGCCCTGGCTGCAGCCCCTCGGCCACTCCCGCCCGCAGCGAGCAGGCCCCTGAAGGGTGCTGCAGCCGTGCAGAGGGGTGCAGCGGGCAGACTCCCAGGGACAGGAACACAGGACCCCAGCCCCACTGGCCCGGGAGCTGACCACCGAGGCTCCCGGCACACCCCACTGCCAAGGGCGTGGGGTAGGGGGTCCTGTGCCTCCTCCATCACCCAGTCGCAGCCCCTGGGGATGGCTCGGTCCCGTCGCTTCCGGCTCGAGGGAGGCCACGCTGCCGGGGCAGGCGGCTCCCAGCAGCCCCGTCCGGATCAGGGCCGCCTGCCCGACCCCGCAGCAGGAGCCGGCGGGAGTCCCTGCATCCCCCGCGGGCAGCGGCGCCGCGGCTGCACCTCATTAGGGGGTTCATATTTCACCCTAATGGCTCTGCTGTTGCCGAGCCATCCATCACCCGCTCGTTTCCCTGCGAGTGCCGCACGGCGCCCGCCGGCACCACCAGCCACGGCTTGCGACGACGTGCCAGCGCCGCGGCCCGGGACCCAGCCCAGCACCGGGCAGGGCAGGCCCCACGCCAGGGCATCCCAGCCCAGGGGCAGGGCCCTTCCCGCAGAATGGAGAGGCCAGGCAGGGACCCCTGCCCCCTTCCAGGGCAGCCTGCCCGGAGACCCCACCAGGTCCCGCTCCTGGGGGGCTTTTCAGTGTCTCCTGCAGGATAACCCCGGGGCGGGGGAGAGCTGCCCCTGCCTGCCCGGGAGTAGGGGGCACGGGGAGCTGGACCCTGCCCCGTCTGCACTGGGGGGGTGCTAATGACAGG
>NW_017728886.1:67151-86293 GCF_001723895.1 Crocodylus porosus | reverse complement strand
CCTGCCGAGGCCGGCTGGGCTCCGTGCGGGCCAGGATCTCGGCCAGGACCTGCTGCCGCTCCTTCAGGGCCCGGGCGCGCTCGAGCAGGAAGTACTTGGGGATGGGCACCTCCACGTCGGCCTGCGCACGGGCAGCACCGGGGCTCAGCCCCCGCGCCCCACGGCCTGGGCCCCGCTCCCCACGCGCTGCCCGCAGCCACGCCACCCCTGCCCCAGCCGGCCGATGCCACCTCTGAGCCCGAGCACGGGGACACGTGCTCGGTCTGGACGGACCTTCAGCTGGGGCCCGCCGCAGGGCTCCTCCTGGCCCCAACACCCCCACCGTGCAGGCTCAGTCCTCATCCTGCTCCATCCTTGCCGAGGGCACCACATAGCAGGGCAGGGGCAGAGCGGGGACACTACAGGCCAGACCACACACCAAGCTGGAGGCCTCTCTTCAGCACTGCCCTTCCCTGCTCTGGCCAGCTCCAACCTACCCCTGCCCCAGGGCAGAGGCAACATCGCTAAGCCTGTGTCTGGCACGTGCAGAGACCCTGCTACGAGGGGCTGCATGCTGCAGGTTGGAGGCCACCAGCAGCCCCTCGCCAGGTGGAAATGGAGGCTAATAAGGGGAATCATAGAAAACGAGCAGGGAGGTGAAGGCTGCTCTTCAATGCCCCTCGGTCTTCTCTTCTGCAGACTCAGTCAGCCCAGTTCCCTCAGCCTCTCCTCACAGGTCCTGTCCCCCACAAACATTTCTGTTGCTCTCCACTGGACTCTGTCCAGTGTGTCCACATCCTTTCTGTAGTGTCCAAGACTCGAGATGTGACCTCCCCAGTGCTGAATCGAGGGGAAGAATCGCTGCCTCGATCTGCCAGCAACGCTCCTACCATTTGCGCCCTTTGCTGCCTCGATCTGCATCCTACCGATGCCGCCCAGGACGCAGTTCGCCTTCCTGGCCCCAAGGACACACTGCCGGCTCCTGCCCAGCTTCTTGACCCCAGTCCCCCCAGGTCCTTTCCTGCAGAGCTGCTGCCCAGCCCCTCACCCCCAGCCTGCACCGGTGCAGGGGATTGCTCCTTCCTAAGTGCAGGACTTTGCGCTGGTCCTTGTTGAACCTCATGAGATTTCTTTTGGACCAATCCTCCAATTTATCCAGGTCACTGAATCCTAGCTCTACCCTCCCGCGTACCTACGACGCCCTCCAGTTTGGTGTCATCTGCAGCCTTGCCGAGGGTGCGCTGCATCCCATCTTCCAGGTCGCTGATGAAGACATTGAACCAAACCAGCCCCAGGACCAACCCCTGGGGCACTGCGCTTGATACCAGCTGCTGACTAGACATCGAGCCATTGACCACTACTCTGAGCCCAATGCTCCAGTTGTTTTTCTATCCACTCGTGACCCCATCCCTGTCCCCGCTGCCCCAAGGCCGGATGCAGCTGCCCCCAGATGTTATGACAGCTGGGCAGTGCAGCCCATGACCCTGCACTGGGTTTGGGCTCAGCTACAGCATCTCCCAGGCAGTCGCCCCCGTGGCCCCAAGTCGGTGCTGCCCCAGCTGCAGGCCACCTCCAGAGACTGCCCTTCGACTGGCTAGGGCTGCTGCCCCCTCCCCAGACCTGGCTTTAGCACCTGAAACATGAGCCCATGACCTTGGGCTCCTGCTGGGAGACTTCTTCCCAGCCGGGCTACAGGCAGCAAGGCTCTGCTGAGGGGAAGGGGAGCTGCAGCTGCATGCTAGAGCCCCTTTCCCAAGGACAAGGCACTTCCCTGCAGCCCAGCACAGCCTGTGGCACCCGTGCCGGCTGCACCAGCACCGTGCACAGCGAGGTGTTGGGCCACGCTTCTGCTGGGCCACAGGGTCTAGCTGCAGTCGGGACTGCTGCTGTCCCACATGCAGGTGCCCACCCCTGCGCTCTGCATGGGCGCTGCGTGTAACTGCCCTGCCTCGCTGTGAGTTGTTGCTCTGCTCTTCCAGGTCATCCTTCATTCATTTGAGACTAGCAGTAATCACTTCCCTGCCCCCAGGCCATTGACGACCACCGGAAAGGCCCAGCCCTGGCTGCTGCAGAAGAAACACGTGTACCGAGGGGGATCCCCAGTTGACAGCTGCTGCTTGGGACCTCTCCGTGAGCAAATCCTTAATCCCATTAAGAGGCATCTGACTGATGACAGTCAGCTTTCTGTGCCTGTTGGATCCAGCACCTCTGGGGAAGCTTAGGAGACCAGAACTACAGTCAGGACCCATTTCCCATAAAGCCACATTGATAGGAATACAGTTAATATCAATCCATATAATGCAGGAACAAAAGGATTTATCCATGCCTCCATGCTTCTCCACAGGGCTGACATCAGATTCCCTGGCTTGCATTTACCCAGCTCACTGTACCCATATATTAGGATTTATTAAGAAGCAGCTGCCTGTCAAGCTCCTGGGCCCACTCTTTTAGAAGACTTGGTAGTCAGCATGACATGATGAATGCAGGTGTTTCTCCCTACTACTTATTATGCCCCACCCCACCTCAGGTCTCCATGAGCTAGAAACAGGGCCTTGCTGTCCCCCTGTGAGAGACTGCCATGTGTGCCAGCCCAGGTCTCTGCAAATATCAAACAGAAACAGCAATGGGTGCAGGAAGGCAGGATTTGATTCAAGGGGGAAGTAACTTAATGACAGAGGATGCAGAAAAGGCTGAAGTGTTCAATGCCTTTTTCACCTCAGTCTTCACAGGCAAGGTCAGCTCCCAGGAGACTGCACCCGGCAGCACAGTTTGAGGAGGGGAGCAGCCAAGGTGATTAGGAGCAATCAGCACGGATTCACCAGGGGCAAGTCATGCCTGACCAACCTGATTGCCTCCTATGACAAGGAAACTGGTGGATGCAGCATACTTTGATTTTAGCAAAGTTTTTGATACAGGTCTCCCACATTTTCACAGGGAAGCTAAGGAATAAATTTATTAGCTAAGGAATTATTATTATTAAGGAATAAAGTTATTCAGCTAAGCTAAATGGACTGTAAAGCAGACAGAAAACTGGCTGGAGCATTGGGCTCAGAGCAGTAGTCAGCGGCTCAATGTCTAGTCAGCAGCTGGTATCAAGTGCGGTGCCCCGTGGCTTGGTCCCAGGGCTGGCTTGGGTCAACGTCTTCGTCCACAACCTGGAAGATGGCACAGAGCGCACCCCCAGCAAGTCTGCAGATGCCACCAAGCTGGGGGGAGTAGCGGATACGCTGAAGAGTAGGACAGGGATTCAGAGCGACAGATGCATTGTAGGATCAGGCCAAAAGGAATCTCATGAGGTTCAACAAGGACAAGTGCGAAGTCGTGCACCTGGGAGGGAGTGATCCCCTGCACCGGTGCAGGCTGGGGGGACAGGCTGGGCAGCAGCTCTGCCGAAGAGGAGCTGAGGGAGACAGGGGACAATTTGCTGAATGAGCCAGCAGCATGCCCTTGTTGCCAAGAAGGTTACCGGCGTCCTGGGCTGCACGGGTAGGAGCATTGCCCGTAGGTCCAGAGAGGTGATTATTCCCCTCTATTCAGCGCTGGGGAGGCCACATCTGGAGTCCGGTGTCCAGTCATGGGCCCCCACTACAGAAAGGATGTGGGGAAGTTGGAGGGAGGCCAGCAGAGGGTGACAAAAAGTGGTGAGGAGAGGCCAAGGGAATTGGGCTGACTGAGTCTGCAGAAGGGAAGACCAAGGGGGGTTGAAGAGCAGCCTTCACCTCCCTGCCGGGGGGCTGCAAAGAGGATGGAGCCGGGCTGGTCTCAGTGGGGGCAGATGACAGGACAGGGTGCAGCAAGGGAAGTTGAGGTTGGATATCAAGAAAAACTGTCACAAGAAGGATAGTAAAACACTGGGACAAGTTACCCAGAGAGGAGGTGAACTCTCCGTCTTTGGAAGTTTAAAACCTGGCTAGACAAAGCCTGGTCTGGGATGATGTAGTTGGGGCTGGTCCTGCTTGGAGCAGGGTGTTGGTTGGAAGGGACCTCAGGAGGTTGCATCTAATCCTTCATTTTCTATGATTCCCCTTATTAGCCTCCATTTCCACCTGGCAAGGGGCTGCTGGTGGCCTCCGACCTGCAGCATGCAGTGCCTTGTAGCAGGTCTCGTTGCACATGCCAGACGCATGTTTAGGGACCAGCTTGTCCTGTTCCCTGGTTGGACCAACCCCAGCACCTGGGGCTGGGCTCAGCTCATGCATAGAGCCACGTGTCCATGACCAGGGCTCCCAGCTTGACAGCGCTCAGGATCCGTGCACAGTATCTGCAGCACCGCACCCCCAGCCCTTTAGTGCCTGTGTCCTCCCCACGGAGTTGCAGCCTGCGATCTGAGTGCTGCAGCCGCGGGAGAGGCACCCCCAGGCATTGCCGTGCCCAGAACTTCTAGGGCCTTTGGGTCATGGCTGGGAGCCGGCCTGACGACAGCAGCAGCTGGAAGGGTTTCCCCTCCCTTCCTCTTGCTATGTCTGAGCACGAGCCACCCTGCCCAGAGCACCCCACAATCCTGCCTGGGGTAGCGTCTCTCCAGGACCCCGCTCAAGTGGAAGGGTAGTTCCTGCAGCAGCAGCAGCAGCAGCAGCATCTACCCCAGTACAGGATCCCAGCAGCACTCCCTGCTCCTTCCTGGGTGCAATGCACCAGCACCATCCCCCCTTCTCAACATCAGACCAGCACCTCCTAGCTGCATTAGGCCCTCAGTCCAGCCCCGCTCGCCCTCCCCAGCCCCCTCCAGGATGCTGGATCTCAGCCCCAGGCCCTCACCGGGGTGAGCTTGAGGTCCTGCAGCACGTGGTCCATGAAGTGGTACTCGGAGCAGTCCAGCTGCACCATCGCCTCCTTCAGCTCCAGCACACGGCCCAGGGCCCCATCCAGCACACAGCGCAGCATGCGACGCTTCTGCGGCTGCAGCATCTGGTCATGGCAGGTCTCCAAGCACCGCACAACCCGCACGTAGCGCAGGAACAGGGTGGCCAGCCCGTGGGAGAACGTGGCCCGGTCTCGCTCAGGCTGCGGCGGTGTGGCTGGCAGCTCCTGGGCCAGCAGCTCCCTCAGGGCCACCTGCGACTCCAGCCACATCTTCCCGTAGGTGCTGCAGGGACGGGCGGCAGCTTGTCAGTGCGGGGAGGGAGGTGGGTGCAGAGACACCCGGGACATGGGCCCAATGGCTCCGGCCGTCACAGCCGGAGGGGTCGGGACTAGTATTCTCCGTGCTGCAGAGCAGAGCTCACCGATCACCACTGGGGCCAGTGCCTGCACGCAGGTTCAGCCCCTCGCCTGCCCCAGGCTTCAGCCCTGCAGGATGCTGCAAGCACCTGGCCCTGCGGATAGAGGCGGCCCTGGGGGTACCTCACAGGCACCCAGCTCCCACGGGCCCAGCCGAGACATCGCTCCTAGGCTTCCCCCGTGTCCTGCCCTCACCCCAAAGACAGAGGAGGAGGGTGCAGGATGCTGCAGCCCCTCTGCCCAGGGACACCCCAGTGCACCGCCACGTCCACGGGTCCCTTGCCCACCCCACCGGGCACGGGCAGGGTGTCTGGGCTCCCACTTCAGCCGTGACTGGGCTGCCCCCAGGTGTGGGCACAGGAGCCAGCCCACCCCCAGTGCAAGCCCAGGCTGGGCTCCACCTGCTCCGCTCCCACGGGCAGACCCTTGCCTGTGCCAGCCGGGACCCTGCACCCGAGCCCAGACCAAGTCCCAGCCAGCTGCAGCCGTGGCCATAGCAGTGGCCAGTCCGGACCAGGCCGAGGCAGGAGCCAGGCGAGAACGGCACGCGGGCAGGGCTGCTGCGATCGGGGCCCCAAGCATATGGAAGGGAGCAGCCGCCCCACAAATGCCTGTCCCCCCCAGCCACAGCATCTTGCACATGCCCCACCACCAGTGCCTGGCCCCAGCCCCCAGCCCCAGGC
The DNA here is from genome assembly GCF_001723895.1 of Crocodylus porosus. Lineage (NCBI taxonomy): Eukaryota > Metazoa > Chordata > Crocodylia > Crocodylidae > Crocodylus > Crocodylus porosus. Next base: position 80,411 of record NW_017728886.1, on the reverse strand, counting down.
TGCCCGTGAGACTCTCCCCTCTGGAGGATAAAGCTGGGGCTATTGGGACAAGTCTCACCGGTTGGACATAGCTCCTGCCACGCCAGGACACGTGGGGCCCCTGGCACCGTCCCATCACCATGGGAAACACCCCGGAGCCCATTCCCATGGAGACCAAGGAGTACACAATGCACCCCTGTGACATCAGGGCCCCTCAGTGAGGTCACAGGGGTCCCCAGGGGATGCAGCCCCTGGCCCCCCCCCAGACAGGACGCAGCGGTGCGGGGGCAGCAGTGCTTTTTATTGGGGCACAGCAGTCACTTGCTGCTGGTGTACTTGGTGACGGCCTTGGTGCCCTCAGAGACGGCGTGCTTGGCCAGCTCGCCGGGCAGCAGCAGGCGCACGGCCGTCTGCACCTCGCGGCTGGTGATGGTGGTGCGCTTGTTGTACTGCGCCAGGCGCGCCGCCTCGCTGGCGATGCGCTCGAACACGTCGTTCACGAAGGAGTTCATGATGCTCATGGCCTTCGAGGAGATCCCGGTGTCTGGGTGCACCTGCCGGGCAGGGGGCAAGAGGCGTGAGGGAGGCTGCGGCTGGGGGTGGAGCAGACTCGCCCTCCTTGCTGCTCCCCTGCCAGGAGGCGAGGCCAGGGCAGCATCTAGACTCACAGCAGGGCTTGGTCCTTGCCCCTGGCATGAGCTGGGTCCCCGGCAATGCATAGCCCCCATCCCCCTACAGCAAGGGGTGTGGGTGAGCTGGGCCCTGCCCATGCCCTGGGCACTGGCCAGGTGCTGCCCCTTTGCTGGGGGGTGCAGCAGGCAGAGGTGCCAGGGTTGCAGAAGGCAGCTGCCCCTGCCCAGGGGCTAAGTGGCATCACCGCATGCCCCACATGCCTGCACGCGCAGTGTCAGGGACCTGCACCTGTGGCCCAGCCTCCAGGCACTGCGCGGCACAGGAAGTGTGGAGGGACAGGAGCAGCGTCCATCTTGGGGCTGGACCCCACCCAGGGGCTTAGCCCTTGCTCAGGGTGAGGACCCAGAGGCTTGGGGCCAGCAAGCCAGCCCACTCTCTAGCCTCAGAGCATTGCTGCATGCAGCCCAGGCCACCTGCTCAGCGGAGATCCAAGCACCAGGCTGGCAGGGGTGGGAACAGGCTGCAGGGCAGAGCTGCCGGCTCCCCACAGCCCTATGTTGTGCTCCTGCCCCCAAGGAGACTTCTGCAGCCCCCTCCCCAGCTCCCACAGCCCGTGCCCCTGACCCCCAGGGACACAAGTGGAGCAGCAAGGGGGTTGCAGCCCCAGCAGCCAGGAGCTCACCTGCTTCAGCACCTTGTAGATGTAAACCGAGTAGGTCTCCTTCCTCTTCAGCTTCCGCTTGGCTTTCTTGTCCCCGGAGGCCGTGGGGCGGCCCCGCTTCTTCCCAGCCTCCAAGCTCATCCTCACCCCGGCTCTCCAACCTGGACAGAGCAGCAGCCCCAGGCTGGGCTGCACCTGCAGGCGGTTATGTAGCCAGGGCAGCGCCGGCCACAGGTGAGCGCGCTGAGCCAGGGGAGGCCCCAGGTGCGGCTCCTACCCCTGATTCCTGGCTCAGCAAGGCCAGAGCTGGGGAATGGGCGCAGCCTGCGACAGGGCCAGGGCCCAAGGGGCAGGTGCCTGCTCCCTGCTCTGCGAGGAGGTGGCGAAGCACAAGGGGGGCACCGGGGATGTTTGTGGGACTGGGACGCTGGAGGAGCCTGTCCTGTGTCGCGGCCCCATGCCGTGGAGCAGTGCAAACCGCAGCGTGCTGCAGCCTCTCCGCTCCATAGCAGGGGCTCACACCCCTCGTGGCACACGAGCTGGCTCTGGGGGGTCCTACCCACCGTGGATGGGCTCGGGGGCGATGTGCTCCTGGCCCCTCTCCTGGGCATGGCCCCAGGCCCTGGCTCCCTGAGGACATGAGCATGTGCCACATGCACTGGCCCCAAGCTGGGCAAGCCTGGCTCTGCCCCATCCCTGCTCAGAGCGGTGCAAGGTGTTGGTGCCTGCCCACGGCGCTCGTGCTTGGCTGCGCGTCTGGTGCAGGGTGCTGCCTCTTTTCCTTTGGCTGGCAGGAGCACGTGTGCATGCATGATGTGCATGCATGTGCACGCGTGTCTCTGGAGCACTGAACAGGGTGATCTGTGCCAGCGGCCTGTGCTGCAAGGCAGTGATTGGCCCTGGCTGGACACATGTACCCTCGGCTCCTCCTGACAGGACGCTGAGCCTCCCCAGAGCCGCAGGGGCTGGTCACGGCTTTGGCACCCGGACCCCTGCGTCACGTCAGGGTCGAGGCCACAGCTGAACTCCGCTGCAAGTGTAACCTCATTACCCCCCACCCCCACCCCCCCAGGCACACGCTGCTTTCCTCCCTGCGGCAGCACTAGCCTGGCTGCAAGCCTCGTCTCCGAGACCAGCTCTGCTCGTGCTCCCTGGCCAGGAGCCCTTGTGACGCTCGGGGCCACGTGCTCTCCCCTGCTTCTAGCTGAACCCGGGCCTGCGGGAGATGCCCCCAGCTCCCTTCAGAGCGTGCAAGCGACTGTGCGAGGGGGTGACGGGAGTCCCTTGGTAGGCTGCTCCGGCGGCGAGATACCCCCAGATGCGAGGGTGGGACTGCAGGCATTGCCCTCACCCCTCCGGTGCCATGTGTGGTCCGAGGAGCTGCTGCCAGAGCTGGACGCGGGTCAGCCATAGGGACGTCACTGTTGCATTGCAGACTGTTGCATTGCTCTGCTGCTGCATCCAGATTGCGATGGCCCTTGGTCCACCTCGGAGCCACCGGTTTCTGCTAGGAAGCCCTGTGGCCCCCGCCCCCCCCCTTTTGGACTAGGTTATAGTCACCTCCCCACAGGACCTGGGACCAGCTTCATCCTGGGTGCCTACCCCTGCCTGCCAACTGCAGTGGCATGTTTCTCACACATGGCACACACACCATACAGCAGACTAGATTTATCACCCCCATAGTGCATTTTGCCAGCAGGGATGGCTCTGGGCTCTGGCTCAGGGCATGCTGCCCCCCACCCCCCGAGTAGAAACCTATGAGCACCCGCTCCACTGGGCAGTGAAACCTCACAAGGAGGTAATGCTGCTTAACCTAGTTCCAAATGAGCTGATGACCGTACCATAGTTTCATAGTTGGTCGGGTCAGAAGGGACCGGAACAGATCAAGTCCGACCCCCTGCCATGGCAGGAAAGAGTACTGGGGTCAAACGACCCCAGCAGGGCGATTGTCTAGCCTTGTCTTAAAGACCCCCAGGGTAGGAGTGAGGTCCTGGACTAGTCTGGATGCATGGACTAGTCTTTCCTGGTTATGAGCTTCCTGCCTTGCTCCCTGTGCTACTGCTCAGGAGTAGCTGCCTCCCCAGAGGGCATGGCAAAGGTCTCACTCCCTTTGAACAAGCACGTGTTCTCTAGGCTGCAAGAAGGAACATCCCACAACAGGCAGGTGCCCATTTGGAAGTCCAGGGGCCAGGAGCACCCTAAACCCTGCTAGACAGTGAGACCAAGGAGATCCTGGACAAGCCAATGCCACAGGGAAGAACTGCCCAGCTTTGGGTCTCAACATGCTGAAAGATGGGCACCTGGAGCTGGGCCCAAGGAGGTTGGAGGAGATGGGGGCACAGGATGGTGTCACACAGGAGCAGGGCTGGAGCTAGCTTCCATTTCACATCCATATTTTATTTCACCACTTTCCTGCAGCCAAGGCTCCCCTCCTTCCCCACCTCCCCTGGTCCCTGCGCTGCATGTACAACTAGAGTGAGGCAGCTGCAGGGGCACCCGGACATACCTACAGCTCCTGCGCCTCTAGCGCTGCTCAGGTCTGTGTCCCTGTAGCTCAGTGCCTGCCCAGACCCCTTCGCCACCCAGCTTGTCACTCGCTGCTTGTGTGTGGCAGAGCCTGGCAGTGCTGCAGCTCTGGGAGGGGGTGCCCAGCCACACACACTGAAGCCATATGAAGCTGCACACGCCTACAACTGGTGCCATTCTGGGAACGAGGAAAAAAAGAGACCGTTCTTCCCTCTTTATTGACTGATAGATTCTCAGCAGATCTGATAATGACACTGTTAAATAATAGTTAAAACCAAACCAAGGCCAGAGGAATCTGAAGTCAAAGTTTCTAAACTGAAGCAGAAGTTGGGGCAGGAGGTGAGCTAGGATCTCCATTTCCCCCTGGCTGCAATCAGGGCACTCTGCCGCCTGCTGTCAGTGTGGCTCCAGGATCTGGGGCTAGAGGGACATCGTCCAGATGGGAGAAGTTGCCCGAGTGCAGCCAGAGCAGAAGAGGAGGGTCTGTCCAGATGCAGAAGTGCACGGAGAGCAGAGGGAAGCAATATTGCAGCAATGCTAGAACACAGCCACAGAGATAGCAGCAGAGTCCGATTCCAGGCGGCAGGGGGATGGTCAGGCTGGCTATTGTCAGTCTCCCTGGAGAACACCTGCCGGCCAACTGACCGCTCCCGCGCTCACACATTGTGGGTCTTTTTGGTGAGCTGGGGATCTTCGTCCACCAGCTTGGACTTGAGATGTTCTTTGTAGGCCAGGATGTCGCCCTGCCACTTCGTGATTGTCTGCTTTTCACAGACCCAGATCTCCTGGGCAACCTGAAAGCACAAGGCAGGGCTCAGTGCAGCTCAGCTCAGAAGCAGGCACACGGGGTTCTTCCCCCCACCCCTACCCCCAGCTCTGGCTCCCTCATCTCCCAGAGGCGGCATGGTTTGCTGCCACCAGCCGTTCACTGACAGCGCAGAGCATTCCCAGAAGCGAGGGTCGGCCAAGGTGCTTGGGGCAGCCCTCCCTCACCGCCACTTCCGTGGGGAACCGGAACCATTAGGATCACCTGCTCTGCATGGGCAGGGCAGAACGGTTTACAGTGACCTCAAGCAGCAGGTGAGAAGCCTGGACTTGAACTCATTTCCCTAAAAGAAAGGCTGGCTCCCATTGGCTGAGAACCAGGAAACCATGTTGCAGATACAGTAAGTGCCAAATTTAACATGAATGTTGTTTCCACATACAGTCACGCAGCACAGCATTAAGATGGTAAATGGGACACTTGACTAGACCCATTCACTTCTACTTGGGTTTTGGGCCAAACGTTTTGGCTGGAAATTGGAATTCAACTGAATGCCCCAAATCTGTAGGTTGCAAACTTACATAACGCTGCTTCAGACACGGGGGGACACAGGGAAAACTCTTTCCCAGGGTTTGTATATGAAATGTCCTTTAAGACATGAGAACCAGGAAGTCCCATCCTTCAGGCTGATCTTTCAGTTACAAGCTAGAAAGGGAAGTCAAGCTTTCCTGACTACGCAGAGCCCCACTGGCTTCTCAACTGGGAAATGAGAAAGGTGCTGAAACAAATTAGCAGAGTAATCAGAGACAGAGGACATATCTGCTCTGCACCTCTAGAAGGGGCTACTGCTATTAAAGCATGTCTATTGCCTCAGCGCGTACATCCCACTTCGGTTAGGTACGGCTGCCAGAATCTGCCTTAAAGGGGTTGTTTCACTGGAAAGTCACTGAATAGTCTCCCCCTCTAGCAGAGACCAGAGATGCCTGTGCCTCATGGAGCTCATCACCTCCCCTCCCTCACCTGCTGAATGAGCCTGAAGTCATGGCTAACGAGCATCATCCCTCCCTCAAACTCATTGATGGCGTCGGCCAGTGCGTCGATGGTCTCAATGTCCAGGTGGTTGGTGGGCTCGTCCAGGAAGAGCATGTGTGGGTTCTGCCAGGCCAGCCAGGCGAAGCAGACACGGCACTTCTGTCCGTCGGAGAGGTTTCGGATGGGGCTCACCTGCCGGGGGGAGGGGGGAAACAGACAACACGGTCAGAACACACTATGGCATGTGGGGCCTGCGACTCCCAGGGGAGCCTGTCCTGCCGCAGGAAGAGGACTGTGCAGGGCCCATGCCTAGAACAGCCCCCCTCCCCCCACACCTCAGCAAAGGGCCCTGGATTTCTGTGGCACTCCCAGACCAAGCCTGTGCTGCAGGTGCCACAGGGCACAGAACTCACTGGAGTCAGCAAACATGAACCGCCTCCCACGCACAGCCCCAAATCTGCCCCAGGTCCAGGGCAAGAGATGTTTCTCCTGGCACGGGAAACTTGTCTGAAACCTTTGAGCCTAAACTGCAATACCCAACACAAAAGTCAAGTGGCCAGAAATGGGAGCAGTGACAGCCCCTACAGCTTTGGTGCATGCGAGCTGAAGTTGCTACACTGCTGCCCCCTCAAGATGAACCAGGTGACTCACGCTCCCACCTGAGCTACTGGTCCCATCTCTGACCAGTGTGGCACCATGCCAAGACCTGGCCCCACCCTGCCCATGCACCACAGCATCTTCCACCTTGCCCAAACCTCCCCACTGCCTCTCAGAGCCTGGCTGCAATACACAACAAACTTAAGTGACCCTACCTGTACTAAGGTATGCACTCAGCCTACATCAAGCATGGGCTGGAAATCAGGCAGCAGCCAGGTGACCAAGAAGGATCCTCAAACGACCCAAAAGGAAGAGGAAGCAGAGCTGCACCCTCCCACCATCAGGCACCACTCCAGAAATCCTCCGGCTGGACCAAGGGCATGGACTGCAAGGGCACAATCTTGGCACACCCACTCTTGGTCTGGCCCCGCTCCATGGAGCACAGCATTTGCATCAGGGAAAAGGCACACTAGCTCCCCCAACTGCCAGCACCACCCACCCTGGACACCCTAGCAAAGCCAACCTCGGGCCCATGAAGCCAGCACACTGATGGAGCCCCATGGTCTCGTGTTCACAACTACTGGTCCAAGACAGCTCGTGTCCCACCTGACTGAAGACTGCTCTGGCTCACGGGGAAGACACAACCCCATGGAGGGCACCTGCCCACAGCACTGAATCCCAGAAAGCCCCAGCCAGTAGAAAGGATGTCTCCCCCCTCAGCCACTGCATATGGTGCTGGTCACCAGCACAGGGGCACAGCTTGGAGTCACTGAGCATGATCTGGGTCCTGCTGCCATCCCTGGATACCGGAGCCCAGCACAAGGCTGCTCCATATGCTGGCAGCTCTGAGATGCCCTTGGCAGGCTGGACATTGCTGTGTTTGGCTAGGACTCTCCAACTGTGCGCCCCATTGTGATGGGCTGCACAGCACTGAGCTGGCTGGCAGATGACCCCTGAGACTGGGGAAGCCTAGTCCTGCTAGCCCCAGATGCTTAGAGCAAGCTCCACAGAGACCTCAGCCCACACCCACCTGCTGCTTCCCAGTCAGCCCATATCTGCCGATGATCTTCCTCATCTCCTCCTTCTCCTTGATCTCTGGGTAGCACTTCATCATGTACTCCAGCGGAGACAGGTCCAGATCCAGCTGCTCTTGCAAGTGCTGGGCAGAGAGGAGGACAGGCATGAGCCCAGGAAGTGGGAGGGCAGACAGAGCAGGGCAAGGCAGTCAGAACAACACACCAACTGCTACCGCCTCTCTTTGCGGTGCAGACTGAAGGCTACCAGAAGCAGTGCACCCTACTGTGCCTGGCACAGAGCCTTATCTCCAACCCAAAAGGGAGGGAGGCTCATTAATCTCAGAGCAGCAGGGGGCTCAGCCCACCCTGTGCAGAACCACGCCTCCCAAGTGTGGAGCAGGGGAAGGCTGAGCCTGTCCAAGCAGCAGCAGCTAGTCCTGCACGTCAGAGCACACTGCATAGGGAGGGGTCTGGAAAGGAGGTGGCACCTTGCCAGCCCATGGGGGTTACCTGGTGGTATCGGCCAATCTTCACATGCGAGTGCTTGCGAATCATCCCATCAGTGGGGAGCAGCTAGAAGGGAGAGCATATCACGCTTGATCACACAGGCATCCCAGTGCCCCCCATCATCCCAGGCATGATCCTGCCTCTCCCCAGCAATGGGGGCAACCCCACTGGTACCAGGCCGGGAAGGCATGTCATCACCCACCAAGAGACCCTGGGCTAAGGGGAGTGCCCAGGGGCTGGTCAGCAAGGACATGGAGTCCTTGGAACAGCTGCTGGGAATAGTGGGAGGCACTTCCCACCCTGTAGGTCACTCTAAGGCAGTGGGCATAGGGCAGGAAGACCACCCCAGGGCTCCTACCTCTCCTGTGAGGAGCTTCAGCAGCGTTGACTTTCCGGCTCCATTAGGTCCCACAAGAGCCACGCGCGTATCCAGGTCAATCCCAAACTCCAAGTTATTGTAAATACGCGGCTGCAATTCACAGAGACCAAGAGGTCAGGCCTGTCCAGACTGCTCTGGACAGTGTGTGGGGGCACTGTGCAGATGTGGGCTGTTGCCCTACACCTCACACGTGGGAACAAAGGCTGGGCATCCCCACACTACCCAGTTGAGCGAAGCAGCAAACCTCCTACCCCAGCACACTCACCCCATCTTTGGTGTACTTGAAGCTGACGTTCTGCACCATGATGACAGGAGGAGGGATCTTCCCGCACGGCGGGAAATAGAAGGACAGCGTCTAGAAAGAGAGTAGGCTCGCTGGTGAGACAAGGCCCAGGGCAGGGGACAGTGCCGCTCCACGGACACCGTTCTTCCAGGTGCAGAGGAGCTACGGCCCTTGCCCCCAGCTCGGATACAGCAGCCCGGGGCCATCGTGATACCCGGGCACAGCAGGTGACGTTGCGAGGACCATCAGCAACTCCCCTGCACTTTGTTTACCTTGAGCATCAGCCCAGTGCTGGCTGCTCCCCCCATACTGCTCTCATTGTGGGGCATGAGGGTTTATTCCCCAGGGGGTCCCAGTTTCCACCCAGTGACATTCCCTACTGTGCCTGCGAGAGCCCCACACCCTGTACCCAGGACTAGGTGCCCAGTGAGCCTACCTCCTGCTGAGACATACAAAGGACAATGCAAGGAAGGCCATACAGTTGTCTGTCACAGATAGTGTGCCGTACACTATCTGTGACCCCATGCTCTCGGCCATCCTGCTGGCTGCACTCATTGACTTTGCTCCTGGCTGCAGCTTGCGTGTCTTCCCACCCCGATTTCCAGGGTCTGCCATGAGTTTCCCAGCACCCCAACCTACCTTATCATTCACTACCCTCTCTGTCAGCCCTGAGGCCATCATCTTCTGAAGGGTCTTTTCTTTGCTCTGAGCCTGCCGAGCCAGCTTAGCGCTGCCATGACCAAACCGTGCAATGTAATTCTGTAACAGGAGATGCAGTTACTGGCCCTGGCAGAGATGCTGCACAGAGGCAACAAACGAGAAATGATAACGGGAGACAATGGTTCTGCATTAAGCATTTCCCAAGCTTTGGGGCTTTGCTGGTTGTCACATGGGGCTAGGAGAGAATGCTCTCCCCACCTCTCCTTTTGCTGTTTCACGTCAGGGTTTTGAGGATTTTTTTGCCTTCCTCAGAGGCGCTTTGAGTTGGCTGCAGCCAAAGCTGGGGGTGGTGACTGGGCTGTGCCAATGCTCCTGCTGGGACTTAAAACTGGAGGTTCTTGGCTGTAGGGTCTTGCCCCTTTGTTTGGGGTGAGACCAACATCATGCTTGGGGCCAGGAAGGAATTTTACCCCATGGTCAGACTGGCACAGATTGAGGGTGGGGTCTGCCTTCCTCTGTCGTGGGGGTACAGTCCATGTCCAAAATCTTTTGAGTGCATATCAAACACCCTTTGCAACAGCAGGATGTTGGCCACCTTGGTCCCCCTTGGTTTACCGGTGGCAGGTTCAGGTGTGATGCCTGGTGCTGTGTCAGGTGACTGGTGTCATTTTGCTATGTCACTGGACAATGGATTTGCCTGGGATGGTTTGGACAGGAATGATCCTGCCTCAGGCAGGTGCTGGACTAGATGTGACCTCTGAAGGTCCCTTCCAGCCCCACCTCTCTACAGTTCTATGAACAGAAGTCACCAGGTACCTTCATGTGGGCAATCTGATCCTGCTCCCAATGGAAACGCTTCATCTGATTCTCCTCTAGCTCCACACGGGTCTTCACATATTGATCGTAATTTCCCTGCAGAAAGAAAGACACCGCAGCATGTGAAATGCCTTTCAGAGCCCACCCCTCAGCTGGAAGCTTAGGGTTCTTGTGGACAGGGGCTGCCCAGGCTGAGCCAAACTGGGGGGGGGGGGTCCTGCTCACCGTGTAATACTTCAGCTTGCGGTTGTGCATATGGATGATGTTGGTACAAATGCCGTTCAGAAAGTCTTGAGAGTGGGAGATCAGCACCAGGATGCGCTTGAACCTGCAGCATCACACAGAGTTGTAAGAGGCTGGGGAGGACAAGATCCCCCCAGGGCAGCCCCATAAGCAGTCAGGACGTATCACAGGTCCCTTTCTTGCACCAACCACTCAGACAGTGGCATGAGCAGCACTACAAAGGCTTCTGGGAAAGCAACTGGAGCCAGACATGAACTGCTCCATACAATCAGACAAGGCTCCTATGCCACAGCCCCCTTCCCTCCATGACCAGTGTTATTTAGCCTCTGGGGCACAGGGTAGGACCAGCTGCCTGAAGGAACTTGTCCCTGGTAGCACCTGCCACTCCTGGGCTGAGGCAGGAGGCCCCCAGAGGCATAAGGCACAGCATCCACCCGCTGCCATGCTCACGTTTTCAGCTCCTCCTCCAGCCAGACGCAGGCATCCAGATCCAGGTGGTTCGTGGGCTCGTCTAGCAGCAGCATGAAGGGCCGGATGAACAGCGCTCTGGGGGGCAGAGGAGGAGGGTGAGGAGGGGCTCCCCACCCAGCACACAGCCACTCCCAGAGCTCCGTGACCCCTGCGCAGCAGCAGCGCGAGGGGGAGCCTGCAGCACAGCTCACCTGGCGAGAGCCACCCGCATCCTCCAGCCACCGCTGAAGTCCTTCAACTTCTTCCTCTGCATGGCCGGTGTAAAACCCAATCCGTGCAGGATCCGCGACGCTCGCGCCTCCGCCTTGTCAGCATCCAGCTCCTCCAGCCGCTCGTACAGCTCCATCAGCTTTTCGCACTCCGCTGCCAGGGAGTAGAGACCCGTCAGAGTCTCACCAGTGCTCTGCTGGCCCTCCCCATGCCCCCACCACGGATGGGGCAGCTTGGAGCCTGAGAGCTCAGCCCACCCACCAAGGCAAGAGCAACTGGGATGGCTCCCCCACACACTGCACTGAGCAGCTGCAGAGCGACTAGAGGGACAGACTATGGAGCCTGGTGGCTGCAGGGGACAGTCCCCACCAGCCCAAGGGAAGGTGTGCAACCACCCTGCAAGGAAGCCTGCGGCGAGCAGGGAAGGGGCCTGGTTCACAAGCGCTGGAGACTTTACCGTCTTCATGAGCCAGCCGCTCTGCCTCCCGCTCCAGCATGGCCCGTTCCGTGTCCACCTCCATCACGCACTGCAGGGGAGTCTTCTCACTGGGCGGCATCTCTCGGGTCAGGTGGTAGATGTCGATGTGCTCTGGGATTGGCACCTCCCGCTTCCCAATGGCAGACAGCAGCATGGACTTCCCTGCATGCAGGCAGAGAAACACCACCCGCCCCCCTCTGTCACTCTCGGCTCCCCTGGCAATAGGCAGCTCCTCAAAGAAGGCCTGGACCACGGCTGCCTCCAGCGAGCCCTGCAGGCAGGAGCCTTCCTGCAGAGCCAGGCAGCCCACGGGCCCTCGCACTCTGCCACAGCAGGACAAGAGATGAAGAGAAGCCAGGAAGGTCTCCCTAATCCACTCTGCTCCCAAAAAAGAACCGATCCCAGTGAAATATTCCCTGTTGAGCTCCTCGGTGCCCTAAAGGCTTCCCTGGCAGCAGCTGGGCTCTACTGCCCCCCTCCCAGCCCCCTGGCTCTAGCTGCACCCACCACCATGGGTTTTTGGACCAGTTGTGCTGGCCCCCCCGGCCCCTCCCCAGCAGCCCTGTCAGGGGAAGCCGCCCCACAGCAGCCAGGGAAGCTACTCCATGCCCCCAGTGTTGAGCAAACAGCGCGTGCAGAGCCCGGATCCCCTCCGTGGGCTTGTGCCTGGCCGGCGCGTCTGCCAAGTGGGCGCTGGGGCCTTCCCCCTTACAGACACCTGGCGCTACACACGCCGCCGACCCCCCTGGCTGCCACGGGGTAGCCGTCCTGCGCCGGCCCTCCCCTCTGCTACGCCGTGCCGTGCCTCACCGATCCCGTTGAGCCCGATGAGGCCGTAGCGACGCCCCGAGTTCAGCTCGAGCTTGGTGTCACTCAGCAGCTCCTGGCCATGGAAGGTGAGCGAGAGGTTGATGATGTGCACGTCGGTGCTGTTGGGGTGGGAGGCGAGCACACCCGTCACCGCGCGGGCAGCCGCCTTCTTCAGCTCAAAGTCCTCCAGCTCCTTGGTCAGGGCATCCACCTCTGCGCAGGGGGAGCGGGACAGCAGACAGGCGCTGAGTCAGGGCCCTGCAGCCACCCCCGCCCCGGGACGCCAGCCCCCCCTGCCGGCCGCTCTCGGGAGGGCCGGGGCGGCGCGGGGGAGAGAGGGACGCGAGGGGGAGGGGGCGGCACTGCCCTCGCGCCCCCCCCCCGCCCCCCCCCCGAACCGCATGGTGCGCACGGGCAGCCCGGCCCGGCCCGGCCTGGCGGGGTCTTGTTCGCAGGCCTGTCTCAAGGGCCAGCTCGGCCCCAAGCCCCCTCCCGCTGCCCGGGCCCAGCGCCCGGCGGGGGGGGGGGTCCCTTGGGAGGCCGCGAGCGGGGCCGGGGGACGCGAGACCCCCCGCTTTGCGGGCAGCAGGAGGGTCGGGGCCGGGCCCTGCGTGCAGCTCACCCGGCGCCCCGGTGCCGTTGGGCTCCCCGGGCCGCGCTTCCGCCGGCTCCGCGCCCCCGTCGCCGTTCTCCTCCGGGCCGCGTCGGGGCCGCTGCCGCGCCTTGGCCGCTTCCTTCTTCTTGGCCGCCTTCTTCTTCGCCAGGTCGGACGGCATCGCCCCGGCCCCGGCTCCCGGCTCCTCCCGACCCGGCGCCCGCGGCCTCCTCTGGCGCAACAGCACAGCTGCTACCGCGTGCGCACGCCCCGCCCCGCCGCAGCGCCGCCCAATCGCCACGCGACACGTCATCCCGCGCCGGCCCGCGCGCGGCACTCTGGGAAACGCAGGCCCCGGCTCGGCTGTGACGGGACTGCGCCTCCCGGCATGCCCCGCTCCGCGCCCGGAACCAAAGACATGCCGGAACCATAGAAAGCGGGGGTGGGTGAGCAGGGACCGGCCATCCCGGAACCATAGAGAGGGCGGAGCGGCTATGCCGGAACTATGAGCGGGGGTGGGCCGAGCGGTCATCCCGGAACCATAGAGAGGGGGGGTCGGTAGAGCGGCCATCCCGGAAGTACCGAGCGGGGGCGGGCCGGC
>NW_017728886.1:54490-67051 GCF_001723895.1 Crocodylus porosus | reverse complement strand
GCCGTACGCGCGCCCCGCCGGGCCGCCGCACAAGAAGGTGCTCAGGTGGGTCGTGTCGGGGCCGGGCCGGGCGGGGGTCGGGGTCGGCTCTGCCCCCGCTAACCCCCCGTCCCGTCCCGCCCCGCCGCAGGACCCGCTACATCCAGACGGAGCTGGGCTTCCGCGAGCGCCTGCTGGCGGCTGTGCTGACGTCGCGGGCCACGCTGCCCACCCTGGCCGTGGCGGTGAACAAGACGGTGGCGCCGCACTTCCCGCGCCTGCTGTACTTCACGGGGCTGCGCGGCGCCAAGGTGCCGCCGGGCATGGCGCTGGTGGCGCATGGCGACGAGCGCCCTGTGTGGCTCATGTACGAGACATTGCGCTACCTGCACCAGCACTTCGGGGCCGACTACGACTGGTTCTTCATCATGCAGGACGACACCTACGCGCAGGCTGAGCAGGTCAAGGCACTGGTGACGCATCTCAGCATCGACCAGGACGTGTACCTGGGCCGGGCCGAGGAGTTCATCGGCGGGGATGAGCGGGCCCGCTACTGCCACGGGGGCTTCGGCTACCTGCTGTCCCGCAGCCTCCTGCTGAAGCTGAGTCGGCACCTGGATGGCTGCCGCAACGAGATCCTCAGCGTGCGGCCCGACGAGTGGCTGGGGCGCTGCATCATTGACTTCCTGGGCATCAGCTGCGTCTCCCAGCTCCAGGTGCGGGCAGGTCTACGCGGGCAGCGCGGTGGGGGCAGGTGGCCTAGTCGGGTCTCGTTGGCGGCCTCGCAGAGGGCTGGGGTATTGCCGGAGGTGGGGTCTTGTCCACGGTGGGAAGAGCAGGTGGGGGACATGCCTCTCGCTCCAGCCCTGATCGCTTTGGCTCTCGTCCCTCTCAGGGCCAGCACTATCGTTCCTACGAGCTGGCCAAGAACGCTGACCCCGAGAAGGAGCAGGGGGCCAGCTTCCAGGCCGCGCTCGCCGTGCACCCTGTCTCCGATGTGACCCTCATGTACCGACTGCACAAGCACTTCAGCAGGATCCAACTGGACAGAGCCTACCAGGAGATCTGGCAGCTCCAGGTCAGTACCTGAAGGGTACACACGGGTGGGAGCAGATCCTCACCTCTGTCTCCAGGCGCTGGGGAAGGGCTGATCTCAAACTGCCCAGTGGCGGCAGATCTCTCCCACTTGGAGATGCTCTTTCTGATCCTAACTGATCTGGGTCAGGCCTATTGCAGTTCCAGTAGCACCTAGGATTTGGGAGGTCCGTAGTGGGGAGGAGGGACCGGTTGAGGGATGGGGACTGCTTGCTCCTCCAGGGGCAAAGGGATCACCAAGTTCTTCCTACAGATGCAGATCAGGAACCTGACATCACTGACCCCTGCAGGCGAGGCTGGGCTTACGTGGCCAGTTGGCATCCCTGCACCCTTCGTCCCCAAGTCCCGCTTCCAGGTGATCAGCTGGGACTACTTCACAGAGCAGCACCTCTTCTCCTGCCCTGATGGCACCCCCAAGTGCGAGCTCTCGGGGGCCAGCAAGGCCGACGTCAGCGACATCATCGAGTCAGCACTCGAGCAGCTCAACAGCCGCTACCAGCCGCTACTCCGGTTCTACAAGCGGCAGTTGCTGAACGGCTACCGGCGCTTTGACCCCACGCGGGGCATGGAGTACACTCTGGACCTCCTGCTGGAGGCGGTGACCCAGAAGGGCCACAGCCATGTCCTGGCCAAGCGGGTTAGCCTCGTGCGGCCCCTCAGCAAGATGGAAATCATTCCCATGCCCTATGTGACGGAGGCCACGCGGGTGCAACTGGTGCTTCCCCTGACTGTGCAGGACCTGGACTTTGTGGGGAACTTCCTGGACACATTTGCCATGAACACACTGGACACTCACGACAATGCCCTGTTGACCCTGCTTTTCATCTACCATCCCTATGATGCCCAACGGGTCAGCCAGCTGGACGTCTTTGCCGGGGTCAAGGCCATGGTGGGAGAGCTGGAGAAACGCTACACTGAGGTGAAGATCCCCTGGATCAGCGTCAAGACGGAGGTGCCGTCACAGGTGAAACTGATGGACATCATGTCCAAGAAGCATCCCGTCGACACCCTTTTCTTCCTGGCCAGTGTGTGGACAGAGGTCAGCATGGAGTTCCTAAACCGCTGCCGCATGAACACTATCAGCAACTGGCAGGTCTTCTTTCCAGTGCACTTCCAGGAGTTCAACCCTGCGCTGGTGTACCGGGGTGAGCAGGCCTCGTCATCCAGTGCTGACGTCCTGCGGGACGGGCACTTCGACCGGCACGCCTTTGCCGAGGCCTGTTTCTACAACTCCGACTACATGGCTGCACGCACCAAGCTGGCAGCTGACATCCTGGACCGGGATGAGGTGCTGGAGAGCATGGAGGTCTTCGACGTCTTCCTGCGCTATTCAGGGCTCCATCTCTTCCGGGCAGTGGAACCAGGGCTGGTGCAGAAATACGCACTGCGCAGCTGCAACCCCCGGCTGAGCGAGGAGCTGTACCACCGCTGTGTGCTCAGCAACCTGGAGGGGCTCGCCTCCCGCTCCCACCTGGCCATGGCTCTCTTTGAGCAGGAGCAGGCCAACAGCACCTGAGTTACCTGCAGCCACCAAGGGTTCCCAGCACCTTAATACTAGGCACCTTTCATTCTCTGCCTCAGCCCCAGCCTGCACTGGGGCAGAGGGCACATCAAGTGGAGGGGAGAGGAAAGACCTCCCTCTTCTCAGCTCAGCCCCAGGGCCGAGGGGAGGGCAGTGGAAAGGTCTGTGGGGGTTTTTTAAAATAAATAATTAAAGTTTATTCCCATGCAAGTGAACTCCATTCCTCCCAGTTGTTCAGTGAGTCATCTTTCCTGACTCTAACTGCGGTAGCAGCCACCCTCACAGAGGGGCCTGGGCCTGAGGTAAAGGGGAAGTGAGCGCAGCCTGCTCCCAAACTGCCCAGAGCCACTCATGGCTCCCTGGTGCCGTCCCAGCACAGCAAGGCCGGGACTGGAACCAGGGCAAGGCAGGCTTGGCAGCTGCAGCTTGTGTGCTGCCCACTGTTCAGAGACACCCTCCCTCGTGTGCTTGCTTGCTGAGACAGAATTAGACAGTTAGTCATGTTCCTGCTCTCTGCTCTGCTGGGGTGGGAGGGAGGGTCCTCTGTCTTTTCCCTTATCCCTCCCCTGCTCCTTTGTTAGTCATTCCTGCTGCTCTGCAACCCCCAGTACAAAGAGCTGCCTGTTGCTTTTCCAGGGTAATTATCTGCCCCAGCAGTGCAGTGTTGGGAGAGCTGCAGGCACATCAGCCTCGTCCCACAGGGGAGCTAGGTATCCCCATCAGGTTATGGTGGCAGGTGCTGCTTCCCCCAGTGAGCAGGCTGAGGCTGGGCGGTTTGTCAGGGGCTGTGATATCAAGCGTACAACATTCCCTCAGGTCTCTGCGGACCTTGTTGCAGAGCCCAGGGTCCCATTGCTGGGCATTTGGCATTGCCAGAGGAGCTCCTGCTCATGATGAGGAATCTCCTGCCTAGTGCTGGCTGTAGATGGGACAGTGGCAGCAGCGTGTGCCCTTTCTCCCAGGAAGGGTTCCCATCCAAAGGGAAGGAGGACAGGGAGCAGGGGTAGCAGCCAGAGACAGACTCTGTGGCAAAGGTGCTGCTGTCCTTCACAGGCTGCTTCCTGTGGGACACCCAGCTGGCTGGTGCGAGAGCTGCCTGGCCTCCGGAGCCTCAGTCACCTCCGAAGGGAAGACACTTGTATAGGAACGTAAATGAGTCAGAGAAGCTGTGAAGAGCAACCAGCTCATTTCTTTCTGCAGCAGGCTCAGGTGCTGCTGGGGCACAGCTCAGGCAGCTGTTCTTGGGTCTGTGAAACTTTCATTCCTGTGGCTCTGACCAGGATCCTACCCCTTGTATTTGCACATGCTGGGTGCACGTATGCCTCCTGTGTCCACCGTCTTGCAATCTGTTCCCTTCCAGCTGCTGGCTCCAGTTATGCCCTGCTGCTGCCCAACTCCCACCTGGGTGGGACAAGGCAAGCATGGTCTTGCCCTCCTGGGCCCAGACCACTTCACTGCCAGGCATTAGACTCCACTTCGCCTAGCAGTGACCTAGTCACTGTCACCTATGGAAAATGAACTGAGAACTGGCTGATGGTCACGAATGTGAATGGGGAAAAAGACATTTCTTTCCCTAGAGCAGCGATTCCCAAACTCTTGACAGATGGGGCACCTCCAATTTAAAAGGATGCAACCTTATGTGCGGGTGGTACTTTTTTCAGTTCTACCTTAAGTACCACCAGCAAATTTTTGTCATATAAAGTAATTATAATAAATCTGTTAACGCGTGCCACTAACGGGTTACCTGTGTACCACTGGTGGTACCCATACTACAGATTGGGAACTGCTGTCCTGGAGGATATTTTCCAAGAAGCCCCTGTAGGGATCCATCGCTCACCCAGTGCTACTTGGGAGACATAACTGGAAGGAAACATGAGGCTGCAGCTGGCATAAGTTGGTGGGGCCAAGCACGTATGCAGAATGATCCAGAGGGTGTGCTAGGAGGGGCCTGCTTTACTGAATACAGCCAAGTATGAGGCCACACACCTATGAGCCAATCACACCAGTCACACCAATGTCTCCCCATTCTCTGTCTTGGAAAGCAGTAACTCTGCTGTCATGGGGAAAACTGGTATATGAGTTTCCCTGCAAAGTGGTTTGTGGCTGCATGAGCAGGGGAAAGCTGCCTGGGTGGAGGGAGGTTGTGTCACTGCCAAGCTTTCCATTAGTGAGGAGGGCTGTGTGCAGTGCTGGTGCCTGCCTGCAGAAAGGGGTGGCAGGGAGCCATGGAGAGTACCACAGGAAAGCAACAGTCTGGAAAAATTAAATTAAAAAGCTCTGTTTACGAAATTGGTACAAGAGAAGGTTCAGCGGTGACTTGATCACAGTCTTCCAGCTCCCACACAGGGAGTTTCCAGGAGCGGGCAGCTCTTTAGTCTGGCAGACAGAGGCAGGAGGAAGATGTAGTGGGTAGCTGCTGAAGCCAGACAGAGGAGGAGGGCACAGTTTTTTTGGATTCCGCAGCGAGGGGCATTAGCCGTGGCAGTAGATTACCTGCCTGGGGAGGAGCTGGCAAACCAGAGCAATTCTGAAGGGCACAGCTGCTCGGGGATGAAGGTGGTTGATTGGAGGTTGCACTTTTTGTTCACCTCCTTGCCCAAGCTTCCCGTCCTGCTGCTCTTGCCAGCTGCTGAATGCTTCCCCTGTGCAGTCACCACAATGGTTCTTTGCCTACTCAGCCTGGTTAAGAGCCTTTTTGGTAACTGCTTCCTTCACAGTGCGTCTCCGTGAGGACAGCACAGCTGGGGCTGTCAGGTCTGATCCAACCAAGTGTTCGAATGTTCCAGCCAAGGCACGACATTTTTTCTGAAAGATTGCGGTGTCTCAGACAGGCAGGGCTTCCACGAATTAATATGTCCCTTGTTAGATGGGGGTGAGATCAGTTGACCACAAAGCTCCCTTGTGACTTCGTAATCTATTAATCTGTTTCCTAACAGCCGATGCCTCCTTGAAGGGAGATTTGTATGCTAAGTCATTGTCAAGCAAACCTTTGGCTTGGGCAGTAATTCTCACCCGGGGGGCCTGGCATGTTGTCAGAGCCTTTTAAGGGGGTTCTGGGGTGCTGTACAGTATTAACACGGGTAGATGTGCAAGTGCCTACATGCAGTTCATCAGATAAACCCAGAGATTGCAAATAGGCATCCACAGTGTCACAGACGTCCTGACCTGATGCGGACCGTCCTGGCTCTTTGCAACAGAAGAGTCGCTATAGATTTTCCATAGTCAAAAATGAGTGAACACTCATGGGAAGCTGGTCAGCTCTCAGGAACCTGTCGTGCAGAAGTGGAACGGACAGCGACAGGGATGTACGTGATGAGCTTCATTAGGATATGAAGCAGGCAGCTACAATGCAGTTACTTCCACAGCCAAGGCTGGCAGGGACTTGTGGTCAGTAACTGCAGCAAAAGTGAGGCAGAAAACTCAACAGCTGACACTAGAGCAGAAGGATGGTGAGCTTTGTCCCGGAGACCAGCAGCTTTGGACAGGGTGACATCTAGTAGGGCAGTGTGGGCAGTTATACGTTGCATTGACCCCAAAGTAATTCTGGGAACCAAGAAGGGTTTGAAGAACAGGTCCCATCAGAATTAAATATTTGCAAACATAAATGCCAGATGAATTTTAATAGCAAATGTAATCATGAAATGTAGATAAGATATAAATGGCCAACAGTACAAGCAAAGCATATCAAGCAAATGATTAAAACTTATAAAATGTGTGTTTGTCTAAAGAATTAACAATTTCATTAGCATTTGGAAGAATTTAAAATTAATTTCTTGAAGTCCCAAAGTCTCTAGCAGGTGGGCAGCCTGCTCTCATCCAGGTTTCAAATTCAGTTTTAAAAGTGCTCTTGTCTCGGTGCATCTGCAGATGGGCTGTTCAGCAGGGACCCAGATTTTTAACTGTATTGCCTGGCTTAATATCAAAAAGCTTACTAAACAAGGCCAAATTTTTTAAAAAAATCTAACGGGTTCTACTCTAATTAATATTCATATGCCTATTTTTATTCTTCCTTTAACTACACCTTGTCCTGAACCAGATCTAAAAGCACTCCATGCACTCTGAGCAGCATTTAGCCAACTTCTTCTGAACTGCCCTGCTCATACTTTTTAAACTTAATCTCATCTCTGACATTTGCTTGCTCATTTGGTTGCCCCTTCTCTTACTCAAACTTTGGTCAAGCGGAGGGCAGCAGATACTAGACCATCTTAGCTTAGGGTCTCCTACAGTCTGCAGTCAGGACCACAACACGGCATCATGTGGAAACACAAGGGACCTTAGAAGAGAAGACAGTAAAGTCTGAGTGGTGCTCATGGAAATCCTGTACAGGAGGAGTCTGACAACACGGGCAGCGAGATGCTGGCTGGGGGTTATGCAGCACAGCCCCCGGTCTGGCAGAAATGTCCTAAGTAAAGTTAGCTGTGCCCCTTTTGGGGAGGAGAGTTACTCTTGGGGCTGGACACCAGCTGGTGCATCCACAGGGTGGGTAGACCAGCCGTGAAGGGGACAATGCTTCGGCAGCAGGTGTGGTACAGACTTGTGCTTCGTGTGTCGTGAGCTGCTCAGACTGGCCTAGCAAGGAGCACAAGGAAGAGAGTATGTCTGGGGCTGCCTACTCCGCCAGGCTGGAGGTCTGAGCCACAGACGAGAGGAACTGGAAATGCGCACTGTGGTCTGCGTGGCCTTCCTGCGCGATTCATGCCAGTTGAACGGGTTTAACAGCCAGCAGCTCTTGTGAAACAAACCTGGTTCTGTTCCTTGAAATTGCAAGTGTGACACAAGTAACTGCCCAGAACCGCAGGCTCTTGTGAGGCACGTGGCTTAGTACGATACATCCCAGGAGAAGGTGAATGGGGATGGAGAGATGGTAGACAGAGCAGAGCAAAGACATGATCAGGGAGCAGGACCCCATCACTAAGGTAGTCACAAGAAAGCAGGGGACATCCACTCATGGATTAGAAGCTGGCTTTAGGATAGAAAGCAAAGAAGGAGTGTAAATGGTCAGTTTTCAGGATGAAAGAAGTAAATAGCGGGTCCCCCAGGGGTCTGTGTTGGGACCACTGCTGCTTAACATATTCATAAATGATCTGGAAAAGGAGGTGAGTAGTGAGGTGGCCAAACTTGTGGATGACAAAATTATACAAAGTGCCATAGAGTCACAGAGCAGTGGAGCTGGAAGGACCGTCTAGAGGTCAGCTAATCCAACCCCCTGCCTGAGGCAGGATCATCCCTATCCAAACCATCCTACACAACCATAAGCTCAAATCTACATAAAGCCACGCTCAACCCTGACACAACTCAGACCAAACACCTGACCCTGCCACAGGTAAAGCAGGGGAATCCAATGTCCTGCTTTATGAAATGTCAATATATGCTCAAGAGGTCCCCGGTAGCGGCCGTGCCCCCCACTACAGAGGAAGCCAAAACCCCCCAGCCTGTACCAGTCTGATCATGGGACAGAATCTGTTCATGATCCAAATGTGGTGACTGGTCTGACCCTGAATGGAGGGGCAAGACCCTCCAGCTTGGCTTCTAGCAGGAGAGTCGGCGTGTCCCAGTTGAAGCCCCCAGCCTTAGCCGTAGCCAACACCCGATACCTCGGGGGAGGCTTAAAAAACGTCCTGACACATGGAGCAGAAAAAAGTGGGGTGGGGGCAGGAGAAACCAGCAAAGCCCAGAAGCCTGGGAAATACCCATGGTAGAAAATAGGCACAACTACACCTAGATCATCCCCAACTAATGGCTGTCCAACCTCCTCTTGAACATCTCCAATGATGCAGAGTCCCCGGCTGCCCCAGGCAGGGTGTTTCACTGCCTCTCTGTTTCTAGAGTGAAGAATAGGTAGGACCTGATTTAGGTCAAACCAGTTTCTGAAACTTCTGTCCCAGACCCCTTCCTGGTTTAAGTTAACTCAGAGTCCCTCAGCATCGCAGCATGCCTACCTATTCATTCCTGCCCGTGGCAGGGGGTTGGACTTGGTGATCTGCTCAGGTCCCCTCCGACCCTACATCTATGAATCTATGAAAGAAGTTTTTCTAGATCTCCAACTTAAGTTTGCTTTGCTGCAACTTCCAGCCATTGTTCTTCATCCTCCTCTCTGCGGCAAGAGAGAAAAGGTGCTTTCCCTCTTCTCTATGGCAGCCCTTCAAGTATTTGAAGACTGCTGTCATGTCCCCTCTTAGGCACCTTTTCTGCCAGCTGAACATGCCCACCCCCTTCAGTCTCTCCTTATGCGCCTTGCCTTCCAAGCCCTACATCATCTCTGTTGCTGCCTCTGGACCCTCTTCATGCCCTTATTTAAATGCGGAGCCCAGAACTGCACACAGTATCCAGAGGAGGCCTAACCAGTGTTGAGTAGCTAGGCACAGTCACCTCCTGTGTCTTGCACTTACTGCTTCTATTGATGCTGGAATAAGTCACCCGAAGAATGGCAAAATACCTCGACTTTGTGACATATGCATGGAGCAGATCAAACACTTTGGTCCTACAACCAAGTTATGGGTATTACGTCTGTAACATCAGCCCTTAGAATAAGTAAACTATGGGCAACAAGCCCATCCAACAGCTCTATTTTGAAGCCAGGGAAGGAGGCCTTTGGCCCAGAGAACTTTAGGTCAGTGTCACTTCTGAGCCATCTTTATAATCTTTATGAGCACCTTACTCTCAATTGTCTTTCACCTCATAAAAATCAGACGACATCTAGTCCCACAGCAAGCTTGATTTAGACCAGGCAAGTCCTGTACTGGACAAATACTAAATATCACCCAGCATATAGAAGATGGATTTGAGAAAGGGACAGTAACAAGTGCTGTGTTTGTACACCTATCAGCAACATACAATACAGTCAACCACCAAAACCTGCAAGTCTACAATATGACGCCCGACTACCGCCTAGTGCAGCTCATCTGGTCTCTTTTGGAGAAGAGATGTTTTTACATAGAAGTGTGCAAGAAATAGAGGTGCTGGGGACAAAAACAAAACAGCCTCCCACAGGGTGCTGGCACCAATCCTTTTTAATACACACCCCCACCAATGACCAACCCAAATGGAATAATACAAGGAACTTCATGTATGCTGATGATCCATGCATCATGTCACGAGAAGGACTTTGCTACTGTTGAGAACAGACTGACATGTGCCCTGAGCAACCTCTCAGATCACAATAAAAGCCAGCTTCATCCGTGAACAACACGTGCCCATGGTGGCTGCGGGGGCGCGGTGGTGGCAGCGCGGCACCGGTAAGCAGGAGCTCCCGTAGATGCCACCAGCACTGTTGGGGGGGGAGGGTGGCGAGCGCTGACCAGAGGTTGGTGACCACCCAAAGATGCTGCCAGCAGTGTCAGCAGTGGCCGGTGGTGATTGCTGACCTCATGCAGACGCTGCCAGTGGTGTCAGCAGTGGGGGGGGCTGTTGGCGAGCAGCAATTGCCCGTTGGTGCTGCCGACCGTGTTGGTGCCTTTTCATAGGGGGTGCAGTGCCATGCTCAGGGGCTGCACGTGCGCCCACGTGGACCCCCTATGTGTCACCAGTGGCTTCATGGCAACCCGAGCAAGACGCAGGTCACAGCTTTTCATCTCACCATAGAGAAGTCAAGTGGAAATTAAACATCACCTAGGATGGTGTCCTACTAACTAGTTACCCAAACCCTGTGTACTTGGGGGTCACATTGGACCAAGCCCTTACCTTCAAAGCACATGTGAAGAAGATGAAAGGGAAAGTCAGTGCCCGGAACAACATACTTTGAAAGATGGTCACCTCAAACTGGGGAGCGAACGCAGCTACGTTATGAACCACTGCTACTGTCTTGCGTTGCTCCCCGTGGAGGATGCATGTCCAGTATGGGAATGATCAGTTCATGCCAAGAAATAAGACTCAGCTCTAAATGACAGCTGTCCTGCAAGAACAGGATATCAAAAGTCAACACCAAAGGATAGCCTGTACTGACTGGCTGGCATTGCACCACCTGATCCGAAGAAAGGTACGGAGCCAAAAAGAAAGCAGGTCCCAGGCATCCACTCTGTGGTCGCACAAGGGTAAATGAATGGCTCAAAGCGTGAAAGAGTTTTGTGACTAGTGTCGTGTTGTTGGACGTGACAGGGCATGAGCGAGGTTAGGTAATGTGCAGTCAGATGCCCCGACACGGACCTGGACCCCCCAGGAGGACCTTCCAAGAGGAGTGGAAGATGCTATGCCATGCAGAGGCAACACATCCCCTGGGCCCCTGGGCTTGTGACCAGAACAGGTGTTGTTTATAATATCTGTGGGTTAACCCTGGGTTTTTCACATTCATGTTCCCTGCCTCAGTTTTCCTTTCTTGTAGCCTGTCACCATGAGAAAGAACGGGTTAAGTATGCTATGACTTATACCAGGAAGGGCGGGCAGAGGTAACTCAGCTGCTGGGGAAGGGGCCACTAAGATTACAATGGACTGATTTGTGGGTTTTGCGTTTTTTTGCCAAAATACGTCTTTCTCTATATAGAAATAAATATATTACTGGGCTGTGGAAAAGCGCGCGTGGTGGGGGCACGGCTTGCGGCTGTGAGGTGGAGCGTGGCTGTGGGGAGCGGGCACGGCGCGTGCGGCCCACCCTGCGGCCGGCGGGCCCTGCCCGGGTGTCCGTCCATCAGTAAGGCTCCGGGCGGCACAGTGCTACGGCTTTTATCATGTTAGGATACCCCCACCCCAGCTCTCTGCCAAGTGGCCCCTGCAGTTCAGCTCAAAGCACACCAGACACCCATCGCACAGTTCGCACCGCTCAACCGCGCGCCCACCCCCACCCCCCCCCCCCCCCCCATCCCCGCCCCCACCACTGCCCTCCTCCGAGGGTCCACCCCTGGCAGTCGATGCCGACCCCTCTCCCCCGGACGAGCTCGGCCCTTTCCTTCCTGTCGGCCCCTCTTGCCCGGCTGTAGCGCCGGCACGTGCCCCTCGGCCCGTTTCGCCGTGGGGCCGAGCGTGTTCGTGAGCAGGGTCCAGGTTTCCGCCGCGCAGACCTGGCAGGAGACGGGCTGCTCGGGGCCGCGCAGAGCCGCTTCCCTGCCCGGGTCTGCGAGCGCTGCCGGCCCCAGGACTCCCCCACCCGCCGGCCACGGGCAGTCCCAGAGGAGGGGCAGGTCTGTCTCGGGCAGCCGGACGGACGGACGGTCTGCCCTGCGCTCCCACGGGTGACTCGCCTTACATGAAGACACAGCGGCGCAGCACCGCGCCTGGGGAGCCCGGCGGCCTCTGGCACGGGCAGCACGGGCAGGAGTAACCCCAGGACAAGCCACGGCTTGGCGAAGACTCCCGGGGACACGAGGGCTGAAGCAGAGCAGACCTCCGCCTCCTGCGTCGCTGCACAGGGCTCCCGGCCTGGAGCTCGCCTGCGCGACAGGCCAAGTCCGACAACGAGAGTGCCCGGGCACGGCCCTGCGGGCTGGGGCAGAGCCCAGGGCCAGGGCTCCCCGGTCTTGCAGCGATGCCAGGGCTGGCTTCACGGGAAGCTCAGACAGCACATGTCCAGGGCCGGGATCCAAACGGAAAGCCCCGCGGGCACCTCAGCACGGCCCGCCCGGGAAGCGCCGGGGGTGCAGCGGGAGCTCAGGGCCGGCCCGCTGCCCGGCGGCTGGAGGAAAAGCCTGGGCGCAAGCGACCCGCGTGGGAAAGACCTCCCGGTCCCCGCTGCACCAGGATCCGGCTGAGAAGCAGGCGCTTCCCACCGCGACGATCCCCCGCTCCTGCAGCACAGGCCGGGGCCCCGACACGCGGGGCCGCGGGAAAGGAGAAACACAAACACGTGATGGCACGGGCTGTCCCCGCGACACCCCCACGGGGCTCCACGCTGCGCCGGCGGGGTCCGCGGCTCCCGCCATGCACAGGCCCCTACGGCTCCGCGTCGCCCGGCGCCATGTGCAGCCCCCAGGCCCCTGCCCAGCACGCCCACGGCCCCCACCCCAGAGCGCCGGACCCCCACGGCGGGGCAGCTCCCC
>NW_017728886.1:51207-54479 GCF_001723895.1 Crocodylus porosus | reverse complement strand
TTCCTGCCCTTTGGGCAGGGGGCTGGACTCGATGATCTCCCGAGGTCCCTTCCAGCCCTAATGTCTATGAAATCTATGAAGTGCAGACTATGGAGCACCTGCTTAGTTGCCGATCCTTGATGAGACCTGTATGAAGGGGGAACCTCGCTGCAGCAATGGAAAGAGCCACCACTTATGCACGATTGTGGGAAAACATCTAGTTTATGACAAGGACATGAGAAGATGGAGATAAGAAGATTGATGCAGGCCAAAACCACATTGACCTTTCATGCAGGTCCATCATAGTGCATGAGTCTCTGGTCTACCAAGATTCCCAAGTCCTTTTCCGTAGAGCTGCCATCCAGCTAGGTGTCCCTCATTTTGTATTTGTGTTTTTTATTTTCCTCCTGAGGTGCAGTACCTTGCATTTGTCCACAGTGAAAGACCAAGCTGGACTGTGAGGAACTACAGAAGGATCTGGCATCATTGAGCAAATGGGCAACTAAATGGTAGAGGAAATTCAATGAAGACAAACGTAAAGTAATGCACATGGGCAAAAATAACCAAAACTAGACCTACACTAGGATGGGCTCTACATCAGCTGTTACCACACAGGAAAGAGACCTGGGAGTCCCTGTGGACACCTGCTCAGTGCTAAGCAGCCATCAAAAAGACAAACAACGCGTTAGGGTTTATGAAGAAGAGAACTGTAAACAAAACAGATGGCACTATGATGCTCATTTATAAGTCCATGGTGTGTCCACACTTTGAATACTTTGCCAGGTCTGATTCCCACACTTCCAAAAGGATCTAGAAGAACTAGGGAAGGTCCAGAGAAGGGGAACAAGGATGATGAGTGCTATGGAAGGGTTTTCCTGTGAGAAGAGACTGAAGAAGCCAGGCCTGGTCAGTTTAGAGTAGAAACACTTGAGGGAGGATAGGATAAGGGTGTACAAAATGCTAAACACAAAGAGGAAGTCAATAGGGATTTATTATTATGTACTATCTCTCACAATACAAGAACTAGGGGTCACAACATGAAACTAGTCACAGTAAGTTTAAAACTAACACCAGGCTGTTCGTTTTCCCCCAGTGTGTCATTAAAGTGTGGAAATCATGGCCACCAGATGCAATGGAAGCTGGGAGTGTGGCCAGATTCACAAGGGATTGGACATGTGCTTGGAGGACAAGGGCATTGATGGCTGTGGAGCAGGGAGCGGGGAGTGAGGGGCACAGCCTCTGCATCAACCCTGCCTGGACCCTCAGTGCTGGAGACTGCAAGGGGGAGAGGAACAGGGGAAAACCCTGGTGAGATCTGGTCACTCTCTCTTCAACCTCCACTGTCTATTGCCCTGTGACAGAAGCCTGGGCAAGACAGACATGTGGTCTGATGCCATAAATGCAACCTTTATGTTCTTACATTCACGTGTAGAGCAAACAATTATTTCTCTTGCAGCATGTAGTTAACTTGTGGGACTCACTGCCACAAGACGCCACAGACGCTGACAGTCTAATCACCTTCACAAGAGGATTAGACGCATTTGGGCAGGATAGGCCCACTGGTGGGTCTGAAATGTGGTAGTTAGGGCTGCAGCCTCCGTATGAGGACTTCCTGGGCCTCTGAACACTGTAAGCTGGAAGGGAAGAGGGACAAGAGATGTGCATCCTTTGGCATCGGCTCTGTGCCCCGTGAGAAAGAGGATGCAGGCTGAGCCGGTACATCCCATCTCCTGTTCTGATTCACCTCATGCTGAGCAGTGTTGGAACATGCTTGCTCATTGACCACAAGATGAACATGAGCCTGCAATGCGATGCTGCAGCTACGAAAGCCACCAAAACACTGGCTTGCATCCATAGATGCTTCTCAAGCAAATCCCGGGATGTCACTCTCCCCTTGTACTCGGCCTTGGTGAAGCTGCAACTGGAGTACTGCATCAAAAGGATGTGCAGAAGCTTGAGAGGGTTCAGAGGAGAGCCACGCGCCTGATTAGGGGTCAGGAAAACAGACCTTATGACGACAGGCTGAGAGCCATGGGACTCTTTAGCCTGGAAAAGCACAGGCTCAGGGGTGATCTGATGGCCACCTACAAGTTTATCAGGGGTGACCACCAGGATCTGGGGGAACATTTGTTCACCAGAGCACCCCAAGGGATGACGGGGTCCCAGGAACGCCTCGCTGCCTGCTCCTCTGCCTGTCTGCCAGAGCCGGTGGCAGCACGTTCTCCCATGCACCTGCTACTTTTGTCACAGGCTTCTGCCCCAGCCATCCCCGATGCCAGCAGTGCCCTGACCAAGCCTTCGGCCACTGCTGCCACATGCCAGCACCACTGCATCGGTGCAGGGAAAGGCCAGAGGTGCTGGGGGGGTGTGAGAGCCCTGCTGGGCACTGGAAGGCTGCAGCAGAGCAGGGCGCAATCTAGGCCTGAGCCCCAGCCCCAGCCCCAGGCCTATCCTCCCCCTCCACAGGGCATCGTAGTCACACCTGCCCTCCTCATGGACCAGCCCAACCCTGGGCCAATTCAGACTGGAGAGGAGGTGCATTGGGGTAAGAAGCTGACCCTGGCACGCAGCAGTTCCCCTTGCTCGGCAGCTCCCCAGGGTGTCTGGGCCTTGCTGCTGGGGGGGAGATGGGTGCAATGGCTCTGCATGGCATGATCCGGGGCAGGGTTAGATGCCCTGGGGGGTCCGGCTGGGCCCACATCCCTGCAGCTCCCACACCCTCCGTGGCCTTGGCGCCCAAGCCGCTGGCCCAGCATCATGGGTGCGTGGTCATGCGGTGCCTGGTCTGAGGCCTCCCCCGGGCTGAAGCTCGTGGGCGCTGGACTTGCCCCTGGCTGAGTCGTGGCCAAATGCGGCGGCTTCCCCGACAGTCACGAGAGGCGGCTGGAGCTGGGCCCGGGACGGCCGTGACGCAGCCTTCGAGCGGGGCAGCCTTGGGGCTCTGGACCCCCGCAGACCCCGAACCCAGCTGCACCCCGAGAGCCCTGCCCGGGCTGCCCTGCGGCCCAGCACCAGCGCCCCACCTGCAGCCAGGCGCGGGGAGCAAGCAGCCTGGGGACACGCGGGGCAACTGCTGGGGCAGCGGTGCCCCCCCCCCGCGCGACTGCGGCCGGGCACTGTCTACACCCAGGAGCCGTGCCCAGGGCACGGACGTGCGCGGCTGGGTGCCGGGTGCTCGGCGCGGGCGCCGGGGCTGCCCCGTGCACGCACACACATGCGCGCGCAGGTGCACACACAGACGCGCGCGCACACGCGCACAGGTGCAGGCGCGCGCAGGCGCGCGCACGGGGCGG
>NW_017728886.1:31428-50767 GCF_001723895.1 Crocodylus porosus | reverse complement strand
GGCCCCCCCAGCACGTGCACTCCCGTCCTCCTCGTCTGCCTGGTCTGGCACAGGTAGGTCGGACCTGTCAGCTGTGGCCTGGGCCCGGGGGTCACACGGTCTGTCCAAGGGGTGTCGTGGCACCAGGCCTGGCCGGCGGAGCCCTGGCAGAGCAGAGTTGTGCTGTCAGCCCCTTTTGCTGAGCTCTGGCCCGTTCTCGGGGCCGTTGCCCCTGCTGCAAGGGGTCCTGGCCCAGGCCCAGACATGGGCACCTGAGGCAGTGGATGGGGCAGGAGCATGGCGGGAGGAGCGCATCACGGTGCCCTTCTCCTTGCGCGTGGCCAGCCCAGCCGGGGCCTGCCAGACGGAGCTGGAGCCTTGGCTGGGCACCTGCCGGCATTAGGCCAGCGCTCGCCACCCTGCTCTGCCCGGCTTCGCTGCATCCTCCACTGCCTCCTGCCCGCCGCCTCCACCGGGCCCTCTGCTTTGCTTCAGCCTGCTGGCGTCTGCCAGCCAGCTCGGCCACTGCGTGCGCTGGCACTCTCTGCCCCACAGCTGGAAGGCCTCACGCCCTGAGCCTGCTGAGTTGGTGGCTGCAGGTGCCGAGGGTGGCAGAGGGCAGGGTGGGCAGCACCTTAGAGACCGACTGGCTCCAAAGCAGCAGCCTGCTTTGCTGCATGCTGATGCTGCGAAGTGAGTAGAGGGCCATGCAGTTGACAGCCCAAGACCATGTAGCGCAGACGCTGTTCCCTTTGATTTTAAGAGTAGATGGGGCAGCGATGACCACACGGTCTGGCCTCCTATGTGCCCCGAGGGTGGGCTCCTGCCCATTGCTGCTGGTGACCAGCTCTTCCAGGCAGAGGCATCCTGTCTCGGTGCTTGCTCCAAGGAACAGGGAACCTGTCGCATCTTTGGATTGGGTCTTGTCACCAGAGAAAATGGTGCCTTGTTTCTAGTTTGTCCTGTCCTGCTGGAGGCTTCAGCCCTGGGCTCCTCAGGTGCGAAGCTCCCTGTTGCCACCTGATCTGTTCCCACGGGTGCAGTGGAGTTGGCTCCGATGCTGAGGCTGGCAGGGATCCTGTCACTCCTGAGGCCTCACACGGGTGGGATACTCACCCAGTGACTTCAACCTCCAGCCCAGCCTGCAGCTGTGAGAAGGGCATTGACCCTGACCTTCAGCCTGGTGAGCGGGGCTTGGATGACAGCAGGCTGGGACAGGTGCAGCGCAGGTGTGAGTGTGAGATCCTCGAAGACCGGGGGCGGGGGGAGCAGTGGGAAGAGGAGGGCAGCGGGCTGTGTCCACCTGTGCTGTTATTTCCACTCCAGTTTGCTCTTCATAGGCCAGGGGATGTTACTTCCTCTGGCAGCTGGTGCAGCATGTTGCTGCCTCCTGCCCCTTGTCCTTTCCAGGGAGGGGCCTGCCTTGTCTCCGCAATCCCAGGTCTTCCTTGGGGTTGCTCCTGTTGCTGTCACTTCACTAGACCAGCAGCCCATGCCCTGCACTGGCTGATGTCTTCTGGTCATCAAGACATTGATGCTACCCCAGAATGCAGCCCCCTGCCACAGCCTTGCAAGCAGTGCAGACCCATGGCCTTCCCGTGCAGATGAAATGCTCCTAACTAGGGCGCGTTCCAAAGTCTGCACGGGGGTCAGGGAGCTTCGGCTGGAGCTGTGTTGTGGGCCGCGTCTGAAAGCTCTGGATGCTCTGGGACGTGCCTCTCTCCGAGCAAGATCTGCTGCTGTTGCTGGAGCCACCCCACTGCCCCCTCGTGTGAATGGAAGGGAGCAGGAGGTCTGGGTGGAAAGAGGCACAGAGGTAGGTGCCTGTAGGCACGGGGAGGCCTGTTGGCTGGCACACTCGCTTCATGTGCATTTAATTGGTGCCCAAGGCCCATAGCCCTGAACACAGACACTTTAGCCAGGCCCAAGGAGTTGTAGGGAACATCCTGGTTTTCCCAGCCTGGACTGGAAATGTTTGTGTTAGTCTCCAGAAACCATTTGGATCTGCACCTGGCCTGGGGAGTGTCCAACTTTTCTCATGGGGAAGCAGGGTGCTCAAACAGTGCCTGTGTGTGTGCCTGTGTGCTTCCAGCTGGGAGACCTGTGGGCTGTGTGCAGATGTCTCTGGGATTTAGTAACTGAGCACTAGGGCCAGGCTGGTGGCTGCCCTGGCCTTAGGGCCCTGCTGTTCACAGGGAAGCTGTTGGGTGCTCGGTGGATAGGAAACACGGGGCCGCTGCAGGCGTGCACGGCTGTGTGGAAGGGCCCAGAGCAAGTGGTGGGAGCAGGGGAAGGTCATCTGCTCTAACTGCTGTGATCATTCCTGGGCTTGGACACAGGCCAGCTCTGCCTGGTCAGAATAACATGGCTGTCATGGTCTGCCTGACCTGTTGCTCTGTCTGGGCTCCTCTCCTCCTAATCCATTGCTCAGCTCCTTCCCCAAGATGCCCAACAAACTTCCTGTCCTCGCCTTGCTGGCACTCACTTATGCCAGGCCTGGCTGTTGAGCCATCCTACTGTCTTCCCATGCCTTGGGTCTTGGCCTTTGCCAGGCAGCGGCTGAGGGCACAGGACAGATTTCCTCTTTATTTGTCAAGTGTCAGTTAAGCAAAGCCTTAACAAACTGGCTGAGCTTGCAGACGGGTTTCATTGTAAAAGGGCTGTTTGCAGATGCTTCTGCCTTCACTGGCTATGATGCTTTATTCTGAAATCTGCCATGTTCGGTTCCTGCCTAGGGGGGAATTTTTTTAACATTTGAGTGAAAATCATCCTGCTCCTTTTAGGAAGGAAGATGGTGAGGGGGAGATGCGTTGAGCTTGCGTAAGAACGTGGCTCCAGTCTGATGCAGAGTTTGGCGCGCTGCGGGAAGCAGTGGTAGGTCGATGCTTGGCAGGGAAGCAATCCCTAGATTGTACACGTGTCTTCTGCGGTCTGATGGCAATGGGACCCAATCTGGTGATGATGCTGGGTATGAAAGCCCTGTTTTGCACCTTCTACATTCTGTTAGGCTGCCATTCTCCAGCAGCGCATACGTGGCAGGAGGAGACAGAGTAAAATCCTTCCCTGTTAGGGTGACTGACGTCAGGATGGAGAAGCCGAGTTGCATTTGCAACTGTTGGTTCACGGGGAATGTTCTGTAAAAATTGCCTGCGGATGACTTGGGAACAAGGGCTCAGCCTTGCTTTTGCCGCTTTTCAAGTGCTGCACAGTTTGTTATGGTTCCTCCTTTTCTTGCTTTGCCCCTTGGGAGGATGTTGGGATAATCGGTCTGTGTCAGACCTGTGCTCCAGCTAGCTCAGTTCTCTGTACTAGCAGTGATCAGGACCAGTTGCTGCAGAGGAAGATGCAGAGTAGGTGATTACTCATAGCTCCATGGAGTTTAAGGCTGGGAGGGATCTTCAGATTGTCCAGCCTGGCCACCCCCCTGTCTCGGGCGACTGCATCCCAACTTGCCACCCAAGCAGAGGGCCCAGGCTCTTGCCTGGCACCCACTTCCATGGTTTGCCTCTGGGGCTGTTGAAAACAGGCACCGTATTGCAAAGAGCTTGTCTGTGCTGCTGCCTCAGTGTCAAGCCGTGGCTGAGGTCAGTTGTGCCTGGGGGGGTTGTACCCGCACAGCTGTACCTGGCCGGGGTTGGGAGGTTGCACTTCCAGCCAGTGCAGCTCTGCAGACCAAGCTGCGAGGCAGACCTGGCATGGTCGGAGCCACCTGGCTGCAGCTGCTGGCCATTGGTTCTGGCTCTGCCTCTACGCCCGCTGCTCCTGCCTGAATGTCCCTGGGCCCCATCACTGCTCTCTCATAAACTGAACGGATTGAATGCATTTTGAGTCTCTTGCCATCAGTCTTTTTGTCCAGCTATTTTTATCTCTCTTCTCCTTCCCCAGTTTTCAGCATCCCTGCCCCAGCCTGGGCCCCGGGGCAGGTGGCTGCATCACAGTATTAGTTTTACAAGTGCTGCCTGTGTACAGAGAGAAGCACACTCCACCTCCTGCTTCCCCTTTGCCTGTCCAAGTGTTGCAGTGTAACCCCTTTTGCCACAGCAGCACATGGGTGGTGCCTGCGGAGCTGTTTGCTATGACCCCCGGGTCCTGGTGGGAGTTGCTGCTCTCCAAGACCCTCCCCGATGTGTAGCGATGCTACTGGTGCCTGCAGCTTGGGGCTGAGGAGAGGAGGGCTAGTCCCAGCCCCTGCAGAGCCTCACTGCAGCTGCCCCATGCCTGGGCATCCTGCCCTTGGCAGTTACTGTTTGAGACGTGTCAGCCTGTCCATTCCCTCTCCATCATGATTCTTGGACTAGGAGGCCAAGTGAGCCAGGCCACAGGCCTTGTGAGCAGCAGTCAGACGTGCCCTTGCCTTCGTTATGGGACAGGCTGCCTGAGGGAGAGGTTTCCAGTGAGCTCCCAGTAGTAAGAGCAGCAGTTCCCAAGCCAGGGGTGGTGAGTCCCACAGATGTTCACCTGCAGGTGTGGGGCTTGCAAAGGGAAGGGGGAGTCGTCCCTGAAGAAGCTGGGAGCTGCTGAGTCACGGCCTGGCTCTGGGTGCAGGTGGGTGTTGATTGTCTTCCTCAGCCTCCCCTTTGTCCTGCTGGTGCTTGCTGTGATGGGTCTGACGTGGCCATGTCTCCTCCTTTAAGTCCTGCCAGGCTCTGGTATCCCATGGCAGCATGGTCCACAGGCCAGCTGCATCATGAGATTCACTTCTGAATTTGCTGGTTTTCCATCTTGTTAGCTGTCCCCTTCCCCGAGGCCACGTGAGTACGAGCTTGTGCCTGCCCCCATCCGGTGCATCCTTCCCCTCCTCCTCCTCCTCTCTCCTTGAGGTAAGCCCTCCTGATCTCTTCAGCCTCTTGATGTGAAGTCAGCCAGCACTGCCCCTGCTGATCCCGGTGCTCACATAACAACGTCCGGATGCTCTCTGAGCTGCCCCCTCTTGTTCCCAGGCAGCCCCGCTGCACCAGGTTCTCGTCACCTTGCCCACGCTGCTTATACAAAGCCTGTGTGACATTTAAATAACATACGGCAAGTCTGGCCGACCATGGCAGGGTGGGAAGGGTGGGTGAGATGGCTGTCATGAGATTTCAGTGCACAGTGAAAGGGGTGAGGATATCAAATCTTTAACATGGGTATTGTTCATCCAGAATATGGATGTCACCAAAGTTTAGTGGCTGTTAAGAGCAACATGAGGAACATTAAACAGTCTAAGTTTCCTGTCCCAGTCCTTCCCCGCTCTTTGTGGTGGGTCCATCTCCTCTGGTGCTCGGGCGCCGGAGGAGTCCTGGCTGTATGGGGCTGAAGCACTGACCTGTGCATGGCTGCAGCGTGTGGGCTGCAGTAGGGCCAAGTGGAGGAGACACTTTCCAGCCACTTTGTTCACCCCAAAAGAAGCCAAAATGGGCCCCAGCCCCATTGTCTCTGCCTTTGCCTGTTGCATTTTAGACAGCAACTAAGAGAGGACATGATGGCAGCCTTCAGATATCTGAAGGGCTGCCACAGAGAAGAGGGAGGACACCTTTTCTCCATTGCTGAATAATGAAGCATAGGAAGTGGCTTGAAGCTGCAGCAGCATAGGTTTAGATGGGCTCTCAAGAAGAATGTCTTCACTGTCAGCAGGGAGGCCATGGGATAGACGCCCAGGGAAGCGGCGTGCTC
Source organism: Crocodylus porosus (assembly GCF_001723895.1). NCBI lineage: Eukaryota > Metazoa > Chordata > Crocodylia > Crocodylidae > Crocodylus > Crocodylus porosus. The sequence goes on along the minus strand of NW_017728886.1, from coordinate 45,139 downwards.
TCTGTCACTGGAGGTGTTCAAAGAGAGAGACGGGTGCTGGTCAAGAGCAGCAAGGTGTAGAGTGTGCTGTGAGGTCCAGGAAGCCCCCACCCCTGTGTCGCCTGGGGACAGTGAGGAGAGCTCAGCAGCCCGAGCAGGTGGGTGTAAAGGACTGTGCTCGGCAGCAGGAGAGTGAAGCAGGGCTCCACTGCGGGCTCCGTGATAGAGGACGATTGGAGCAGCAGGGTCTGTTTACGCTGGGGACAGGATAGCAGAAAGGGGAGTCCTGTCCCTCCAGTCAGGGTGATGCATGGAGGTGTGTCTGTGTCCCTTAGCTGCAGAGCAGGGGGTGTTTGGTGATTCTCAGGCTTCTGGGCATTGCTGGTTGTATCATGGGGCCAGGAAAGACATTTTCCCCCCTCTGCTCTTGCTGTGGCTGTTGGAGAGTTTTTTCACCTTCCTCAGAGGCGCTTGGTGCTGCAGCCCCAGCTGGGGATGGGGACTGGGCCGTGCCAATGCTCCTGCTGGCACCAACCCTGCAGGACCTGGGCTAGAGGGTCTTGTCCCTGCGCTCAGGCTTAGCCTGATACCGCACTAGGGACAGGAAGGGATTTCCCACCAGTCACACTGGTCCGGACTGGGGGGTATTGCTCTGTGGTAGGGGCACGGCCCTTTTCCTCCGATCTCGTGAGCTTATTAACCATTCCTGTCCTTGCGGTGGCAGGTGCTGGCTGTGCCTGCATCCCTCTGCTTCCTCTGGGGAGATTAAAGGCTGTTCTTGATGTTCCAGGCCTTGTGCACAGGGGTGTTCCTGCAGGCTTTAAAAGCCGGTCAGCCAAACCCTTGTGGTGGTTCAGACAGGGTAATCCTGCCCTGAACAGGGGCTGGACTAGACGTGATGTCCTGGTGGCCTGGAGGGTTTTCCCATGGGACCTTGCTGCGTTTGCTGACCGGCCCATGCTGCCCCCTCTGTTTGACCCACAGCTGGCTGTCTGCTCCGATGGCGTCGCCCTGTGTGTATGGACCAGATCCTGGCTCCTGCTGCCCTCTTCAAGCTGCATGTGCTGCAGGGGCTGGTTCACTCCACACAGCCTAGCCTGTCCCATGCCCGTTCCCCCATAGGGCTCTGCCCCCATCCCCTTCCCGGGGTGTTTTGCCTCCATCCTGCTCTCTGCCTGAACCTCTGCTTCCCGACGCCCCGGTTTTCAGTGAGTGTGTGTTGTGAGGGTGTGTGGCTCGGGGCTGCTGTGGGGTGGCATGTGGGTCCATGAGGCTGTGATGGGGTGCATGTCAGTGGATGGGGCATGATGGGAAATCTGGATGGGGGAAAAAGACACAAGAGTCAGCTGGAGCAAACATGGTGTCAGACCTGAAGGGATGAGGAGCTGGTTCCCCCTCCCCAGGGCACATCCTGCTCCCTGGCCTCTCCTGGACACAGCTGATCTGCTCCCTGGGAGGGGCTGCGTGGTGCCCCCTGATGAGGCAGGGCCTGTGGGGTGACGGGAGGGGATGGGACGGACCAGTGCCTCCTGGTGCTCTCGGGCCTTGGTGGGGCTCCCTCTTGGCTCCTGATGAGACCAGAGCGCTTGGGTTCAGCAGGGGCACAGGAACATGCAGAAGGGGTGACCCTTGCCCTGGCTGTGGCTCCCAGCCAGTCCTGGGCTCTTGTGTCCTGCTTTGTGCACCAAACCCTTCCAGGAAAGCCAAGGATCTCGTGGGTCTCTGCCACCTGTTGGCTGTCACCACCTCTGGCTCTGCTCTGCTGCTGCCCGCAGCTCCTTCTTCCATGCCTGCAGCACGTCCCACGTGGCTCGCCAGGTCCTGTGGAGCCAGACAGGCTGTTGCCCTGCCACCTTCTCGCTGCGTGACACCTCCTGCCTTCTTGACGAGATCAGTTCAGTCTGACGCGCTGTAGCCTCCTTGCCCCCCCTTACCCCAGCGCTGACTTGGCCGTGACATTGGCTGCTGCTGCCTGTCTCCTTCCACTGCCTTGGCCCGATGCCCTCCTGACCTCCAAACTCCCACTTGCCCCCACACCTCTCCTGCCACTGCCTCGTCTCTTTCCTCCCTTCCTTTCACGTGTTTGCTCTTCTTGCCCTGGTTTCCCTCCTTGTTCTCCTAAAATTCACTCTGCCCCACATCGAGGCAGGTCTTCCTGACACCTTATTCCTGAGCTCCCCTCCCTGCTCTCATGTGATGGCCCCTGGCAGATACGTCCCCGCGCTGCGCTGGCAGCTTACATTCAGTTGGCTCTATTGTGCCTCCAAAGTCCTGGACTTGCTTCTTTCCAGGAGACAGTCCTGTCCCGTGCACACCACCTGCCTGCCTTGCTTCTTGGCCAGGGACCTCAGATGTGTGTCTGTGCTAAGACATTTATCATCTGTGTGCATCGAGCCCTCAGTGGTTCTGCTAGGTCAATGCAAAGGGCCTGTCCTGATTGTGGGTTGCTGCCTGGGCTGGGGCAGATGATGTGAGCAGTTGCTTTCTATTTCCTTCAGATGCTTGCTAACGATACTCAGCAGTGCTGGGGGCAAGAGCAGGTCCCTGCCATTCCTCCTTGGATGACAATCCTCCAGCACGAACCAGAATGAACTCTTGCAGAAAATACAAAGGATGAATTCCAGTAGGAGCATGTTTTTCACTGTGTGTGTGTGTGTGTGTCCCATCCCTGTACTTAAGGGAATAAACACATCTCTAGAAGATGGGTCTGGGAACAGAAATTCATAATCCTACTGGACAGTAAAATGTCTGGTCTTAATATAGACAGTGACTTCATGGCTTGTTCCAACCTTACAGACATTGCCGGTCACCTCCTTGCACTTCACAGGTAATAACTACCCCCTTCTTGAATGGCCTTCATTGCCACTAACCAGATTGCCTGTTCTACTGCTCTTCTGCTGGCTCTTGCTTACCCCTCCTCATTGCCGGGTCAGAGCCCGCTTAGAATCATGGACAATGAGGGTTGGGGGTGCTCAGGAGGCTGCATCTACTCCAGCCCCCTGCTCCAAGCAGGGCCAGCCCCAGCTACATCATCCCAGCCAAGGCTTTGTTGAGCCAGGTCTTGAAAACCTCTGAGGACAGAGCTGCCACCACCTCTCTGGGTAGCTTGTTCCAGTGCTTTACTACCTTCCTAGTGAGAGAGGTTGTTCGACAGCTGTCCCAACTGTATGGTCGGTCCAAAAAAAGACCTCACAAAGTCTCACCTCTCAACTCTCTGGTAGCCATTCCTACCTGGGAATTGTCAGCCAGGAATGAGTTGTCCATGTGCTGTGGGGGTCCAGTGCAGTGCAAAGCAGTCAGGCATGTAAGTCTTACGAAGTCCCAGAATATCCCATTAGCACAGCTCTCAAAACCAGCATCCTGCTGGCCCAGGGACTCCAGCCACGCCTCACTTCCCCCATGGCCCAAAGCTCTGCTTGTTCTTGCATGTCACGTGAACCTTGTACATGTTATGGCCAGCGGGGCTGTGGGTGAGTGAATGAGTTAGGGGACCTGGCTTCTTGGTGGTGCTGGGTCCCAGCATGCTGTGGGGAGGAAGTCGGTGTCATCGCACTTCTGTAGCAGGATGGCAGCCACGTGGCCATGCTGCCACAGAGTACAGTCCCCTTGTCTGGGGCCGTCCTTGTCTCGCCCTCTGTCACCTGCATCGTGGACCCTGGGCTGAGGCTGCTGCAGGCCTGGCGCTGGCTTGTCTGCCTGAGCCTGCTGCTCTGCACCCCACAGGCCCAGAGCAGGGCGTGCCTGAGGAGTGGCCACCCTGTGCCAGCACAGCCTCAAGGGTGAGGGACAGTGGCTGACCATGGAGCTTCTGTGAGTTTGCGTCTCCCTGCATCCACTGGCTGTATCCTGCCACCTGGCATAGCGGCTTCACCACAATGCGTCACAGCAGCAAAGCCCCCGGAGGGTTCTGCGCAGCCTGCGGGCAGACGGCTCTGCGTGGGGAGCTGGTCGGGGCTTGGGAGCAGAAGAGGTGTTCATATTGCAAGTCAAGGGGTGTTTCAGGGGGGTTCTTTGAGGTTCCCTGACAGCAGCTGGGCTGCAGATGCCCCCAGCCTCATCTGGAGCCTGGCTGAGCGGCTGGGAATGCCCTGTCCCCAGGGCTCGTGCCCCCATCCCAGCTTTGGTGATGTTGCAGGAGTTCGCAGAATTTGGTTGCTGGTCTCTGGTAAAATGTGGTCAGTGCTGGAGCTGGAGCTCACTCTGTGCAGAGGTATTGAACTGGCGTTGGAAGCTGACTGGGAGCCAGCCTAGGCCCAGAGCTCGGGCCCAGTACGATTGCGGCGGCCGTGAGCCCCAGAGGAGGAGGGCAGTCTTACCCTGTACTGTGTGGAGGCTGCACATAGGTTTCGTGTTCAGCTTCAGGCAGCCGCACTCATCTGAACAGGAGGTCACTGAGGCACAGACCTGTAGGGCCAGGCCCTCCTCTGGGAAAGGGCAGAGCATGCTAGCAAGTTGGAGGTGAGAGAAGATGTTTGCTTGTACAAGCCTCATAAGCAGGCTGATGGGATCCCCGGGCTCTGTGCCTCTCTGGGATGGGATGGCTTCAGGGCAGGATGGAGACAATGTCTTGGCCAGCTCTTTTCCTTCACAACCAGCATCACCCCAGTCCTGCCTGAGCCCACTGGAAGAAGCTGTGCTGTGAATCTAGGGGGTGTCCAGTGTGTGTATACCGTAGCTTTCTGCCTGGCCTCTCAAACGAGCCCATGTGGGATGTGTCCAGACGGCTTCAACGTAGCAGTGTGGGCCCTGCCGTCCTGAGGCTCTGAACCTCCCTGGTGGCAGACCCTCTGATGTGATGGCTCCAGCCCTGCTGCATGCCTGCCCTTTGCTGCAGGCCATCTCCAGACCCTGGCGCTCTGCCGGTCACACTCTACTCTGTGGACCCTTTTCACGTCTTGGATCTGAGCAGTTCTCCTCTAGCCCTCCTGGGTGGCAGGGTGAGAAGAAGGTGTATAACATCTGGAAACAAACAGAACATCTCTGCTGATAAAACCTGTGGCCTGGTTTGTCACGATGGAGATGGTGGGCTCCAGTGCCCAGCTTGGGCTGCTTGGAGAGGAGGTTCCCTTTGGACATCCAGCGTTCTTGCTCTGCAAATGGGAATCATGTGTACAGCCAGGCCAGGGCTTTGTTCTGCATCACAGAGGTGCCAAAAAGGACACTGTGGTCATGGTGGGCATGTAGTGGACATGAGCTGGCCACACGGTTCTGGGCCCTGAGCACATGCACAGGCCCCGTGTGTGGAAGCAAGGGGGTCCGAGCAGACGTAGGGAGGGGGTGCTACCTCTGGAGGTGACACTGACGACAGTGCTGGTGGGCATTGGGTCTGATTCCAGGTCCTGCTCTCCGGGGTGTCCAGAGCTGACCCACAGAGAGGGGTCAAGGTCTGGGGAACCAGCTGTGCCACGAGGGGGTGCAGAGGCGGAATCGGTCCTATTTATCTAGGGGAAGGCTGAGATAGATGTGCACAGGATCCCAAACGGGGCTGTCCAGCCACGCCTCCAGCCTTGTGTGCCATGAGGGCTGCCCAGTGTGCCCCCTCCTGCTGTGTGCACAGCACGGGCATCCTTCCCCACTCCTCGCCCAGCAGCGCGGGCAGCCCAGCTCCCCTCCTCCACATGCCTTTCCCCATTGCACATACCACCCACTTGCAGTGCAGACAGCCCAGCTCTGCCCCCCCACACACACAGCACTCACCCCTCTGCCCTGCACGTGCCCCCAACCCGTTGTGCAGGCAGCCTGGCTCCCTTGGCCACCCACACAGCTCAGGTGCTCCTGGCCGCCAGGACAAGGGGGAGAGGAAGGTGGCAGTCAGGAAGAGCCCATGAACCACATGCTAACTCTTCAGGGGCCACCAGGAGAACAGCCCTGGTCTAGAAGTATCTGGATGGGGAAGGGGTCTTGTGCGCAGGTGGCTTATTTGGCCTCCCACCCCTAGATAAGGAGGCCAATGGGAGGAAGTTGAAGTTGGACAGTTCAAACTGGCTAGAGCTCAGAGAGGTGTCCTGGCTTCATGCCCAATCTGCTGGCAGGGCTTTGGGCCGTGCTGTGCAGGAGCTCACATGGGTCCCTCTGGCCTTTGACAGTAGTGAGGAAGGTGCCCTCAGATCAGCGTGGGGGCCAGCCACCCCAGCAGGTAATGGGGTAGCTTGCTCCCCAGCCATGGCCCCTGACCCCCAGGCACCAGCTCCTGCCCCGGGTCGCTGTGTTTGACCTGAGAGGGAAGAAGTAATCGAGCGTGTGAGAGCCTAAGAGAAGAGGCTGCAGTGCCTGAGTCCAATGGGCCCCTGTCCTGGCTCTGTACGGGCAAAGGAATCCCATTCCCTGTTTCAGCGTGGCCCTAACCCATGCCCTGCTGAGCCACTGGCCTTCACCCAGTGGGGAGCAGCAGTGACCCCACAACGCCGCCCATCCTGCACCGCCACCCAGCAAGGAGGCTACCAGCCCTGCAGGAAACACGAGGCCCCTTCCAACCTTGTACAGCAGCAGGACGTTTGCTGCCGTGGTCCCCCTGCTTTACCTGTGACCGGTCTGGGTGTGATGTCTGGTGCTGTGCCAGGGCTGATGGTAGTTTTGCTCAGAGGCTGGACAGTGGATTTGCCTGGCATGGTTTGGCTAGGGCTGGTCCTGCCTCAGGCAGGGGCTGGACTAGACGTGACCTCCAGCGCTCCCACGCAGCCGCACTGCTCTGTGGCTGCCCCTGCACGACCCTGACCCCGTGTGCAGCCCCTGCCGGGTGGCTTTCTGCTGAGCAGCGTGCCGTTTTTCCCGCCCGTTGACGCAGGCTCGGAGTCTGCTTGGGCGCTGCTGCCTGGTGGAGGGCCCTGAGCCGGCCGGCCTGCACCACGCAGCCTGCAGGGACGCGCCGAGAAGAGCGGGTTTGTTTTCTGTGCAGGCCGGGGCCGGGGCCGGGGCCGGGGGAGCGCGCAGCGCAGCGGGCGGAAAGCTTTCCAGGCACGCTGGTGCGGGGGCAGTCGAGAAGGCTTCTTCAGCATTAGAGACTGAACCCAGCTGCCGGGGGTGTCGGGGCTCGTCCCGCGGCTGCCGCGCGCCCCCCGGAGCACGCGGCGCGGGGAGGCCGCCACGTCCTGGAACCTTCCCCGCCGAGACTCCTCCGCCTCGGAAAGCCGGGGCTGCGTCTCCTTGGCAACAGGAAGACTGGAGCCCGTCGCCATGGAAACGCACGGGGAAGCGCTCCGGAGGGAAGCCTCCACATGCAGGCGCCGGCCTGCGTTCGTCCGGCCGGACCCGCGCCGTCTCCGCCCAGGTGCTCCGGGCCGCGGGTGTCGGGGCGGGAGCCATCCGGGCCGCCTCTCGCGGGGCCGCGTCCACGCCGGCCGAGCACCCGGGCCCCTGCCGCGAGGACACATGGACAGGCCCTCGCTCGGCGGGGAGCCGCGGAGCCCGACCCCTGGCGCCGGGGCCCCGCCGCGTCTCTCGCCCGCTGCAGGAGCTTGCCAGTCTCTGCACCAGCCTGTGATGAGCGGGCGAGCGGGGTCTGGCTCCAGCTCCCTCGGCCTGCAGGGTGCAGGGGCCAAAACAGGCCCGGGCGCAGCCCGTGGATGTTGGGGGTGGGGCAGGGCGCAGGCCTGAGGTGGCGGGGGGCACTGGGGGCTTGAGACAGGGGTGCTGTGGTGAGAGCAGCGGGCAGGGGAGGGGTGCTGCCACCAGCATTTCGGGGCAGGCAGCTATGGTGCCTTGTGCTCAGGAGGAAGACTGCGTGCCCCCCAAAGGCAGCGAGGAAGCGTCTGGCTGACCTTTTTTATCTCACTCCAGTGCCCCCTTTGTGCCCTCGCCACAGTGGATGAACGGTCCCAGGGCTGCGGTCCTGCCCGCCCTCCTCTGCTGCTGCCGCCTCCTGCGAGGAGTGGGCCGCTGCAGCAGCTGCCTGCCTCACAGCTGAGGGCATCCCTTCATCCCACAGCAGTGCCCCAGCCTGCCCTCCTCCCTTCCTCCCACAGCAGTGTCCCAGCCTGTCCTCCTTCCTGTCGCAGTGGCAGGTAAGGTGAAGGACAAGGAATCGGGCTGTAAAGAGGGAGGGGAAGAACAGCAGACATTTAGTAGCTCCTTGTTAGCACGCTCGCTGCCCCCAGTTTAGCCATGTGTCTTAACAACCAAGGGTTATTAACATCCCTTGTTACTTGTACAGGACAGCTGGGTTTGTTCTACAGAGCCCTGGAGGCAGCTGTCCTGTTTCTGCACCTTCACGTGGATAGATGGTGTTGGCTTCCCATGTCCTAGATATGTGTGCCCAGTTGGGTGTGGTGCCAGGGCACCGTGGAATCCCTCTTGGAAGGATATGCTTTGGCCTCCATTGTCACCCAGCAGAGATGTGGGTTGTGACAGTCCTGCCTGGAGCACTGGTCTTTTGGTTTCAGAGGTGCACACTGGTATAAGTTGGTCAGAGAATGGATGGGGCATGGGGGTGTTCAGAGCAAGCATGGTTAGGGCGTTGGTGTGCTGAGGCCACAGCCTGTTATGCTCAGGAGTGTCCCGTTGCAAGTTGGGCTCCCTCTGTTTCCACAGACTGAGCTGCACAGGGCAGGACCGCCTGTCTGGTGCACATAGACCTAGGGCAGTGCTGGTAGTGAAGAGGGGTAAGAAGGTGGTGGCTGTCAGCAAGGAGTACGATGCAACACACTCGCTGCCCTTGCACAAATGCTGCACCCTCTGCTTGCTTTGCAGCCTGGACCTTCTAACCATAGTGCAAAGTACCAAGGGCAACGGCAGTATCACCTATGTCGCGTCTGCCCCTCTTGTTCACACCTGAAACATTGCTTGTGCTGCGTTCTGTTCCTTCTGGCGGAGGGTTGTTTTCCAGATACATGTGCATTACTGCTTCCCTGCTCTCCTTGCAAAGGCATATTGTGTTGGCAACCCCAAACACTGGCTTTGCCAGTGAGCATATTGCACTGGGACTCCTGGACCAGTCACTGCATGTTCTCACTCATCTTCCAGCTGTTCTTGGTCCCAGGTGGGTGGCTACCCTTGTGTATAATGCTTTCCACCTGTAATCCTGTGCCTCATTTCTCCAGACCCTTTGCTTTATTTTTTTATGTTTGCTGAATATTATGCTTTCCCCCAAATAAGAGTTGCTTGGGGATTTATTTAATGTGCTATTTACTTCCTCCTTTTAGATCATTAAAGAAGACGGTAAATAGGACTGGATGTAGCACACCCCTCCCTGCAGGCCCATTCCACACCTCCCTCCAGTTTTACACTGCCATTTCTCACCCTCCCTGTGTACCCACACCTGGGTCACTTCCACTCCACAGTCGCTGTTTCTGGGTTGACTTCACCTGGAGAATGTCTGACATGGTGCTGCATGTCTTACTGTTGTGTATTTAAATGACATCTACCATTTTTTTCCAACAACCACCGTTTCCCCCAGAGATCATTGATATCTGCTGCCAATATGTCGTGTTTGAGATGATCCTTTTCCCTTTCATTTTCTTTTTCTTTTTTATCATAATTGTTATACTTATTTTGCAAAATAAAAACATTTATTAAAAACTTGTCTGGCAACGCTTTTCTTTACAATCCCCACTACTGCTTATTACTCATGTTTCATTATGCTTTACATCAACCAGGTTTTTATTTTCACCTTACTCTTTGTTCCATTATTTACTGGGCAGGGATAGTGGGTTTGTTAGTCATTACCAGGGCCGGTCTGCTTTCCTTGTTTACACGTGTGCTTTCTCTAGGTGCCCAGTACTTCCCATGTCTGCTTCTCACTTCTTCCATGATGGTGTACGTTAACACTTCCTCCAGTTAGAACTCTGCTCACTCAGGGGCTGATCAAATTTAGATCTTCCTCAAATTTCTGTTGATTTTCAGTGGGAACAAAATAAAGCCTTGATTTATTTATTTGTTTGTTTATTTTTAGTTAATCAAAGTTGGCTCTCCTGAAATGAGAACTAGGAAATTCCACTGCCTTTCCTATGTTTAAGGAAAGAGGGAAGTAATCTAGAAAACCACAGACCTGTTAGTCTGCCCTCAGTGGTATGCAAATCTTGAGAACAAATTCTGAAGAAAAGAAAAATTAAAGGCCAGCTAATGCCTGGCAGGTGGAATTAAAGCAGCCTTCATTTACCCAAATCTGTTGGATTTGGATGGTATCTTTCCTTGATTTTTCTAAACACGACACATAAGATAAAGTAGCTCTGTCGGGATTGCAACAATGCATTTGATACAGTGCCACCTGGGAAATTGCTAAATTAAGATGGAAAAATATGGGGATCAATACAGGAATTAGACGGTGGGCAAGGAACTGGCTGAAGGGCTGTAACAATGAGTTGTGTCCAAAGGCAAAGTACCAGGCTGGGAGGGAGGTTCTTAGCAGAGTTCCTCCAGGTTTGTTCTTGGGATTGATTGTGTGTAATATTTTGGTGGTTTTTGAGACCAAAAGGATGTTGCTAATAAGGTTTGCTGGCAACAGAGTTGGGAGCCGTGGTTGAAGCAGAGCAAGCAGGGTGGGGAGATTGCTCAGGAAGAATCAGGTGGTCTTGTGGACTAGCGTAAAAGAAGTGGGATGAAAATCTAATAGGAAACGGTGTGAGGTCCTACACGCGGGGACTCAGACATCCTTGTTGTCAGGTAGAAACTTATCGAGTGTAAACAAGAGGGGAAGAGAGACTTAGGCTCACCGTTCCACTGTAGTCACCCTGAGATCAAATAACTCCATACAACCATTAAAAAAAAATACAGACCACAGTATAGCTCAGGGGAAGAAAATATGAATACCATTGTGCAAGTTTCTGGTAGGACCCTATGTGGAGCACTGTGAACCTTTCCTCACTTACGCTCAGGACAGTTTCACTGGAGCTGGGACAGGCATAGAAGAGTGCTGTTAGGATGGTCGGGGAGTTGGAGAAGAGACCAGAAAGAGTTGGCTTGTTCAGCCTAGCCAAATGGAGGTGAGGATGGCTCCCTGCAGATACTGTGGGGAGGAACTTAGGGGGTAGTGTTGGCCTGAGAGCAAATGGGGATGGAAGGGGCAGTAAGTTAAGTGTAGGCTTGAAACTAGAAGTGTTTTGCTCATTAGAGGAGTGAGGTTCCCGGTAAGAGCAGCAGGGCAAGAGCTGAGTAGGTTTATGGAAGGGGCTACATGTAGCAGCTGCCTGTGGTTGGATGGCAGGAAACTGGGCTAGATGACCCAGTGGGTCTCTTGCAGCCCTGGTGCCTTCTTCTCCCGTGTTGGGAGTCCCCAGGCCCTTGCGGTGCTGAGTAAGCAGAACTGCTCTGCACCAATTCCAGATTCCCTGCTGCCTCCCGGGTCTGTCACCCGATGAGAGAGGCCTGGAGTGGAATGGCCGCCAGGTGGAGCGAGATACCACGGCAGCTCATTATCCCTTCCTCCCATGCAGCCACTGCCCTGGGCTCTGACTTTGCATACATAGTGGGGGGGGGGGGGGGGGGAAGGTGCCCCCACATGCCCTGGGGGTGTGATCTGGACTCGCTGGCAAGGCCAGGTCCTTTGCTCACTCACCTGCTCCTCCTTGATGGTCAGCATTGCAAGACTTTCCTTTCTTACTTGTTGCACAGACGGTTTTGTTTTCCTTGTTGGAGACGGCTTAAGAAGCAGCAGGAAGATGGGGAGCGTACAGAGGTAGAGCAGTAAGTTACCAGTGTGGCGATGGTGGGTGCAGCCGCGTAAGTAGGTAAGAAAGCCCAGAGAGGAGGCCACAGAAACAGAGCAACATTGCAGCTGGCAGTGACCCCATATGCATATTGGTGGCCTAATACTTACAGTATAGAATAAGGTTGTAACCTCGTAGTGACTAGCTAATGGGATGAAGTTCAGTGCTGCCAAATGCAAGGTGTTGCACCTCTGGGAGGCTAATAAAAAATGCAGATACAAATTGGGTGACACCTGGATGGATGGCAGCACTACGAGAGAGGTCTGGGAGTCTCCTGTGGAGACTGATCCACGGAGTCTGCAGCGTGATGCAGCCGCACAAAAGGTGAGCGCAGTTTTGGGCTGCATCAGTAGAAGGATCAGGTGCAATACATGGGATGGGAGCATGCCTCTCTGGTACTGGTCAGGCCTCATCTAAATAATTGTGTTGTTTTCAGCTCCACACTTTAAAAAAGGTTGCAGAGAACTTCGAGAGGATCCAGAGACAGGTCCCTTCTTCAGAGGCGCTGGCTGTTGCTGCAGCAGGCTGGGAATTGTGCAGCTGGCTGTGCCAGTGCTCCCGCTGGGACTGAAACTCAAAGGTTCCTGGCTAGAGGCTCTTGCACCTGGCTCAGAGTCAGACCGATTGTTGCATTTGGGGTCGGGAAATAGTTTTACCCCCGGTCAGATTGGTACGGGAGTGGGGGGGTTGGTGTCTTCTGCAGGGGGGGCACAGCGTCTGCCTGGGCTCTCTCCAGTGTATATTAACAACCTTTGTAGCAGCAGGACATTGGTTGCCCTGATCCCCCTGCTTTCCCTGCGACAGGATCAGGTGTGGTGCCTAGTGCTGCATCAGGGTTGACTGTAGTTTTTCTGAGAGGCTGCATGGTGGATTTGTCTGGGATGGTTTGGGCAAAGGCTGGACTAGATGCGACCTCTGGAGGCCCCTTCCAGCCCCACAAGAGAACGTGTTTGCAGTTGGTCTCTGAAACGTGCCAGGGGAAAGTACGCTGGGCAGACGGGCCTGGTCTTTCTCCTGTGGAAATCCCTCTGGCTTTTGCTAAACAAAATGAAGTAGGGAGTCCCTGGCTCATGGTTAGGAGACCCAGTGGCTTCAACCGCCTCTTGTCACTGTCTCAAGGGCCAAGAACCAGGTGACCACATCAGTCCCTGTCCAGCCCTTCTCCCCCCACGGTTCTGGTTAAGGATCGTGACACTTGGAGTGATTTCTCTGCCAGGCCGGGTGACAGGGAGCCTGCACTGGGCACGCTGGTGCACGGGGCCAGGAGACAAGCCCGTTCTGTGCCGGCAGGCTGAGGAGCGCGGGGACAGGCCGGCAGCAGGGCCCGGTGAGTGGCTGGTGTGGAGTCTCATTCCCCTCCAAGGCCCGGCTGGTCTTGCCTCTGGTCGCAAAGGGGCAAGTGCTGCGCTGGGGCGGCTGCTGCGGTCACGCACCTGTCAGGCCTTGGCACAGGGTGGGCGAGGGGCGCCGGGTGAGAGATGGCTGTGGGGCCTGGTGTGAGGGTGGTGCTCACGGGGTGGTGGACCTGGGCGAGGGGCAGCTGCGGAGCCTGGCATTAGTGTGGTGCTCGCTGCGCGGGCGAGGGGCAGCTGCGGGGCTGGGTGTCCAGCAGCGCTCGCTGTGCAGTGGACACGGGCAGGGCGCTGGGCAACTGCGGGGCCTGGCATTAGGGTGGGTGGTGCTTGCTGCGCTGTGGACGGGGGTGCGGGCAGCTGCGGGGCCGGGGTCAGGGCGGTGCTCGCCGCGAGGGGGATGTTGGTCGCAGGGTGCTGAGCAAAGGGCGGCTGAGAGGCCAAGTGTCAGGGCGGTGCTGGCCGTGCGGTGGACCTGGGTGAGGGGCGGCTGCCGGGCCTGGCATTGGGGCAGTGTTTGCCACGCGGGGGGCGGGGGCGGTGCTCGCTGTGGGCGTGGGGCCGGGTGTGAGGGCGGTGGTGGACACGGGGGGCCGGCTGCGGGCCCAGAGCCGCGGCGACGTCGACACCCCACATCGACACCTCCCGAGGCACCCCGCGGGTGGGGCGGGGCCGGAGCGGGCTCCGGCCGCGAGGGGGTTAAGGCTCCCGCCCCTCCCCCCGCTCCCGCAGCCAGGCCGC
>NW_017728886.1:0-31328 GCF_001723895.1 Crocodylus porosus | reverse complement strand
GCCCCGCCCCGCCTGGGCTGGGCGTGCCCCTGCCCGTGTCCTGCATGTGCGAGACCCTGCGTGTTCATGCGTGTGTGCGCACGGGATGCCGCGTGTTTGTGCGTGTGCAAGATGTCATGTGGTCAAGAGTGTGCGTGTGCAAGACCCTGCTTGTGTTCATGCAAGTGTGCACGGGATCCCACCTACTGCACACATGGGAGAGGCCACGTGTCCATGCGTACCTGCGCTCCTGCCCGTTGGTGGGCGTGTGAGACCCTGTGCATGCGTGCGTGTCTGGTGGGTGGCCCTGCAGGCATGCCGGCCTATGCTGCTGTTGCTTGCATGCGCGCGTGCCCCGTGCTGTGCGGGGCGCAGGCCGTCCAGCCTGTTTGTGGCGAGCCCCCTGCACCCGTGGCAGGTGCTGGCCGCGTTGTCTGGGCCTGGAGCTGCCTGCAGCCCTGTTGCCCTCCTGCCTGCCCGGGACTGCCCCTGCCTGGACACGGGCTTGGCTAACACTCCCTCCAGAAAGGCACACTGGCACGTGCAGGCAGGGCCGTCCTGCTCTGTGGGTGCAGCAGCTCACACCCAACCCGTGGTGGGGATCCAGGGAGGCGACCCCAACATCCTCTTGCTGTGGGGGCTGGAGCTTCCCAGCAATGGGTGCGGTGCCTGGCCACGAGGGGCAGGACAAAGGCAGGGCGGGCGCATCCTGATTTGGAGGATGCTTCTGTTGCAGAGACGTGGGCCTGGTGCTGCCCACCAAACGGTGACCCAGAGCCGGGGTTCGGCGGGGCGGCGACCTGTCACGCGCTGCTTGAGGTGGCGCAGGGGCCAGGCACTCCTGCCCCCCAGGCTCCTGGAATTCCCCCAGGGGGCCCCACGCAAGTGCCGGGGTTGAGCTGCCTGGTCCCCATGCCTCCGGGTGGGAGCTACGGCGCGGCTCACTTCCAGCTCATTCAGTGTCTCCTACACGTGGTTCTGGCTGCAGCAGTTGGGTCAGCGACCGCAAGAGATCAGGTCACTTCCCGGCTCCTTAACAGGAATTGTGAGCAGGAGGGAAGGATAAACCCTCCTGTAACCTGGCAACGTCTCTCTTGCTGTGGCAGCAAACCCTGGCAGGCTGCGGGCGCATGCGGAGCTGTCAGCAAGCAGATTGCTGCCCCAGGCCATGGCTGCGGTGATGGAGGAGCCAGTGCAGCTGAGCGCAGAATGGCGGCCACTCCCAGAGCCCAGCAGCACCCGCGACTTTCCCGCCGGCCCGGGCGCTGGGAGCAGGCGAAGGCTGTGAAACCCATCTATCTCCCTGTTCTTCTGCTGCCCCATCCCTCCTTTCTCCCCCTCCCTGGGTGTGGTGGGGCATGCTGTGTCCCTGGGGACAACGTGCTTTGTCGTGCACGTGAGGCTTTGTTGCACACTGCTGGCTGCTCACACGGGGCAGCATGTACAGCGTTAATGATTTATCTGTGTCCATCCATCCATCACGGGGGTCTGTGGCAGGGCTGGGACAGTGGGCCGCGAGCATCTCGAGGGCAGAGCGCCTAGCCGGGGTGGCGATCGGGATGCAGGCAGGCGGGGAAGCCAGCTACACATTGTGTCCTGCCGTCGCCATGCTGCGCTGACTCCTTGGCGCGCGCTCCCCCTCTGCCTGCCTCCCTCTCACTCTTTCCTTCCCCTGGCTTGCACGCTGCCCTTCCTTTCCCCGGATTTCTGTCTCCTGCTGGTACTGTGTTTGTCCGGAGGGGCTTGTTCTTAGCCTTCTGTGCTGGAAATCCTGCCAGTGAATGTTTCTGTGCTGCCTGCCACGTCCCTGGGGAGAAGGCCTGGGAATGCAGTGCTGGAGGAGACCAAGACCACTATTGTTCCCCACGGCTGCTGAGTGCTTTCTCTAGCTGGCAGAGCCTCCCTGCGAGCTGCTCCATGTCCTTGCCGGAGCTCTCCCTGCACCCCAGGGCCCAGGATCCTGTGGCGCTGGAGAGGAGAGGCTGCAGTGCTGCTGGTGGAAGGCTCAGACGTGTTTTCAGTTTGCCTCCTGCTTATCTCTGCTGTTTGGACAGAGAGGTTTAAAAGGCTGGATTTTCTGTCCCTGCAGAGTAAACACACAGACCCGGGCAGCACAAACTATTTCTGGCTTATCAGTTGAGGAATGCAGCAGCTGAGGATTAGCGGGAGTGGGCCGTCAGGAAGGCCCTGAAGGGGCCCCCTCCCCACTCCGCTCTATTAGAAGTGTGAGAGCCCAGCAGGACTCAGAGGGGAGAGTTGGAGAAAAAGGCAGAAAAGGGAAAGAAAGAGGCAGAGGGAGAGGAGAGAGGCTGAGCCGACCCGATGGCCACGGATGAAGTTGCTGGCGGGGCTCGCAAAGCCACGAAAAGCAAACTTTTTGAGTTTCTGGTCCACGGGGTGGTGAGTCGGGAAAGTTAGAGAGCTGGCTGGTGCTGAACAGAGGGATGAGCGAGCCAGGCGCCAGGGCTGGGCTGGGAGCAGCCCCGCCGTGTGCCCTGGGTGCTGGCTGGCGGTCCACGCCGCGTGGCAGGAGCAGGGGATGGGCCCAGCTCCGCGGGCAGGCGTTTGGGTGAGGTGTGCAGCGGTTGCTGCTTCTGACGCTGCGGGAATGGGGGGGGCGGGTTTGTTTCCAGACCGGTTCCGGGGCAGGGGCCAGAGCGGATCCGACCCCCGCGGTCTCTCAGGGCGCCTGGTTCTGCAGTTCAACTCCTGCTGCATGCAGGGATGCTGGGAAAGCCCTGTGCTGCGGGGCGCGGGACTTGTCTGTGGACTTGGCTCTCGTGTGTCCCCTGGCTACCTAACAGGTGACTTCCAGGGGCTCCGGGAGACTAGCTCTGCACTCGTTGCTGGGGAGTCTCAAGGTGCCATACTTCAGGCGCCCTCAACATCCTTGTAGCCTTCCTGTGGCCATTGGAGGCCTCCTGACATTCAAGGGATTGCCATTCGTGAGGACATGCCTTCCTCTGCCTTGTGCTTGTTGGGATCTGTGTCCCTCCGGGGCTCCCAGCAGCGATGGAGAGGAATTGTAGCTTGTGACATTGGGGTTTCTTAAGGAGACTTCAGTGTAACAGAAGGCGCAGTGCTAGGGAGTCTGAGGAGCGCGAAGGCTGAGTGGCTGTCAGATTGCGCGCACTTTCTCTTGAGGAGCTGGGATCTGCTTGCAGTGGCACCCTCTTCCAAGCCGTCGCTGAGGGCTCTGCGTTAGAGTCCAGCAGCCCACGCTGCTGCCCCTTTGGTGGCCTGGTGTTTGCCCTCAGTTTGCTTACCTGGAGCGTGACGTCTTTGACAAACCCTCGAGATGGGGAGATCCGGACCTGCCGGCCTAGGGCAGTGTGAGCAGCCTGCCGCTTATATGAGAATGGCAACCTAGTGACCATGGCACTGGGGACCTGCAGGATTAGCAACTGGCAAATGAGCACTGGTTGTGAGCACTCCCCTTGGTCATACAGCCTGTGTCTGGGGGCAGGCCGGCCTGTGGGGTAACATGCCTGCCGACGGTCAGGCCTGTGCAGCAGACCGTGAATGGGGGGCGACCTGATGGTAGAGGTGAATGCATGGGGCAGTCTGCTGGCTGGCACATGCGGATGGCCGGTGGGGGAGTGCAGCGCGGGGCAGGCATGTGAGGCGGCTTGGGAGTCAGGAGCATGTGGGTGGCCTTTTAAAGGGTCAAGTGTTCTCTTGGCAATGACAGGCCAACGCACTCCCTTTAGTACCGGGGAGAATGGCTGAAATGGTGGTGAAGGGACCCCCTCTCATCTGTGGGTGGGCGAGGGGTGCCAGAGACAGTCACAGATTCATAGACATTAGGGTTGGAAGGGACCTCAACAGATCATTGAGTCCGAGCCCCTGCCTAGGCAGGAAAGAGTGCTTGGGTCAGATGAGTCAGGCTGGAGTCAGGCTTTCTGATGCAGAATTGGGCCTCTCCAGCACTGGAGCTGCCTGAGAATGTTGACAGTAGTGGATGACCAAAAATTGGCTTCCGCTGTGTGCTTGGACTTCCAAAGAGCCTTTGCTGTAGTTTGTCACTGTGCAGGCGGCGTTGGAGAATGGCTGCCTCGTCTGCGCTGGGATTGCAGGCTTCAGCATCCTCCATGCATGTGGCTGCAGTCAGGCAGATGTCTGGCGTGGAGGTTGCGGGTGTTGGTGTGGCACAGCTCTCCTCAGAGCAGCCCACTCTGCTCCTTAGCAGGCCCCACAGCCCTGCCCCAGCAGCTTCTCCTCCCACTCCCCTGGCAGTGGAGCCCTGGCATTATGTTGTGTGTTTACTCGTGCACCTGCTGCACTGACCCTGTTCTACTCATTTAGTTCCTTCACCTCCATTCTTGCCTCCTTCCTCGTCCCTCTCCAGCCGAGTCTGCTCCACCAGAAGGGGAATCACTCCTGACCTCACCTGTCTCGCCAGCTTGCGCTCCTTCTCCGCCCTGGGCCCTGTGCTCCTTCATCTCCGCCTCCAAAACAACTGAAGGAGCCGTCACAGCTGCTGCCTGCACTCTCATTTCTCTAGCCACTCGGCCTCAGGCTGCAATGGGTCATGCGGTTTCCGTGTAAAAGCAAAGGCAGCGGCAGAGTCTCTGATAGTGTCCATGAGGCTGTAGCTCTTGATATGGGGGCAGAAGTGCTTGAGGTGATTTCTGATGGGTTTCCTGTCGGGGAGGGGGGGGAAGCACCAGTGTCCTCAGCGGTGTTGTTGCCAATGGTGGAAAGGATTTTGGAGAGGAGACTCTTGCCACATTTCCTGGGGACTGAGACTGGACTTCCCAAATCCCTGCAGGCGCAGACTTTGTCACCAGCTCTCGCGTTATCGTTCTGGGCTCTGCCCCCTCTCCTCCACCTCTGGTCCTGACCCTCTCTTTGCTCTACCCCAGTGATCCTCAGCTGGGCGATACAAGACCCTATCAAGGGTAATGCGCATTATGAATACTGTTAGGTATCCAGACACTTGCACATGATTCATAAGATAAACCCAGAGATTTCAGACAGGAATCCCCAGCATCACAAACATTCAGACCTGCTGTGGTCCCTCTGGCTTTCTTGTCACAGAAGAATTGCTCTTATTTTTCCATGGTCGAGAAATGAGTGAAAGTGAAGAGATGGCATTTTCTGAGGGGGCCTGGAGCCTCACAAGGCGTGTCTTGAGTCTGGAAAGGTTGAGATCCTCTGCGTTATCCAGACAGGCTTCAAGATCTTGCCCGTCACGAGACCAATGCTGTAGCCTCATTCTCCTTAACTCCATGATGACCATTGCTGCTGACAACTACACCTTCCTGAAATTGCTTTCTTGGCACTCCTGTCCTTTTATGGTCCCTGCCTACCTCAAGCCTCCTTTAACAGGTCCTCCTCAGCCTGTCTTGGTGGACACCTCTGAAGGCCCTATCTCTGGCCTGTCCTTTTCCCCCTCTCTGCACCCTGTTTACAGTGCTCTGATCCAAAACCCTGCCATTAACCATCTTTATGCTGATATACCAATCTGCTGATCAGCTTTCTCCCTTCCTTTAACCAGTAGCACATCCTCACTTGCCTTTTCTGGCATCTCTTCTGGGTGTCCAGCCATCAAGTGAAGCTCAGCTTGGACAAAACAGAAGTATTAATCTCCTACAAGCCATCACCTTTCTACCTGGTGCTGCCCTGGCCTGTCGCATGGACCTCTTCTTTGGTCTCTTTCCTTTGACACGTGTATAACTGGGCCATATCGACAGCTTGCCCTTTCATCTTGCACGTTCTGCATCTATGATTCAGTGCTGTCACCGTGGCTCTCCTCCCCCTTTGTAGCATGGGTGCCATTGAGCTCTCCTTCTGTTCATGGAGATCGCTGCTGCCAGGTTCATTGACTTGGCCCCTTGTTCTGGCTCTTCAACCCCCTGCTGCTGCCCTGTCACTGCCCCCCCTTCTCCTTTCAAAGGGAGTCTGACCTTGGTGTGTTAGGCCTTTCTCCTCCTCCCTGGTCAGGTCTGATGTCTTACTACAGCAGCCATGACATCAGCTCAGCCCGATGACTGTTCTCGGGTAATTTCAAGCTCCCCCCTGCGGCCTCTCTGCTGCTGGGAAAAATGTCCCTCTTGGCAGTGATGGAATCAGCCTTGTCCTCTTTTACATCTCCCCTAAAACTGACTTCTGTCATGATTTCTACTAATTGCAACTATCTGCACTGGGGCTGCTAACTTGTACAATTGTACCCATCCTTCAGCCAGTCTTCTTGACCAGCCTATTTACCTGCTTGTTCACTCTCTCTCCTCACCTTGGGCTGTGTGTGGTTGGGGCAGGGGCTGCATTTGGTGATTGGCAGTTATCACAGCAAGCCCCATTCCCAGAGCCAGGGTCCTTGCACCTTACCACAGTAATGATAAATAAGTGAAATAGGGATAAGCCCTCAACTTTCCCCGTGGCTGGAGGCTGTGCCTGAGATCTGGTTCCACGCGGATCCACAAAGCATCTGGGTTTGAATCAGTGATCTGGAAAAGAGGGTGAGCACCGCGTTTTCATGTGCAAATTTTGCTATGAAACTCCTTGTACATCGCTGGGTTTTAAATGAGCTGAAACCATTCACAAAAAAGGCCTGGACGTCATTGTGGGCTGCTCAACACACGGCAGCAACCAAGAAAGCAAATACAATGTTCATGTGCATGAGAAATGGGGCAGGGAATAATACAGCAGGCAGTGTGATCGGAAGTGGCAGCGTGTCCTCACCAAGACATTGTGCTTGGAACCGACAGGGTGGGGGCGCCGCGCTGGGCAGGTGGGTTTATGTGGGGAATCCTGTTGAGGAGACAAGATGAACGGTAACTTGTCACAGAGATGGTTAATCGGGTGCCTCTTTCTGTGTCTCAGTAATAGCAGAGGGCACGCTCCATGAAACTAGAAGGCAGCCTGGTCAAAACAGGTAAAAGCCATGGTTTTCTCCAGCACACCATAAACCTGTGGAACTTGCTGCCATAAGAAATAGCAGAGACCCAAAGATAAATGGGCTTCATGTATATTGGACAATGGTGTGAGTAGAAGTGATGCTCAGTAGGGCTTTATGAGGGATGTAATCCCCTCCCTGTGTTGGATGTGAACCTACCTCAGCCTCGCAGGGGGTGGAGAGATGCTTTCAGCAGTTCCCTGCCCCTCCTGCAGGACTTCTCCCAGCTTCTGGGAGGCCTTTTGTCCAGACCATTGCCAGAGATGGTGCGTTTGGCTTCTGATTCAAGTGTCTGTGGAGCGTACCTTACTTGGCTTCAGAGCTGGCTCGCTGATGGAGCACAGCAAGTAGTGAACCAGCATTGAAGGGTGTTCCTAGGAGGGAGTCAGCAGAAACAGACGTGAGGCCCCTGCAGCTCAGCTATGTCATGCAGTGGATAAGGCCCTGGAAACTTAGTCAAGAGACCTGGGCTCTGTTCCCAGCTCTGTCATACAGTTCCTGGGGTACCCTGGGCAGGCCGCATCCTTTATCTGCACTCCAGTTCCCTGTCTGTAAAACAGGGATAACGATACTGGCCTTGTATAAGGTAGGAAGTGCTAGGTAGATATCATGATCACCATTGCTGCTGCTGTCATCAGTGATACAGAAACGAGAAGAAAATTGCCGCTGGTAACATTTTTGGATGACATGAAAATGGCAGAGTAGCAAATAAGAATAAGGGCAGGACAGTCGCCCAGTGCAAACTGGATCTTGGGAAAGTCAGGCTGGAAGGGACCTTACAAGGCTGCATCTAGTTCAGGCTCTGGCTCAAACCATCCCTGACTAAACCATCCTGGCCACATGTCTGTCCATTCTGCCTTGAAAACTCCCATGGATGGAGATCCAACAACTTCTCTAGGAAGCCTGCTCCAACGCTTGACCACCGTCAGATTGTTCCTCCTCATCTCCAACCCCAACTTCCTCTGCTGCAGCTTGAGACCTTTGTTTCTAGCCCTGTCTCATGTAGCCACAGAGGAAAGCCCATCGCCATCCTTTCTGTAATTGCCCTTCAGGTATTTAAAGACTGTTACCAAATTCCCCCTCGATCTTGTAACTAAATGAGCCTAGCTCTATCAGCCTTTAATTGTGTGGTCAGCTGGGCCTGTTCACACACAATCCAGCCACTTTTAATACAGCTAGTGCACTAGGAACCGAGAGTGCAGTCCTCTGAGTGAGTGAGATTTGAGGCATGGAGCATGGTGTCTCCCAGTGAGAAGAGCAGTGAACTTTGTTTGACTTGTCCAACAGGAAATCAAGAGGTGACTTAATTGCACCATAATGTCTCCAGAAAGGAAATATGAGGGCCAAAATGAGTCTCTGTCATTTGTTTCTGTTGTCACACCTGGGAGGTCCTACTCTTGGCCACATTGCTCTGGGCATGGTATGTGTGCAGAGAACAGAAGGCTAGTCCTTGCCCCAGAGAGCTTACAATCTCCCTATAAGATGAGAGCAAATGGATGGACAGACAGATGAGGGCACACAAAGAAATGACATGACAGCCAGCAGTGGTCAATGTGAGATGGGGTAGTTACTTGCAGCCTGGCTGTTGTCAAGTTTTTGGGGCTGAGAGTGTTTGGGAAGGATCTGAAGTGGAAAATGGAGATTTTGGGGTGTTTCTGGAAGGTTTTTATGAGGCATGAGGGGCAGCAGTGATAAGGAGAAGACTCAAAAGTGCCAGTTTGCGAGGAAGGCGAGCCAGTGGCAGAGGCTAAGCATCATGGGCTGACTGGTGGCTGGGGTCGACTTCCTGGTGCTGCGTGAGCACTGCCAGATAGGGGAGGGATCAGCCGTCAATAGTAGGGAAAGGTGCAACAAGAACCAGTGGCTGGAAGCTAGGCCATTCCCAGTTCAAACTAGGTGCAGGTTTTTGCAGTGGGAACGATCTGCCGAAGCAGGCCAGTCTGGGCAAGCGGGGATTCTCCATCTTACCATCTTCAAACCAGCTTGGATGCTGTTCTGGGAGATGCTGTAGTTAAGCACCAGGATTGGGGTTCAGCACCGGAAAAAACAAGTGAAATGTAAGGGCCTGTGATGTACAGTGGGTCAGACCAAAGGTCTGGTGCTACCTTCTGGACCACTTGGCTGCAGCCAAGGCTGGGGATTTTGAATGCTCCCGCTGGGACTTGAAAGGAAGGTTCCTGTCTAGAGTGTCTTGCCCCTCTGCTCAGGATCAGACCGATGCCATTATTTGGGGTCAGGAAGGGATTTTCCCCTGGTCAGATTGGTACGGACTGGGGTGGGGGTGGGGTGTTGCCTTCCTCTGTAGCGCGAACATAGTATCAGCCTGGGATTTCTGGAATGTATATTGACAACCTGGTATAGAAGCTGGATGTTGGCCACCGCGGTCCCCCTGCGTTCACTGCGGCAGGTTAGGGTGTGATGTCTGGTGCTGTGCCAGGGGTGACTGTAATTGTGCTAAGAGGAAAGACAGAGACTGTTTGGACAGGGCTGATCCTTTCTCAGGCAGGGGCTGGACTAGATGTGACCTCTGGAGCTCCCTGCCAGCCCTGCAGCTCTAGGATTCTGTGACTCCGATTCCAGCCTTCGGCTCCAGGAACGAAATGGAGAACTGGGCCAGGTGGTCTGAGCTTATGCTACCACATGCATCTGTGCTCCTGCTCCCCCCCAACACGCCGCTGGCCTGCATGGCAAGAAAACTGCCCCATCCTGAGCGGTGCCGAGTTGGGGGCCGATCTCAGGGGGGGCATGTGCCCCCCGTGCCTCCCTACCAGTTGCCTGTGCCTAGAAGCCTCCATCAAGGTTTGGGTCCCCATTGTGCACATACTCTCAGAAGAAAGTGGGTCACTGCCTCAGAGAGGTTGCAGTCAAGGTTTGGGCTTCAGATGTGAGCTGTGCCGGGTCTGGCGAACGAGGGTGGTTAGATAGCGACGCACAGTGTGCAGCCGTGGGTGGAGTCTGCAGCAAATGCCACAGCTGTGGGATCATGGAATACTTGGACCCCGGTGACGGGGCATGGGAAAGCGCTGGGAAGGGGAGTGCGGGAGCACTCGCTGCTGAGCTGGGCAGCAGGCAAGGCCCGCCGGAGCTGGAGCCGGAGCATGGACCCTGACTTGGCAGCTCCACTAGAAACTTGATGACATTGCAGTGATAGCTGTCCAGGGGGAAGGGTTTGCCTGCAGATCCCTTCCCCTTGCTTGTCACAGCCCTGATTCCAGCCTCTCCGGGGGGAGGGGGAGACTCACAGTCAGGCCCCTCTCACCCAAAGCAGGGTTCCCTCGTGTTCACTCTTGTTTTACCCTTCCCTCCCTCCGGCCTGCTGCTGCCCACGATACGCGGCACGTGTCTCTGCAGCTCGCGGTAGCTGCTGTGCGCCTGGCCCTGCCCTGGGCACTGCTGCCCTTTGGGGCGGCCGTGGCACTGCCTGCAGCCCGGCCTTGCCCAGACGCGATGGGCGCTCAGAGTGCAGAGGGGAACGGGTGCATGGGGGAATCCCAGGAAGGGCCCGGCCCTTCCCTCTTTGTGGGCTGCGGAGCCTGGTCACCCTTGTGCCAGTCGTGGAGGGGTCTGGGCGCCCTGGAGGGGCAGTCTTGCCAGGTCCGAGGACTGCGCAGACAGGAAAGACCCAGGCCTGGGAGCAGGAGGGCAAAGCACGGGGGAAGTGGGGCACGAGAAGAGGTAGAGCATGGGCCGTGGGTACCAGGGACTTGCCCTTTTTCCAGCGCAGCTGTTTTCTGCTTGCTGGTGTGATGCCCCCTCAGCACGGCCGGAGAGGGGGCAGCTCCCAGGCCTTCAAAGGGGTAAAGCTGGTCAGCAGCAGGGTCGGCCACTGCCCCAGGCCCTCTGGTCACGCAGCGGCGCAGACGGTGCCCCCTGCCAGGTAGCATCCCAGGGTGGGTGTGGGACAGCTGAGGCGGCAGCGGGGCTGCTGGTCTTGGCTGGAAGGTGGCCATGGCTGGTGGATTGACAGGTGACAGGAGACCGGACTTGGGGCCTTCTTGCGAAGGGTTTTTTGAGCCACTTGCTGCTTGCAACTGGACTGTGGCCAGGCCTGGGCTGGGGGAGGAGTGGGGAAGGAGCCGGCGTGTCCGGACAGCTGTCAGCACCGCCTCGGTGGCTGTGCCGCAGGGACGAGCTGGGACAGCTGAAGATATTTCTGGCCCTGTTCCGTGGCCTCCGTGCTGCTGGTTTGTCCCCTCTTTGCCCCCCCTTGGCTGCCGTCTCCTCCACCTGCTATCAGCAGTTAATGGCCTTCTGCAGTGGACCCTCCTCCACATCACAGTTGCCCGTTGTGGCTTCCACCCCTCCCCCCCGGGGTCCATCCACCCCTCCAGCGCTGCCAGCCCCAGGGCAGGGGCTGGACCGCAGGCCTGGCAGTCCCTTCTGGCCCTGCGCCTGTGACTGCGACCAGCACTGCCCTTGGCCTCGTGAGGAGGCTGGTTAGCTTGGGGCAGTTGCTGCCTGGCCGGGCCACAGAGCTGGGTCATGTGGCTGGTTTGCTGATGTCAACCCCTGCCCAGTGGCTGTGGCTGGTGCAGGGGCTCTGTTATCTAGTCCATAGCTCAGGGGAAATGAGGATAAAATGCCCTAACTCAAGTATATCATGTGGAGGTGCCCACTGCGCTCCTCTCTGTGCCCCGTGGTGCATTGTAAAGGCTGGGTTGCTTCATGGGTTGTGGTCATTCCCAAGGACAATTAGCATCTTGCTGCCAGGACCAACTGTATCCTGGATCCGGTTCTGCATCGAGCTGATTGTTGGACTGGTCCTCTGCCATGGGACTGCTGGATGCTGAGGGGCATGCTGCCCAGCCCTTGGGGTCCTCTGCTCTCAGAAGAGGCCTAGTGCCATGGACTCCCTCTTGCTGTTTCATGCTGTCATGCTGACCCCTGGCAGCTGCTCAGGGCGAGCGCTTTGCCCTTCTCCCCGCATTTTACCCTTGGCTACAGGCTTGGCCACAGCTGGGCCAGCCATGGCTCCTGTGCCTTTTGTGGTCAGCCCCGGCACTGTGTGCTGCAGTAGCAAGGCCTAGACTGTCACTCTCACTCATGCTCTTGGTGTCTTCCCAGCACCAGCCTCTCCTGCACCGTCACCCGCCCACCCTACTGTTGGGGTCATCTCTGAGGACCAGGGAGTGCCAGGACCGAGGGTCCATGGCTGGGCAGAAAGGCCAAAACTTGGGACCTCGCCAGTCCTGGCGTTGGGATATGGGCTCACTGCACCCCAGCACCACTGCTGCTGCAGTAGCAGCAACTCACCTAGCATTTCTCTCTGTTTTGCTCTCCCTCTGCAGCGTCCTGGGATGCCATCGGGTGCTCGAATGCCCCATCAAGGGGCACCAATGGGTCCCCCAGGCCCTGCCTACGTGGGAAGCCCCTCAGTGCGCCCCGGGATGCCCCAGGCCGTGATGGAGCCAACACGGAAGCGCACGGCGCCGCAGCAGGTGCAGCAGCAGCAGGTGCAGCAGCAAGTGCAGCAGCAGCAGCAGCAGCAGGCAACCCAGAGCCGCACCAGGAGGTGAGCACTGGGGAGGGGGCCGGAGAATCAGGCTCCTGCCTGGGCAAGCGGCGGGCAAAGATACGGAGCAGACATGTCCGTTCTCCCTTGATGGGAGCAGGGGCCGTGCAGACCGTGTTCAGCAGATGTTGCCCTGTCTTTTGGTCTTGAATTGTCTGAGCAAAGCCTTGAGTTGTGTGGGACCAAGGTGTTGGGGGCCATAAGCCTGCTTGGCCTGGGTGCAGGGCCAGGTCTTTCCCAGCCACAGACTGTTCCCTGACTTTGCTTTCAACTTTGTTTTCACACTGCACCTTGATTGGTCACTTGACTGGCTGATTGGCCTAGTAATGTTTCTGCTCCTGACTGGCTCCCTGCATTTGCTTATGAGCAAGAGGGGAGTAAACTGAGGAGATTTCAGCCTGGTCACATGAATATTCATGCCAGGATCCTTAAGGCAAAATACATATGCATGAGGATTCATGAGGCTTTCACTTTTCACAATTGTTCTCACAAATTAAATCATTGGTGGAATCCTCAGAAAATTATTGGAGCTGTGGGAGTAATTTCTGGTTTTCCTTGTCTTTTCTGGTAGAAGTTACCCATCTTTAACCTCATGCCCAACCCAGTTCATAAGAGTTTACATGCTGTTGTACACTGCAGCATAGTCTGTTACAGCAGCATTATAATTCTGCTCAGCAGACCCTTCATTTGCAAATTGTTGGGCTGGTTTCTCCAGGCTGGGTTTGCAAACAGTAACTGCTTGGGGCTTGCTCCCCTGGAGCACCTACACATCTGGAGCATAAGCACTGCGTGTGCTTCCCAGCTCAAACAGTGCATTGAGGGTACAGCACATCTGGGTACAGGTTGTAACTGCTTCCCTGGAGCTCCTTTAGGTCCAAGTTGGATGCACTGGAGCAGCTAGTGAACTTCCAGTGTGTCTCAGCACATCTGGACATCAGGGCACATCCAGAAAGGGCACCAGTGCTATGTGTGTGCGAGTGTGCTCCAAGCAAATGCTGTGGGAGGGTGTGTGGGCTTGGCATGGCTGCGTGTCAGATGGCTGTGCCTGGTGCTAGCCCATGAGCATCCCCTCCACTTCCCCCTCTTCCCCCCACTCTGTCCCAATTGCTGCACGCACTGGTATCCAGGGGCATTGACCTGTTCTCAGGGCTTTACCCTCTGGGAATTCGCTTGTCCCCGGAGAGCTGGCTGGCCCAGCTGCAGCAGGAAGCACCTTTTCAGATCCACCTGGTGCTTCTGGTGTCCAGCCCTGTGTTGATCCCTTTGCAGGGAGTGCACCCGACCCCCTGCGGCCGTGCCTGGGGGTACCAGCAGCCACCTCACTCGCCCCACTTCCTCCACGTGTCTCCTCTCCCTGGAGCTGTTGCCTGTGTTACTCTGAGGAGTCCCTGCCCCTCTTGGGAAGCTGCTCTGCATCTGGCTAGGCCTAGGGGCCCATAGCACCCTTTTTCTGGCAGGGTCTGGGTAGGGAATAAGGGTCTCTGCATTGGCAGGCATGATACAGGCAGAGATGGTAAATTCCAGGTGTCTAGTGGGCTGTGGCAAGACGGGGGAGCTGTAGTACATGCCCCAATTTCCTCTAGGCTGGGACTTAGCCTGTTCCTTGCCTTTGCCTTCTCCCTCTTAATCGTGTTTCCTGTGGATGGCTCTGCGTCCTCGCACCTCTGCTCCCTCTCTGCCTGCCAACTGGCACCAAGCCTCCTGTCATGAAATGGCCCAGCTTTACCATTCCCCTGCTTCCTCAGGTCCCTGCCCTGCCCACATGGCACACGTGTATGTGCGCGCGCGCGCACACAACTGCCCTGGACCAGACCCTAGCAGGGCTGGGAGAGTGGAGGTAGCAGTAGTTCCCTCCACACACAAATGTAGCCTCCGGCCTAGGTTCACGTGAAGCTGCTGTGTGAGACCTGGTTATAACTGGGAGACGGTAGGAGGGAAAGGGGTGTACGCACATCACTAGTGAGTGTGAAAATGGGCTGAAACGGGGCCCTTTAGAAAGAGACATAAGGGGCCTTTGGAGAGAGTGAGAGGGGGGCAGGAATGCTGCAGGCCCCTCCCCACAGCAAAAGACTTTGGGCACCAGCTGTGTCATGCTTCAAGGATGATGCCTGGCCTGGGTTCCTGGAACAGCACCATGCCTTGTGCACAGATATGTGCAGACAGGGGAGTGTATGCCTGGACACCCTTGCATGGAGATGCATACTTGTGGATAGAGTGCACCCCCCTTCTGTGTATACACACGCACGCGCACACACACCCCATCGTCAGTCACAGGTGTGCATCCACCCATGTGCTGATTGTCAGATACAATATGCACCCACACATGCACTCACGTGGAAGTGCATAAACATGGAGACATGTAAAGCTGCTCAAGCATGTTCATGGTCAATCCACAGACACTCATGAAGCGCCGTGTGTGTGCACACACACCTGCACACGCACATGCACACGTGGCTGCCCGCACCCCCCTGCCCGTATAGAAGGCATGTGCTTGTGCAGACGCACACGCAGTGCCGCTCCACACAGCAGAAGGCCACTGGTCTAGGAACTCACAGGCTTCGTTCCTCAGAGCCTACAGGCAGCCTGGGTCTGCTCTGGGCCGTCCCCCGGCCATGGGGAGTGGGGGTCCCAGGTATGGGGCATGGGTGAGACCCTTTTGCCAATGCCTGCACAGCTGTGCACCAGCATGTGGAGATGTCAGGATAATTTAGCAGGTGGCCTCGTTACTCCTAGATCTGTCACCATGGTAACGTGTTTTTTTCTTTAAAAAATGTACAGTGCCAAGAGGAGGAAGATGGCTGACAAAATTCTCCCTCAGAGGGTGAGTCGCTTTCATTTCCTATTCCCTTCACAGTCAGTTCAGCACCTTTGTTTAATCCGATGGATTTTAACAAATACTTTCGCTTTTTGTTTAAAAAAATCTAATTAAGAAGTGAGCAGCCTGCTGGGGGCAGGTCTAGAGAGCGAAGCTGGGGCTGGGGCTGGGCTGGGCTGGGCTGGGAGTGTGAGCACAAGCACGCCGCGGCCGGCCTGCCCACCCCTCGTGCTCGGGGCTCCATGCTGGTACTGTGCTGGCAGGTGGGGCTGGCCCCGGGGCGTCTCCGGGCACTGGGGCTCCCTGGGCTCCGAAGGGGGTTGAATCCCTGTTTCTGAGTACAGTCTGGAGCCGGCGCAGAGTTCAGCACCTGCCTGGGAAGGCTCCTCAGCACGTCACAATGGCCAGCCTTGCAGCCGATGCCTGGGCTCCAGCCGCGTTCTCTGGGAAGCGCCCTGGATTAGTTGCTGCCTGCACCACGCGGGGCTCAAAGGGTCCGGATTGTCCAGGGAATGATTAACTCTTACATCCCCGGGGACAAGTGCAGCTGCCTCTTCTCTGTGGGGCCTGCAGTGCACATAGGTGCATCGAATCTGCCTGAGCTCCTTCCCACTGCTTATCCCTCCCACTTCCTTCGGCAGGCCCCTGGACTCCTCCCTCTGCAGAGCCACCAGGCAGACCCTGTGTCCAATGCCTTGAGCTGCAGCCCCCTGTGCTCTCTGGGGCAGAGACCTGGCATTACATCTGTCCTGATCTCCCTTGGCCAACAGCCACCTGATCCCCAAAGACAGTCCCTCCTCTAGCTTCATGCAAACTTTTGCTACTGTCGTGCACTCAGTGCCAGGCTTCTTGCTCCCGAGTCAGTGCTCCTGCCCATTGTGGCCCAGCCCCTCTGCCCACCGCCAGCACCACTCCCAGGCCACCTCCCAGCACCGAGGCCTGCCTTTGCTCCTGCATAGAGACAGGTCCCATGAGGATCCCCCATTCCTGACATCTGTACCCTTCACCTCTGCTGCTACCCCGCCTCTGCAGGAGGAGCTGAGCTCTCCATGGGGACACATCCAGTTCCCAAGTGCTGCCACCTTAGGGGTCAGACTGTAATTAAGCCCAGGGCTATTGTGGTGGCCACGGCCCCCTAGTCCTCTGCCTGAGCTGCATCCCTTCTCTACAGTCTCCTCTCCCGTGACCAGATTTTGGGCTCCCTGTTCTTTCAGTTCCTCCAGGAGCCCCACCCGTCTCTGGGGAGATGCTTCTGCACCCTGAGGTGAATGCAGTTCCTATGTCCATTAAGACATTATTTTCTCCCTTGTGAATGGAAAGCTGCTCCAGGTGGTCCAGACTTGGCCGGCCATGTGAGGTTATATCTCGTGTGTTAAGTCATTGGTATTGCAGTGACCTCTATGGCCCCATCTCCATGACAGAGCATTGCCTGCACAGCGGCATTGACACTGGCACCGGCAGGAGTTGCAATGTAAAGAAGGCTCCTCCAGCTTTCAGAGTCCTTATGGCCACACTGGGTAGACTAGCTTAACTGTAGTGATAGAAACACCAAAAACGTGTTTCTCCACAAGTCTGCATTAGTACAGCTGAGCTGGGGATGGCAGTGATGGGTCTTGGTCACATGTTTTAGCATAATCACAGCTGAACACTTTCCCAGAGCCTGTCTCTTCTCACTCTCCCTCCTTTCAGAGCTTGGTGAATAGCTTAAATGTTGCCTCTTCTGTCAAGGGGGAATCTCTCACCATCAATACTCAGAGCTTGCGTGGCTTGAGGAAAGCTTCTGAGCCCCTTGAGAGCCTTCCTGTCCATCTGTGCCCTGGGGGGATGTGCCCCTTCCCAACTGTGTGACTGCAGCAGGGACAGGCAGTTTGCAGCCTTCTTCCTCGTGCTTTCTGGGAACTGGGATTACAGTCACCCCTGAAAACCAGCTGTGTTTTGTGTAAGAGAAGGGATGAAGCAATGATCACAGGGGGTTGGGTGGTCCTCAGTGCTAGGCCCAGGCTACAGCAGTGGCCGTGGTGCAGGGACCAAAGTAGGGGCAAGTATGTGAAGCAGTTGCAGCCAGCTGGACACAGAGGGGCTCTGATGCAGCCAGTCGCTCCTGTAACTTTCTGCGGCTGTTTGCTGGGAGCTAGCACAGGTGCTGCTGTTGCTCACGGCGTGGCTTGTGTCAGGCCTCATTCTACATGGGTATAATTGTCTGCAGGCAGCCCTGCCCACTAGCTGTGGGACCCCGGGATCTCCTTCTCAAAATCTGGCTCTAGGTCGGGCAGCCCTGCCCACCGGCTGTGGGAAACATGGGCATGGGCCCAGAGAGGGCCTGAGTCACTGACTCCAGGGTATCCTGAGCCCCACGTTGAACTGTCGTGTTAACAGACAGATCAAATTGTTCATCGCCTTGAAGCTTGCTCAGGTCCTTTCCCCAGCTGCTCCCCTGAACCTGACTGCATGTGCATGTGCAAACCTGCTTTCCTGCTCAAATCTGCTCATGGCTTGTGCCTGCTGGTGTCATCCTTGTGCTTTCATAGCTCCTTTGTGCTGTGAACTCACTTAGTGTTTCTGAACGGGGGTTCCAGCCCCACTTGGCCTATGCAGCCTTCCCCTCTGCCGAATAAACCCAGCTCCCTGCTTCTCATCCATGTGACAGGATTCTTAACCTGGGACCCCTCCTTCACTGCACCTGCTCCCTTTGAATGCCTTTCATGAACAGGGCAAGGGGGGGACCAGAGATGTGCTGAAGATGAGTCTTGCCCCCGCCAGCATCCAGGTTTCCCTGTTTCTGTTGGACCCGTTGCACGTGAGGGTTGCCTCAGCCTCTCCTTACAGCTGTGTGACACTGGCGGTTCATAGTTGCCCTGCGATTCACTGACTCTTGCCACCTCTCTTCAGTTGCTGAGTTGAGGCCCAAAGCGCAGGTTTTTGTCCTGTTGAATTTCATCTTATTCTCACCACTCTGGGTCTTGCAGTTGCCTGGCCCCTCCCCTGTGCTAGGCCAGCCCTCTTAGGGCTCTGTGATGCTTCCTGGCACATTTCATCGGTGGCTTCTGAGTTTTGTGTCAACATCATTATGGAAAATGCTACATTGAACAGGCCCCAAGACTGAGCCTTGAACAACTCCTCCTGCCAACCGTATGCTCCCTGTCTGAGCATGACTTGCTGTTGTCTCCCCTTGAGCATGTTCCACACCTTCCCCACAGCTCTTTGCTAATCCTCGGCATCCCTGTGGTCGCTAATAGTGCCTCGCAGGGCGCTGTATCCAGTGCTGTCCTGAACTGCAGGTTGATTCGACCTACTGCCTGCCTCTTCCCCAGCAATGCAGTCCAGGCAATGGATGCAAACAAGTTAGGCACATGCAAGCAACTCGCAGCATTCTTGGGCTTGAGGCTGAGCGGGGAGTACTAGCTCCATCCAGTCCCCCTCCCCACCTTCGTTCCAGGGAGCCTCTCTCCTGTCCCCACCTCTGCCCCCTCCCCCTTGCCTGCTTCTGGTCCAGAAAGGTCTATGACTTCCTCCTCCCTACTTTGCTGCTCTCAATATTTCCTCTCCCACCACTGCTGCTTCCAGCTGCTCCCTCCCCTCTCGCTGCTGCTCAGGTCCTGGTTCTGCATCTGCTTCTCCATCAGGTACTTTGTGCCCATCTCTGGCAACCTGGGCTTCCCCCAGATGGCTCCCTGCTGCTTGTCCCCTGCTTGGAGTTGTTCCATATGTTCACCACTCCCCTGAGCTGATCCCAGCCACGCCAAGCTCTCTGCTCTCTGTGTCGCATCCATCCTCCTCTGACCATCGCCACATCCCTTTCGGGATTGTCCTCTCTTCTCATTGTCGCTACTTGCCATCTCCACCAGCTCCCCCAACTCCTTCTGGAATGCCTCACCCATTGGGACTGATGACACTTTTCTGTTCTCTTCCTCCCCATCCTCTTCTTTCCTCTTCCTGTGCAGAGTCCAGTTATTGACATCTCCAGCCAACCCTCGCCATCCTTCTTGGTTGCTTTGCCCCATTCTTGTACCCCTAGGTCTGACCTGGAGAGCACAGCAATCAGGGCTCGAGGTTGCGCTCAGTCCATCCCTGTCGCAGCCACCCCAGACAGAAAGCTGCTTAACTGGTACGTGCATCTTCCCAGTGCTGCTCCATTCCCCGGCCGAGCAACTTCTTCCCCCTCCAGGCTAATCGTTGCACTGTGCAACAACGCCAAGATCTTCCTGCTTGCTTCTGTGGCAGACTCATGCCTTGCGTTGTCCTGCCAAGTCCATGCTCTCCCTGTTCCAGCCATCCTACTTCTCTGCATGACAGACAGGCATGAGGAGCCTGCAAATCCTGCATTGCTCCATGTCTGTAAATTGAGCCTGAGATCTTCTTCTCAAAGTCTGGCTCTAGGTTGGGCAGATGGGACCAACGTGGATGGGGGTCGTCAGATATAGTCCTGGGGGGGTCAGGCTGGAGGTCAGCAAGAAGCATGCTGGTCTTGGTGGGTCCTCCTCTTCCCATCATGCTCTTCTCCATTACAGACTGCTCCTTGTGCTCTGCTTCCTGCCCCTCCAACCGCCCCTGCCACCCCTCCTTGTCCCATCTCTCGGCCTCCTCCACTCCACGCTTACCTCTCTGTCTGCAGACTCCTCCCTCCCACCCATTAGTCTTACTGAGATTTCCGACGGCCTCTTCCTGGCCGAGCTCCTGGGCTTTGCTGGTTGTCCCTGCCTCTTTGTGCTCCATGTGTTGGGGTTTTTAAGCCTCTCCCAGAAGTGCTGGGTGCTGCAGCCCAGGCTAGGGATGGGGACTGGGCTAAGCCAATGCCCCTGCTGGGACCAACCCCACAGGGTCCTGGCTACAGGGTCTTGCCCTTGGACTCAGGCTCAGCCCAATGCTGTGCTGGGGATAGACTGGTCCAGACTGGGGAGGTTTTGCCTTCCTCTGCAGCAAAGGCATGGCTTCTGCTTGGGGCTCTCCAGTGTATATTAAAAACCTGTTGTAGAAGCTTAGTTTATAGTTTTATAGTTTGTAGGGTCATAAGGGACCTGAGCAGATCATCAAGTCCAACCCCCTGCCATGGCAGGAAAGAGTACTGGGGTCAAATGACTGGGAATTGGCTGCCACAGTTCCCCTGCTTTACCTGTGGCAGTTTAGGGTGTGCGGTCTCATGCCAGGGCTGACTGTGTCGTTTTGCCAAGAGGTCGGACAGTGCATTTGTCTGGGCTGGTTTGGTCAGAGCTGATCCTACCTCAGGCAGGGGCTGGACTAGATGCAACCTCTGGAGCTCCCTTCCAGCCTTGCTTGTCTATGATTCTCTGACTACCAGATGCCTTCACTTCTGCCGCTGCCATGCAGCCCAGCTCCCAGGCCAGCTGCCTGCCTTGGACCATTCCTCCAGCGTCCATCCAGCGGCCCTTCCCCCTTCTGCTGGGCATTCACTGGGCTTCTGGCTCATGCTCTTTCTGGGCAACCCGGTCCACAGCCTGGTTTCACTGCTTCCTCCTCTTATAGGAGCTACTGCCTGGCAATGATTTGGCAGGGATGAGAAGCATTTGCTGTTGCTCACTGGCTCTGAATGCCACATTTACTTTCCTGTTTGTTGCAGTCTCCCACAGCCCAGCCTGCTCCTTGGCTGAGCTGCCCGTTGGACTGGCAGCTGTATGGGTCATGGCCTGCTGCTATCATGTTTGCGCTGTGCCTGGCACAATGGGCCGCGCCTGGTTTCTCAGGGCACTGCAGTGTAAACTTGCAGCCACGTCAATCACCAACAATACATATGTGAAAAAACAATAGCAGCACCTCCAGAGAGCCAGTGTGCTGATGGCTGTGCCAGTGTCACCTGTGTGCCCAGCAACTTGACCCAAGAAGCCAGAGACTCTTCTGAACACACAAGGTGACCTCAGCTGAGAGCGTCTGCAGTCAGGCCTTGGCGGCAGGCACTTGTGTTTCAGTCTGTCCAGCAAGCCTGGAAAGCTGCTCTGTATCCGGCCAGCAGAAGTGCTGCTGCTCTCACGCTTGTTCACATCTTGCCGGACCCCATCACATCTGCTGGACTCCAGGGTGGTCCCATGATCACCTGTGGCACAGCTGTGTTTAGCTGCTCCTGTTGGGTTTGGAGGTTCTGAATGATGCTGCTGCCTGCTCCTCACAGATCGCATGGTTTGGTGCTGATGATCTTATGTCCTGTGGCTCTCCAGGATGTGGCAGAGAGATGGTGTGACCTGCCCATGCGCTCTCAGTGAATCAGACCAATGTCAGGCCAGGTTTCTTGACTCCCTGCTTTGAGCATGTTGCCTTTCCAGCACAAGCAGCAGTTAAATCCAGATGGGACAAGAAAGTTGGAACTGCCTGTATTGCTGCCTGCAGATACTTTGCTATTAAGTGGGCTCAAGGTGCTGGGCTTCTGGTGAGCCAGAGTGCACATGCCACAGGGCGGCTTGGCCTGGAGTCTGGGCCATCAGGCAGGATCCAGGGCTCCTGGGTCACCCTCATCCACTCTTCTGTCAAGAGTCTGGGCATGTCCTAGTGCTTGCGACCAGCCCTGCCACACAGACATGGTCAGGAGCCTGCTGCTGCCTGCTTAAGACATTAATCATAAGCAGCTCTGAATTTAATAGGTGCCGTGATCCTGGATCTGGTGTTCTGAGGATAGCTGAGTGCGACTGGACTCCATGTAGCTGAGTGGTCCCCTTGCCGCAAGCAGTGGAGACGAGCACAAGCGCTGCAGGCAGGGTTGCTGGGTAGAGGCGTTTCTGGGCCGCGAGGGTGAGACAGGGTGACCCCGTGTACAGCGTTGGGTGCATTGGCAGAATGATGGGGCAGCTGCATGTGCAGCTCCTTCAGGGTGCCAGGCACAAGGCCCTGCCTCCTGTGTGGGGACCCCCGAATGCTACAACGACTGAATCGGGCAGCGCCGCGGGCACAGTGCTCCCCTCCCTTCCACTGGCTGCTGCTGGCATGTTGTGTGTGGAGGCCTTCAGCTTGGCCACTGCCACTCGGAGTGTCAATCAGGCCTGGTGTCAGTAATTCAGTGGTTGATGAGAAGTCTGGTTTCGAGTCCTGTGGCTCCTGTAGTACAAAACCAGGGGCTTCTGAAGGAGCATATGCAGCGTGTGAAACATCCTGGGTGGGTCCATTGGGGCCCAGGGGCAAAGAGCACATTCTTCACCTGGAAGGAACTGCTCTCATTAGAATGGCAGGATCCTGGAGTTGGACAGGACCTCAGGGCCATCCAGTGTGGTACCTGGTTCACTCTGGAGATGTTGATCCCATTGGGTTTGGGCACCAATCGCCCCTGCCAAGCTAATTGGCTCTGGGATCCTCAGTGGTATCTGGTCCTTCTGGAGCAGGTGCTAGAGATCCTTAGCCTGGGTCTGCCTGGTTCCTTTATGCTTTTGGTGCCAGAAGCCCAGGAGGACTCGGGGTTTGGATCTAGATCTCAAAAGTCCCATGAACCCATGGCCCCTCAAGGGAAGAGGCAGAGGAGAAGAGCTCCCAGCTCCAGTTGCCGCCTTTCTCATGCTCTGCAGACAGCTGGGGCCATACATCCTGTCCTGAGTGGGTTGCCAAGAGCCTTGCTAGGTATGAGGGGCCTTGCTAGCAAGGACATGCTTGGCCCCTGATGCCTCAGCAGTAGCCGTGCTTGGTGCCTTAGCTTACACAAGACATCTGGAGTCTGTGACAGACCCACCTGGCCCCTGTTTCTAAGCCCTCCTGGATGCTGCGGGCTGGAATGGAATTATTTCCATGACATGAGATGTGCCCCTACAGCAGGGCTCTGTTCTGCTTCCCACAGGGGAGACTGAGATGAAACATCCTTCCTCCAGATCCCAAGAATGGAAGTGTTACCTGTGCAGTACCAGGGAAAAGAGCTCTCTTGCTCCCCAGAGCTTCCTTGTGCTCAAAGATGGAAATATCCTGCATCCCTGCTGAGCCAGTACGCCCCGTGATCGCATCTGTCCAGTGATCTGGCAGTCAGAGAAAGTGGTGTGGGTGTAGCATAAGGACTTTGGGAGCTCCACAATGCATCTTGTGGTCGCAGGACTTGTCCAGTCTCTTGATTTACCACTCGCAGCCCCCCTCCTACCCCTCTCCTTTTTCTCCTCTGTCGCAGAAAAAACAGCTCTGATTGGAATCAGGATCCCAAAGTCAGGCAGGACTTTGAAGGCCATTGTGCAGGGGTAGGAGGTGCTGTTCCTGTTAGATGTGTGTGCAAATTGTATCCAGAGAGGAGTTTTTCTCTGTGTTCTCTCTGTCTCTTCAAGAGCCTTCCCACAGTGCTTGGGGACAGCAGCTTCTCACCAGAGGTATCAAGGATTTAGGCTTAACTATTTGTTAAGGATTAGCATGCAAGGGCATGTGCTAATGTGCACAGCTTACTCTCCCATAAACCTGCTCTCTGTTTCAGTGATCTCTGAGGTCTGTGATCAGCTGGAGCAGTTGGCTTATACACTGTTCAGGTGTCTTTCCTCTATTTGCAAATCTAGGCACATTTCAAGGGATTGAAAATGCAATGAATCCCATCAAATATAATTTTACTTCATATTTCTGGAGGCTGTGATGTTGCCCAGTTCCCTCCATCTGCCAGACCTCAGATCAAACCTTGGCATGCTTGAACACTTGGCACTGATCTTTTCCAGACACCTTCCATGCTGCTGTGTGGCCTCTGGAGATGCCAAGCTCTCATGAGGGCTGCGTGTTCTCAGAAAACGGGTGCAAACTGTCTCTGTTCACCATTCCCTCCCCAGCAAATGTGACTGTTAATACTTCAGATGTGGGTTGAAGTCTAGGAACACCTCTGTATTCGAGGTCTGTGGAAACCCAGGAAGACTAGAGTACCTATAAAGCTATTTGGGGTGAGACCAATTGGATCAATTCTTTGTACCTTCTACAGGACTGAGTTGTATCAAAATTAAATCCGTGCTAATAGTCAGGTTGGTGGCAGACAGTACCAAGAGGAAATACGCTTTCAGTAGTCAAGATGCAGCACTCTCATGGATGGTAAGTCCAAAGGCAATTGGATTGGTTGGGGGGCACCCTTCTTCCATGTGTTGCCAGTGATGAAGCATCACCAGGGAAGAACAACACATTGGCAGGTGCAACGATTGTGACCTCTGAAAGCTAAGACAGCGCCTACAGCTTTCCACAAGTGGTAAAAAGACAAGGCCAGACCTTTGAGTAGTAAGAGAAGAGTCAATGCTCAATGAGTGTCTGGTCTTGTGTTGAGCAAGGGCCCTGCCAGATGCCTTTCTGCTGGGCGGGAGCAAGCGTTCCACCAGGCCTTTTTTCCAGTGCCGCAGATCCAAATTCAGAATGATAGCAAAGGGCAGAGCTCATAACGTATTAATAGCTCCCACCTGGGCTCAGGTCTTCCTGTCACTGACATTGGAGCCTCTGGTTTGTCTGCCAGTGCCCTGAAACCCCTTGTCACAATGCCAGGGGTGACTCCTCCCTTCTGATCTGAGCTGTGAGACAACTTGGGTGGTTGCAGTTTGAACTCGAATGACAATGGGTTGTTTTTGAGAGATCCATTGAGTTCTGCCTGGAAACTAAAAGCCTTTGGAGTAGATGAGATGGCCTGCCTGGGCTGCTGGGAAAAGCATTTAATTTTAGAGTGCAACAGTCCCTGGCATTATGGACCATGTGGTTCTGAGTCTGAAACTCTTTCAAGTGTTTTTTATGCAACTCATGTTGCTGTAGTATATGGAGGCCCCTGTCAGGGGCCGGGGCCTCATTGTGCTGGGCATGAAACACCCCCAGAACCAAATCTTCATCCCAGGAAGTGTTCAAGAGCAGGTTGGACAGATGCTTGGCTGGGATGGCTTAGCTAGGGACAATCTTGCCCTCACTGGACTAGATGATCTCATGAGCTCGCTTCCAGCCCAATTGTGCTATGATCCTATGAAGTCCTTGTGCCTGCCTCAAAGAGTTTACAGTCTACGCATAAAATCAGGGACAGCAGTTGAAGGGGGCAGCACAAGGAAACCATGAGACTGGACTGGCCAGCTTGATGGGCTGTTGTCCTGGCTCACCAGCAGCCTAACACATGTTGCCCTGTTTTGTGGTCTACGTGGTAAAAAAGGGTCTAAGGGAAGTGTCTGATGGTCCTGTGCAAGGGAGGTCAGCCCAGCAGCTCTGTTAAAGCAGCTTGTCGTCCTTCTTGTCCAAGATCTCCAAGGTTTTGCACAATCAGTAACGCAAAGGCATCTGCATTGTCACCTGTCGGCAAGGTTCACTCATCTTGAAACTTAGATGGTGTCCATAGGCATGTGGAATAGCTTCAGGAGATCCCTGAGCAAGGGCACGTAGTCCAGCTGTTTGCAGATAGATCTGTGCTACCTTTGCGATGAGCCCGGGACTGCTGCTTGGAAGCTCACTGTGTCCACTCACTCCTGCTCAAAGCCCAGAAAATAGGATATTGCCCCCAAGTTAGCATGGCCCAGGGTGTGCAGCAAGAAACATGCCTGAGGCAGGGAGTTGGAGAGTGCCTCTGGGCTCAT
Source organism: Crocodylus porosus (assembly GCF_001723895.1). Taxonomy (NCBI): domain Eukaryota; kingdom Metazoa; phylum Chordata; order Crocodylia; family Crocodylidae; genus Crocodylus; species Crocodylus porosus. The sequence goes on along the minus strand of NW_017728886.1, from coordinate 5,655 downwards.
GCTCACAGCTGTGCTAAACCTGTGATGCTGCCTGATTTCTTGGCTTGCTGAGGAGGCTGCGCAGACATGACCCGTAGAGGCTGTGGCAGCATCATTGAATTAAAAACCTCCATGCCTCTATGGTTCATTGTGGGTCCCCTCTTTCAAAAAGGAAACAGCAGAAATAGATGGGTTTAGAGATGCATGGAAGTTAAAGAAGAATGTAAAAACTCTATGGTTCTACAGATCTTCTTATGCCAGGTTTTAGCAGGTGAATACAATACTACAACTAAGCCCTAAAATCCTGCTCGAGATTTCCTTTTGAACCTATTTACATGTTACATAAAGGATTCTGAGGTATTTATCAATTTTTTTGGTTATAAACTCAGGAAATAAACAGTTTCTTCTCAGCCTGTCCAAATGGTTTAGCTAGTAGACTCAGACTTGTTGTATAGTCTGGCAGGCATTTCAGTTCCCGGGGGTTTTAGAACACATCCTACCATGTATACCAAGGGAATAGATACCACAGAATAATGTAGAACTGGTTTCACTGAGCTCCTGCAGCCTGTCTGAGAGGTAATTTTGTCCCCCAGTTAATTAAGGCTGATACACTGAGATCTGTCATGTGCTTCTTCTGCTCAGTGTTGTTCTCTGGGCTGAGCAGAAGAGCTGCTGTACTGGATTGGACCAAGGGGCCATTATACTCCAACATTTTATCGCTAACAGGATCACTACTGGTTCCATGAGGGGGAGAGTTGAGAAATACTCCCCAGTCCCAGGCGTTCGAGGTTGGTAGGAGGTAGGCCCTGCTGGGATTAGGGCGGTATACAGGCCTTCCACAGCCCCTAGGCTTTTTTGTTTTGCTTTTTTGCCTTTGGACTTTACTACCACAGCTTTGGATAATGAGAACTTCTATATACAAGTATAGTTCTTTTTTTCAGCTCTTGATTTCTGATATGTTGCGACTGTGAATTACATGGATCAATTGTGCGTTGTATGAAAAGTATTTACTTGTATCAGTTTTAAATTTGCTGCCTGCAATTTCATTGAATGTCTCATTCTTCTAGTATCATTAGAAAGATCCAGAATTTTCTTCCCCTTGTCTTCCTGATAGAATTTATTATTTGTATACCTTTATCACACCTCCTCTTATTTGCTCATCTCAAAACAGCATAATGTGTAATTTATTCATATTGAAGTTTTTACATTCTTCTTTAACTTCTATGCATCTCTAAACCCATCTATTTCTGCTGTTTCCTTTTTGAAAGAGGGGACCCACAATGAACACAGTTTCCCAGGCGAGAACAAACCACTTATTCATGCAGTGGCACTAGAATATTTTCAGTGGTATTCTCTATTATTAAATTATAATGCCGAAAAGGAACGTGATGATAGTGTAGTATCTTTTAGAAAAATATCTGATCTTGATTAAAAAAAAGATCAGGGATGGAGAATTAACTATGACCCTTGGTAAGCTGTTTCAATGGCTAATTACTTCACTGCTAAATCATATCCTATTTCTTGTTTGACACTGTGTGGCTTCAACTTACAGGCATTGATTGGATCTTGTTATCCTTTTGATTGATTGAAGAGCCTATTATCAACATTGTTTTCCCTGCGCAGGTACCTATAGGCATACAGTTTCCTCTTAACCTACTCTTTGATATGATGCATAGATCAAGCTCCTGTGTGTTGCTTATTGTAAGACATGCTTTGTTGCCCATTAATCAGTCTTGTGGCCCTTTTCTGAATCTTCTCCAATTCATCAACTTCTTTGTTGGGTTGTGGACACCAGAAATGGACGCCGTATTCCAGTAGTGGCCACGCCGGTGCCAAACACAGAGGCAGTAATTACCTCTCAGCCCCAGAGTCAGATGTTTATATAGCCAAAAGAATTGCACTGTCCCTTCTCCATGTAGCTCGTTGTCTGCTGTCACCTTCATGTTCTGTTCACAGTTGGTACTGAAGGGTCCCTCATCCCTGAGGTGTACCCTGTGTTCCTTGTTCCTCAATGTCTGACTTGACTTTGGCCATACTACTATAACGCTCATGCTGTTTACTTGTTCCCAGTTTACCTGCAATCCAAACTTCTCCACACCAGTGACCTGTGTTCTTTGCTGTTTTATCACTCTTCCTATCTTTGCATCATCTGCAGACTTTATCTATAAAGATCTTCTGTTTTATTCCAGGGCATAGATCAAAATGCTAAATTGTGTAGAGCCAAAGCCAGTCCCATCTGTAAGCATCCTAGCATTTTGTCTGTTTGCTGCTGCATGTTGAGTTGATTCATTGAGCAGCTTCATTGATTTGTCAGTAAGTATTGCCTTGCATTTGTCAATATTGAATTCAGTCTACTACCCAGTTGCCCATTCACCAGACTCTGTTAGATCTCTGAAGTTCCTCACCAACTTCCCCAGTTTTGACTGACCTAATAACTTTAAGCCATCTGCATATTTATCCACCAATGCTCCAGTTCCTTTCCTAGTTGCCAAAGATGAGGCCATTGCTAGTGTGGAACCTGATGGCTCCTTGCAGTTGTCCTTTGGCCATGGTGTTTATCTCTTTTCTCTTGCTTAGTTTATCACACATGGCCAAATTTTACCTCCTTTCCCCAAAATTCTTTATATTCCTTAGAAGCCCCTTGTGAGGGATGTTTGAAAGTTCAAATCAATTATGTTGGCCCATTCTCCTTTTCCTACTCTGTTATTGATGCGTCCAAAGACTAGATGAGAGGGATGTCATTTTCTTTTTGTAGAGGCAATGCAAGTGAGTCTTGCACTGTTTCATAGTGTCTAGGGTTGGAAGGGACCTGAGCAGATCATCGAGTCCAACCCCCTGCCATGGCAGGAAAGAGCAGTGCCAAACGACCCCGGCAAGGTGTACATCTAGCCTCCTCTTAAAGACCCCCAGGGTAGGAGCCAGCACCACTTCTCTTGGAAGTTGGTTCCAGATCCTAGCCGCCCTGACCATGAAGTCACGCGTCCTGATGTCTAGCCTAAATCTACCTTCTGCCAGCTTGTGACCATTATTCCTGGTCACTCCTGGTAGTGCTTGGGGGAACAGGGACTTCCCCAGTGTTCAGATGAGCAGTTCTGAAATGCAGCGGTTTATCACTGGCTGCATACATGCAGTGTAATAAATGCAAGGTGCTCGCATGTGGGAGCAATTGGCATGGGATGGTTGGATGGGAAAGACCCATTACACCTCTGCTGATGCATCTGAGGGCCAGGCCAAGGTGGTTTATGAAGGACCTTTTTGTGTATTTTTTCTGGTTGTAAATGTCTGTGAGGCCATAGTTTTGTGTCAGGAATCTGTCCCTGGTGTTTTATTTATATACTGCCTTCCTTACTCTTGCCCTGTCGCATAGGGGTTGTGACATGGTGGGCTCAGTCAGTGGGCTCTTTCTAACAGGGGTGTTTGCAGCTTTCAGTGGTTTGGAGGCATCCCCACTTCAGTCAGAAATGCAGACCTGACTCTTCTAATCTGTTCCTATAACTTTGCACTCCCTCCCAGCACCTATGTAGTTTTTATCAAGCACCCTGCAGTTTATTGCTACCCAGTCAGTGAAGTGGCCTGAAAACAAGTGGAATTCTGGGTGAAGCTTTGGATACGTGACCCCCTACCTAAACTCCTCTGAACTTTTGCAGTCTTTCCATTTTCAGGGAGGGCAGAGCTAGGGTTTATGGGGTTTGGGGGTGAGAGCAGAGCGGGGTTGGGGCAGAGTGGCAGTGCTAGAACTGGGCCAGGCCTTCACTCCTTGGTCAGTCTTCAGCCCTTACAGTGGCATAAGAATACCAGGACTGCCACGTGCTGCACCAGACCCTAGATCCATCTTGCCCAGGCTCCCGGGTCGCACAGCAGCAGACAGAGGCGTGTGCTGGGTCTGACCAGGGATCATTCCCCTGTTCTCTCACTTGCAGCCTCCAGCATTTAACTCTAGCTCAGTAACTGAGGGCCAGCACCAGAGACAGTGGCCTGTATTAGCATGAGAGTCATTCAGATGTTGTTTGCCCTTGTTCCCCTCCCCTCCCTGCTTAGGTTTTCCTGGACAGGCCCATTCAGAGCCCCACAGCTTCAGGTGACAGCTGGAGAGGGCAAAGTGTGAGCCCAGAGCTGATGTTTGGGAGAGAGTGAGCCCTCCTCCCTGCCCCCCTTTCCCCAAACCAGTTGCAGGGAACAGAGTCGTGTTAGAGGAGTCTGTTGTCTTTTTTTGATGAGATTACTGTTGTGTTTGATAAAGGAAGCTGTGTTGATACAGCGTAATTGGATTTCTCGGGAGCATTTGACTTCATACCACATGACATTGTGGTGAAAAACCCTGGCCCTGCAGGCAGATTACAAGTCACTCACTGACAAATCTAAACAAGAGTGGAGTGCCCGGGGACTGGTTGTTGCTCTGCCCCAAGGCAGTGTTTGATCAAGGATCTAGCAGTGTAAATCTTTCCTGGTGAAATCTGCAGATGGTACAAAGATCAATGGGGCAGGAAACAACAAGGGGACCAGGTGACTTGCACAGAAGGGTCCAAGTTGTCTGGTGAGAGAGTTGCCATCCCACAAAACCTGTTCTAACATAGCCAAATGCAGAGTAATGTATCTGTGAGCCAAGAGCGCAGGCTCTGCATACAAAATGAAAGATAATGTCTTGGAGAACAGACAAGGGCTTGAGGTTCTTCAAAGATAATCATAGAATCATAGAAAATGAGGGTGGAAGGGACCTCAGGAGGTTATACCTAGTCCATCCCTCTTCTCAAAGCAGGACCATCCCCAACTAGATCATTCCACCCAGGGCTTTCTTTGTCAAGCTGGGCCTTAAAAACCTCCAAGGATGAAGAGTCTACCATCTCTCGAGGTAACCTGTTACCTCTCCTAATGAGAGATTTCCTGTTATCTAACCTAAAGGTCCCTTGCTGCAACTGGAGCCCACTACCCCTCGTTCTGTCATCTGTCACCACAGAGAACAGTCTGGCTCCATCTTCAGAACCACCTTTCAGGGTTGCTATCAAATCCCCCCTCAATCTTCTCTTCTCCAGACTAAATAAGCCCAATTCCCTCAGCCTCTCCTCACAAGTCATGTGCCCCAACTCCCAAATAATTTTTGCTGCCCTATGCTGGACTCTCTCCAATGTGTCCACATCCACTGTAATGGGGGGCCCAAAACTGGACACTGGACTCCAGATGTGGACTCAGAAGTGCCAAACAAAGCTAAATAATTACCTCAACAGGAGTTATCAGTGGCATTTGAGGCCCCAGAGGCCGCTATGATCTCTGGTTGTGTGAGAACGGAAATGGCAAAGAGTGACAGGGATGATCGTGCTGCTGTGCGTGATGCTGGTATGGCTGGACGAATGCCCGGACCTCTTCAAGGAGGCTGGGGAAATGTTTCAAATGGCCTGTAACAGGACCAGGCCCAGGGCTGGCCATGATGTTTGCTGGTTGCTGCACAATTCCTGCTCTGCTCTAACTCCATAGTTTCATAGTAGCTAAGGTCAGGAGGAACAGATCATCTAGCCTGACCCCCTGCCACAGGCAGGAATGAGTGCTGGGTTCACAAGACCCCAGAATGGTGATCATCCAACCTCCTCTTGAATTGGCCCAAGGTAGGGGCGAGGACCACTTCCCTGGGAAGCTGGTTCCAGATTTTGGCCACCCTAACTGTAAAATATTGCCTTCTGATCT